>NC_056726.1:920058933-920658933 GCF_019279795.1 Protopterus annectens
AGATAAAAGTGTTTGTGATTATGTTTCTAAGTTAAGCACTTATTTTCATAGGTAGGTGAGTGGGTGTTTGGGCTGGCAGACCTTTTGATGAGGGAACAAGCCCTTACACTTTGCCTGAGGACATGTGAATCTGGTTGGCAGATAGAGAATGCAACACCGCAGATGAGTTGGGGAAACCATTCACCACATCTGCCTTACTCTATTAGTAAGTTTTTAGGTTATAGTATAATTCTCTTAGATTAATTCAGGAATATATTGGAGCTTAGTTTGGATATTTCTCTAATTTGTTTTAGACTGTCCTGCAGTATTCTTTTAAATATTTCCAGTGGTTTTGAACTCTGATGTCACTGTGAATATATATTTAGTATTGCCTTGTTCTTTTATTCTTTTTTTTTTAATATATTTAAACCTTTCATTGTGGCTGATTTATGTAGAGGTATTTAAGTTTTGAGAGTACTTGCACATTTATTTGGTGATACTGTGTGGGCCACTCCTAGTAGCCTCGTTCTTGGTCAAACTAGCATTTGTATTAATATTACACAGTAAGATTGGACATCCTTTGTTAAGGGTCTTAAAGTAGCTGATAAAGAGTGACTGATGGCAGTGATAACTAGCTTATAGTCTGGGCAGAAGGGGCATAGCTAGTAAACCTGTGCCAGCCTCTCCCAGGTGTGTGTGGAAATCAAACCTCAAAGTGTGTGTGTTTCAGCTACAGGGCAGGGACGCAAAGCATTGGTTGGACAGAGAGGGTGCTGGAGGCCTTGGCTTGGTCACTCAGCTGAGATATCAACTCTATAGCTGTGCCAGTGAGGAGTCTTTTTGGGGATCTGGAGAAAGAGGGAAAAAACTACCCCAGACTGACTGTGGTCTCTGTGTACTGTTAGGGGAAACTGCAGTTGATGCAGAGAGAGCTGCATCTGGAAATACTGTGTGTGTATTCACTGTTATCCTCCCAGAGAACATCCCACACATTTGCCAGTGGTGAGGACTGAGGCTCCTTGATTACTGGTCCAGTGGTGGGTCATCACAAAAACAGTAGCACAGCTTGTAAAGCACAATGTGCCTAAGGGAAAAGATGAAAAGTAAAATACACTGAGACTACTGATACAGAGAACAACAAAAGTAATCAGAATTCTTTGGAAAATCTGAATGCAACAAAAACAACTAGGAGAAATGCTGCACGATCCAGAATGGTGAGCCAGATGTTGCTGTAGAACAAACATTTGTAGTTCGTGGAGCTGTACAAGTAGACTTTCAAACTTGACACCCTATTAAACTCACAATATTCAGATCAACTCAAAAAAGCTCAATACAGAGAGTAGTGCAGTAACAGAGTTTAAACTGGAAGACTTGCCATCTGTATATGATGTAATTTTCTGCAAGGAAAATATACAGGTATTTAAATGCAAACATAAAAAGAACAATAAATCAAATAACTGTGATTGATATCTCATTTTGCAAAAAAAATCTGCAGAAGAAAATCCATTGAGCAAGCCAGAACTGGAAAAAAATCATTAAAACTGAGACATACTTTAATAAGGAAAAATGGCCATATATTACAGCAGAAGGATATCCTGTAAACAGTATTTCTATTTGTAGGCAGGTGCTGGTGGATTCCTATGTGGATTTCATTGTGGGCTTCAAGGTGTAGTGAGTGGAATAGGGATAAGGATAATACAGTTTAACATCCATCTGCTACAGGAGATTTTTAATGTAGTACCATCCTCCTTCCCCATCAGTGACATTTTTCCTAAATAATTGCCATTGGCCAGTAGACATTTAATGAAGTTCTGCGATCACCCTTGTCTTTCTATACCCACTATGTCTAACCACTCTTCCTTATTAATTCCTAACCTTCCTACTTCTTTGTGTTTTTCTTTTGTTTTTTTACATCCATTTGTCCATCCACAACCCATTTTTCCCATTTTTGCACATAGGATTATAGGTGTGTACTAGGCTAATGGCCCAGGAGCCTTTACAAGACTAGCCCATAGAAGTGCCCTGCCATCATGCTGCCCAACGTTAGTTCTCAGTGCCTCTATCAAGTAGAGCCACTGGAGTGATCCCCGGGGTGAACTTTCTATTTCCCATCCACTCATCAAGATTTCTCTGGAAGGGGGCCAGTGAGGTGCTCTGCTTAACATGTATGGGAAGTCTATTATAGAGCATGGGCAGTCTGTGGGTTATGAACCTGTCTCTCCAGCATGTTTTGTTGATTGTGGTAATAAGGTTGAGGTCTCTGGAGCATGTTGTGCAGAGGGATTGGGCTTTCTTTAGATGTAGCATGTCTAACAGAGCTGGGTCAGACATGGCTTTGTAAACCAAGCAGAGATCACCCACATGTCAAGCAGAGCACCTCACTCACTGTCTTCAAGAGAAGTCTTGATGAGTGGATGGGTAATAGAAAGTTTGCCCCGGGGAATCACATCAGTGGATCTACTTGATAGAGGCACTGGGAACTAACGTTGGGCGGCACGATTCCAGGGCACTTCTATAGGCTAGGCTTGTAATGACTTCAGGGCCATTAGCCTAGTACACACCTATGAACCTTTATTAGATGATATTAGACAGAGAATAGCTGGAGCTTTTTGAGTCTGTCCATGCAGGACATGTGTTTAAGGCCTAGGATCCTCTTTGTGAGGTACTTTATTGGCCTTTCCAGGTTTTGCATGTGTCTAGTGAGGTACATGCCAAATGGGGCATTATTTTCGACTGGCCTAAAGAGGGAAGAAAAGAGAGAGAGAGAGAGAGAGAGAGAGATGATGACCTCTTTCTTCCTGGATGCAAAACCCTTGTTAATGAGATGTGCCACATAGAAGGACTTTCTGACCACAGTGGCGATGTGGTGGTCGACGGAGAGCTTGTGTCCTCAGATCTCTTATAATGCCTTCAGTGTTCAGGGGACTCCCATTGATGTGGTAATTAGTGGGAACTGAATTTTTCCCAAAGGGATGATGACGCATTTTTTGGCATCAAGCTTAAGGCCGTGGTTTCGACAGCACTCATTGGTCTCAGTGAGGCCTTTCTGTAGGATGTCTACATCACTTGGGGAGTTAATAATGGCTTCCAGCTTGCAGTCATCTGTGAACTTGGTCAGCCAGAGTTCCTCCATGTTGGCCTGGACTTCTGAGAAGTAGATGCCAAACAGGAGAGGACCCAGGACTGATATGTGTGGGACTCCACTCATGACTGGTCAGTAGTCCAACTTGGAGTCCGTTACTTTCACACTGTGGGTTCTATCTGTGAGCCAGTTTGCAACCCACCTAGTGATATTGGGGTTAATGCTTAGTTTGGTGAGTTTATCAATAATTCCTGTGTGGGGAATGGTATCAAAGGCCTTGGCCAGATCGAGGTAGGCTGTATGAACTGCCTTGCCCTCATCCACAGCTCTGGTGACTGACTCAAAGAAGTCAACCAGGTTGAGTAGGCATGATCTCCCTTTCACAAAACCAAATTGCGTGGGATCAAGAGTTTGGAGATTCCCTATATCCTTGTTAATTAGGTCCATGATGATACGCTCCATAGCCTTACATATCAGACTCGTCAGGCTAATGGGGCGATAATTCCCAAGGTCTGTATTAACTCCACCTTTATGGAGCGGGATAACTGTAGCAGCGCGCCATTTGGTAGGGACAAAGCCTGAGGTGAGGCTGTGATTGAACCGGGCACAGAGATGTGGTGCCAGTTCACTTTGTAGTTCATGTAGAACACATTCAGGGATATTGTTGGATCCCATGGAAGCTGTATTCTTGGCCTTGGACAATGCAGCTTTAACCTGTGCTGCAGTAATGCCGGGTGCATGGCATTCCTCCGGTATTGTGATTGGTCCTTGGGGGGGGGGGGGTAAAGTTGGCACATGGGGTCAAGGTATCACTTCCACAGTAACAATCATCTAGAGCCAAAGTTCACTGTATATATTATTAATGTGTAAATATGCACTTGAATTATGTACTGAATGCATTCTGTACAGTCTTTAATAATCCATTTGCTACTATACATTTATGGCTACAAAGTATATACTTAACTGCAACTGTATGTTCTTACTACAATGACCATTACTGTTTTATTTCTGTCTCTATATCTGAGCTGAGACGGAAATTGGCATATTGTAATCAGGAATCTACCTTGATCCCTTGGACAATGCTACCACAAAAAAATATTGTTATTTCCCCATCTTGAGTGCTGGCCGTGATTTTTTGTTGGCATCAGGAATCTACCCCAGTCAGCAAATTAAAATAATAACTAAATGACAAAATGAATTTTAAGCTGGTAAATTGAAAAAAAATCAGCAGGAAACTTTAACCTGAATTTGAGCCAGCATACTGGCAAACAATGTTTGCTGTGCAAGACCTTAAGAGATATCAAGAAGTAATACTGACATTGAAGTCTTGATTCAGATGGCATGTGGTGGAAGTGGTGATCTTACCCAAGACAAGCTGAATCAAAAAAGTTTCCTAATCTCCACAAGTAGAGCAAATATGTGTCACAGCACCCTAGTAAAGCTGAAATCCAGGTGAGTAACTTTAAGAATGACTTACAGTATGTTACATTTTCACTGACAACAGAAAGCATAATATTAGACATTACTCAAAGAAATACTGTCTTATGCCAGTCTCAAGATAACTAGTAGAAAATGTATTGCGGCCAGAGAAAGACCCACGGGGTAATTCAATAAGCCCTACATGGAGCGATTCTCTGTGTAGGAATAGTGCCGTGGCCTGAACACAAAATCAGGAGGCTGAGCGATACAGGAAACAAGGCTGGGGGCATGCACGAGCCTGCCAGCACTGTTCAGCCATGGAGGTGATCGCATAATGCAAATCACCTCATTTGCTAGTGAAAACCATGCAAATGAGGTCAATTTGCGATCCAGGAAGCAGACAGGCATCTGTGTAGGAACAAGCCGTGTCTGCAGGAAAACTGTATGTGGTTACTGACTATGTACCGGAAAGCAAAAATAAAAAATGGGCTGTGACAACTCAAATAAATGCATGTTTTAGGTGCAGTAGGCATGCCAATGGCCAACATTTAAAAGTGATGCAATTAACGAAAAATCAAATTTTTTTAAACACACATGCAACGGTTAAGCCATGCACAGCACCGCACAAATATAGTAGAGCATAAAATAAAAATTAAACCAGTAAAATATGAGATATAAAGCTATATTGAAGTTTCCCATTGTACTGGCCAGTAGGCATACAATGGCAGGTTAAAGTGGTTGCTAAGGACATAGACTCTGGTGTAGTGCAGTAACTAGGGTATACGCAGTTAGGTGTATGTAAATGAACTACGTTTATTGAATACCAAAATGGGCTACTGTGTCTGCAGGTACCTATCTGTATAAGGGCTACAATGTGGTGGTGTAGGCAGAAGAGGCAGCTGATATGAAAAGGGGGGGTGTCATGACTTGTGTAAGCACATTAGAGCTCAGCGGATCCTTTTTGCACTCAGCTAAGCACAGTTAAGCAGGGTGTGTGTGTCTGAGGTTGCTAAGCTGTGCTTAGCTGGTTAAAGGAAAAGCTGAGTGTGCTCGTGTACAGGGGTGGGCCCTTTCTGCTCAGCAATGTTTACACTCGCTCCATGAGTTTGTGCAGAGCACCGCAGGGCTTAGAAGTGGGGGCAATTGAAAAAACAAAAAACAAAACTAAAAGGATATAGCTGAGAAAAGGCAATCAACTATAAATGACTAACAAGCCCTCTGCCACTCACAGTGGCCCATTCAAACCCCTAAATTAAATAAAGTAGCTGGCATGTGGAATGTATCATATCCAATCACACACGCTGCATCTGCAGCACACTAATATAAAGTATGCAGACACCCTTCAATTTGATTTTCCCACATACTCTGCACCATTGGAGTACCCATTTGGGAATTTTAACTGACAACATTATAGGGGCTGCTGCTGCTTTGCCACAGCTCTATGTGCTACAGGCTGAGGGCAATGATGAGGATGATGCTGACAACTGGCCCAGACTGAGGAGGAGCAGAGTGTTCAGACCCAGGGTAACCTTTCAGGGGCTACATGAGCTGGAAATAGTAGAGAGCTACAGGGTGGAAAAAGACATTCTGCAACAGCTCAACGAGCTCTGCTGGCCACACCTCACACCCAGAGCTAACAGAGGGGAACCCATCCCAGTGGAAACCAAAGGTATGTGTAGCCTTAAGAATACTAGCTACAGGCACTTTACAAAGAACTTCTGGGGACATCATGGGGGTCTCACAGGTATCCACATCCAGGGTACTCCACCAGTTCCTGGATGTCATGCTAACACATGCCAGTGAGCACATTTATTTCCCCAACACCCATGAGGAGAAGACCAACAATATGTGTCTCTTCCATCATGTAGCACACTACCCAGAGGTACTGGGTGCCATAGACTGCACTGATGTGCACATCAACTCACCACCTGGGGAGGAGGGTAGAGTCTACATCAACCACAAGGGCTATCACTCCATCAACTGCCAGGTCGTGTGCAATGCCCAGGGCATTATCATCAATGTGTGTGCTGGCAGCTAAAATGACTACCACATTTGGCATGCCTCACAGCTGTACCAGGCATTTGCCAGGGAGAACATCCCATATGGCCATCTAGTGAGGGGAGGTTGGTTACGCACTGCACCGTGGATGATGACACCCATCAGAAATGCACACACACCCTCTGAAGAATGCCATAATGAGGCACACGCAAAAACTAGAAACATCATAGTGTGTGTGTTTGGGCTTTCATCTGCCTTGACATATCTGGTGGAGGCCTGCAGTAATGTCCAGCCACATGTGGACACGTTCATAGTATCTGCCGTGCTACACAATATGATCCTGCAGAAACAGCTGCAACAGGAACATCACAGGGAAGGGAGACACAGCCCCCCACCATTGTCAAGGTCCCCACAGGCACAGGGGGACTTGGAGGAGGAAGCCCCTGAGTCTGTCCCTGTAGGCAGACATAAGCATGCCCAGTATGCCCTAGCCTTGACAAAGAGGCAATGCATAGCACATACGTTGACACCCTAGGGGCCCAAGGACTGACACCTCACTCTTGACTCACATACACACAGTAAAATGGATGCCAGCCGCATCACACTACCTACACCTTAACATGTATAGGCTGTGTACTGCCTGCATCTGACAGAGTCAGCCCTGAAGCACTGTCCTCTCAACTGCTACTGGCACAAGATAAGTTACTCTTATTAACAGCAAATGAATGGGGTAGTAGACTGTGGTAGCATATGTACGGTATTGCTGCATGCATGGAAATGGATTGGGTTACCAGGATAGCACCAGACAATGGACAGCTATGTGGGACAACAAGAACTCTCTCCCAAATACTGTCTGATCCACAATATAAAGTATGCCCTAAACCAGCAAATTCTACTGCACTATGTGTGGGACTTACAAACAGCAGAGCAAAGGACAAATGCGTGGACATCAATGTTGGAGTCCCATACATACCTCTAAACTTCTTACAGCAAGAAATGTGTACAAAGCCATAAAGAAATGTAAGCAAAGACTCAAAAACAAGGACAAGTCATAAATATTGCTCTTACAAACATAAAAAGTTGATAGAGTAACAGCTGTTTCAGTAGCAGCAATTATGTGAAGGGCAAGAAGTCTGAATCTCAAATGTATGTTATTAATTTCTAACTTCAGTCTTTAATGATTTCAGTATTATCTGACACACAACCACAATTTTATGAAAAATGAACCCCAAATATGAGCCAAACATCTGGACAGTCAGTGAAGATGTGTACAGTTGAGAGTATGCCCCCTACCCTCAACACACCCTTGTTCACATAGAACTGCAGTAACATTTATGTTTGTAAGGTGATAGCAGCAGGCCACACAGTCCCAGGGCTGTCACAATCAACGTGATAACTTGTTCCGTTTCTACAATATGCAGGGGTCAATGTGTTATGTATGTTTGTGGTTAACAGTGTCAGGAAATAGACAGCACTTACTGGTTGCTTTTGTGGCTTAGTGGTCTAAGTAGAGTACTGTAATTGTCAGGGCCCATAGTTTGAGACTGGCCATGGCAACTATTTTGCATGTTGCTACACCAATGGCCAGAACTCAATATTTGTTACTGCAGGAAAGCTGGGCAATGGAGGGACAGTGGCCACACATACAGACAGTACACAGCTCTGAGCAACCTACATAGTGCCTAGTAGAACAGCAGGTTGTGACAAGTCAGTTCAGTGCCAGGATATAAAGGCCGCCACATCACTGTGTCAAGTACTGACAACAAGTCAGTGGCCACCATCCATGACCCTGGAATGACAGGGTGTCACAGAATGTCCACACGTATGCTTCATATATCTGTTCTGCTTGTCATAACATTGTATTTGCCTGCCAAACTGTTTGTAAACCAGTAAAGGTTGATGTGAAAACATTAATTACAGACAGTTGAGATGGAGATGGCATACCCATAAGTAAAAGCATGATAATACAAAACTGTTCTACCAACTGTGTACGTTTGGAAGATCCATATTAACAGCCTGCCCCCATGTCTGGGCCTGTGGCTGACTGTTATATATGGGCCTGTCCAGATGTCCGTCTGTTAGTTTGAAAGCTATGGCCAACCTGTAGCCTTATAATAGTGCAACACAAACCACCTGAGGACCACAGCAGATGTATGGAGCACAATGATGGACAACCTGCTAAACAGGTACAGTCAAAGGTGTGAAGTCTGTAACCCTGTGTGTGATGTTACAACTTCTACCCCACTCACACCATAACTACAAATACGTAACAGGAACAACTGTGGACAAAGGCTGTGACTGGACTACAGAAGGACAAAGACACACACATAAGGGGAAGGGGAACTACTGCCCAGACAAACACAGAATGTGCACACTAGAACAATTTGTGCTGTAACATAGTACCCTACAGTGTATGGGATAATTAAACAAATGTCTATAAGTGCTCTCTCAAATTACTCTATACTGATCTGCCACTGACATACCAGGAAGTCACAGTGCTATTGTAGAATATATCACACATATTATGGAAAATGCTGCTCAGAACAATGCACTCTGTACCCACACCAGGATATGAGTCAGTTAATAAGAATACCACACAACCAGGAAATCCCCAGCCAGAATATCACTGAGATGCTGGACTGTTCACACAGGTAAATCAGCCAATCAGCTGTAGCACACAAAATCTGGGACTAAAGTAAACCTACCTCTGGAATGGACTCCCACTCTTACTATAGAAGGTCATACTGGGCATGATCTTACACTTAGAGAATTACAGCCCATGTCTAAACCCACATCTGACTATACAACTATGTTGCCCAGATATGTCTTTGCATAGAGACAGCTATGTACATCTTAACTGTGTCTCCCCAACCCCATCACACAGGATTACCCTCATCTATATGTAGGTGGCACATATGTGATATACCTGCATCTGTTGAGTGTGATAGACATGCATATATATAGGTAACATATACAAATGTATCAGTTATAGACAGGCAGAGACAAGGGGAGAGAGAGAAAGAGACAGATAGAGAGAGACACAGAAGGAAAGAGGGAGAGCCATAGAGAGGGAGATACCCTGAAAGGCATAGGGTGATGTTCTGCTGCAGACATTTACACACCAGTTGTAACTAGTGGCATGTACCAGTATGAATGTGGGCTCCTTTGTGTAATAGTAGTGAGGTAGGGTTTGTAATAATCACCTGGTGTGTGTGTGTGTGTGTGTGTGTGTGTGTGTGTGTGTGTGTTTGTGTTTGTAGGTGAAAGCATTTTGAGGCCTTTTACATCCAGTTAACTTCCCATTGCTCTACTTTACAAGGCCTGCTGATGTCATTCACCTTAGAAGTACCTTTGTACACTTTTCACCCCTATAAGCTCTGTGGCGCATGTGATAAGTACGTAGCAATATAGTACATGTAACTAGATAGGTAGGGATTCTAATCTCAGTTGTAGGTGAAAGCATTTTGAGGCCTTTTCCACCCAGCACACTTCCTATTGCCCTACTTTACAAGACATGCTGATGTCATTAACCTTAAAAGCACCTTTGGGCATCCTTCAGCCATATAACCAGCACATGATAACTACATAGCATGTCTGTGTGTGTGTGTGTGTGTGTGTGTGTGTGTGTGTGTGTGTGTGTGTGTGTGTGTGTGTGTGTGAGTGCATGACCATTTTGCGGCCTGTTCCACCATGGTGACCCCACCATTGCATTACTTTACAGGGTCTGTTCATGTCATCCACCTGAGATCCACTATTGGACACTGTCTAGGCATATAAGCTCCGTGGTGCATGCGATAAGTAGGCAACACTATAGTACATACTATAGTACATACGACTAGGTAGTTAGGGGCTGGAATCTCAATACAGCCAACCATACTACTGTATATATGTGTTTATGTGTGAAGCATGTGTTGGTTATACCATTTTAAAGTCTGTTGACCCCCTCATCATGACATTACTGCAAAGAGCCTGTTGATGTCATCCACCTTAGATGCACCATGTTAAACTCTACAGCCCATACAGGTCATCTGTACAGATGTATGCAGAATGTCCAGAAGTTTGCAACATATATGTGCTCCGTGTCTCATAACAATGGGGTTTTATGACACATCATTGGCAAATACGTGACAGTTGCCATCACAAATAGTGACAGACATGTCAGCTTCAAACATCATACCCGTCCGAAATATCATGCTGATGCAAAACATGTTACCCTATCACTTGTCTAGGTTTGTAAGAGCAATAGCTGAGAACACTCCCTATTTTGGGTGGTGTATCCCACCATTCATGAAGGCTTTCCCAAGATTAATTGGTGTAAGAGGTTGTAAGGTATGTCCCTGGCATATAATCTCTGTGCCGCATGCGATATGTACATAGCACTATAATACATACAAGTATTTTAATCTGCCGTTTGCCAACTGTGTGAGTGTATGTGTTTCTGTACACATATCTCTGTGGCTGTTTTGCCTGTGTGTATGCGATGGTTATACCATTTTGTGTGCCTGTTGAATCCTCTTAACTCCCCCTTACCAACCTAGTCAGGGCCCCTAAAGATGTCATCCACCTTAGAAGCACAGTTGCACATTTTCTAACACTAAGGCACTATGGTGCGTACAATAGTCATGTCAGTGTGTATTGTACATAAAAAGATAGGCAGGTGTTCTAATCGGAAAAGTGTCAACTCTGTGTGCATGTTTGTTTCAATGTATGTCCCCATGCAGCAGTGTGTGTGTGTGTTTGAGATGGCTCTACCATGTTAAGGGCCTGTTACCCCCCCCCCATTGCCAGTCTTACCAGCCCCTGCATTTGTCACCCACCTGAATAGTAGTGGCAGACACTGCAACAGTATATTAGCTCTGTGGTGCTTGTGTTATGTATATAGCAGTATCGAATGTACAACTAGGCATGTAGAGGTACTATTGTCAACAAGGGCAGGCGATGAGTGGGTACATGTGTGTTTGTGTATGTATGTAGATCCCCTTGCAGCTTTCTAACTGTGTTACAGCCACCAGCATACCTCTCAACCCCTCACAGAAAGACATCTGGTTAAAGCCCTTTGGAAATGTGGGGCAAAGACCAAACACTGAGCACAACCTTCACATATTACTGTGACATGCATGGAATGTAGATACCAGAACAGGTTGTGCATTTGAATCCACTTTCCAAAGGGTATGTGTTGTGACATGACAATATCAGTCATTAATCGGTAATGTTAGTCTGTCATGATTTCCCAGCAAACTGCCAGAAAACCACAATGTTATGATAAATGGAATAAAGCTATATGGCAAATATCAGGACATTCTGCAGACATATGTAGAGGTCAGAAGTATGACCACCATCTGCACCACCCTGCAGGTTGCAGTCCATGTTTGACAAGGAGTGACCTGTGACAAGTGAAACAATACAGAGGTCCTCAGAGTGTAGGACAACAAACATTTCATAAAGTTGTCTACTAATTGCATAGAGTGATTACTGCACATCAGAAGCACCTTAATATTATGACAAATAGCATAAGCTAAGGTAATGTCACACAAAGAAGGTGTCATAGCAGCAAACCAAAGGGAATCCTGTGTGTTGTACTTGCCTTGGTTATGGTATGTCCTGCCAACTGTCACGTTACTACAACACGTGTCCCACAGTCCACATTTGATAAGGTGGCAACAACAATCTGTGTCACCTATGTGCATGCAATATGTAGACATGTGAAGACTCTGTGACTACCTGCTGGCCCTAATGACCCACATGTATATAGGCATGAATGCTAACTGCCACCACCCACATATGTAGGTACTGCATAAGGCTGTGTCAAGTGTAAGTAGTGTGCAGTCTGTCATTGAGCCACAAACTGCTGTTAACACACTGCAATGGGCCATACAGTGGGTATGGAATGGAGACAATGTCCTGGCCTCAAGCTGAATACAGACTACAGTGTCAGCATGCCATACAGCAAGGACATGGCCCCAGTATTTCCCACATCAGCACCAACCACATAAACACACAGACTGTGATGTCAGACCTGGGTACTAAGGATGCCAACAATGTTGCATTCAGGCAACAAGTAGTGGCAGTGGTCAAAAAATGCTTGTATGTGGTGCACTACATAGGTGAAGGGACTGCATCCAGAGAAAAGGTGACCATTACCTCTGCATAGTCTTCAGTCAGTACAATAATACATTAACAGCATGGCCAGTCTGCTATGCACCTATGCAGACATCTGCCGAAACTGTAAAGGCTATGTTAACACCTACAAAGGTCAGCCATGGGCCTCAAGACCTGTTCCATGCAGACAGCCTGTAATCAGTACTGCCCCACTGGTTATCAGTCAGGCTGTCCACAGGTGTCTGTGGCATGCCTAAATGGCATTGTTGTGCTCAGCCCTTCAACAGCTGCCCCATGTACGAGAGTATAACTTTGTGTGCATTACTGGCACGAGAGGCCTGAATCACATATGAGATAGCAAAAACACTTGCTGGAGAGTCAAGTTTGGCTCCCAGAGGCTGCCCTGTGTCAGGACTACACTCCCCAAACATGTCAAACACAGTACCATGTATACCCTCATCAACTGCATCAAGGTTGAGTGGACTGGAAAAAAAACATCTGTCCCAGGAGTTTAACCTGTGTCCAGCAATGCCAGGGGCAACAGGTGCTGATTGATGTTTCTGTTGTGGATAAAGTAATGGCTAGATTTGTAAGGGACCCAGGGCCAGTACTCTAGTAATCTCCTCTGTATCTATAAACCTGTGATCCTACAGAACACCAAGGTGTAATGCATGAAGGCTAGCTGGATGTGTCATGGGGTATGCATGCAAGGTTATGCTGTCTGACCCTATTGTCTCTCACATACTGTTGCATACATATGTACCTAGGTAAATATGCACATGTACAGCCATACCTTGGCGATGTAAAGGTCTCTGTCTTTCCAGTCCACCATACTCAGCCTCAGTAGTGGCAACAGCTCCCCACGACATACACACTAAGACACCTGGAATAGAAGTAGAATAAGGTTTGTGAGACAATAGTCAGTCAGCAGTATTAACAACAATAAAGCATCATGGCACAAAGGTACATACACTTCAATGTGTACACATGACAGTTGCCAGCAGATAGCACCTTACACGGCATAACAGTAGTACACTACACGCTACCATTACCTTTACTATATTCACCCTGTGCATCAGACACATATTAGCATGTCCCTGCATTAATGGAATGGATAACAGGAATGTAGCTTAGGTATCATCGCATGCACAGGGTGTGGTGTGGGGTTGCCAAAGACCTAGGCTGTGTCATACAGTTAATATGTGTGTGTGTCTGGAGGGGTGCTGTTCAGGTGAGCCATGGAGAGGAGCTGTGTGTGTCTGGTGGTGACCTGCATGTGATAGTGATGTGTGAGTGTGTGTATGCACACAGTCAAGCCATGTGCTAGCTCTATACGAGGATATGTTGGACAGCTGTGGACCGTACATGGCAGGATGTACAGTCCACTGTCTCCATCCACGAACATGGGAACTGGTTCTGCCAGATGTGTCACTGGCACCACCATGCCCAAGGCCAGATGCGGTACTACTTCCTGATGGTGGCTCCTGCATGCTGGCTCTGTGCCCCTCATGGGACCAGCCAGGACCATGTGCCCATGGCCTGCTATGTTGTGGTGTGGACAGTACCCTCCCTTCGGTAGTGCTGGTGGTACTGCCACTACAGGAGTATGAATGTGCCCACATGGGCTCTCAGCTGATGTTATTGATGACCTGTGTCCACGTGTCCAATGCCCTACTCCCATCACATGTTCAAGCACAGACATTACATGGTTAATGACTGACAATGTCTCACCCCACTGTCTATCCACGACATCAGCAAAATGACGTACGGCATCACCAGTGCCATGGAGGGTGTCACATACACCAGGAAATGTTGCATCCATGACCCTGAGCATCCTTTTGCTGTACTGTTCACAACATTCCTGTGCCTCCATGACGGACCGAAACATGCATCGGGTGACATGTGCTGTGACACCTCTGACAGGGGCTGTATGGGCAGTTCTCCTTCAAGCACCCCTGTCAATCTGCCTGTGTGAGACCTCACCAGCTTTCTGGCTATGGATAGTGTCTACAGTCACAGATGCCATAGTTATCACACTACCCTGTTCGATGCCTCCACCCTCCGAATGTCCAATATCTGTGGCTGCTGGGGGAATGGGTATGTGTGGGCATACTGACCATGTATGTGCAGGGACGTGGGTGGAAGTGGGATGTCAACCAATGGTACAGAGTCAGACCCATCTGTACCTCACTATGGCCACCATCATCATTATCAGAGTCTGATGAAACACTGACATCAGGTTATGAGGGAGAGAGACCCCAACCCCCATGTTCACCTGTGAGGGTAAGACAACATAAGTAAATTACTTCCTGCACTATAATGTTTGCTGAACCCCCCCCCCCCACACACACATATATACAGATGAGGTGCCACAAAGGCATTATACAGACCACACCTTCTGACTGATGCCATGCACGACACACAGACCATAACAGACACACTCTGGACAGGCCCTCAATAACATGCAGTGCAGCTATGTCCTTAATGTTGCTACTACTATAAACCTATGAGATACGTGAGAAGTGGCTGCATTTGATGAGCCTTCATCTAACACACAGTGTATCCATCTACACACTACTAATGTACCCCAGTAGGCTACACCTACACAAAAGTACATGCCAGTATTTTACAGCTGCTGTGATGAATAATGTGATGAACTGCAGTGAACCCCACCACAGGTGAACATGCACATATTGCAATATGGCTATGCTTAACAGTTGTGTGCATGGAAAACTGGCTGCCCTTAACATGCCTAGCGTATAGGTGAGCCACAACATGACAGTTTCATACTCACCGGCTTCAGGTTGATGCTCCCCAGCCACACCATAGGGATCTGTGGAGTTGGGGGAGAGTTATTGTCAGCACACACACACAAGTGGCATTGGCACAGGATAATATGTTTATTTATGAACATGTACACTACAAGCTATGATACTACCCAAATTGCTGACATTCACAATATGTGTGCACATGTGTACATTACAAATCCCCACCCACAAATGCAGATTGACCTGACATATGCATACAGGTAGGCAAAGGCTGCCATTATGAATGCAACAGTATTAACGTGATACCCACTGGGGCCTTACCTGGATGCTCCTCGGCTGTGGAGTCTGTGCCACCCATCTCCATGACATATGTAGTCATGGTTTCCTGGGAGGCGGTGGTGGAACCAAGGTTTGCCAGGAACTCCTTAGTGTCTGAGAGTGGTGCTTGAATAGCAGGCCCTCCACCTCTGCCAGCACGGTCCCTGGCCACAGCTGTAGTCATTTGCCATGCATTGTGTATGAGGTCTGTGGCACAGTGTCAGACCTGTTCATAGCTACTGTTCCAGTGGCCCACATTATTGACTGTTGCTAGCAGTTGCTCATAGGGCAGTGCGTTGTTGCAGGTTTTGTCAGCTCCATCCCAACAGTACCTGGTGATAGAGTCTGAGGGCATCAGTGATTGCAGCAGTTCCTGCTTCTGAGAATGGTGGGTTCAGTCTTCTGTACATCCCACCTGAAAGACATGAACAGGGGAACACATGACAGGACCGCAAACATTGACCACCATTATGCACAGACCCTGCACATCCACTTTTGCCAGCACTATCCACCACTAACACCCACATCATACCCCTGCCATCTATCAGCATAGTATGTGTGTGGGTATCGGCAACATATTGGCATTACAGCATGCGTTGCCTCCCTGATACTGATGTTTCATGCTCCCCCACTGAGAACCATTAATGTGGATAATTCTCTGTTCGTCACTCACATCACACAGCACATGCAGCAGCTGGGGACATCACAGAGGTTCCCCACCAGGGAATACCAGGCCATCATACATCTACTGTACACCTGTAGGCTATAAGGCCAACCCTCTACCCGGTTTCATGCGTACTTCTCAGGAGTGACCTCACTCTGGCATGCCAGGCAATCACGGACTCCACATTGCTGGGACTGCTGCACGAGTGCACTTCATGCTGCACTCTGTTAACACACACACAACCTCCACATGATGAGTGACCTGAACTGGCGTTGTTGGCAGCTCAAGTGTGTCCCACATAATCACCTTGCAGTGGAATGGGTACCCTCTCCCCATAAAGCAGGGTAGCTACCTACACTTTGCAGGCGTAACCTGGTCAATTGGATGGTTAACAGCACATGAACCCTTGGGATACCACCTGTGTCCTTGTTGGACAGGGACATCAGCTGCTGCCTTACATATACATGGGCTAACATGTGGCCTAAGCATATGGCTGCTCAGGACCCATAGCCTAGTAACCTCATATGGTACCAGAAATACCAGAAATGGCCTGACTGCTGTGGCAGACTGTGTTGTTATGTATCCACACACATCTCTGCCATCGACTGCTGGGTGTCCCCTATGGGCAACTTTACAGTACCATGTCATCCAGCCTACATCGGACAAATAGATGAGCGCTACTACAGGTGCATGTGGACATTCCAGGAACATCTGAGGTACACAGTAACAGAGAGCAGTGCATATGTGTTGTAGGGTGACCTCCTCATATGTGTCTGACATCTGCAGTACCCAGATGTTTGCAGAATGTGTATATGTGCCTGATAGATGTAGACCACTCTGCCAGACAAATGTGAATTTCTGGACACCAGTTGGACAATATGTGATGGTTGTCCACAGAGTTTGGGGAATGTGTCTGTGACCCCTGGGGACACAGTAATGGTACATGAATATCTGGTACTGTATCCATTCCCTTATATTGTATGCTCAGTATGTACACACTCCAGCTGAGCCAGTGCCAGCATCCCCCCACTACTACCTATAACCTGTTGTCCCGCTGCACAGGTTCACCAGGTATGCTTGCAATACATGTCAGGCAGTCAGATACAGGTGTGGAGTACACACTGACCTAGCCAGAATATGGCAGGAATGGTCAGGGAGTCCTGGACAATCTGTGAAATAATACTGTATGACCATGGCAGACTAAAAGGGGCTCAATGACACTACATGATGGGATATGCCAGCTGTATCCACCAGTACGTACTGTCAATGTGATGCCCCTGCACTGGCCCAGTAGTCAAGGAGCCTCAGTAATCACCACTAGAACCAGTGAGGGACCTACACAATGGGAAGATGACAAGTACGCACACACACACAGTAAAGTACAGTTACCTTTCAGAGCACACAGAGATCACAGTCAGTCTGGGTTGGTGTCTCCCTCTCTCTCTCCAGATCCCCAATAAGACTCCCCACTGGCACAGCTATATGGCTAACATCTCAGCAGAGCGGTCAAGCCAAAACCTCCATCATCCTCTGTGTCCAATCAATGCTTCGTGTCCCTGCCCAAGTAGCTAACACACACACTTTGAGATTTGATTTATAAATCTCACACAGACACACTCCCGGGAAAGGCTGACACATATTTACTGGCTATGGCCCCTTCTTTGCAGGCTAATAGGTTGTTCTGACTGCCACAATCCAGCTCTTTATCAGTTACTCCAAGGCCCTTACAAAAGGGTGATATATCCTACTGTGTGATGTGTCTATTATCCAAATGGTAAGTTGTGACTATGACCAAGGTTATTGGAGTGGGCTATACAGTGTCACCAAATACATATGCAAGTACGCTAAGAGCTTACTTAGTCCAAAACAGACCAGCCACAATTACAATGTTTAACTATATTTAATAATAACTAATAAAGGAACAAGATAATACTCAATACAGTAACTGCAGAGTTCAGAATCACATGGAATATTTTAAGACAACATTGCAGGACAGTCTGAAATAACTATAGCAAACATCTAAAGTAATCTTTACTGTATTCCCGTTTATATGGAAACAAATTTACTTTTCCCTAGTTCCTTAAAATTAGCAAGGAAAATGTAGATGAGTGGATGCTATCAGATACAAAGGCACATACAAAATGCAAAGGTCTTTCTCTGAGACAGATCTAAAAGTAATAATCAACATTACTGCTGGGTTAGCTCAGATGACATCATTTTTTGTCACCTGCCTTTAGTTCCCAGGCTAACAGCAACTAACATACATTTTAAAATCTCTGCGTCAGAAGTACGTATCTGTCTGATGTTTCTGTAGAACAGAAAGTCATAACACAATTAAACACTTTAACATTTTCAACCTAGTAATTATTTGCTTCAAGACAATACAAAAACCACTAGTTGTAGACATTTATGTCTGCTTGCTGCATTAAAACTGAGATAACACATTCGTAAAACAAGTTTAGCTTATTTTCTTGAAGTTTTGCAAGATATTTCTGCATGTTCGAGGCTTCCAGCTTCTACTATTAAAACATACAATCTGAAGTAGGAGAATTCATTTGTCAGCAACCTGTGGGTATGGATCCGATATCGGATCCAAACTGGCATGGTTTATCCAGCTATGGATCCGAGCTCCTAGCTCCTCCCCTCACCCATAATACCCTGCTCTCCCTACATGACCTCAGATCTAGTTTGCCGCGCATGGTAAAGGCTGGGTCGTCAGAGTTCCAAAAGCTAAGTTATAGTTTTCTTTATTAAAGGGTTTTAGAATTCTTAAAACGTTAAATTTGAGTGAAAGTTATAGGTTTCCCTTCTGTTTATATCTTTTTTGGGTTAATTTAATATAGTTTTTACCCTCCCCTCGCTGGTTCGTAGTTGGTGTGTGTGTGTGTGTGTTTTTGGGGGGGGCCTTTGTGTGAGTGTTTTAGTTTATTGTTACTATTTAAAAAAAAAAAAAAAAAATAGTGATGTCTGAGGCCCCAAAGGCTGTTTTTTCAAAGTGCTCCGAGTGTGGCCATAAGCTTTCCCCTGCTGATGGCCATACTCGGTGCGTTCGATGCCTTGGGGTTGAACACCTCACTTCAGGGTGTTCAATCTGTGCAGGGTTCAACCCCAGGGCATTGAAGGAGCGGAGGTCGAAGCTGGTCTTGGCGGGACTCTTGCCCCCGGACTCGGCCCCACCCCTTGGTGGTCACTGCTTTGGCAGTCCCTGCCTTGCCTGCTCCCCCTCCTCCACCCGGGATTCAAACTCCCGCCAAAGGGTCGGAGGAGAGGGAAGCCAGGGAAAAGGACCGGAGAGAGAAGCACCACAAGTGGTGGGCCAAGACCTCCGTTTTGGCCCGCCGCTAAGCGGCTTCTCCTCCGGCCTCTCTGGCTGCTGGCTCTCCTCCTCGGCTCCGGTCCCCGTGCTTTTCACCGGAGCCTGAGGATGAGGAGACCCGACCTCCTTCGAGGCTATCGAGGCGGCACTCAAGGCCTACCTCGCTAGCCTCGTCGAGGTCTACTTACAGCCTCTCCGATGCTGATGTGGACCAGATGATGCGAAGCTTCATCCAGGCCCAGATGGAGATGGGAGTGCTCCTGCCTCCCTCTGGGAGCTCGACCCTTTTAAGCCCATTGCTCCTTCTCCGACCCGCTACCGGGTTCGAGCGCGAGCCGGGCAGCCTCGAGCCGGGTGAGTCGGCGCCGACAGTACTGGGTGCCGGATCCGACCCTGCCCTCGAGTCTGTCGGATCCGACCTTCGAGCCTTGGCCGGGCGTCGGATCCGAGGGACTCAGTGTGCCTTCGGCGCCGTCCTTGTCGGAGCGCACTGGTCCCTCGGATCCGAGGGGCTCGGCGCCGGCTCCGATCCGCTCATCGGATCCGAGGGGGAGCCGACTTTCGGATCCTATTGTCGAGGCTGGCTCCCCCACGGCCTTTGATGTAGTGGAGAGGGCTCTGTTGAGGGCATCCGGACCCCCGGCCCTTGCTTCGGCTCCGTCCCGCACTCCATCTGCTCTGGGCCAGGCTTCCATCACCCGGCCACTGGGACAGCCCGCTTCACTGCCCCAAGCAGTTCCTGTGATACTGGACATTGCTGGTGAAAGCTCCTCGGACAGCCACCCCGAGGAAGCACCTCGCAAGCATTCGTGTAAAAGGAGGCATATAGACTCCCCCGAGTCTTTGACCGAAGACACTGACTTGGAGGAAGAGAAAGGCTCCCCATGATCACCCCCTGAGGATGTCTCCTTCGGAGACATCATGGAAATGTTACGGATCAGAGGTGGGTGGTCTGCCCCAAAGTCTTCCTCGGACGAGTCAGTGTTCTTGGAGGCATTTGAAGCGGGCCCATCTACCTCTTGGGTGTCCCCTCCTGCCGACCCCCTGGTAGACCTTATTACCACCAGGGCGTGGAAGGACCTGGACACCGTAGAGCCAATCCCTAAGAGGCCCGACAGGATCCTTAGCCCCCCTGCTGACCGTGCCCACTGTAGCAAGGGACCCCCGGTAGATGCCATGTTGTCAGCAGCAGCCACTAAGAGGGAACTCGCCCAGGAGAGTCCCTCAGTCCATCCCCCGAGCAAGGAGTCTCGGATGATGGACCATTTGAGGAAGCGAATCTTTAGTTCAGCGACCTTCTCAGTGAGGGCGCTCAACTATTTGGCACACGTCATTAGGATGCAGCGCGATCTTATCAAGGAATACGCTGCATCCCCCCCAGAGTCCTTATCGGAGGAGGACAAACTTATGCACTCCACCCGTATGGCCACTCTTCATTCTGTGACTAACACCTCTATGCGGTTACTTTCCCACTCTACCGAGGGAGCCGCTAGAGCTGGGGGAGCGGGCCTAGTCACAAGACGGCAGGCCTGGCTCTGCCACTGTGATTTTACGGAGCCCTTCAAGGCGTCATTCGCGAATGCCCCCTTTGATGGTTCTGCCCTTTTTGGCAAGACGGTTCGCGATACCTTGGTTCAGAGCGGGAAGGATGGGAAGATGCTGTCTGCCGTCGGAGTTCACTTCTCTGTGCCCCAGAGGTCCTACTCTATGAACCAAAAGGGCCAGAAGAAGATGTGGTTCCGGAAGTCGCACCATTCCCAACCCGCTCCGGACAACCAGTCCTTCCGTGGCAGAGGAGGACGCCACCCTAGGGGCAGAGGGGCTCCCAGGAACTTTGGGTCCAGAGAACCCTTCTCTGAATGGCCCACGCAGCAACCCTGAGGGGTTGCCCAACTGCTCCACTGTGGAGGCAGTCGGGGGACGTTTCTCGGAGCACCTAGCGGCATGGGAGTCCATTACATCAGACCACTGGGTACTCCGGATTATATCCAGAGGTTACAAGATCCCCTTTCTTCATGTCCCAAAGTTAAAAATCCTCCCCGATGTTCCACCCGATCAGAGGGAGGCCGCTTCAGCAGAAATTGGCCATCTGCTGAGAAAAAGAGCCATCCAGCCCATCCCCCCAGACCAGATTAGATCAGGGTTCTATTCCAGGTTCTTTTTAGTGCCAAAAAAGACGGGGGACCTTAGACCCATTCTAGACCTGTCCCTGTTGAACCTGTCAGTTCCCAAAGAGAAGTTCTGGATGGTCACTTTGCAGTCCATCCTCCCCCTTCTAGGGGAGAATCACTGGATGTGCTCTATAGAACTCAAGGATGCGTACTACCACATTCGGATGGACAGACGATCCAGGAGGTTTTTTCACTTCTGGCTGGGAGCCAGTCACTACCAGTTCAGGGTCCTTCCCTTTGGTCTCACCACAGCCCCCAGGGTGTTCACCAAAGTGTTAGCAGTGGTTGCGGCCCACCTGAGGCTTCAGTGGGTGCAGGTCTTTCCGTACCTAGACGACTGGCTTCTCACCACCCCAACAAGGCATCTACTCTCTTTGGCAAGAGACTCCTTCCTTCGTCTAGCTCCCAAGCTAGGCATCATGGTAAACATAGAGAAGTCCAACCTGGTCCCTACTCAAACAATAGAATTTATAGGAGCCAGGTTAGACACGAGAAATTTAAGAGCCTTTCTCACAACCGACAGGGTTCGGAATCTGCGACTCCAGGTGCGGGCCATCCTTCACTCCACCTCAACACCTGCGGAATTGGTCCTGAGGGCACTAGGGTCTATGGCGGCAGCGATTACTCTTCTTCTGCACACCCGCTTCAACATGCGGGTGCTTCAATGGACACTTCAGGTGCAATGGTCATTTCTCTCCCTCCCCCTGTATCATCCCATCGCGATCAGCAAGGCTTGCAAGCAGTCTCTGTTGTGGCGGCTCCATTCTCCGGACCTCCACAGGGGCCGCCCCTTTTGTGCATCTCCCCCTCTCGCCACGGTGACCATGGACGCTTCCCGCCTCAGGTGGGGGGGGGCATTTTGCGGGCCAGATGGTCCAAGGCACGTGGAGCGATTCAGAGACCTCCCTGCATATCAATGTTCTGGAAATGAGGGCGGTGCTCTTGGCATTGCAAGCACTTCACGCTCTCTATCCCCTGGGAACAATTGCGATTCAATCAGACAACATGTCGGTGGTCTTGTACATCAACAATCAGGGGGGAACCAGGTCTTACCCTTTATACCGAGAAGCCATGAGAGTGTGGGAATGGGCGATCTCCACCAACCGCTTTCTCATGGCAACGCATATTCCGGGTCGGACCAACATCCTAGCGGACAAGCTCAATCGCACCATTCTCTCCCCATACGAGTGGTCTCTCAATTCTCAAGTAGCGAAACGTATCTTCGCACAGTGGGGGACTCCCTGTTGCGATCTCTTTGCCTCTCCTTTAAATGCCAAGTGCGACAGTTTTTTCGCTCTAATCCCCCCCTCCAGGGGATTCTCCGAGAGACGCTCTGGTGCATGCTTGGCCTCCCGGTCTTCTTTACGCATACCCCCCCCTACCTCTGATGCTACAAGTACTTCAGAAAGCCTCTCGGTTGGGGTGCAGAATGATCCTCATTGCCCTGTTCTGGCCTCGACAGATCTGGTTCCCTTACCTAAGGTCTCATTCAGTGAATCCACCTTGGATTCTAGATCCTATTCCGGATCTGATATCACACCCGTCGAACCTGCCAACTCCGAACCTGGACAACCTGAAGTTGACTGCTTGGCTGCTCCAGTTCCACTCCTAATCAGGACTCCCGGTATCTCGTCCCCAGTTAAGGCCATTCTGGCAGCGGCCCACAAGCCCTCTACCAGAAAAATTTACCGCAGTAAATGGAAGCGTTTCTCCATTTGGGCAGAGCGGCAAGACCTAGATCCTTTCACGGTTCCCCTTCCTTTGGTTCTAGATTTCCTTACTACTCTCTTTAATGATGGCACCAGTAGTTCCACGGTCAAAGTTCAGCTGGCGGCCATATCTCATTACCATGTTGGACATGATTCAGGGCCTCTTATGTCGGCTAAGTTATGCAAAACCTTCCTAAAAGGCACCTTTTTGCTCAGACCCCCTGTCAAAGAAACGGTTCCCCCGTGCTATCTTTCCTTGGTACTTCAGGCCTTGACCGCTCCCCCCTTCGAACCTGCGGCCACAGTCGATCTTAAATACTTGTCCTTTAAGACTGCTTTTTTGGTAGCCATTACTTCGGCTAAGAGAGTTTCAGAGCTTCAGGCCCTGTCCATGAAACCGCCTTATTTGATTTTTCATCCGGACTGGGTGTACCTAAGGATCACTCCCTCCTTTCTTCCTAAAGTAGCTTCGGAAGCTAACATTAATCAGTCCATCAACCTCCCTGTTTTCTTCCCTAAGTATCAAAACAAAGGCGAATACAAGCTGCATTCCTTGGATGTTCACAGGCAGCTTCGTTTTTACCTTCATAGGACAGCTGGTCATAGGCAATCAGACCAGTTGTTCATTTCTTTTGCCAAATTCAATCTGGGTAAACCAATTTCCAAAGTTTCTTTGTCACGCTGGATTTCTCAGTGTATTCTGTTGGCATACCAAGCCTCTGGGAGGCCCGCACCGGAGGGAGTCCATGCTCATTTGACCCGGTCTGTCTCTACTTTAGCGGCCTTTAAGTCTAGGGTTCCTCTGGATGACATTTGTTCAGCAGCCACTTGGGCTTCATCTCATACCTTTATTACTCATTACAAGCTGGACGTCACTTCTAGAGGTAGAGCATCCTTTGGCTCCGCGGTGCTCCGGAATATCCTTCCATGATGGCCACCCAAGATTCAGGTAGCTGGGGACTCTGTCCCACAGGTTGCTGAGAAATGAATTCTCCTACTTCAGATTTAGAAGTTATGTACTTACCATAACGTTCCATCTGAGTAGGTGGATTCATTTGTCTGCAACCATCCCGCCCTCCTATCCCCTGGCCTTGTCAGTTTCCTGCATAGGGTGTGTTACCCTTTGGTTAGGGTAGTTGTTGCAGGGCAAACTCGATCTGAGGTCATGTAGGGAGAGCAGGGCATTATGGGTGAGGGGAGGAGCTAGGAGCTCAGAGCCATAGCTGGATAAACCATGCCGGTTCGGATTCGATATCGGATCCATACCCACAGGTTGCAGACAAATGAATCCACCTACTCAGATGGAACGTTATAGGTTATAGCCTATTTATAGGCTATAATAGGCTATGCCTATTATTTTGCTGTGCCTCTGTC
This sequence comes from Protopterus annectens, assembly GCF_019279795.1. Lineage (NCBI taxonomy): Eukaryota > Metazoa > Chordata > Ceratodontiformes > Protopteridae > Protopterus > Protopterus annectens. The sequence continues at coordinate 920,083,831 of NC_056726.1, forward strand.
AAGCAGTGACACTGAAGTAATCCCTGGGGTATATCTGCGATCTCCCATCCATTGGTCAAGATTCCTCTTGAACAAGGCCAGCGAGGTGCTCTGCCTCACATGTACCAGGATTTTGTTCCACAGCATAGGGAGTCTCTGGGTGATGAATCTGTCCCTCCAGCACGTTCTATTAATAACCGTGTCAAGGTTTAACTCTCCCGCCCTTGTGGTTCTGATGGATCTAGATTTTTTGAGGTGAAGCATATTCATCAAATCTGGGTTTGACATGGCCTTATATGTTAGGCACAGGTCACCTCTGAGCAAGCGATATGCGACTGAATAGAGCTGGAGTTCTTTCAGTCGGGCAGCATAAGACATATTTTTGAGACCCTTTATCCTTTTGGTGAGGAACTTTTGGGGCCTTTCTAGCTGCTGCAGGTGTCGGGTCAGATACATTCCGAATGGGGCATTGTACTCAATCATAGGTCTAATGAGTGATGAGTACAGGGGGACTATGACCTCCCTAGATCTAGATGTGAATCCCATCATGATCAGGTGGGCAATGTAGAGGGTTTTCCTAACTACTTTGGCAACATGAGTGTCAAACGAAAGGTTACTGTCAACCTGGGTCCCCAGATCTCTGATGACTTCTTCTGTGCTCAGTGGATTGCCACCTATATGGTAGCTAGGGGTAACCTTGTTTTTCCCGAAGGGTATGACTATGCATTTCTTGGCGTTTAACTTTAGGCCATGGCTCTGGCACCAGTTATCCGTTTCTGTGAGGCCCTTCTGAAGGATATCTGTGTCAGATGTGTTTTCGACTATGGCGCCCAGTTTGCAGTCATCTGCAAACTTTGTCAGCCATAACCCTCCTGTGTTTGCTTGTACTTCAGAAAAGTAGATGCCGAACAAGAGTGGTCCCAGGACTGAGCCCTGTGGGACACCACTTGTTACAGGCTTTGAGTCTGACATGGCGCCAGCAACTCTGACCCTGTGGGTTCTGTCACTTAGCCAGTTTGCAACCCATCTTGTGATGTATGGGTTTACATTCAAGCTGATGAGTTTTTTGATGATACCTGAGTGGGGTATTGTGTCGAAGGCCTTTGCCAGGTCGAGGTAGGCTGTATGGACTGCCTTGCCCTCATCAATGGCCTTGGTGACTGTTTCGAAAAAGTCAACCAAGTTTAAAAGGCATGATCTGCCTTTGACAAAGCCAAACTGGGATGGATCCAAAGTCTACAAGTTCCCTATGTCTTTATTTATGAGTTCCATTATGATCCTCTCCATGGCTTTGCAGATAAGGCTTGTCAAGCTAATGGGACGGTAAATTCCAGGGTCGGTGGAGGCACCGCCCTTGTGAAGTGGGACCACAGTGCGCGCCACTCCTTGGGTACGTATCCTGAGGTGAGGCTAAGATTAAACAGCTGTCCTAACTGCGTGTTTAATTCCTCATTGAGTTCATGGTGCACACAGCCGGGGACACCATTCGGTCCCATGGATGCTGTGTTTTTTGCCTTGGAGAGAGCAGTTCTCACCTGGGCGTTGGAGATGTTTGGGGGGCTACAATCCTCTGGTATAGATATCTCTCCTTTTGGGGGGGGGGAGAAGTTTGCACTGAACCTGTCAGCCAGTATGTTGGCAATGTGTGTAGGTTCAGTAATCTTCACATCATTTTGAACTAATTCTGAGCATATCTGGGAGTTTCCTCCTAGGTTTCTAACATAGCTAAAGAAGGCCTTATGATTGTCTTTTGAGTCCTTGGCGATTTTTCTCTCAAAATTTGCCTTGGATGATTTTATGAGAGCTCTTAGTTTTTTACTTATAATGATCAAAGGTGTCTTACCTTTCAAGGATTTTGCTCTATCTTGTAGTAGCTTCCTCCTTTTGTTGTAGAGCTTGTTTATGGCTGGGGTCCTCATATGCAGTTCTCTTACATTTGTAAGACAAGTATATGTATCACATTGATACTCACAAATGGCATATGATTATTTACAAAATCCCAGTTAGCTGGGCTGGCAGTGTCACAGTCAGTATTGTACAGCAGACAATCCAGTAGTAGTCATATGTGAGCTGTCCATTGCTGGGGTGACTCAGGAGCCAGAGCTGTAATCTATGTCACTGCTGACAGAGCCATCAGGGATGGCTGTAGATGCTGGACAGCAGACTAACAGCAGTATGTCAGTCTAGGAAGTGTTGTTGAGACGTACTGTTTAAATTCCTATTTCCCATGACTGCATCCCCCCCATCTGCACTCCATTGCATGCTTAATTATATGACATACTTGGTATAGTGCTGTACTCCTTTGTGAGAAGAAATCCACTTGTAGTGTTGTAAAGAATCGCAGTCTGTCTTCATGAAGAAAGTGTCAGACCTGTTTACCATAGGCAGCAGCTTGCCTTTTGTAGGAAATGCTCATGAACCGGTGATGGCCTGTGCACCATTCTGTAGCTCCCACTTGCTAATTGCATCCAGAACAGCTGGGTTGCCTTTCCATTAGCAAATGGCATGGCAACACAGTGCTATAATTAAGGCCTTCATGTGGGCCTTGACCGTTTTCCTGGCCTATGAGGAGGGCATTATCAAGGTATGTGAGCTACAGCATCACAGAGAGTAGGTAAAAATACTGTCCACTGTTTGGATTGATGGGTTATGTCCACAGTTTTGTATGCTATGTCTGGCCATTGTTAACAGACTTTCATACTCTGTAGCAGTGCACTGTGTAAATGTGTGTTGGGGTGAGTAAGGAGACAAGCAGATGTGAGTGTCATACATCCTTTTCTATCTGACTGTGCATGCTGCTACAGTTGATGCTAGTCTATCAGCTGTGTATGCTTGTAAGGGGAGACTGTGAGACATGACCCTTGACCTCGACATACCCCCCCCCCCCCCACGCATTATGTCTGGCTGTTGTGTGGATGCTCTTCTCTAGGTGTTTGGGAGCAATGTTAGGTCTGTAGCAGGTACCTGGACATACTGCTACATGTGTAGCAAACCACAACTGCTGCATTCTGGCCAGGAGTCAGATTAGGGATTGTGAAGACATTGGGGGAGAGCAAGATGTTACTGTCAGTGAGGGTGCAATGTCAGCTGTTGTGTTACAGCATGGCCTGGTTACGGGTATCCACAACAGTCCAGGTGAGGCATGTGCCTGTGATAAATATCTTATGTAATAGTGCCATTCAGAGAGTGTTAGGCAACATTTACTACACATATTCATAATTGTGAAATGTGTCCCATCCTGCAGGCCTTTAACATGCTACTGTGGGTGGCACTGACTGTGGTAGGAGCAGCCAATATTGCTGGACATTGCAGGACTCAATTATTCCTATGTTGTAGTGACATGGATGTAGTTGTCATGCCACAGACTGGGCTGTGTGCCAGGACTATGGGTGTCTAGATATGACAGATGCTCAGATGCTAGACATGTAAGAACTAGAGTTACTGAGTCATTATTATGGCAGGTGTATTTGTAAGACATATGTGCATCCATACAGTGTGTAACACTGGATTAGTATGGACATTTGTGTGTTCTGATGGGTATGACATGTGACACTGAGCTGTCTGTCATAATTTTATAACACCAATCTGCACTGCCTTGCCAGTATGTCAGCACACAGAGTAGGTTTTATGACAACCCTGCCATAAATAGGGGGCACAACTGTGGATATTCAGCAACAGTCTGTACAGTTGTTATCTCTACCTGATATTGTAGGCCTCCTGTACATCCAGCAGCATTTATTTGTCTGTGTAATGGTTCTGTGTTTGCATCAGAGGCCCACGTACACTGTGATTTGGGCCACTATATATAGGAGTAGTGTGTGACTGGCAATCAGGCTATGTTTGTAAACCCAGTCGTTATACTTCAGAAGTCAGTTGGCTTATTGGTATGTTGCTCTGACTGACGGTTCTGGGTTCAAGATTTGGCAGTTGTGTCTTATTTCCCTAAACTTATATCACTGTAGTGCATGATATATTTACAAAAGCATCAGTAATTCCCCAGAGCTGATGACTACACTACATGATATATTTACAAAAGCAGTAGTAATTCCCTACAGCTGGTTTAGCTTAGTGGTGCATTGCTCTGACTCTAGTGCACAGCATTCTGGGTTTAATTCTGAAAGTTCGGTCATATGGTCTCGGCCACATAAAATTCAGTCTTTCAGAAATTCAGCATTGTGAAGTGTATCCATATATATATAGTTTTATATATATATATATATATGATATTATCAGTAAATAGCTAATATACATAACATCAAACACACAAACAATGGAAAAAAACTTGAAAAACAAAAAACTAAGATTTGTAAGAAAAAAACACAAAGCAGAAAACTTCAGTTCATAACAAAGAATGTATTTTGCAGGGTGGGGAGCAACACTATCACACTCCCCAAACTTCAGCATACTAACTCCACAAATGACCATTTCAGTAAAATGAAAATTAAAAAAAAAATGAACTTCAGTACTACCCGAATGTCTCCACTTCTCTGCACAAGAGTTCTTCAAAACACCAAACATAAAATGAGGGAAAACACCCCCACCCCCCAAAAAAGACAATTTATTCTAATTCACTTTAAAAAGAAAGAAAAAAATAACTATAGCAATACACACTGCATTAACATCTACACTTTGAACAATACCTGCAATAAAACTAGATTTCAGTATTATTGCCAAAAGCATGCAATCAAACATCACTTTGCAAAATCTGTATACATGCATAGATACTTCCCCCTTATGTGCATTTGCACATATTGATTGCAAAAATATATACATAAATACATAAATACTTGCATACACACACACACACACACACACACACACACACACACACACACACACACACACACAATATTATATTACAGAGGGTTATGTTCGGGTCTCCAAGAATTTTTACCCTGAGAGCAGAGACAACAGACTTTTAAGGAGGGTATAATGGTGAGTGTTATTTTTGCAACCTAAGATGAACTTAGCTAAACTATCATATGTTTGTTGACATGCATATCTCCCTAGGCCATATGGAGGTTTGGCAACTGCTTGGTTTTTACAAACTGGGCTTAGATTTTAGTTTTATCTGCATTTTAAGGTAGTAATTATATTCTTAGTTTCATAGAATGAAGTACACATCATGTGAACTGTGTTATTTTTAACTGTTGCCACTCAGGCCAGAATTTCTTCCTCCTTTTGAGCATTTCCATCTCATATTACTGGAAGATAAGAAAATGATGACAGGTGTAATTCATTACCTATTCTTATGCAATTGTCTTGCTGAAGGCAGATTTGATATTAAAAAGAGCCATGGAATAAACTTATATTGTACATGTAACCCCTGTGTTTTTCTGAGACTTGCTTTTAGGCTGGTATATAGTAGATCCTGACTCCACTTTATCATAATAATTGCAAAATTCATAACCAAGTGTAGAATTCTGAATATAATTTTAATTAACGTTTTCCTTTTCCTGAGGTTTGGGGATGAGGGCCAGTAAGCTTGCCCTCAGTGTCAAATATATTTTTAACTTTTCTTCTTTTATGTGAAAAAATTGTAATACTTATAATTCTTTGTTTGGTCATGACTACAGTTTACATCTATTTTTTATGATGTGGTAACCTACACTAGACTCTTGTCATGTATATTCTTTTTCCTCAGATTCTGCATCCTGGATGAATGTCATTCCTTACCTTTAGACTAGAGGGGTAAAGCTCAGACTATGGCCCAGGTGACTTGAGTCTGAATAGCAGATCAGAAAACTGACAGCAGAGGCATGGAGAATGGCCATGCCTGTCTTGGGGGGGGGGGCAAAGGGAGGTATACACATTTGGGGCACATTTATATGGTTTGATTTCCAGTGGAGACTGGAGAAATAATTGCTGGTGGTGAGGTGGGTGGGCAAGCAGTCTTCCTGTTATATGCCCCACTGCAGATGCTCATTGTTTGCACCACTGACGGTGTGTTACTAGGCATGCAAAGTGGGGAAGTTGAGGGGGATATAGGAAAAAATACTCATCATTCACAACATGATGCTGCCCAGGTGTCTTGATCTCCTCAGTGGCCTTGAGCATGTTTTAGAGTTAGTCTGTGGATAGCTAAGGTGGAAGAATGTCTGGAGAAGTTGTGACAAAGTCATCTCATTTTCTGCAGTGAAACACTTTAGCACAAAGTATAACACTTTCAAATGGTGCTTATATAGTAAGGCAGCCATAGAGTAACTAACTTCCCAAGAACAAGCACATAAGGATGTAATTTTCAGAGTTTGTGACATAAGTACGTTTTAAGTCTAATGTGACTGGCAGTTGACATCCCAGTGCAGGTTTACTGAATTTCTAGCAGGTGATATCTGGATTGAATGTCATTTAGCAAGAAGAATACGAGGTGGAGGGTTTGTGGGAAATCAATGCTGCATCCAGTGAAAAGAAAGAGAAGAGGTAAGAAAGCAAATACCATAATTTCTGAGGATTAAATGTGTATAGTTTTAGTTTCAGAATGCTAGTGTTTATTTAGTGGCTTGACTTTGTGTTTCTTTTTCATTTTGACTTTCATGGCTAACCATCTGTTTGCCCTCAAGTCATGTCCTTATTCAGTGGGTCTGTCAGGCAAACCCTAGCCTACCCTGGGTTAACTTCAACCCATATCTGTGGCCAGTGAGGAGATCAAGGATCCTGGTGCAGCCTCATACTGCTGCTGGGAGTGTTTTATTACTTTTATTCTCAAACATTTTCCTTTCCCACATGCTTACTCATGACATTCTAGCATAATTGTATAATGGGGAGCAATGACATATTGCTCTACTTCCATGGCAGCTCAGCCAGTACCACTGTCTACTTCAGCACCTTACATGTCTCCATCTTTTTCAGGAGATCTAACAAGAGGTGCAAATGAGTGAGCACCCTCCCTCCCAGAATGAGCATACATACCTATCCTACCATGCCAGCACCTCATATGCCCACACCACTAATTGAACCCAGGTCACATTAGACCATAGTCAGTGCTTTCATGTGGCTCTTTGCATTTTTGAGACCTTTGAGAAGCTAATGGAGAATCTTTTCAGGCTTGTTGGCTGTTGGTGAAGCACCCTCCAAGAGGAAAAAACGCTGAGAGAAGAAGGGAGCCACTTTTGAGATGTTAAGTATTTTTTCTCTGTTTATTTGCTAAGTTTTTCTGCATAGCTGCCTAGCTTGAGCATTTGCTGGCTTGTTAAACTTGATTTCTGTATTAGTAGCTGTATTTAGAGCACAACCAAAAGCTGTTTGCTGAATTTCCTGTTTGCACTTAATTTTAAATCGTTTTTTTCTTAAAACTTGCATATTTTCTGTCCTTGACCTAGCACTCTTGTGTGGGGTCATTTACTGCACTGTTATAACTTGATATTACTTGTGAACCTCTGCTATCTCTGTCAAAACTGAAAAAACAAAAAAAAAATCTTGCTTTTTTCCCACTTTTCTGAGAGTTAAAAAAGTTCAGTTACAGGCTTGCTGTTCCTGAACTATTTGAAAGTTTCTGTGAGGCCATTTTTGCTTGGGCTAAAGGAAAGTCTCTCTGTTGATCAGTGGCAGTGAATAACATTGAGCAGCTTCCCTGCCCCCGTAGAGGTGGTTACTGACTTGAAACTGTAGTTTTATTGGCCACTAAGGGTCATTTCCAAAACTCCTTCATCTTCCTCTCTTAAAACCTAGTTGCCTCGTGGTTTGGGCATCTTTTCAGGCTTGTTGGCTGTTGGTGAAGCACCCTCCAAGAGGAAAAAACACTGAGAGAAGAAGGGAGCCACTTTTGAGATTTTAAGTATTTTTTCTCTGTTTATTTGCTAAGTTTTTCTGCATAGCTGCCTAGCTTGAGCATTTGCTGGCTTGTTAAACTTGATTTCTGTATTAGTAGCTGTATTTAGAGCACAACCAAAAGCTGTTTGCTGAATTTCCTGTTTGCACTTAATTTTAAATCGTTTTTTCTTAAAACTTGCATATTTTCTGTCCTTGACCTAGCACTCTTGTGTGGGGTCATTTACTGCACTGTTATAACTTGATATTACTTGTGAACCTCTGCTATCTCTGAAAAAAAAAACAAAAACAAAAAAAAATCTTGCTTTTTTCCTACTTTTCTGAGAGTTAAAAAAGTTCAGTTACAGGCTTGCTGTTCCTGAACTATTTGAAAGTTTCTGTGAGGCCATTTTTGCTTGGGCTAAAGGAAAGTCTCTCTGTTGAATAGTGGCAGTGAATAACATTGAGCAGCTTCCCTGCCCCCCGTAGAGGTGGTTACTGACTTGAAACTGTAGTTTTATTGGCCACTAGGGGTCATTTCCAAAACTCCTTCATCTTCCTCTCTTAAAACCTAGTTGCCTCGTGGTTTGGGTGTCTTTTCAGGCTTGTTGGCTGTTGGTGAAGCACCCTCCAAGAGGAAAAACGCTGAGAGAAGAAGGGAGCCACTTTTGAGATTTTAAGTATTTTTTCTCTGTTTATTTGCTAAGTTTTTCTGCATAGCTGCCTAGCTTGAGCATTTGCTGGCTTGTTAAATTTGATTTCTGTATTAGTAGCTGTATTTAGAGCACAACCAAAAGCTGTTTGCTGAATTTCCTGTTTGCACTTAATTTTAAATCGTTTTTTTCTTAAAACTTGCATATTTTCTGTCCTTGACCTAGCACTCTTGTGTGGGGTCATTTACTGCACTGTTATAACTTGATATTACTTGTGAACCTCTGCTATCTCTGAAAAAAAAAACAAAAACAAAAAAAAATCTTGCTTTTTTCCTACTTTTCTGAGAGTTAAAAAAGTTCAGTTACAGGCTTGCTGTTCCTGAACTATTTGAAAGTTTCTGTGAGGCCATTTTTGCTTGGGCTAAAGGAAAGTCTCTCTGTTGAATAGTGGCAGTGAATAACATTGAGCAGCTTCCTGCCCCCCGTAGAGGTGGTTACTGACTTGAAACTGTAGTTTTATTGGCCACTAGGGGTCATTTCCAAAACTCCTTCATCTTCCTCTCTTAAAACCTAGTTGCCTCGTGGTTTGGGCGTCTTTTCAGGCTTGTTGGCTGTTGGTGAAGCACCCTCCAAGAGGAAAAAACGCTGAGAGAAGAAGGGAGCCACTTTTGAGATTTTAAGTATTTTTCTCTGTTTATTTGCTAAGTTTTTCTGCATAGCTGCCTAGCTTGAGCATTTGCTGGCTTGTTAAATTTGATTTCTGTATTAGTAGCTGTATTTAGAGCACAACCAAAAGCTGTTTGCTGAATTTCCTGTTTGCACTTAATTTTAAATCGTTTTTTTCTTAAAACTTGCATATTTTCTGTCCTTGACCTAGCACTCTTGTGTGGGGTCATTTACTGCACTGTTATAACTTGATATTATTACTTGTGAACCTCTGCTATCTCTGAAAAAAAACAAAAACAAAAAAAAATCTTGCTTTTTTCCCACTTTTCTGAGAGTTAAAAAAGTTCAGTTACAGGCTTGCTGTTCCTGAACTATTTGAAAGTTTCTGTGAGGCCATTTTTGCTTGGGCTAAAGAAAAGTCTCTCTGTTGATCAGTGGCAGTGAATAACATTGAGCAGCTTCCCTGCCCCCCGTAGAGGTGGTTACTGACTTAAAACTGTAGTTTTATTGTCCGTTTTGGGTCTATTCCTGCTTCTTTCCAGCCCCTGCTATCAAGCACGCTTTAACGTACTTTAGCGCGATTTAACGCAGAGTTGCCACTAGAGCAGCATCGGGCAGCGCCGGTTAAACAAGGTTAAACTCTTTCTGGCTCCAGAAAGTCTGTTCTTCAATTTTTCCATTAGAACTGCTCTGTGAGGAACCTAAACAGTTTACACCTTCACTAAAAAGTGCAGCACTTGTTCCAAATAGCTTTTTCTTCTCAAAAAGCTCAGCACTTGTCTTATAAGCATATCCCTTGTCTTATAAGCATTCTCTTTGCAGGTCAAGCACTCCTATATTATACAAATCTCTCATTAGCAAAACCCCCAGGAGTGCCCACTTCCCTGCTAAGCCCACTACTTTTCTGTCTCATACCAACTCATATATCTTTCTAGCATGTCGAAGAGTCAGATGCTGGCATCCTCTCCTGCCCAGTTGGTGAATCTGGGAATTCTGAGACAATGTTACAATTGCCTCATGTACACGGACAACCCTCTCCTCCTCCCACGTAACACTAACACTTGCGAGAGATGCAGCTATTTAGCCAAACTGGAGGCTGAGCTCTCTCAATTTAGGACTGGCAAGACCAGGCAGGAGGAGAAGGCAACTACACACACCACAATACCAGTCTCACATAACTCAACCACACCACTGAATCAAACACATAAACACACTAAGACATACTCGGAGGCTCTGAGTAAAAATTTACCTAAACAGCAGAGGCCTCCAAAGCAGACACCCAAGCAACTGCAAACTCAATACACCACACAAACAACACATAAACAACAAAATCAGTGGTGCAAAGCAGTCACTGCCCTTAAGGCCAAATACAACACCAAACATACTTGTCATAGGTGACTCCATAGTCAGACACACTGACGTCCCACTCACCAGGCTGAACAAGGAGAAGGTCACGGTAAGCTGCCTATCGGGCGCTAGAATCCACCACATAACACAAGCACTCAGGTCACTCCACGGCAAGTACAAGTGTGACACAGTCATTGTCCATGCTGGTGTGAACGACCTGAGACGTACCTCCCTGGACTACATGAAAAGAGACATAGAGGAGCTCTCTGATTATGTAGCCCATGCAGGTATGACCCTGACCCTGAGCAGTATCCTTCCTTCACCAAGAATGATGCCACAATATAGTGACAAGATGATCAGCTTTAACAATTGGCTTAATTTCTGGTGTCATTCAAAGGGGATCCAGTGCCTGTCTGCCTGGGATGACATGCTCGACAAGCCATGCTGCTTCTCAAGGGACGGCTTGCACCTGTCACCCCTGGGATTCCGGATATTGGCTAAGGCTCTTGCCACCCCCATAGTGCCTTTTTTAGGCAAGGCTCAAATTCTAAACCTACCACCCTAGAAAACAAAAACGTGAAGAAACTAAGGGTAATGCTGCTCAATGCCAGAAGTCTAAATCTCAAAATGCACGCACTCGAGGCCCTTCTCAGTATGGAGAACATCGATGCCTGTGCTGTGACTGAAACCTGGTTCAAGGCTCCTGAGAGCACCCCGGCACTATCAGGTTTCATCTCATATCATGCGTTCCGGCCCCAAAACCTGGACCACACCACAAAAGGAGGGGGTGTATCCATATTCATCAAGGATACCCACACCTCCAGGTTGGTGGCTACGCAGGAAGCATCGGAAACCATCCAGGTGCAATTAACCATAGGCAAAACTGCTCTACAATTTGTAGCATGCTACAGGCCACCCTCTCAAACTCAGGAAACCCACACAGCCTTCCTGAAGACACTGGAGGGTATAAATGTATCACCAAACACCATCATATTGGGTGACTTCAACTACCCGAATATAGACTGGGAACATTACTCAAGCCCAAACTTTCTAGCCCAAAGGTTCCTGGAGTTCATAAATTCAAATGCCATGGAACAACTAGTCACCGTCCCCACAAGAGGAGAAAATATACTAGATCTCATCATCACGAACATGGGGACAAAATGCTCCACACCAGAAGTATATCCCTCATTGGTGAGATCAGATCATAAACTAATCTCACTAGAAATCCACATCCCACCCCCCCCCCAAACAAAAAAGACCACAGTGAAGAACTTCTCTAAAGCAAACTTCACACTACTCAAGACAGGTGTGGTATCCTTCAAGGCCCCGAGCCAATGGAAACCACAACCCAAGCTGCGGAAGCCCTTACAAATGCCTTCTATGAGCACCTTCAGGACTGCATGGATCAGGCAATCCCAAATAAAACCAAGACTCTTTCCACCAAGGGCAAACGTCCAGTCTGGTGGACCCCAGCCATAAACAAACTTTACAATAAGAGGAGAAAGCTATTACATGATAGAGCAAAATCCCAAAAAGGGAAGGCATCTTTGATCAGCACTAGCAAGAAACTACGATCCCTCATAAAATCATCCAAGGCCAACTTTGAGAGAAAAATTGCCATAGATTCAAAAGACAATCATAAGGCCTTCTTCAGCTATGTCAGAAACCTGGGTGGAAACTCCCAGATATGCTCAGAATTAGTCCAAAATGATACAAAATCACTGAACCCACAGACATTGCCAACATACTGGCAGACAGGTTCAGCGCAAACTTCACCCCCAAAAGAGAGATAACTATCCCAACTGAGAGTAGCCTCCCAGACATCTCAAATGCGCAGGTGAAAGCTGCTCTCTCTAAAGCTAAAAACACAGCATCAATGGGACCGGATGGGGTCCCCGGCTGTGTGCTACATGAACTCAATGAAGAACTAAACCCACACATAAGGCAGCTGTTTAATCTTAGCCTCACCACAGGATATGTGCCCAAGGAGTGGCGTACGGCAACTGTGGTCCCACTCCACAAAGGTGGTGCCTCTACGGACCCTGGTAATTACCGCCCCATAAGCTTAATAAGCCTGGTCTGCAAAGCTATGGAGAGGATCATAATGGAACTCATAAACAAGGACATAGGGGACTTGCAGACCTTGGACCCAACCCAGTTTGGCTTTGTCAAGGGCAGATCTTGCCTTTTGAACTTGGTCGACTTCTTCGAAACAGTCACCAAGGCCATTGATGAGGGAAAGGCAGTCCATACAGCCTACCTTGACCTTGCAAAAGCTTTCGACACAATACCCCACTCGGGTATTATAGAGAAACTTACCAGCTTAAATGTAAACCCATATGTCACAAGATGGGTTGCAAACTGGCTAAAGGACAGAACCCACAGGGTTAGAGTTGCTGGAGCCATGTCAGACTCCAAGCCGGTTACAAGTGGAGTCCCACAGGGCTCAGTCCTTGGCCCCTATTGTTCAGCATCTACTTCTCAGAAGTACAGGCAAACATAGGAGGACTATGGCTGACAAAGTTTGCGGATGACTGCAAACTGGGTGCCATAGTGGATAGTACATCGGACACAGACATCCTTCAGAGGGGTCTCACGGAAACTGATAGCTGGTGCCAGAGCCATGGCCTGAAGTTAAACGCAAAAAAGTGTATAGTCATAACCTTCGGGAAAAACAAGGTAACCCCAAGCTACCATATAGGTGGCAACCCACTAAGCACAGAAGAGGTTATCAGGGACCTGGGGACCCAGGTTGACAGTGGCCTCTCGTTTGACGCTCACGTTGCTAAAGTGGTTCGAAAGACCTTCTACATTGCCCACCTGATCATGAAGGGATTCACATCCAGATCAAGTGAGGTCATTGTTCCCCTGTACTCTTCACTTATCAGACCAATGATCGAGTACAATGCCCCATTCGGGATGTATCTCACCCGACACCTGCAGCAATTGGAGAGACCCCAAAAGTTCCTCACCAAAAGGATAAAGGGACTCCAAAACCTGTCATATGCTGCCAGACTGAAGAAACTCCAACTCTATTCAGTTGCATACCGTCTGCTCAGAGGTGACCTGTGCCTGACATACAAGGCCATGACCAACCCGGAATTAATGGACATGCTCCACCTCAAAAAATCCAAATCCACCAAAACCACCAGAGCAAGAGACTTAAACCTTAGCACGGATATAAATAGGACGTGCTGGAGGGATAGATTTATTACCCAGAGACTCCCCATGCTGTGGAATAAAATCCCGGTCCATGTGAGGCAGAGCACCTCGCTGGCTCTGTTCAAGAGAAATCTTGACCAGTGGATGGGAGATCGTAGGTTTACCCCGGGAATCATCTCTGCGTCACTACTGGACAGAGGCACAACAAACTAATGGGCACAGTATTTCTAACATAATGGGCGGCGTAAGCCACATAACTTTGGGCTAGGCTTATAAATGCCCTAGGGCAGTTAGCCTAGTATAAACCTATGAACCTATGAACCTATGAAGTATAAGTGGAAAATGAAGAACAAAACTGCAGAAAATAATCAAAAGAAGACAACATGTATGTATAAATATAAATATACTTAAGAGTGCATGAATAAGAGCAGATAAGGATCAGGAGTTTGTTTGTTTACAAGAAGAAAAAAGGGTGGTCACAACACAGAAAATGGAACAGGAGTGTTATGCTATCTGTCCTGCCTTCTTCACAAAAGATGACGCTATTTTTTTTTGGAGAAGTAAGGACTTATTCTTGAAACTGACAGTGACAAACATAAAGAGTACTGCAGGGTATTTGTGATTGTCCTAAATTTGTCCAACACCCATACATGTTTTTCATTGTATAACAGAGTGCCATGTCAAACACTAGTTGGGCAACTGGACCCTTTTAAAAATAGATCCACAAGCCAAATGTGCCATACACTTCCACACATTGGCATAAAAGAAATGCATGTGCAGGGAGCAAACACAGGTAGTGATAGAGGAGGTGGGGCAAGGCAAAGTGGCTGTGCCGATGTCATAGCAATGTATACATCCTAATTGATTGAGAAACAGTGTGCATGCAACACCTTTATTGGACTCTGCAGTGACAACCCTACCTGCAACACACAGCAACATCACATCACAGCTGGTTCATGGCACATTACATTTTAAGATGGCATGCAAACTGTCTGAGATAATCCAAGCATATGTAGCTCTCTTTTATTGATCACATATGATGGATCTGGCCATGTTACAGCTTCCATTTTTTTTTCATTTATGAAACTTGTTGTCATGCCTGTGAGGAACATTACAAACAGGGCATTTCATTGTCTTGCTGTAGCACTATCATCCCTAATAGCTTCGATAAAGCAGAAGAATATCGCTGCAGTAAATACGGATGATACATGTGTTGTACCTGACAAAGATGGCTGTGGAAAATGAGTTTGCAAATGGATCTGGGGCTCGGAGCATGTAATGTCTGCAAACAACTGATACATTCATTATGTTCACTGTATTTATTAGCAATATGTGTCTTTAAAGCAGGCAAGCAAATAATTGAACTTTCAGATCCAATTCTGTCTGTTTTTGTCAGATTCAGCCATGGGGGTTGTTGGATCCGATCAGATTCGACCTCGGTGCACATTCTGAAGCTTTTCAATTCTGAAGTTCAAACTCCTACCCTACCCATAATTCCCTTCACTCCACCTTAGTACCTCAAATCTCGTTTGTTGCCTAAAGACTTTGGTAGTATTTTACAAAGGATCTTCATTCAGACATATCTTTTGTGTATCGTCTCATTTTTTATAATCCTCACGCTGCTGAGAGTTTTATCTCACAAGTTAAGCTTAGTGTGTTTTGATTGTAGTGTGTTTTACTGGTATTTTTGATAGGGTTCACTTGTTGTATAGACTAGGTAGATAGGATTGCTAGGTTGTTAGTAGTAGACTAGTTGTTTATAGAGCTGTTACATTGGTGTGTGTTTTTTTCCCTATATTATAGAGTTAGTATAGTGTGCTTTTTCAACTTCCTCTTACAGCAATATACAGTTAAGTATGCTTGTTGTCAGTATATGTTGTTAGCAATTTTGTTTTAATCTCTGAAGAAAGAATGTCAGATAGCCAGGGATTTAAAAAGTGTTCTGACTGTGGACACACCCCTCATAGCATCCTCATACTTTGCGTATTGTTTGGGCACTGTCCACCTTGATACCCAGTGTCAGTCCTGTGCTGCCTTCATTTCTAAGGCACTTCAGACAAGGAGGGAGAAGCTCATAGACAAGGGTCTTCAGCTCCTACAGCTTTTATCTCCTCTGCTGCCTCTTCTCCAGTTAACAAATAGGATAACAGACCCAAAGTTAAACAAAAAGAGAAAGAAAAAGAAAAGGAGAAAGCAAAAGAAATAAAAAGAAAAAAGGATGAATACAAGACTGAATCAGACTAAATAGAGTCTGAAAAGTCAAGGAAGCATTCCCTGAATCCGAGATTGCTGTCTAGGCCGAATCTGAAAAATCCTCGACAGTTGGAACTGACAGCTTCTCGGGTCTGTCCCTTGCTGCCTCGTTACCATTTCTATCCAGACCCAAATGTCTGAAGTTACACTCCCCCATACTTCAGGAGTGGAGGTAATTAAGAGCACCTTCTGTGGCTTCTTCTACCTAGTCAGACGGAAACTTAACTGAACAAGACATCAACAGGATGATGCAAAAGTACCTTAGAATGGAATTCCAGCTTGGGGTTCTACCAATGCTGTCCCCTGGGAACATGCTGTGTCTTGGTCCAGCTACCCCTCCTCTTCTTTCCCTGGTGCCCTTCCACCCTTCAGACCTGACTGCCTTTGATCCAATCTGTCCCATTGTGCCTTTATCGGAGCTGATGGTCTGAGTTACTTTGACTCTGAGCATCCCTTCCTATTTCAATTCTGATATATTTGGATGGGGAAGAGACTCTGAGCTGAAGCTTCAGTGCTGGAGTTCAAGGGGATGGGTTGACACAGAGGTTGTTGGAACCAGCCATTCCTCAAGGAGCCTCGGCCCACGATTGCTTGGATCCGAGATCAACTTTGGGGTTGACACCTGTCAATTCTGAATTATCCTTTCTGTCTTAGGATAGGAAAACCTTAGTTTTCCATTGCGGGGGCCATCCTTGCTGCAATCTCTTCACATCCTACCTATAGAACAAATGCAGCAGTTACCTTGCTCTAATTCCTCTGCAGGGACAGTCACTAACGGATGTTGTAGTCCACACATGGCTCCCAGGTCTCCTTTGTGCTTTCCCCCCATTGCCCTTAATGAATAAATTCATGCAGAAAGCAAGAAAGTTCATGGCCAGAGTGATCCTTATTGCTCCCTTCTGGCTCTGACATGCGTGGTTTCCCCTTCTTGTGGCTTCTGATAGTACAGCCACCCAGGATGTTGGATCAGTATCCAAACTTATTAACACAATCATCTCGATTGTCTCCTCAGGAAAGGAGATCCATGAAATTAAACACTTGGTTCCTCCAGTTCTAGTGTTAGCCAGAGATGCCAGGCTCTCAAATTTGTTTGTTCAGATCATATCGGCCTCTCAAAAACAATCCACTAAGAATATCTACCATAAAAAATGGAAGTAAATCTCCATTTGGGCTATGTCAAATGGTTTAGATCCCTTCTCTGTTCCTATTCCTTTCATATTAGAATTCTTGCCTGAACTTTTCCACTGTGGTTCTAGTTATTTCACTATACATGTGCAAATGGTAACAATATCAAGTTTCCACTTTTGGCAGAATGATAATTCTATACTTCCTTAAGAGGCACTAAAGCCTTTTGAAAGGAACTTTTCTTCTACAACCTCCTATCAGAGATCCAGTGCTTCCCTGGGCTATTACTGTCATACTACAGACAGTAACTAAATTGGCCCTAGGTCTGAGTGTGCACGTGTGTGTGCCTTCTGTGGAAGGTTGGGCGCCGGGCTGGCAACTCGACACCGTAAAACTCCACTGCCAATCATGAGCGGACAGATGATCTGCTGTGGTGACTCCTAACTGGGAAAAAGCCGAACAAAGAAGAAGACTACAGACAGTAACTCTGCCCCCATTTGAACAAGTAGCATCTGCTGGTTTGAAGTTTCTCTTCTGGTGGCTGTTCCATCAGCCAGACAGACTTCTAAGCTGTGAACACTTTCTTGCAAGCCTCCTTATCTTGTATTCGATAAAGATAGAGTTTTTTTGAAAACTAACACATCCTTTCTTTCTAAGGTGGCAACTGAGACTAATCTAAATTCGTTAATAAATCTACCAATCTTTTTCCCCAAATTCTCAAACACAGGTAAATACATTATACACACCCTGGACATTCATCATCAATTAAGGTATATCTTTGTAGAACCAAACAATTCAGAAAGTCTGATCAATTGTTTGTTGCTTTCTTAAAGTCTAAACTAGACAAAGCAGTTGCTAAGATTACTCTTTCCAGATGGTTATCCGAGTGCATTTTTTTTCGTCTACAATAAAAAGAGTTTGTCTCTGTAATCTAAACCTAAGGCTAAGGGTACTGGCCACATCACTACCCAGTGATGACATTTGTGCTGCAGCAACTTTGTCAGCAGTTTACACTTTTGCATTTCATTGCAGATTGGATGCACAATCCAGATCACACTCGTTCTGTGGTTCCACCATTCTGAAGAAAGTACTTCCTTGATACCATCCAGGTAAAACAGCTTAGGAGTCTGCCGCATGACTGAATCATATGAAAACAGACAACAAAGGATACAAATGTTATGTACTCACCATAGTGCCAGATCCATGTTATCTGATTTTAATCTGGTTCAACCTCCCTACCTACTGCCCCCTTCCAAACTGATACAAATGGGCTTCTGATGGCTGGGTAGTTTTCTTGCACACCCTGTCTGTGAACAATCCTACTGAGTGTCTTGCAGTTCTAACTTTTTACCTGTATGCTAGGTTTGGTCTTGAATGTAATTGCTACTGTGGCAAGCTTGATAGGTTCATAGGTAGGTACTAGGCTATTGGCCCTAGGGCCTATATAAGCCTAGCCTAAAAGGTACCCTGGCTTTCGCCACCCAGGAAAATTATTTTCCTGTGCCCCTGTCGAGCAGGGCCACAGAAGGAATCCCCAGGGTGAATTTCCTATTTCCCATCCAGTCATCAAGATTTTTCTTGGAGTGCTAATGAAGAGCTTTGTTTGATATAGATAGGTAGTTTGTTTCAGAGTATGGGAAGTCTCTGGGACAGGAATCTATCCCTCCAGCA
The DNA here is from genome assembly GCF_019279795.1 of Protopterus annectens. NCBI lineage: Eukaryota > Metazoa > Chordata > Ceratodontiformes > Protopteridae > Protopterus > Protopterus annectens. Next base: position 920,102,436 of record NC_056726.1, read on the forward strand.
TGTTTTGTTTATTGTGGTGACAAGGTTTAGGTCCCTAGAGAGCGTAGCTCGGACGGATTGGGATTTCTTTAAGTGGAGTATGTACAACAGCTCTGGGTCTGACATAGCTTTGTATGTTAGGCAGAGATCGCCTCTGAGTAGGCGATATGTGACAGAGTAAAGCTGGAGTTTTTTGAGACGGCCTGCGTATGGCATCTGTTTATGGCCAGTAATCTTCTTTGTGAGGTATTTCTGTGGCCTTTACAGTTGTTGAAGATGTCTTGTGAGGTACATACCAAAAGGGGCATTGTACTCTATAATGGGTCTAATGAGGGATGAGTAGAGGGAAACAATGACCTCTTTTTTCCTGGATGAGAAACCTTTTGTGATGTGGTGTGCCACGTACAAGGATTTCCTGACTACTCTGGCAATGTGATTATCAAAGGAGAGACTACTGTCCACCTGTGTCCCAAGGTCTCTTATTACAATTTCAGTGTTACGTAGACTACCACCTATGTGGTAGCTCATGGGTACAGAGTTTTTACCAAAGGGGATGACAATGCACTTTTTGGCATTGAGCTTGAGGCCATGGCTTTGACACCAGGCACCTGTCTCAGAAAGACCCTTTTGTAGGATGTCCACATTGTTAGGAGTTTTAATTATGGCTCCTAGTTTGCAGTCATCTGCGAACATCATTAGCCAAAGACTTTCTGTGTTAGTCTGTACTTCAGAAAAGTTGATACCAAACAGGAGAGGACCCAGGACTGAACCCTGTGGTACTCCACTTGTCACTGGTCTGAAGTCGGATTTGGAGTCTGCTACTTTCACAGTGTGAGTTCTGTCAGTGAGCCAGTTGGCAACCCATCTTGTGACATAGGGATTTATACCTAGTTTAGTGAGTTTATCTATAATTCCAAAGTGGGGAATGGTGTCAAAAGCCTTGGCGAGATCTAGATAGGCTGTGTGAACCACCTTACCCTCGTCTACGGCTTTGGTGATTGCTTCAAAGAAGTGAATCAGGTTTAGGAGACATGATCTGCCTTTTACAAACCCAAGCTGGGTGGGGCCCAGAGTTTGGAGATTACCAATGTCTTTGTTTAAAAGTTCCATGATGATACATTCCATGGCCTTGCAGACCAGGTTCGTTTGGCTAATGGAGCGGTAGTTCCCGGGGTCTGTGGTGGCTCCCCCTTTGTGGAGTGGGATAACCGTTGCTGTGCACCATTCAGTGGGCACAAAGCCTGATGTGAGGCTATGAATAAACATAGTGCGTAGGTGGGTTGCCAGTTCATTCTGTAATTCATGTAGAATGCAGCCTGGGATGTTGTCAGGTCCTATGGATGCTGTGTTCTTGGCTTTGGGGAGTGTGTTTTTTACCTGTGCTGCCGTGATTACAGGAACTTTGCATTCTTCTGGTATAGAGATGGCCCCTTTAGGGGGTGAAAGGGGGGTAAATTGAACCTATCTGTCAGAATGTTGGCAATATCAGTTGGTTCTGTATATTTAGTGCCATTGTGCTGTAACTCAGAACAGATCTGAGTGTTGCCATTGAGATTCTTGACATAGCTATAGAATGCTTTGTGGTTTTCTTTAGAATCAGTGGCAATTTTGTTTTCATAACTAGCTTTGGAGGATTTTTTGAGGGATCTCAGCTTCTTACTGAGGCTGACCAGGGAGCTCCTCCAATCATGGGATTTTACTCTTTTTTTTGCAACAGTTTCTTTCTTCTGTTGTAGAGTTTGTTTATGGCAGGGGACCACCAGATTGTCTTCCTTTTTTTGGAGGATAGCATCTTGGTACTGTTAGGGATAACATGATCCATGCACTCGTGTAAGTGCTTATAAAGTGCATTTGTGTAGGATTCAGCAGATGTACCTCTATTGTCCATCTGCATGGGTGTTGTGAAGTTTACCACTTCTGTCTTAAGAAGCGTGAATTTTGCTTTGGCGAAATTTTTTACGGTGGTTTCCCTAATGGGGGGTGGGGGCGGGATGTGGATGTCTAGAGTGATTAGCTTGTGGTCAGATCTGACCAACGAGGAATTGACCTCTGGTGTGGAACACCGGTCGCCCATGTTGGTAATGACCAGGTCTAGGATATTGCTGCCCCTGGTGGGGGTGTGGATAAGTTGATCCAAGGCATTGGAATTTATGAATTCCAGAAAACGTTGAGCAAAAGTGTTGGTACATGAGTAGTTTTGCCAGATAATGGTGGGGTAGTTGAAATCGCCATTATTAGGGTGTTGGGTTGTACCCTAATATTTTCCAGTGTATCAAGAAATGAGTAGTGGGAATCCTGGGGCATGGTGAGGGATTGGTAGCAAATTACAATTTGGATTGCGGTCTTGCCCAGAGTTAGTTGCAGTTGGATAATCTCGGATGTATTATGCTGAGCAACTAGCCTGGAGGTGTGGATATCCTTATTGAATATGGACATGCCTCCACCTTTAGCGTTTCTGTACAGGTTAGGTGGCCGAATGGTGTGGTATGAATTTTAGCCTGGTAATGCAGGAATACTTACTGCAACTTGCTGTTCCGGTAATCAACCGTTTAGATAATTTTGTTGATTTACAATGTATTAATGCTTCTGTTGCCCCTGTATGTGGGAGCATTGAGCAGTTAGCAGTTGCGGAAACTGAATGCTCCAATGGTTTGGTTAATACACAGTACAATAATGTTTCCCCTGTCTTTCAAACTGCTGCTAGCTCTAGTTTTTTGGATTCAGTGTTGAAACCATGTGATGAAGGTGTATTGTCTGAATTGATTGGTGTCTCTATGGAAGAGATGCTGAATGTGGAAGATGTTAATGTGTCTGTTAGTAATGGTGTAAGGAGGGGCTTAGGACAAACAGTCAATTTGAGAATTGATGGCTGTAGTGAAAATATGCAACCTGATGTAAATAATATGGATGTTAGTGTATGTGATTTTATTGGTAAATTTGAAGATGTTTATAGTAACAACACACATATCCAGTCCCTACCTCTTTGTGAATGTTATGGGGACAGCAGTATGAATGGGAAAGTTATGAGTGATATCAATAAGGGTAACAGTGAACTAGCTATGTCTCAGGATGGACATCAGGATGATTTTAATATATCATGTGAGCTCATCAGCACTACTGATATTTGTAATGTTGAAAATGAAATGGAACTTAATGTTGGTACCACTGCCAATAATGGTTTAAATGTGATTAATCTTTCTGACCTTCCCTTGTCTGAAGAAATGCTAAGTGTTTTTTCTAAAGGTACCAAATTTATACCTACTAGAATACCGTCCATTTCAGACATTCTTTTTGATGTAAAAGCCTTTATTCGTAAATTAAATCTGAGGGTTTATTTTTATGAAAAGGATAAAAGTATAAATAAGGCAGATGGTGGTCTTTTAGATGAAACCCTTTTAAACTTAAGTACATATGAGTATGAAGGTTTGGAATTGGATGTACATGGGAATGAAAATGAGAATATTCATGAGCTTTCTATGGAATCTAACATGGAAGGGGTTTTTGGAGGTGGATATGGTTACTTAGAAGTTCCCCATTTCCCAGGTGACAGTAACTTTATGCCTCCTAAGAAATCTTTGGCAATAATGCCTTTGAACATGTCATTATGGCCAAGTTGGAATCGGCACATAAAGCTTTTTGTACGCGTAAAAAGATCTTTAATTTAAGCAAAAGTGAATGGTTGGCCCTTAAAAGATTTAGGATGGAATTGGATAAAGTTGTTGTCAAACCGGCGGATAAGGGGGGCAATTGGGTGATTATGAATAGTGAAAATTATGACAATATAATTAATAATTTACTATTGGATGACACCTACCAAAAGTTAGATAGTAACCCTCTTAATTCTTATTCTAGTGCACTTAGTGAGCTACTGGAGTGAGGTGAAAGACTGGAATTTTTCACTGGGAAAGATGTAAAAAGTTTGATTATGAGGGAACCACGACACCCTTACATGTATATAATTCCTAAGATTCATAAAAATGTTACCAATCCTCCAGGTAGACCTATTATTTCAGGGATTGGGTCTTTTGTTGAGAGGGTTAATATTTTCTTGGACCATCATTTAAAGAAATTTCTGCCTAAGGTTCAATCTCATGTTAAGAATACTCAGGATGTTTGTTTGGCTTTAAAGGGACTCAAATGGGAAGAGAATTATTATTGGGCCAGTGTTGATGTTGTATCACTTTATACCAACATTAAGACTAGATGGGGCTTGGAAGCAGTGTACAAAATGATGGGAGAAGGGCCATACACTAGATTTATATTAAGTTTGCTTGAGTTTAGTTTAACACATAATTACTTCACGTGGAAAAAGAATATTTTTTGCAGACAAAAGGAACAGCCATGGGTGCTGCTTTTGCTCCCAGTTATGCAGTGATCTATATGGGAGAGTTTGAAAAGGAATTTATGTTTCAGAACACATTTTTGTTAATAATGTTGTTTTTTTTAAACGTTATATTGATGATTTGATTTTTGTGTGCAAAGGAGATATGAGTCTCTTTGATGAATTTATGGTGAGTTTAAATAATAACCACCATGGTTTAAAATTTGTGGCACACGTATCTGAATTTCAAATTCCTTTTCTTGATGTAGAATTTTATGTGGGGGTAAATGGTTTAGTTGAGCATAAAACATATAGAAAACCCACTTCAGTAAATAATTTTCTACATGCCAGCAGCATGCACCCAGTACATTTGATTAAGGCTATACCGGAAGGAGAATTTAAAAGGAATTTAAGGAATACTTCAAACAAAAATCTATGGGAGGAGGTGTGTGATGAAATTTTGGATAGATTATATTCACGTGGATACGAGCATGACAAGCTTCAATCTATAAAACACAGATTGTGTAAAAATAAAATTTTTGGGAGAAGAGGGCATAAGCATGCATCTGAGTTTGAAAATGCGTCAGAGTTAAACAAGTTGTTTTTTGTATCTAAGTATTCAAACTTTTCAAACATTATGGAAAAAATTATTAGAGATTTGTGGCCTGTGGTGAGTGAAGATCCTGTAATAGGTCACCTTTTTCCCAAACACATCACCTTTTCCTATAAAAGGTATCCTAATTTAAAAGAGATTTTGAATAGGAAAGTTGAAGTTAAAATAGATGATAAGATAGGGATGTATAGCTGTGGGAGATGTTCTGTCTGCAATAAAACTAAAAATATGCACGGGGTGAAAATAAATGGAAAGAGGTACACTGCTTTTGAAAGGTTTGATTGTAGGTCAACAGGTGTTGTATACATATTAGGTTGTGATTGTGTTCCAGCAAAATGGTATATTGGGCAAACTACTAGACAAATTAAGATTCGTATTTTGGAACACCTGGGTGACATAAGGAGGGTAATCTAGAGAGCCCTGTAGCTGCACATTTTGTAGCACACATAATGGTGAGAATGATAGTTTTAGGTTTAGTGTTCTAGCCAGGCCCCATTTTAGTAAAGGAAATTACAAAGCAGCATTAAGTAAGTTAGAACAGAGGATGATCATTGAGTATCATACTTTATTCCCTAATGGAATGAATTTGGAAATTTAAAATGAAATTTAACTTATATTTGTGATGTAATACATGTTTAGAATGAAGTTTTGTAATATTGATAAGTTAAAATGAGTAATAGGTTGTTACATTCATACACAATGTTTAAATGTTAAGAATTAATTGTTTAAGGAAATTTATCTAATTAAATTTGGAGTGTTTAGTTTATTTATATTTATATATTGTGTAACTAATATTTAGAAATTTTTGTAAGTGAAGAAAAAAAGAAAAAAAGAGAAAAAAAGAAAAAAATGAATTTTAAATTGTCAAATAATGGAAATGTTTCTTTCCTTGGAATAGGTTTCAGTGGTGAATGAGTTAAATGTTTGACATTATGTTGTTTAATTAATTTAATTATGCCTAATTAACCAATTAATGCATATATAAAAGAACTCTGAAAATGTTAAAGTATGTCCCATTGAAGGCGAATAGCCGAGGTACCAGGATGGAAAGAATAAAGATGGATGTCAGCTACTTCTGTGTCTTCCTTTGAATTTCGTGGTGCTTATGTTTCTGAAGAAATTTGAGGTTTGCTTTTTGGAGGTGTATTGTTTCTGAAAATGCAGGAATACTCTCTGGAGCCTTGAACCAGATCTCTGTCACTGCACAGATGTTGATGTTCTCCATTTTAAGGAGTGCCTCGAATTAGTGCAATTTGAGGTTTAGACTTCTAGCATTGAGTAGCATTACCCTCACATCTTGCTTGCTTGTACCTGTTATGGTGGTGAATTTGTCATTTGAACCTTGCCTAAAAAAGGTACTATAGGGGTGGCAAGACCCTTAGCCAGTATCTGGAATCCCAAGAGTGACAGGTGCAGGCCATCTCTGGCAAAGCATTGTGGTTTGTCAATCATGTCATCCCAGGCAGACAGATACTGGATGCCCTTAGAGTGACACCAGAAGCTTAGCCAATTGTTGAAGTCAATCATTTTGTCCTTGTACTGTGGTATCATTCTGAGTGATGGCAGGATGCTACTCAGGGCTAGGGTCATACCTGCCTGGGCTACAAGATCAGAGAGCTCCTCCATGTCTCTCTTCATGTAGTCCAGGGAGTTATGTCTCCGGTCATTCACACCAACATGGTTAATGACAGAGTCATATTTGTATTTGTTGTGGAGTGACCTGAGTGCATGCATTATGTGGCGGATCCTGGCACCCGACAGGTAGCTGACAGTAACTTTCTCCTTATTTAGCCTGGTGAGTGGAACATCAGTGTGCCTGACTATAGAGTCACCTATGGCTAGAGTGTTGGGTACGTTGTTATGCCTTTGGGCTGTGGTTGAGTGGCACACTGAGTTTGTGGGCTATGGGTGGAGGTTGCTTGCGTTTCTGCTTTGGAGGTCTCTGTTGCTTGAGCAGATTTTTATTGAGAGCCTCCACGAATGTAGGTCTGTGTTTTGTGTTTCTGTGTATCTATTTTGGTGGTGTAGGTTTTGAGGGACTATGTGATGAGTGTGGTGTGGTGTGGTACAAGTGTTTACCTTCTCCTCTTGACTGTCTAGTCCATGCGTGGGTGAAGAGAACTTTGCTTCCAGTTTAGCTATATAAGTGCATCTCTCACAGGTTGTAGTGTTGGGTGGTAGGAGGAGAGTTGTCTCTGTACATGCGGCAATTGCTGCATTGCCCTAAGATGCCCAGATTCATCAGGTACAGGAGAAAACACCGGCAGCTGACCCTTAGACATGCCTGGATAGGTGCTTATTTATTAAGTACTAAAAACTTTTCTCTAGACAAGTGAGGAAAGTTGAGTGCTGTCGTAATTTGTAGCTTATTTAGTGCTTACAATGAGTTCTCAACAAGCGCTGAGCTCAAAGGAACAGATTTGAGTGCTAAAACTAAAAAACTGGCTATTTCTAAGTGAAAATTTGAAGAGCAGACTTTATGGTGCTGGGAATAGTTTAACCCTAGTTAAGCAGCGATGCATAAAGTGTATTTTTTTTTTAATATAACATTAGCAAATTTGCAAACTGATTTAAACTAACCAATTAACCAATAAAAAGCTAAAGACTGAGCCCAGTTCCAGCAGTCTTCGATCAGGCAAGTTCTGAGTTATTAATGTGGAGTGGAGTGAATTATGGGTAGGCAAGGAGTCAGAGCCCTGGAACCCAGAAGCTTCAGAGTCAGTGCAGAGATCAGATCTGAAAAGATCCAACAAACCCGTGGTTGAACCGGATGAAAGTCAGACAGCATGGTCTGTCATTATGGTGAACACATAACTTGTTTTCTCACCATCCAGAGTTATGAAACCTCTCATGTTTCTCATATGCTGGTAAAAAAGCAAATGCTAATAATTGTTTGACTTTGCTTTTTTATTCAGGGAACTCAAACTCAGAATTTATGAGATTAAATTCCAGCTGCTGAGCACCTCTCCAAACAATTTCTGCAAGGTCAAACAAATATCCCCTAAACTGCGCTGATGAAAAGTACAAAGTGGCACCACTGATCATAACCATATCAAAGTCCAGCAGGATGAAATTTGGTCACAGCTTCACCTACAGCTCAACAACAGTGTCAATGTTCTTAATAGTTGCAACAGGCGCTGTAGGTCATCTAAGACCTCCATGACAAAAAAAGCCTTTAAAAGAAGGACAAAGCAAGCATTTTATAGTTATCGCAAATTATCTATGCATGAAGTGTGCAAACCTGCTTGTAAGTGGACTAATAAGTCAGAATTGTGCTATCCATGTGTCAGCATTCGAAACCATAATGTTATATATTCATCACAGGTTTATGGGTAGTTTCTAAGCATGTGGTACACAAGACTGTTGTGTGGCCTAGCCCAGTTTCTCAATTGCTTCAGATCATGTGTCAGTGGTTATGAGCACTGCTTTTTCCTTCAAGGACACTAGCTTACTAGTCATGCTGCCAGACCAAAAGCACTGGTGCTGTTCATACTCATTTGATAGAATTACCTCTCATAATAGTGTTATTTTGTCTTTATCTTTATATCATGCATTAAATTCCAAGACTCACATGATTTCTGCTATATAACCTGGAAAGCAAGTGGCGTTGTGGTGAAGCTGAACTTTTTTATTTAGCTCAACTAAATTCCTAAAGAAATATCATCAAGGTCTAAAGAGATAATTAACCCCTTCTACTCAGCATTGATTAAGCCAATTGTGGAGTGCAATGTCCTCTTTGGGATGTATCTCACTAAATATATTAAACACTTAGAAAGACCCCAAAGGATCCTAACTAAAAAAAATCACAGGCCTACAGTCCCTGAGCTGCCAATAGAAGCTGGAAGCTCTGTTCCTTTATTCAGTTTCTTATAAGGGCTAAGCACATGGAGATGTGCTCATTGGCTGTAGATGATTATCACTGTTAATGTGACACCCCAATCCCATGTGCAGAACTGGGAGAAAGGGGTTGTGGGTAGATGAATTATAGACTTTTGACAGAAGATCTCTGTCTCACTTATACCCAATTTTCCTGGACCTCCTGTATCTCTGCAAATCCAATATTTCCATTAGTACTAAAACCAGGGATCTAAAACTTCACTAACAGATAAATAAAGCATGATGGAGAGACATGCTTATAACCCAGTACCTACCAAACCTCTGGCATAAAGTTCCCCTGCATGTTAAGCAGAGTGCCTCACTATCTTCCTTTGAAAATAAGCTAGATAACTGGATAGGTATCCACAAATGTACTAAGGGATGGACTGGTATGGCCTCCTGCAGAAAGGAGGTATGGCCTGAGAGAGGGTACTGGCAACGCATGAATGGTCATAAGACTTAATGGCCTTGGAATATCTATGACTCGATGAATCACTATCTGGTTAAGTGACTTGTTCAGAGTCACACAGTGGGCAAATGGAGGCAGAGGGATTCAAACATTGGACAACTGGAAGTAACTTATTATAACCTTACAGCCTTAGCAGCCTTTTAGGTAAGAAAAAGTATCCATTATATTACAGGTCTTAGCTCTCCAAACAATGCAGTTAGTTTTATCATACAGTACAAAACAGTGCTCTTAAACTGCCATTGTTCCAACGATTCTTCAACTTTACTGAGTTCTCTCCAAGTTTCATATATGGGGAAAGTCAACTTAATGTGGACAGTCTTATTCTCCCACCTATATTAGGTGACATGGCTAAGGAGCTTATTGGTCTCCCTGGTTGTAAGCTTAGTATAAACCTATTTTTTCTGATGTTTGCATGCAATTATTTGTTTTCAGGCATTTTCAATACCAGCTGTAAGGGCTTTAAATTCTTGTTCTTGGACCAAACCTTATAGCAGCACACTTACAGTTGCTTTTTTTCACAACGAAGTCTGTTCTGGCTGACATTCTGTTTCCTGCTGGATAGTTAGTCTGTTACCTAAATGGAGCTATCTGTAGGTTAGTTAACTTGTGTAATATTTTTCTTCTAGATAAAGAATTATATAATTTGCCTTGATACTGTATGGATACATAGCTCCTACCTATTTTAACACCCAGTCAGTAAAGTATTATGAATATCTGGTGCAGCCTTAGTTATGTGTAGTGAGCAGTTTTCTTTTATAATTATTGTAATCACTTAATTTGTTACTGAAACAAGCCAGTGAATTCTTGCCTTTACTTTTCTTCCCATTGTACAAAGGGTATTAACAGCCACTTCTTGTATAAAATGTCTTAGAGTTACTACTTGTCCCACTTTGCGAGGGACAGTCCCTCTTTGGGCAGTTGTGTCTTGACAAAAAATATTAAAAATGGCAAATGTCCTGAGATTGTAGGATATAATTATTTTGTATATTTTATCTAATAGTTGCATAAAACAGTTATTCTGTATCTAAAATACCTAAATGTTATAAAAAACAGAATAAGCAACTAAAATGCTACAAGAATAAGCTTTTATTTAGGCAAAAAAAGTTAAGTTCTATCCTTTGTACTGACCATGTGTATGTGTTGGCCTGTAAAATCTGATGTTTGTACCGAAAATGTCCCACTTTGGCCATTTGAAAAGGTGGCAACCCTAAAATGTCTCCATTTACTTTTGTTTAAATTCTGTCATTACTGGTATTCCTAATTGTTTTCTTAGGCTGTCTAAATTATCAGATAAGTGTTTGCATAATTTTGACCACTTTTCTGTTAATTTTATGAAATATAAGTTTGACTCACATTGCATCTCAATTGTTCTTTCCTTTAGCATTTATTTATATTTTTCATCATTTGTTAGTTGGTTCTTGAAAATGTTGTTTAGCATCAACTAGGACCAGAAGGAAAAGAACAAATTAAAAAATGCTGAGACAGCTTCAAGTAGCCAGTCATACACATGACTCTGGGAAGTAAGATGTTAGAGGAAAATGGTGTACCCAAAGAAAACATAAGCAGATACTACCTTCCTTACTTAGTCAGTGGCGGTAGATTTAGATTTTTTTTTTCAAACTAACTAAAATCACTCAGTCTATCTGTCTTAAAACTAGTAATCTAGGTCCTTTTATTTAGCTTTCTTCTCCTTCACTCATCAATTTCCTGTTGTGTTTTCACCCATGTTAAAGAGTATGTCATGTTTTACATTAGGCAGCCATTTATATGGTTGTCCGCCTTCTCCACACAATTTTAAGGTTAACGATGTTAAAGTGGCAGTTCTCTCCATTCTGCCTATGTATCTTGAGTATTTTACTGTATGTATCTTGAGTGCTTTATTTTTAGCAAGCATCCCTTACTGCATTTACAAGGACGTACTCTTTTTAGGTTGTTGCTGTTGAGTTGTGCATTTGATGCATGGAGAAATATGTTTCCTTTCTTATTTGACCTGTGTTTGTTTTCTCAATAGTTTGACTCATCCCTGCCTATTTGCTTGTGCATTCCTTCGCCAAGTACTTAGCTTGATAACATTTTCTCTGCTGAAATGCATCTACTTTCTTATAACTTTACATTGGTTGAGTTTGCAGATCAAATTGGATGACTTTCACTTGAACCAGCTAAATCCTAGCCTATTTCTATGTGATCCCCCTTTTAATCTCTTTTTGGAGATAGCATGTGCCAGACATAGGTTCATACTAAGCTATGTGAGCCATTTTAAGCCTAGCCAATTATCCCTTGTGAGACTCAAACCCTTCACCTTCTGTTTGTAAGGCAAACACCTTAACCATTAGGCCACCCTGACAAGAGTAAAAGCCCTGAATCAAACTATCAGTTGTCAAGTGATGCTGTCAAATTTAGCTGCAGGCTTTGTAGTGCAATATCATTTTACTTTGTACTCCGTGAGCACAGCTGCAGTTTCCTGACAAAACAACACCCTGCTTTTCAATGACTAAATACTACTCAGGCAATGAACTTTTGAAAACTACCTTCACTGTCAAATTTTCTTTTCTTAGCAGCAGATACTTTAATACATGTGGGGAACCAAGAGATCCACAAGGTAAATTGGACAACTTCCTTCCATCCTACTTGGCTTTCCAAAAGCACTCTGAACACTTTAAAAGTCTGCACATAGATATTTAACCTCACAAGGCCCCCTTAGCATAAAGGTAGTTGCCGTTGCTCCACTCCCTGACAAGACCCTGCATATTGCCCTCCCAGCAAGCCATAACAAGGATCAGTATACCCTGCCAAAAAATTCTACATCTGCCAAATGCACTACTGCTGCTTGCAACGAGCATGAGGTAATTCCGCAGTAATTCAGCTGCTGCTCAGTCATGCACTAAAGACCACATCCTATGAGCTTAAGTTAGTAATTAACTTTTACCAACTCAATCACAGCAGTTTAACTAGCATAAAAAAAACTTAACAGATGAAATGTAATGCATTAACAGACATGTAGTCTTCCCTACTCAGGTTTGGAACAAGCCTAGAATTGAAATTTCATTACGTTCACACAAAAACTACAACATAATCCCTGCAAGCCAAAAAACAAAACCTTACAAATCACCCCATAATTATTGCAGGCCGAAACCTGAAGATAAAACATTTGCCTTTTACCTATGCTCCAAGGAAAACTGTAACATTGTAGTTCCCTTTTATCCTTTGACACTAGTTCTGTACTTTAGATATATCCTTAACAACAGGTGGTAGACTGGTAACTTATCACCAGCGTCTATGTTTCTGTGTAATACAGTGGATGCTGTGTCCTATATTCTTTTTTTTTCTGTTTCTGAAAAGGTGGGTTGAGTGATGTTCTATTTCCTGTAAGACACGTAGCCAAGGTTGTATCATTAGTTAATCTTTTGAGAGAGTTCTCCTTGGTTAATCCCTTCTCCTATGCAAACACTTACTTTTTCTTACCTTCCCTGTCACTTCCTTCAGATTTTCTAATGCCTTGACATCTCATTAATGATTCTTTTTGTCCCATGTTTGCAGGTTCTGAGCACTTTTTTCTTCAAGAACACTGGCTTGCCAGTTATGCTGCCAGACCAAAAGCACTGGGGCTCTTCATACTAATTTGATAGAATTACCTTTCATAATACTGTTCTGTCTCTATCTTTATATCATATATTAAGTTCCAAGAACCACACAATTTCTGCTATATAACTCGGAAAGCAAGGGACTTTGTGGTGAAGCTGAACTTTTCAGCTGATAAAAACACATGTTGAATAAGAACACTGAGATACAGCTTAGAAATCCCTGAGATATTTGCATGCCTAAAATTTGTAAATATCTGCATCTTGGTCTATGTAGACAAAATGCAGTATGTCCTGAGGGACTGTTCTGTGTTGTACTTTTAGGTGGCCCTTTTAGATGGCTTTAATATAGCCATTTAACTTTAGTGAGTCAATTCAGTAGCAACATATATTACAAGAACAATTTCCACACTTGCTGGACAGTCAGTATATTTGGGATGAGTTCTATCAAGGCACTCAAGACCGTGTGAGTCAAATAAATAAAATCATAGAGCAGTAAAAATAAAATGCTGAACTAAATTCTCAAAGTTTCCATCTCCTAGATTTTTTAAGTGTCTTTTGCATCCTCCAGTGTGAGCTATGTTTGGAACCATGCTTGTATACTTCTGTATAGTGCTAGTCTGCATCTATGTTTAATAAATGTTCTTTTCTGCTGCACAAACTAACTAGCTCCACAGTAGTTACACTATAACAAGAGTTCTTGTTCTAAGAGTTCTAAGAGGTATGAACCTCAAAACCCTCCTTGAGACAAATAATATAACTGGTGTTCATAGATTTGCTGGCATGTCTATTTGCGGTTGTTGTAGTATCTGTAAGTTTATTGCCACAGGTAGAACATTTACTATAAATGAGAGAAAGTATGAATTAAAGCATAAACTGCACTGCAATTCAAAACTTGTTGTTTACATCGCTATGTGCACATCTTGCAGAGCATTTTATGTTGAGAAAACGGAGTGTAGACTCCGCAATAGAGTCTAAGAACACATTTACGCAAACGGGATAAATAAATTTGACAATGCATTAGCCAAACACAGTATGTTGAATAAAGGACACAAATTTACTTTTAGGGCAATAGATCAGATACAGTTTGACATTCGAGGTGGCCCCTTAAACTTGCTCCTTGAGGAACGCAAACTTGCATGGCAAATTAGGTTAAATGCTTTTGCTGAACCTGGTTTAAATGAGTCTTGCAACATTGGGTGCTTACTTAAATTAAAGAGTTTGTGTAGATAATTGTTATTTACATATTTTATATCTTTTAAGTGAAACTATTGTATTTTGTTTGTATAGTTGTGGAGGAATTGTATACATTTATCAAGCTGGAAGCGGTGCAATGTTTTTTGTGCACATATTATTTTAAGTGTATTGTTAAACCTTTACGAGGTTGATCATGTGATGTACTTTTACCTTTTAAACAGGAACTTGTTTTTTTTTTAAATGTAATCTGAAGAAGTTGCCTTATTGAAGCCGACGAAAAGCACTTCATTAAATTGTTGGATATTTATTAGTGTTTGAGTCTGATTCACGGAGCTCCTTTGTTTTTTGCAGAGTTGTGTTTTTACATAGTAGGCTCATGTGTTACGTTGTGTCCTGACTACTTGTGAAACCTATGACAAATGTTTTGTCTGCATTTTCTTCTTGTGAGGAAAAACCTGCTTTAAATCATTTAATTTCTTCTATTGATCAAGTCACTACTCATTGTATACAGTGTATGTATGACTCTTTTGATACTACTTCAAGGGCTATGGCCACTGGTGCTGTTTTAAGGAGGTTTGCATAGCTTCATTCTCAGAACTTCACAAATGACATTAAAAATGTGATTCTAAATTCTCCTTTGGATTAGAAATTAGCTTTGGCCCCACTGCTGCAGAGGTGATCAGAAAGTTTGAAGAAAGGGGTAAGTTGATACAGGGAATCGAAGATTCCTCAGTCCTCCTTTTCCAAATTTTCCAAGGGTTTCTCTAACTCCTCATAGAGTTTTGTTATGAAACAAAATAAACCGTCTCAGCAGAATGCAGGTAAACAAGGGGTTCTTAGAAGAGTTCTGGAAATGACCAAAACTAAGGTCAGTCCAATAAGTCAGAATGACTATTTGCAGTGTCAGATAATGCTGTCTGGGTACTGTAATGCACCAGCTCCCCCTTGCAGTAATTCTGGTTTCCCTTTACTTCTATCTTTCCCCCAGCTACTATAGACACTGCTCAAAACTGTCAGTGTGCATACTATCGTCTTATTTACTTTTGAAATGAAGACAGAGATGCAAATTTAATTCAAAACTTTTAATTTATTTATCCTTTGTAGACTAGGTTACTCCCATTAGGCTGGTATCCTCTTTTCAGAGGAGCCCCTTGATGGAGTTTATACTACTAGATGAAATTTCACCAGGGCATTAGTGAACTCTCAGTACTCTTTTCAATAGCTCAGGTGGATGTAAATGATGTCAGAGCACCTAGCATCAACACAAGCTGCTGGGCCCTTGGTTTAACATCTTATCCAAAGGATGACATTCAGGTGTCCAGAACCCCCCTCATAGTGCAATGCAGTATCAGCACTCCATCTATATGGTGTGGTAGTAGATCTACAGCCTTCTACACCTGTTGCACTGCAAATACTGTTTACAGATTTTCTAGCACAAACACTAATGGCCATTTGCTAAGCAAAATGGTTGAGAAACAGTAAACCTCTCTTCCCTTGAAACTCACATTGATTGAAATTGCACTGAAACTCACATTCACTAAAAATGTACTTAGACAGTGGTGGATTAAATGTATCTTGGCCCTTGTGCTGTTTTGCAGTTTTGAACATTTTTTCCATTGAGCAATGAAATAAAATGTATAAACCAAGACATGACAATACCTATTTCAGAACATTTTCAACCAAATGTAATGACTGTTACTAAAGGTCATACCTCTCAGTTGTCCTGATTTCACCTCATATTTGTGTCCCGTCCTTATAAAAGTTGTGTTTTTTTGGCAAATTGCTGAGGACTGAAGTCACTAAATAATGACAAACATTTGAGATTTAGACTTCATACCCTTCAGAAAATGCATGATAAAACAAAACCTGTTATGTTATTCTGTCAACTTTCTAAGTTTATAAGAGCAATACTTAAAATTGCTCCTATTTTTAGGCCTTTGTCCTTCATTTATTTTTGGCATTGTCCAGATGTCTTGGAGGCACGGGAGTTAGTGTAGATGATTAAAGCTGTTGTTCCCTGTAGCCAAAGTGTAGGGTTTTAACCTGAGTAAGTTTGTAAGGTAATTAATTAAACAGCCCTCTCTAACATATTACATAATCTAACAAGGGCATTTCTGACACACACACACACACACACACACACACACACACACACACACACACACACACACACACACACACACACACACTTCCTCATTTTAGACACCTCTGCTCTGCTCGTAAAATGCAAGTAATACAAAAATCCAGACAAAGTACATGCAAGTTCCCTTTGGCTGTTTTCAATTTGAACATTTCTACACCACTCATAAATTTCCTGTTCAGAAAACTGTGATTGTTGCAGTTTAGTATATAATGCTTTTTTTCCCATCTACTACTCCTCCAGTAGAAATCAAATATTGTGTGCTGTTACTCTCTCAGTGTTGTGTGTGTGTGCAGTCTTAAAGTGAATGCATACAGAGCAACACTGAGAGTATGGAAACGTTTTGTTTCTACTTCCTTTAATTTAATTCATGTTGTGACCGGTGGCTGGGCTTTTCCCCAGTCCAGTGGGCCCTTCCTCAGCTACCAGCCCTAGGCAGTTGCCTAGGTTGCCTAGTGCTGGATCTGTTTCTGACTGTTTAAGAGATTTGCTTCCCCCACCTGCCCTCATAGCCCCTTTCTTCATCTGCAGAGTTTGAATCTCCACTTTTCTCTTTGGTAGCAAATAGTTTCAGACAAATGTGTTCTGAAGATCATTCAACAAGTTATAGATGACAATGGGAAGAAATTCTTCCTTTCCAGGAGGAAATGCCTCACCTTCCAGACCTTTCTCTTTTGTTTCCACCTATCCTTCATCACATGCTGCCCCAGGGAGTAATAAAACCGGTTTGCCCTTCTCAAGTGTGAAAGGGGTTTTCGTGCCAAAGAAAGAATACACTTGGAGACCAGTTCTGAATATCTGTTTCCTAAACTTGTTTGTTATAATGCCTAAATTCACTTCACAACCTGTCACCTCTTCTTCCTCATTCAAATTTCCTGGTACACCGGATTTTAAAGAATTTTGTTATCAAATTCTTATTCAACCAGAATTAGAGTTTTGTAAGATTTTGTCTGTGTGGATCCCATTATCCGTCCTCTGCCTTACCCTTTGGACTGTCTACTGCACCAAGACTGTTCACAGAGTGTCTCGCTCCAGTTATGGCTCATTGCAAGGTACAAGGTATCCCTATCTTTCCATGAATTGTTTATCTTTGCAAAGTATTTTTCAAAGTGTCATAAATCTCTTTCTTCAGTGAGAGATCTCTTACAGAAGCAAGGATTCAAACAGAACATGCACGAGTGTTTTTTGGCTCCTTTTCATAGGATTGCATTTCTGGGACGTCAATTAGACACCACAGTTCAAAGAACTTTTCTTGTACAGGAGAAAGGATAGATCTATATTATCTATAGCTAGATCTATTTCTAGGGTTTTCCACTCAGACTTTTGTCGCTGCAAAGGAATACCTCAGGATTTTGAGGTCTCATGGCTTCTCTGATAGTCACAATACCCCTGTCGAGACACCATGCTAGAAAGATACAGGTATCCGAAGTATCTTTGGTGCCAGCACCAACACTTGTTTTTTCAAGGCCCAGTGCTGGGGTTTATCAAAAGAGAAATCACTTGATGAGGACAACAGATATCCATAAATCCAGGCTTCCCCTTCTCCTACCCTGTTCCAAAGCAGTCAGTTACTACAGAAGCCATGGACTTTGCTTGGGGAGTAGTTTCAAAAAGGATAAAAGTGCAAGGTTTGTAGGATACCAAGGACAGATGCAAGCACATAAATGCAAAAGAGATGATCAAGGCACTCATCTCCCTGAATCATTATTTGGCTCCTGGGACCTCTTCAGGTTGTTACAGACAATAACACAGTCATGTGGTACATCAACAATCTAGGGAGAATATATATATACATATATATATATATATATATATATATATATATATATATATATATATATGGGTCTACCTGAGATGGTCGACAAGCCATTTGATCGACTTTCATTTGGTCGACAATTCATTTGGTCGACAGGCAGATTTGCCCCCCTCCACAATGTTGTGCGACCCTGGAGTTGATATATATATAGTTAGGGGGGGTGTGGGGGGCACAGCCCCCCACATTGGGGAGTGTGGTGGGCGAAGCCCCCCACATAAAACTGCTTGTCGACCAAAGGAACTGTCGACCAAATGAAAGTCGATCAAATGGCTTGTCAACCATGTGATAGGGATCCATATATATATATATATATGTATATATATATATATATATATATATATATATATATATATATATAATATATATATATATATATGTGTGTGTGTGTGTGTATTTTATCTCTCTCTCTCTCTCTCTCTATATATATATATATATATATTTATATACACACACATACATACATATACATACATGTAACTTCATAGCAAACTCTCATTCTTCAGGCATCCTACATTCTATCAGAGCAAAACTGTGTGGCAGACAAGCTGATCAGGACAAGGACAGACCCTCATAAATGGAAACTGGATGGGGGGGGGTCTTCCAAGATTTGATCCATTTGTTGGAAGTTCAAGTAGACCTCTTTGCCTCCTCTCTGAACAATCAACTTGGCAAGATTCTGCTCCAGGACTCCATGCAAGAAGGCCAGAAGACAGCTGCCTTTTCTTTTCCTTGGACGGGAATGCTCCTGTTTGCTTTTCCACCCTTTCCACTAATATCCAGGGTACTTCTGAAGATTCAGAAGGAATCCCCTAAGATCATTATGTCGATCCCCTTCTGGCCCAAACAACCATAGTTCTCCCTTCTTTTGGAAATTGACAGAGGCAATTACCACAAGCTTCCTGGGTCTACTCACATAGCAACAGAAGTGTTTGATACAACCCCACACCAGTCAACTTCAATTCACTGTCTGGATGTTAGGGTCTTAATTTATTACAGGAACCTGTTTACTGACAGCATAAAGCAGGTACTAATGAAGGCAAGAAAGCCTGCTACTAGAAAATCATATATTAGCAAATGGAAAAGATTTTTTTATTTGGTGCTAACAACATAACCAGCACCAATTCAGGGCTAGTTGCTGTCGGATTTTAGACTGTTTATGTGAGTTACTATAGTATGGCTTTTCTTACTCCTGTATCAAGGCTAAATTATTGGCCTTTTTGGCATTTCTACCCATTAATCCTCCTCTTACAATGCATTCACATTTCAAAATGCAGACAGATTGGGTCCTGCATGAGAGACCTCCAAGAAAACTGGTGGCCCTTCCTTCGGATATTAATTTTGTGTTAGAGAAACTTCTTGTTCCATGAGCCGGCTAACGTGTCCGATGTGAGGTTCTTAACATGAAAGACAGTTTTACTGATTACTGTGACCCTGCTAGAAGGGTATCTGAGTTTCAAGCTGTTATGGTTAGTCAATTATATCTTATTTACAACAGGGACAGAGATTCATTGAAAACTAATTCTTCATTTATGCCTAAAGTGGTATCTGACTTTACTTTAAGCCAAACTATTCATCTCCCTGTTTTCTTTACTGAACCCAAAAATGAGGGAAAAAGTATATTCCATACTTTGCAAGTCCACAGAGAACTCGGGTACTATTTTGGCAGAACTAAATCTTTTAGATCTTCAGATCAATTATTAATTTCTTTTGAAGATAAGAAGAATAGACAGCTTGTGTCAAAACAAATTTTTTCATAATGGTTGTCTGAGGCTTTTATCCTTTGCTGTACTCACCACAACAAAACTATTCCAGGCAGGGTAAAGGCTCACTCTACTATGGCCTTGGGTTCATCTACTGCTTTTTGGAAAGCTGGATTCTGGAAGTATTCCAGAAGATGCTACTTGATCCACTGTACATACTGTTACAATGCACTATAAGCTTGATTACTTCTGTAGATCTAGATTAGACTTTGCAAGGACCAATCCTCAGGGCCTCTTGGACTTTCTTCTTTCCACGTCCCAGAGGTAGGAAGGTTACTGCAGCATTGATCAATATGCTGATCATAGTACAGTTGTGTAAGTAAACTTACCATAACAGTAGATGTTTGAATGATCACTGCTGTAATAGCCACCCCCTCCCTCCATTCCCCTTGTTTTTGTGGTGTGCTGCTTATGCCAGGGTGTGGTTATTTTTTGTTCTTCCTGGCATTGTTCTTTCAGGATTCAGCCTCCCTCTCTCTCTCTGTTTCTCTCTTTCACTGTTGTCAGGAAAGCTGTGAAGGGCTAGGTCCCCAAACTTGCCTTTTAGCTCTTGCTACCTGACAGTTTGGGAATGTGAATGGTTCCCTGAAGCTTAGGAAGCTGGCTGGCTGTTATAGCCTTGACAGGATATAACCCATATAGCAAAGACTACTGCAGTAGTGATCATATGAACATCTACTGTTATGGTAAGATTTCTTTCACAGCTGTCCTTTCTGCCTCCATTGGAACTTGGTTAATTTGTAAAAAAATATTAAGTTTCCTTTTACTGGCTGTTCAAAATTAAAAAGGAGAAAGGGACTGAGCATCAGTACAGAGTCAGGGGCAAAAAAATAAAAAGAAGAAAAGAACTCACTTACCCCATTTTTTTAAACAAGTTTCATCTTCAGAAGTCACCACTTGAATGACTTGTATGAGACATGAAAGTGATAACAGTTTTCACAACTCCTCAAAGATTTCACTCCAAAGACATCACAGCGTGGTGCATCTCTCTTTTTTAGTCAGGAGCAAAAGAACTAGGGCACACACACACACACACACACACACACACACACACACACACACACACACACACACACACACACACACACACACACACACACAAGACGCATTGAAGCACTAGTTAGTGAATTGTACTCGCAAAAACTAACATGCCTAAACTTACAACATTGTGCAGGGTCTATGTTCTTGCAAACAGACAGTAAGTATTCCACTGTTCTCTTACATAATTTTAGCATCATTATCTAATTTTAGTATCATTATCCTATTTTTCAGAGACATTACTTTGTGTCTCATTGTGAATTCATTACTGAAAAGAGACACACATTTTTAAAAAAAGGATCTTATGCTGGTTATACATGGGAAGAGGCAGATTGGGTCCCTAGTTCTCCAGAACCTATTTTCACATATTCCAGAATTTCTGACTGTTGCCACTCTTCAAATACTGAATATTTCTATTTGCAAGTAAGAGATTAAACAGCCGATGCTGCATTTTGAGGCAGTAAGATTTATAATTTTATTTTACCAAAATATGACATACTAATGCATATAACAGATTGAATGTTCATGTTTTTCCCATCACCAATTTGTTAGCGATAATGTACAAAGTTTGTATACAGTGTGTTCTATTTACTGTAAACTAAATTGCAACATAAGGGCATTTGCATTTCATGTCACAATGACCCACATTCTGACGGAGAAGTACTTCTGATTGTTATATAGATAAATTCATTTTTGTGGCTAGCATTTATAGCATGAGCCTTTAATCTGCAAGATTTTGCAGTGACATATGTTAATGTGTTGAATGTCTGAAATAAGATAACAATGAAATAAACATCTGCCAAAATCAATAATGCATGTTCAGTGCAGTAGTCATCTGTCCATTAATATTTGATGAATGTGAAAGTCCAAGGGCCATTTTTCGTATCAGTGACTGTGACTGCATTCAGTCAGAACTTCCTTATAAAATGTAGTGAAAAGGAAAATGTCTTGTAAATAGATAATTTGGGGGGGGGGGGTCTGCAAAAGAGGCCCAATGCCCAGAGTTAACCCTATACTTATTACTACCAAAAGGCAGTCATTCTGAAGTTGTGTGATACTTAAGATTCAGTAGCAGTATGATTACTTGATGTTCAGAAGATTGTATTGCTTCAGCAACCCTTGAGGTTGAATGACAAATAATAGTCCATACCTTTTACTAATCCAACAGCTCATTCAGGAATCTTTAAGCTTTAAAAGTATGCATCATTGTCTAAGAAAATGCAGTTATACATTTAATTCATTTTAAAGTCATAAAGATGATTTCCTGAGAGAAGAAATTTGTGCAGAAAACATAGAGCTGGGACGCCTGTTGTTTACTAGGTAAGAATGGACGTACACTAAATTATCAGAACCCTCTGCTGATCATTCTTAATTTATATACTATTTCCAGTATTGTCCATTATCTGTACCATTCATTATCTAATTGTTTTTAATCTTTAACATTGTGGTTCTGATGTAAAACATTTGAGAGATGCATGTAACAGAACAGCATAACTTAGTTTTCCTCCATCAAGCTATGAACTCAACTAGGACTTTTTTTTCTCATTGAAAATGTACTAGGCTATAAACTACAACCATATATCAGGAAATGAAGAATTACAAAGAAAGTAATACATAATGTTCAACCATATGCATATATAAAATGTATGCATAATATAGACTGTGAGACTTGTTATTCCATAGATCAGTAGACAGAAATCATTTTATGTAAAGGTGTTAATCCAAACCATAGTATTGGTTTAAGTCCAAAGAATACTTGATGCTGATTAAAGGAGACATTTCTCAAGATGCTAGATGGCAAAAGAATAAGCAAGATAATGCAGGATCGAACATGAATAATTTCTGGTAGGATATTCCACGTTTCTCAAGACTGTATGAGAAAAGGCTAAATCATTGCATTTATTGTTTGATGTATCAGTACTTAGAATAGAATTGTCAAAGGACCTACAGCATATGTAAGTACAATGAGTATGCCCCTTTTTAAGGCTGCTCAGAACTGGGTAAGGCTGTCTATTTACCATTTTATAGGCTGCTTGTATTTGTTATTTTAATTTGGTTATGGAAAGTGGAAGCATACCAGTAGTAAAAAGACTAGCACAGTGGTGTCTTCTTAGGCTATGACCTTTAACATACCTGACAACCTTATGTGCTGCTTCCATTTTGCTTGAATAGATTTGTAAATATTAGTGGGAAGAGAGGAAGGTAGGGTAATAATTTCTGTTTTTTTTTATTTAATATTATTATCCAATTCGAGTAGAGTGTGTCAAACTTTTTTCTGGATTTTCTTATAGAAACTATGCCTTGCTGGGTAGTGTTTTACTTATCATCTCTTTGTATCATCAGTTATTTTTTTAATATGCTTACCATCATCATCATCAACTCAATGTTTCCCGTTTTACACAGGGTTGGGATGTAACATCAGCATTAGTCAATGTGAACAAATCACTTGGAGCCAAAGGGTATGTGGAGTTGCTTGCATTTTCAGAGAAAAGGGCAATCAGTGTCAAGGTATATTAGTGCTTGCTATTAGGTCTGAGCAAGTGCTGGGTTGTAAGATGCTTTTTGAGTGCTTAGGTTGAGAGGTAGACTAGTTTCAAGGGAAAAACTGAAGAGGAGACTTAGTGGCGCCGGGAATAATTTAACAGTAGCTAACCGGCACTGCCGGGTGCGCAAAACCGTGTAAAGGTGGTTTTTATAGTAGGGAAATGAAAGAGATAGAAATTAGCCCAAAATGGCCAATAAACTACTAACTTCTGGGCTGGAACCACTTCTCCAGGGACAGATAGGTTGCTCAAAGCTCCCCTCTCTCACAGGTGAACAGAGAAACTTCCTTCTATCCAAGTAAGGTATGGACTACTCAGAAACTAGTATCACAGCTCTGAATTCAGCACTAGCCTGAAAACTGGACTATACTAGCTTAGAAAGGTGGGAAACAATATTTTTTTTTTGTTTTTGTTTTTTTTTTTGAAAAGATAAGGCAAAAACAGTAAAAAATACACTTAAAACAGCTTTAAACAACTACAAACGATCAGAAAAGGCTGTCACACTTTAATGTGTAGCCTACAACAGTTGAGCAAATTATTTAAACAAAAAACAACTTTTTAAAAGTGCAGGCAGTCAGATAAGTACAATAAGTGAAAAAAACCAAGCTTTAAATCACAATAAACGCTGGAAAATCTGCATTTAGTCGGAAAACAGTTAAGTACAGCAAGAAAGGGCCGAAAACTGATACTTCACTCCAAAGTCTCTCTCCTAAGCTAGAAGGCTTGTATCAGTCTAAGGCTTTCTAGTGCTACCCAGTAGGTTAGTTACAGGAAAGATGGGAAACAAGCGCAGATGTGGTCTTTTAAACCAGAAAGTTGAAAGAGACGGACAAACTGTCCAAATGGGCAATAAACTACAGTTTCTTGGCCAAGAACCTCTCCTGTCATGTTAGACAGGCTACCTAGTGCTTACCACTCCCACTGATAAGCTAGAAGGCTTTCTTCCAACACAGAAAGGCTTGCGGGGCTCAGAAGCTTACCAACAGTCCTGGATACAGCAACTCTGTATCTGGAATAGGCTAATTACAGGAAAGGTGGGAAACAAGCGCAAGTGCGGCTTTTAAACCAGAACGTTGAAAGAGATGGAAAAAAACTGCCCAAACGGCCAATAGCTACAATTTCTGGGCCAGGAACCACTCCTCTTGTGGTAGATAGGAAGGGCCGGCCTTAGCTGATATGGTGCCCTAGGCGAAGTATTGCTCAGGTGCCTCTTAAGCCCCACCCACACCATACTCATGAAACACCCCTACGAGCCATGCCCACAGGTAGGTCACTCCCCAAAAAAGCCACTCCAGTCATTCGCTCCCCAAGAAAGCCAGTGCTGTAATTTCTTTTAGTTATTTAAATGCATACAAGAAAGGATACCTTGTAATGTAGTTTAAACTGCAAGTGAAGGTGGAAATTTCCTTAAATAAACCTGATTTATTCTGCTTCTCCTTCACACATACTTTACTATAAATGTCATGTCTTCAGAAAATAGACGCCTATGTGCTTTGGGTCAAAGGGTTGCTTAGGTTAATCTAAACAGTTTAATTTACTCTGGGGTAGGCGAGCAAGCCTTACAGCTCAGTGAAAGTAGAATAGCAACCTCTCTCCTCCCTGTGTACAGAAGCTTAAGATAGAATAGCACAAACACAGATAGCCATTTGTTAAATAATGCAATCTCACAATGAAAACAGGTTTAGCATGAATGGTAAAATTCTTTGCCACTGAAACTGCATGAAAACCCATATTCATAGAAAATGCATCTGGTCAGTGGAGGATTAAGTTTACATTTGGGCTGTTTTCAAATCAGACTTCTTGCACACATTTTTATGGCCATACATACATGTATTTGTTCTTTGCTTCAACTTCCTGATTGCATTAAATTGCTTTAAAGTATATTCCCTATGTAATAGAGCACCACCTTGTTAGAATGTTTTAATTTTGTAGTTTTAAGCATTCTTTTAATAAGCAAAGAAAAAAATGTATAAACCAATAATGACAAAACTACCCATTTCCGAAAATTTCAACCATAAAAGGTTATTCAGACTTCTGTCATTACAATCCACCAATATCACTCAATACAAACAGTCCCTGCAAAAGAGAAATCATCTGAACAATTCCACATTAAAGAAATCTATAACTAATGAAGAGATTGCGATTGGCAAACAACTTTACATCTCAATGTTTCATCTACAAATTCAGTGCCTGTTGCCCTTGAAGAATTAATTGCCTATATTACATTAAAAAATGGTAAACTGGTAATATTGCAATAGGAAATGACTAAAACTGACAAGTTCATAGTTGTTAGGCATCTCATACAAAGGACGACATACTTAGGAGTGTAGAACCCTTATCCACACTTATAATGCACCAAATAATCAGCAATCAAATGGACACTGCAATATAAATACTCCATCTACATGGTGTGGGAGCAGAATACATAGCCTTCTGCATCAAAGACAATTATGCTACTAACACTGCTTTCAAATTTTGCAGCACAGTGTATCATTTGATAAACAAAACAGTTAGTTTTACACTGAAAACTGACTTAGCATGAGAAGCAGTAAACTTTCTTCATTTGAAGCTCACAATTTCATGAAAATGAACTAAAACTCATAATCCCTTGAAAATGCACTGAATCTCTTAATACCCTGAAAATGCATTGAAACTCAAACTCATTTCTGTCAGCAGTCTGCTAGTTGGTGTAGAGCAGTGGTTCCCAAACCTTTATGGACCTAGACACACTTCTGAAAACAGTAATTTTTCACAACCCACTACTCATGTCAGCATGCGTGCATGTGAAGCACTTATGGTCCCCCTTAAAGGAGGAGACACTGCCACCAGTGAGTATTTTTTTAGGATTTAAAGGGGCCATGTAAACTATTCTCATACTTTAAATTATTAGCATAGCCAGATTATAGTCAAATGGGGCCCTAGGCAATGAAATAGATTGTGCCCCCCCCCCCCCCGAGTCGAGCAGTCTCCTCCCCAGCCATACCAGTGCTCCATTAATTGGCCATTTCTCCCCAGTTACCATGAACACTGTTCAAACCTATCAGTGTGAATACTGTTTTCTTACTTACTTCTGCAATGATTACAGATATTGAAATAAAATGCGCAAACACCGATAGCCATTTGCCAAACAATACAGTCACAACAAAAAGACTCAGCATGAGCAGTAAACTTCTTTGCCAATGAAACTCACATTCATTGAAACAGCATAAAACCCACATTCAAATAAAATGCACATGACCAGTGGAGAGGGCTATTTTCAAACCATAGGTCTCTTGGACACATTTTTATGGCCATGCATACATGTATGTGTTCTTTGATTCACCTTCCTGATTGTATTAAATTATATTCCTTGTATAACACAGCACCACTTGTTAGTATGTTTTACATTTATAATTTTGAACATTTTTCCGGTAAGCAATGGAACAAAATGTATAACCCAATAATGACAAACTACTCACTTCAGAACATTTTAACCACACATACACACACACACACACACACACACACACACACACACACACACACACACACACACACACACACACACTGTACATTACACTCTGCTTTATAAGTCAACACCGAAATATTGGGTCTTATTTTCTACTATTCAGCCCCTTACTTCTGGAGCTTGCTACCTTTGTGACCTTGAGAATGCTCATTTGAGTGGTTTCAAGCAAGCATTACAAACATAACTTTCTGAAATGGCTTTGATGGTGTGGGATGATGACATGTTGCCATTGCTTTAAAATTTTTAGTGTTTTCTATAAAACACCTAAATAAACTATTACTGTCAGTCACATAACTGTCTAGCACTCAGAGAACTTATCCAGCTAGAACTCGACTACCTATATTTATCACAATTTACTGACGTACACAAAATATTGCACAAGCCAGACAACTGTCCTACCATAAAAAATATCATACAACTCTTTTCCCTTACAAGACAAATCTCTGCTCGCCATAAAGAAATCTTAAATTCTGCAGGAGACTCCATATACTCAAACAAAATTTCAAAAATGTAGAACTCCATTCCTCTAGCACTAAAAACAGAAAAACATGGAAAGTACTGTAAAAAAACTTAAATGTCACCAGACTGAAAAATGGATATATTCCTGCATCTCACCAGGCTGTCTGCCATTAACACCAACACATTTTAGCTCTTCACATCTCTATGAAGTCATAGTTTATTCTGTGAAGCACAAAGTCTTTCTGGTAATTTTGCTTCTTTTCTCTGTGTTCACACTTGCTGAATGACTACATGTGGGGCACTAGCTAGGCCTCATTATACAACAGCAAAACATTTTAGGTGATAAAAATATTGTTTTTATGCAGATGTGAAGACATTTACGTAGTGGCTCAAATACTACAACACTTTATACAGTCAGCCTTGGATTAAAGTAGGTCATCTGCAATATCTAGTTGGCAGTACATCTTTACAGGGAGCATGGATCTCCTGTGGCTGCAGTTAGGTTGGAAATTCAGGCAGCCTGTAACTAATGCTGTGATGTCTAGATACCACAGAATCATGCTTTGCCAAAAAATAAAACAAATAAATGCTCTGTTTCCAAGGGATGCCTCCTATCATGTCATATGGGGCAGGTTACAGCTCTAAAAATTTCGGCAAGCAAAAGTATTTCATCTCTACATAAGAAAAAAGTACAGTGCAACAGTTGTCTGGGATAAGGTGCAATACCAAACTCCATGCAAACCTCTCAACCTCTAAGACCAAGAAATCTGGACAAAGCCATATATAATGAGGGGACAAAGCCCCGAAATAGGGACAATTTATAAATATTGTTCTTACAAACTTAGAAAGATGATAGAATAACAGATTTTGCATTAGCATGAATTTTCTGAAGAGTATGAAGTCTGTAACTCAAACCTCTGTCATTATTTCCTGACTTCAGTCCTCAATGATTTGCCAGAAAACCAATTGTTTTTTGAGGAGCAGACCAAAAATATGAGGCAAAGCTTTGGACATTCTGCGAAAATCTGTACAGTTGAGAGGTACAATAGTTCCTACTTCAACAGGCTGTAAAAATGTACATCAGGTCAACATACTGCAAACATAACTTTTGCATTTCACTGTATCTTACAAGGGAAAATACAATTAATAAAAATATGATCACTGCAATGTACTGTTTCTGTTTTAAGTGCATAAAAACAATAACTTACAAGACATTGTTTTCCTTTGTTTTAAGCAGCTCCTTCTCCATAACCAATCCAAATTAATGCTATACAATTGCTTACTAACATGCCTTTGGTTCTGTAAAACATTAATAAAGCATCTACAAGTGAGTGAAAAATTAATTCCGAAAAGGCACCCGGTGGTAGTCTTTACAGCATTTGGTAAAATTCTCATCACTTTGCATGTCATGTTCATTCTGGAGCTGTGCTGACAGCTCCAACTAAGTTATCATATGCATCATTTACACACCAACTAATCAAATATGTATTCCCCAAGCAACATGTTTGCGTCTTTTGGCTTTTTCCAGTTAGGGGTCACCACAGCGGAACTCCGGTCCGCTAATGATTGGCAGTTGATTTTTACGTACTGGCTTGCCAGGCCTGACACACAACCTTCAACGAAGGTACGCCCATTCACGCATGTCTCCACGCAGAAGACGCTCGAGCTGAGAATCGAACCGGACAGCGTCTTACTGTGAGGTGGCAACGCTACCACAGCACCACCACCGCGGGTCATTCCCCAAGCAATATACAGGCTCATAAACATGTAACAGCATTTATTACCTATCAGCACAGCTTGTTCTTCGGGGTCAGTATGATAGCTCTTAATGTCTTACTTCCAGAATCGGATCCAAAACCATAAAGCAATCAAGGGCAACAGCCACACATTAAGAACTCTTTTTAAATATTGTTATTAATCTGGAAAATTGACAAGACAGGAAAATGTGAATTGGGCTTGCCATGTGTTTTTAAAAGTAAAACAACTCTGCAAATGTAACTATTGCCATTAAGTGTAATCAACCCCCTTTTCTCCACAAATTGCCAGCTGCAGAATGTGCAAACTAAAGTTTTGAGATAAAGTAGAAGTTTTGAGATAAAGTAGGAGGCATTTCACAGCTACCGAATCAACACGCACGATGCAATTAAGTTGTAAACATGTTTTTTATTTATAAAGGAACAACATTCTGTACTCCGTAGCTGTTGGATCTGGGCTACTGACAGTAACTTAGCCTAGCAATAACTGCATCTGCATGACTCGATAACCCTAAATTTCCCAAGTACTGCTTGGAGCAGCCCTAACTTTCCCAAGTACTGCTTGGAGCACTCCCATATAATGTAGAATGTGACATTAAAATGACAATAACCACCACTTCGAAAGTCTTTTTGTAAGGTAACTTCAGTATCCCACTCCGGCTGGAAAAACACGGTGGAGTTACACTACAGCAGTTTGCTTCCACAGAGTAAACACGCATGCACATTCATGTCCCTCCTTACAGCAGACTCTCATACTAAAAAGTAAAGTTTTTTGTTTTTTTTTAAACTGTCCTGGCCAACCTGCAGCTGTAAGTGGGAGGGCGCCCCCCCTCCCCCATGGTTCCGGCTTCCGGTTACACTTTAACAGGGCGCAGAGAAGAGCGTACACTTTCTTAATTAAAATAAATACACTCATAAGTAAAAACTGCACCCTTTAAGAGGCTGGCCTTTACGGCGCCCTAGGCAGTCGCCTAGTTCACCTATGCCTAAGGCCGGCCGTGTAGATAGGCTACCTAATGCTTACCACTTCCACTGATAAGCTAGAAGGCTTCCCTACAACATAGAAAGGCTTGGGGGGCTCAGAAGCTTACAAAAAGTCCTGGAATACAGCAAATCTGTACCTGGACTAGACTAGTTAAAGGAAAGGCGGGGAACAAGTACAAACGTAGGCTTTTAAGCCAGCAAGTTGAAAGAGATGGAAAATTGCTCAAACGGCCAAATAAACTACAATTTCTGGGCCAAAACTCACTCTTCCCGTGGAGGATAGCTACCTAGTGCTTACCACTCCCACTGATAAGCTAGAAGGCTTTCCTCCAACACAGAAAGGCTTGGGGGCTCAGAAGCTTACAAACAATCCTAGATACAGCAACTCTGTAACCGGATTAGGAGGGAAACAGGCACAAGTGCGGCTTTCAAGCCAGAAAGTTGAAAGAGATGGAAAAAAAACTGCTCAAACAGCCAGTAGCTACAATTTCTGTGCCAGGGACCCTCCTGTTTTGGTAGATAGGCTACTTGATGCTTACCACTTCCACTGATAAGCTAGAAGGCTTCCCTCCAACACAGAAAGGCTTGGGGGGCTCAGAAGCTTACAAAGAGTCGTGGATACAGCAAATCTGTACCTGGACTAGGCTAGTAACAGGAAAGGCAGGAAACAAGTGCAAACACAGGCTTTTAAATCAGAAGGTTGATAGAGATGGAAAAGCTTCCCAAACGGCCAATAAACTATAATTTCTGGGCCAGAAACCACTCCTCCTGTGGTAGATAGGTTACTTAGTGCTTACCACTCCCACTGATAAGCTAGAAGGCTTCTCTCCAGCACAGAAGGCTTGGGGGGCTCGGAAGCTTACCAACAGTCCTGGATACAGCAAATCTGTGCCTGGATTACACTAGTTATAGGTTCATACTAAGCTATCTGCCCGAGGGCATTTACAAGCCTAGCCCATAGTTTTGTGGCTTACGCCACCCCTTTAGTATGGGGAACTATACCCATTATTTTGCTGTGCCTCTGTTGAGCAGTGACACTGAGGTAATCCCTGGGGTATATCTGCGATCTCCCATCCATTGGTCAAGATTTCTCTTGAACAAGGCCAGCGAGGTGCTCTGCCTCACATATACCGGGATTTTATTCCACAGCATAGGGAGTCTTTGGGTGATGAATCTATCCCTCCAGCACGTCCTATTAATAGCCGTGTCGAGGTTTAAGTCTTCCGCCCTTGTGGCTCTGACGGATCTAGATTTTTGAGGTGAAGCATATTCATCAAATCTGGGTTTGACATGGCCTTGTATGTTAGGCAAAGGTCACCTCTGAGCAAGCGGTAAGCGACTGAATAGAGCTGGAGTTCTTTCAGTCAGGCAGCATAGGACAGATGTTTGAGACCCTTTATCCTTTTGGTGAGGAACGTTTGTGGCCTCTCCAGCTGCTGCAAGTGTCGGGTCAGATACATTCTGAATGGGGCATTGTACTCAATCATTGGTCTGATGAGTGATGAGTATAGGGAGACTATGACCTCCCTTGATCTAGATGAGAATCCCTTCATGATAAGGTGGGCAATGTAGAAGGTCTTCCTAACTACTTTAGCTACATGGGTGTCGAATGACAGACTACTATCAACCTGGGTCCCCAGGTCCCTGATAACTTCTTCTGTGCTCAGTGGATTGCCACCTATTTGGTAGCTAGGGGTAACCTTGTTTTTCCCGAAGGGTATGACTATGCATTTTTTGGCATTTAACTTTAGGCCATGGCTCTGGCACCAGTTATCCGTTTCTGTGAGACCCTTCTGAAGGATATCTGTGTCAGATGTGTTTTCTACTATGGCGCCCAGTTTGCAGTCATCTGCAAACTTTGTCAGCCATAACCCTCCTGTGTTTGCTTGTACTTCGGAAAAGTAGATGCCAAACAAGAGTGGGCCCAGGACTGAGCCCTGTGGTACACCACTTGTGACAGGCTTTGAGTCTGACATGGCGCCAGCATGTCAGAATGGCTGGGACCAAACGCAAAACGGGCTTTTAACCAGAAAGTAGAAAGAGATGGAAAAACTGCCCAAGCGGCCAGTGAACTACAATTTCAGGGCCAAAACCCGCTCTTCCCATGGTAGATAGGCTACCTAGTGCTTACCACTTCCACTGATAAGCTAGAAGGCTTCCCTCCAACACAAAAAGGCTTGGGGGGCTCAGAAGCTTACCAACAGTCCTGGATACAGCAAGTCTATGTCTAGACTTGACTAGTTTCAGGAAAGGCAGGAAACAAGCTTAGAATTTTTTTTTGTTACAGAAAAACAGCTAAAATAGCAGTAAATACAATTCAAATTGTAGTGCAGGCCAGCACACCCGAGCGTGTAGCAACACTATGGCAAATACAGTTCAAATAAATGCAATTAAATTAACAAATGACTAAAAAACAAGTGCAGAAGGCAGTAAATTAGAAGGCTACTAACAAGCAGTAGTAAGTGCAGAGTAAGAGCAATTGAACAGATAACAGCATGCAGAAGAGCAACTAAGACAGTTACAGTAAGAGCAGATGAATAATATATATATATATATATATATATATATATATATATATATATATATATATATATATATATGCGTGTGTGTGTGTGTGTTTTTTTTTTTTTTTTTTTTTTTGAGGGAAGGAACAGAGCAGGATTAAGAGGCTACAGGGGTTGTCCTTCCGAAATGCTCTCTTTGTACACAGTAGGAGTGCCTGAAATCAGAATATAATCTCACTGCACTCAGTTGAGTGAGCAAATGAGATGGGCCCAGAAGGAGTATTCAAATACAAATCTACAAGAGGGGCGGGCAATTTCAAAGCCACTAATATTAATACCAAAACAAGAACAGGGAGGGTGGCTGGGGAACTAACTGTAGAGAGACAGCCACAACTTAATTTGAGTTAATATTCAGTGAAAAACACAAATAAATAAATTAAATACAGTACTATATGCAAAAAAGCAGATAAAAGTTTACTTAAATTCACTTATACGTCCAGCTGATTTCAGGTAGATGTTAGCCGGCCAAAACTCTGAGTAGTAAGTTATTTCAGAAACAATAAAGTAGTGAATGAAATTAAGATAGTTATATGATTAGTTAGTGTTCCATCCAGCCATCCATGCTTTACAAGCCAAGTCAGAATTCTAGAGTGACCCTGTAAACAGCTCCCACCATTCGTATAATTTATTAGGCAAGTAGGGGAATGAAAGTAGATTGCTAGGCCTTGCTTCCATATCACACGTACCACATACACACTAAGGACAATTTAAAGTCAGCAATTCGCAAACTGCATGTCTTTGGGATGTGAGAGGAAACCGGAGTACACAGAAAAAAACACATAAAGACAGGGAGGACATGTAGACTTCACACAAATGCACCCTATCTGAGAACTCCATCAGCTCACCAGTTTTCACTGCACCTATGTGTTACAATGTATTTGAATAGCAAACACAAGGCCTAAAAAGTCATGTGGGAGTTTGCATCTTATGAAAATTAGAGCCACAGAGTCTAGCACCAAGTCATTGCTCTAATTCCTCATTAAAAATACTGAAGCTAGTAGTATGCCATATTCATAAGATTCATGGGAATTTCAAGACAACTGAGTCTCATGATCATTTTCATCTTGCTAGTACCCACCCATTGGCCATATCCCATACCTCTCAACCTACAGACATTGAAAGCAGGTACAAAGACCTTTGAAAAGTAGGTACACCCAGCCAAACATGTAGATATCTAATTAACATAATTTTTGACTACCAAATAGCAAATAGCTCTTCCTGCTTCCAGTAGAAATGTGGGATACTACTCAGAAACATGTTTAAAATTCAGTGACAAAAATGATAGGAAATTAGCACATTATCAGAGACAGTATAAGCTCTGTTAACTTTAATGAACTGTACTGCAAAATTCTGCCACGCAAGGGGAAATATTTTTACTTCTGAAAAAGGGAAATGTAACATATAAGTTTTCTTTCATTAAATTATTGGTGCCACTAGTATGTTGGTCATGTAGTGTAGTTTTCTGTGAACTAGACATCTTTAAAAATTATGTGTAATGAGCTGGATTCAGAAAATTCTGTGAAGGAGTAAATCAAGCCTGAAAACAGGTACTTATTTTTTGGGGGGGAGGGTATGTCCGTCATGCGCAAGGGTAAATCAGGGCTGAAACAATAGTGTTCCTTCAAAATAAGGATAGTTGAGAGGTCTGTAATGCCCTCCCCCTTTCTCTACAAGTGTAGACCAGTCCAGCCTACAGTGAATTTTGTGGTACCTAGACAGTCATCTAGGTCCTCTGGAATAAGGTGGTGCAATAGTAAACTAGATAAAGGATATGGATAATGGTGTGGTAAGTTGGAAAATGAAATAAGACATGAATCTGTTTTGTTCATGCTTACTACGTCTAGGAGGGTACTGTTGGTTTGGCTTCTTTATTATTGTAGATGAGAAGAATGTAGTGAAATTGTCTGCTATTTCTTGTAGCGCTGTTACGTTCAGTGGGTTTTCATTTACAACTTTTGATTTTTTTTCCAAGAAGTTTATTAACTCTGTTTCAGAAACCTGGTGGATGATTAAGTTATTTTGCTGTACTCTATATTAGTGTTTCAGCTTTGCTTGCCTTATAAACAATTTCCACTTGTTTTGATGGAACTAATATTGTTTTGTTTGCATTCCTTACATAGTGAGACTGTTGTACATATTCTTCTCAGTGTTGTTTCAATGCAAGGCAAAAGGTTGTTCCTTACTCATCTTCTGCACAGTGGAACATACTTTTTCAATATGGCCTCTGCTGGGATACTTTTTTCATTTTCTGATGGTGATTTACATTTCACTACAGTGATTTAGTTTTTAATAGTGCCTTATGGTTGTTTGAATGTTTTAGTATAATCCAGTAAATACTGGATGCTCGTGTATAGTGACTTAATCAAGTATGATTTATATAAACTGGAAAAATCCTGTATAGATTTCATTGTCAACACCATCATTGCATTTTTGTTCTTAGGAATATTAAAGCCTCCTACAAGGAGAAGTTCTCATTTGCGGTTATCATGGAACTATAGTATTTCTGACAATAACTGCTTTGCATCTTACAGTTTTAGGTCCACACAGGCATTATGGGGTTGTATGACACAGTCAGCAATTATTGTAAGTGGTAGGACTTCTCTTCCAAGTTTTGCTGGTGGTAGATGTAGTTTGGACTTAATAAATGACTGCGCCAGTGTAACAAGTCTGCCTGATCTTTTTCCATGTTTGTCTTCGATAAAGGTCTTGTAACCCAGAATGGTAACTTCTTTGTTGGGTATGAGTAGTCTGAACAACAATTCAGAGATTGCTAGGGGATGAGGTTGAGTTGTTGATATCCAGGCTTGGAGCTAAGGCATTAGATTTAATAGGCTTCTGGTACTGACATGAATATTTTTAGACCTTTAAAACTGTAAAACATGAAAAGGGTCATCTTTGCATAACATAACTGTTTTGGGTTATATATCTCCTGATTATAGTAGTTGAAATTGCAGGATGACAGCAGTTAGCTGTCATTGGATAATGCCATTTAAATTTAGTGCATTACTTTTGGTTTCCATGTTTTCAAGATTTATTTTTGTAGGTAACTTTAAACTAACTTCTTAGATGCTTTGGTTATGTGCATCACTCCATACTTTCTACTTTAAATGTCTTTTGATGAGTTATTTCCATGGCTTCAACACTCTCTGAAAGTTCCTTCAGTTGATTAATGTGATTCCAGTGATTCATGATGCTTTGCTACAACTACAGTATATACAACCTACCTCTTCATTTGCATTTATCTCTTATAGTGTATTCAAATTTATGATTGGGCATTGCTTTCTCTTTTGCTTTTTAACTTGAAACATGGAGATTTCAGCTGTATTTTGGTGCTGAAGGGATTAATTTTATTAATTTACCATTATTTACTAGGGAATGTAGCTCTTTGGAGTTAACTGGAGAGTGTATAATGTACTTGAATATACAGTAAGAGTTTGGGGTTATGTTTGCTTCAGTCTGAAAATGACAAGGGATTTAGGAGCTGCTGCTTCTGTTGAGGACCTGAGCTTGTTAAATTATTGATGATTGTTAGCCCAAGTAAGCCTTATGAAATTACTTAATTGTGTGTTAAGTTTGGAAAAGTCTGAATTTATAGAGTGGTGGGTGGCCAACACAGTATGGTATTAGGCATCTGCACAAGCTTGTCTTTGTATTACATTGGTGGGCTAAACTGATTAAAAAAAACTATTTGTACCGTATATTAAAAATACTAAACATCTTTTTTTCTAGTATAGTGTTTTAGCACTATATTTGTGACTGTATGTTTTGTCATCTTTTTCATTCAATTTTTATTAGAACATGAAGAAATACAAAAAGAAAAAAAAAAGTAAATAAATAACATGGAATTACCCATACTGTTAAGAGAGCTGTTAAGCGTATTAAATCCATGGCAATTCCCTATACAAGAACAATCAATATATCACCATAACATAACATAACATAACATAACATAAGAAAATCAGTTTTGATTTAAAGTGTGGCATGGAAATAGATGAGTCAAGTTACAGATTTGGAAATTATTTAAAGCAGTAAATGTTATGAAAAGAGAATGCCTTCTGCCAATTCAGACTTATGTGGATCAGTCTAAACTTAATCTTAAAATATTTTAAGAAATTTCTCATTAATTTTAAATTGTTGCTTCTCATACTTTTTATCAGTCTGTTGACCCTCATTTTCCATGCTGTTGCAATGACCAATTTTGGAACAATAGATCTGATGTTGGGAGTTTCATCTCTGACACCTGTAGGACCAAGATAAGCAAATAATTAGCTAGCAAAGCTCATTATACTTCCCTGGGCTATCTTAGTCTCTCTGCTTTACCCATAATTGTTAAATTCACAGGCTTCATCTCAAGAACTCTTCATCCAAGTGTTTAAGTAGTCAGTCATCAAGACAACCCCATGCTAATTTTTTTGAGATTATTTTATGAGTGGTAGACTTTTTTGCCTTCGTGAAGGTTAGATGATTCATTTTTTTTTTTTTTACCCTCAGAATTTGTTCAGTTTTTCTCATCCTCTTACTTCCTTAGGTGCCATTTTGTGTATTTATTTAAAGTTTGAAGTCTGTTCCTTACTGCTTTTCGTCACTGTCTGGCAGGTTTCTTATATATGTTGCGATATATGCAACATTGTTTTGTGCACTTTTTGACTGTTTGGTGTGACTGAGCATCCACTTGCTGTTGTTAACAGTTGCTTTATAGCTATGGAGGGAAGTGAAGAGTCTCAATCCTTTCAGAAGTTCCCCTGCAATATGAAGATTTGGGTTCCGTTTAAAAGCTCAAAATACTGAAATCTCGAATTTCAGTATTTCGAGCTCAAGAAGCCGAATCCACATAATAGCGAAAGTTTAGAAGCGCAAAATTCAAAACCTCTAATACCGGAGGTTTTGAATTTCACTCTTCTAAAGTTCTGCTATGGTTATGTATTCTAAGTGTGTGTGTTAAGGGGTTTGGGTAGGAGCTGTGGTGTGTGTCGGTGTGTTTTGTTGCTGTGATGTGTGTGTATGAAGAGAAAGTAGCTTGTGTGGTGGTGTTTTGTTTGTGTTTGCATGTAGTGCGACCTCAGAGTGAGAATATTTAAGTGGGGGGTGCACCTGCTTTCACGTAGTACAGTGATTGTGTGTGTTTGTGTGGTGAAGGGTGTGTGTGTGTGTGTGTGTGTGTGTGTGTGTGTGTGTGTGTGTGTGTGTGTGTGTGTGTGTGTTGTGTGTGTGTAGTAAAACCGCAAAATTCAAAACTTCCGGTATTCGAGGTTTTGAATTTTGTGGTTTTTAGTTTTCGTTGTTTTGTGGATTCCACTTCTTGGGCTCGAGATACTGAAATTCGAGATTTCAGTATTTCGAGCTTCTGAAGTGAATCCAAAGCTTCTGGTTCAAGACAAGCAATCAAAATGTCTTAAATGTATCATAGAGGCCCATTTTTTGGAGGACTGTCCTTTTTGAACCTCTCTTAAGCTTTGCACTTGTCATTAAGCGCAAATATAAACTCATGCTAGGAAAAGCTTGAACTGTCCTGGTTTCCATGACTAGAGCTTCCTTTTTTACCTCAAAGGTGGCTTCTCCCATGAGAAAACTCCC
This sequence comes from Protopterus annectens, assembly GCF_019279795.1. NCBI lineage: Eukaryota > Metazoa > Chordata > Ceratodontiformes > Protopteridae > Protopterus > Protopterus annectens. The sequence continues at coordinate 920,140,609 of NC_056726.1, forward strand.
TTCTGTTAAGGATATTCCTTCTGATCCCAAGAAGTTTGTGTTAACTGATTCGGTTACTAAATATTCTGAGGAAGTTGTCTTAATTTCTTGTACTCCAGTATCTGCTAAGCATGTTTCTGGTGTGGATTTTCTTAGAATGGCATCCTCTGGTCCCACTGTTCTGAGGTTGTTGTGTTTGAAATTTCAGAACTAGTGCTTCATATTTCCCAGGCCTTCCTCTTCTAAATCCAGTGGACTCTATGTGTCAGTTTTGGTTCAACTGGACTTTACTAAAATGTGAAAGGCATTTTTCAAGATGCAGCATATTTGGTCTTAGGTGTCATTCTCCTCTAGCACTAGGGATTCTAGAGTATATTGGCTACCATACTTTTTAGACATAGCTTCTGTCCATTCCTCTCTTGGCTTTAATCAAGCCTCAGTACACACTTGACCATTGGTCCAACCATCAACTTTAACATTAACATCAGTAGTTCCCCTGGGACTGATGCCTTCAGTGCTTCAATGTTGTTAAGAGTTTTCAGCATGCAAGATTTTCACTTTGACCTTCTCAGGGTCTGTCCCTAAGTTGGTATAAGAAGGGGGTGATTTTTTGGGGGCCTGGCCACAGTCACCATCATATCTAGACTAGGTATTCCACCCCTGAACTTGTCCTTTCAATACTCAATGTCCAGCACTTCCATTTTCAAATAAGGCATCAGTATCATTCTCAGCACTGACGTTTGGGCCTGTGCTGCAATGCTTGACTTCAGTACTAGTTTTGTTGTACTCATGGTTGGGGTCATCCTTGATCAGTCTTAGTCTCCATGAGTTTGGTAGCCCTTGTCTTAACTTTAAGGTCATTCAACCTATTGAGGAACTTTCCCCCCAAGCCTCCACTGGAAAAAGGTTTTGCAAAACCGAGTTGGATTTTCCCAATAAAAAAATGCAAAATAAAATAAAGTAAAATAAAATTAATTAATTGATTAATTGATTGATTAATTAATTAATTAATTAATTAATTAATTAATTAATTAATTAAAACTCACAAAGCCTATGCTACAGGTATCCCTGAAAGAGCTACCCCTGATGCAGTCCTGAGTATGGCTCACCTGGGATCTTCATCTACTGCTTCTGCTTTACTTTCAGTTTTTACCCAGGGCAGTGGGAAAGGGGTTTGCAGAAGGGACGTCAGTCTTACTGTATGTCTAGCATGCAGTTCTCCTAATCAGACTGTGTCTATTCAAGCACAAGAGGTAAGGCCATATGAAGAGGAAGCAAATAGACTCTGAAGAGGAGACATGGATGAAGTCCAGACAACTGATTCTTATATCTTAACTCACAATGACCCCAAAATTAGGGGAAAACTTAAAGATCATCAGGGTTAAAGCTAAGTAGTATTAGGATATCTGTTCTGAGTCAGACAGTATCCTGGTTGAGTCCTTCCCATCACCCAGGTCCTCCTTTTGGGTGGTACTGCCAGCTAAAGAAATGGTCAGTTCAGTTTTAATGTCTGAAAGAACTTAGATGTGGTGACTCCTTTCTCTAAATACTCAGATAAAATATAGTCCCACGAAAGATTATCTCAGCTGATCACAGAATCTGGTGGTAGACTCTGTCATGGATGTTGCCGGCTGAAGAAAGGTTCCATAGTCCGAGACCAAAGTCATGCACCAACAACCCCTAGATCCTACAGAGACACAAAGAGTTATACAATATTTTAGGTAAGAAGCCAATTTTTATTACATCCCAATAAAAACACAATGCTAAATCTTTCTTTGAAAGATAGACTAGTCATAATAGAGTATAATACAGTGAAAAAATGGAACATAGAGTTGCACTTTCTGACACCATTGTTTCATAGGTAATGAAACTCACATAGCAGTACCTGGTTATGAGAAAAAGTAGGCTCAAACAAGCACTATAATTGCATATCAGCTGGTGCTGTTGGACATTTTAGGGAAGCAGATATTTTTGTCCTCCGCCTTCAGACTGAGCGCAATAAACTCTCCCATGCCTAGGCAAAGATTTCAGGGAGACTTGCTAAATAATGGGCAAGACTCTGGAGAAATTTCCAGATTCAAACATTAAGACCAAAACACAGCTCCATCTAGAAACATCTAGCTGTGTTGCAAAACATTACCATCTATGCATAGTACAGTTGGTAGGTCTTCTAAGAAGGTAGGTGCAAGCCTTTTACTGTAATGTTTGTTTCTGTCTAACAGAATTCACTGAGAACTCCAAAGCACAGTTGATAAATGCCTTTTTTGATGGATGTTTGCCCTTTGCAAACTCAGTAAAAGATAAAGTAGAAAAACAGGAAAGTGAGGGCAGTATTCTGTCTAACGTTTTTGAGAATGGATCACAGCCCATGTGCACTGGGGTCCATTGACCCAACAGAATAAATTGTTTTTCATTCATTTTCCAAAAAAAAAAAAAAAAAAGAAAGAAAAATGTATACAAGTTATTATGACATTGAAATATATACCTACTATTTAAACAGATTAACAAGTAAAACTAACACAGGTGATAAAAGAAAGAAACTATTTGCAAGGGTGTCTAGAATGAACATATGAGCATTTTTCTATATATCTGAGATTCCGATCATAGTTTGCTACAGTCATTACTCTCCAATATTTTGGTTACTTTTTGCCATGCAATATATAGTGATGTAGTTCTTTCAGTTCTTCCTTTGATGGTATTCATTTCCCATTGTGATACTGTTAACACAACATTTCTGTATTGCTTGAAAGTTGGAGAAGATTTAGACTTCCAATTCATTGTTGTGGTCTTTCTTGCAATGGTTAGGAGGGTCCGTGAAATTGTATATGTTGCTCTTGGAACACAATCAGGTACAGGCACATTAAAGAGAATCAGAGATTTAGAAAGCTGAAATTTGTCTTTGAATACTGCTTGTATAAAATAATTAATTTTATCCCAGTATGGTTTAAGCAGTTGGCATTCATAGAACATATGCTGCCAGTCTGCTTTTATTTTTAATTTTCATCTCCAACAAAAATGCTTTTTTAAAACATTAACTCCATTTTGTGAGGTGTTAAGTAAGATCTGTGTATAAACTAACATGTAAAAAAGTATCTAGTGTAGTGAAAGTGATTGCTTGTTTTGAGGAGAGAAGAATTATTTTTGTCTCTATCATGTGGTAATTGAACATTAATTGTTCCAATAGTAATCCCATATGTTTTATTTATGATAGAGTTTTATTTTTTTTCTTTATTTTATAGATAGATGAAAAATATTCCTTTCCACTAAAAGGTTGATTCATTGTTAGTATTGTGTTCTATAAATTTAGGAATAGCCTGTCTAACTGCTAGTTGTATTGTCTCTTGTTTGCTCATTATATACTGTCTTAACTCCTGTATCAACAACCGCAAGCTACTATCCAAATTAAATTTTCTATTAACTTGATCTGTCAGTACCTTCTCAGAGTCCACCAATTGATACCAATATATCATTCCTTTGTTTTAAGAGTTTTGATTGCTTCTATAGCAATGGTTTTGATGTCACTTTGTGTATATGCAATTGGGTACAACAAAAATGACAATGCTTTTATATCAGGATTATTATTTATAAAGTTGTTATATGTTTATAATGTACAGGTGATAAATTTAGAGCATATATTTTTGTTATAATTCTATTATGACTTGTCTACATTTCAAATAAAGATTTATTATTGTGTTTTTATGGGGGGTAATAAAAATTGTCTTCTTATCTAAAATATTGTATAACTCTTTGTGTCGCTTTAGGATCTGTTGATGTCATGTATTCCTTTAGTAACCAAATAAAATTGTTAGATACTAGCTCACTGTATTTGTTTGATGATATAAATCCCACTTTAACCATAATTTCTCATGTAGTAGTTTCCATCTGGAAGTATAATCTGTATTTAACCACAGTGATATAGTTCTTATGACAGATGACAGTGAAAAAGCTGTACTTCTAGCAGACCTATTCCACCCATATCCCATTCATTTAAGTGATGTTTCATAGCTATTCTAGACTTATTAGGATACCATAGAAATGTTATGATTAGATTATTAAATTGTTTTAGTATGATTTAGAAGGTAGCAGGGAACATGCTTGTATAAAATATAAGATCTTAGGAAATATAATCATTTTAATTATATAGAGCCTATCTTCCATTGAGAAGAAGAATTTATTCCATTTTTGTATACGGTTTTTAATATTATTTAAGCTCTCTTTATAGTTTATTTCAAGTGTATCTAATTCATTTGTTATTATAATTCCTAGGTATTTGATTGTGTTATCAATGGGAATATATTTATGGTGCTTCTTACTTAAATCTTTCTTGTTAGTATTTATAAGCAATATATTTGTTTTCATTAAATTTGAGGCCTGAAATTTTTTGAAAATATTGAATTAGATCCCATAAGACTTTTAAAGTGTTATTGCTATCTTTTAAAGTTATTAAAATATTGTCTGCAAATAGTTGAATTTTCATTTTTAAACTACTATCTAGTCGATGAAAGTAGTTTTTAACAAAGTAAATGAGGCAATACAGTTATAAATAAGACTCTCTACTGATTCTACTAGTGTATGTAATTGCAGCAAATGATTAATAATCAGGAGATAGGTAGGATTAAGGAGGTAGGTAGGATGGAGAAGGAGTAAAGTGGAGGTGGTAGTGGGAGAGGGAGAAAGTCAAGTTATAGAGTGTGAGGAACTGGCACATGAGCATAGCCACTGTGAGGACAGATGTTGTTTTAAGGATTTTTTGAAGAGAGATGCACTGCTAGCGGATCTTAGAGATGGTGGGAGAGAGTTTCATAATTTAGCAGTGGAGAAGGAGTGGAGGATTTGGCCAGCAGAGAGGTTAGGTTTGCTAATCTGCAAAAATATTTAATTCTCGGAGAAGAGGGGTCTGTTGGGGTGATAGGGTTTATATAGAAAAGAAAAGGGGGGCAGCTGCCAAGGGTGAATATTAGTTTATGGGCTGCTGTTAGTTGTATATATGTGAGATGATGGGGAAGTTTTGGTCAGTTTAGTATGCAAAGAGAGGCACAGTGGTGGGATGAATTTTTTTCTATTAGTAACAAATTTTACAATTTTGTTATAGTAAGAATTGTGCTTGGATTTTAGACTGGCCTGGATGTTAGTAAAGAAAGGAGAGCCATAGAGGAGAGATGGGAGCAGGAAGGAGGAGGCAAGTGATAGTTTTGAGGAGAAATTGAGGAATGTTTTGTGGTGGTATAGCATGCCCAATTTTTGGTGAGGTTTATTAATATTGTTATGAATATGCAAGTCGAAGGATAAGTGTTTATCTATGGTGACTCCTAATAGCTTAGTAAGTGTGACAACCTCAACAACAGTATTATCTTGGGAGAATATGGAGAAAGTATCTTTATGTATAGTAGAGGTCTTCTTGGGGGTGAATAGCATAAGTTTTTTTTTAGGGTTTAAAGCAAGGTGGTTGTTAGTCATCCATATTTCAGTGGAGGTGAGAGCTGACTGGGTACGTTTCAGGAGTTCAGGTGGAGAGTGGGCAATGCATATGATAGTAGAATTATTTACATACTGGATGACTGAGCCTTGAGAGAGAGTAGAGTGGAAGAAATTGATGAAAATGCTGAATAACAGAGGCCCTAGGATAGATCCTTGGGGAACACCAATAGTAGTATTGAGGAATGGAGAGAGAGAGAGTGTGTAGCCATTTTGTAACTTGTTGTCTGTCTATGAGGTAGTTGGAAAACCAGAGAAAGGTAGAGGGGGACATTCCTAAGTCAGTTTGTTTTCTAAGGAGAAGAGGGTGAGATATATCAAAGGCTTTGGAAAGATCTAGAAATAGAGAGGAGGCAAGCTTTCTGGTATCCCATGCTCAATTTAAAGAGTCACAGAAGGATATTAGATCTATAGTGGTGCTATGTCTGAGTCTGAAGCCATGCTGAGTTACTGATAGTAGGTTATTGTCTTGTAGATAACGAATTGGGTGTGGATACATTTTTCAAGGATCTTTTGTCAATTTTTTATAATTTTTTAGTTCTATTTGCTATTTTTCATTGATTCTTTGTGTTCATTGAATAGGAGCCTAACCTGATCTTCTCTAAGTTAATCATTGTCATATGATGTAATGTCTCCAAGTATTTTTGTTCAGGTCATCCAGTTCATTTATTAGGTTAGTGTTTCCTTTTGAATGTCAAGTTTTAATTTATCAACCTTTAATTGTAAATCTACTAATTCTTTGTTCCATTGCTTTTGTTTATTTTTATGCCATACTACCATTTTCTGTATAAGTATGCCTTCAGAACAGGCTATATATATATATATATATATATATATATATATATATATATATATTTTTTTTCAGATGCATCTTGTTTTTGTTATACTTTGTTTAAAGTTTAAGTCTAATTCAAAAGTAATTGCATTATGGTCTGATAGTAGACATATAATTGTCTTGACTTTAATTTAGTACTTAGATCCTTTGATACGTACACTCTGTTCTTGATTGTGTACCATGTCTATAAGAATAATGTGTGAAGAATAGTGTATTTGGTTCAACATATTCATTTATGTCTACTATATTAAGAGTCAAAGTCAGAAAGCACCTTTGTCAATGGTGATTTCTTATGTGCATTTTTTACATTTGTGTCATTTTCCTTTATAATACAATTGAAGTCCCCTGCTATGATTATATTGCTTTTAGCATGCTGTACAATGCATTCTAAGTGCTGTTTAGCTACCTGAACTCCCAGCTCTGGTATCCAGTAAATATTTACTAGTGTATATATATTTTCATTAATAGATATTGTCATTAAGCAAAACATTCCTGGGCTATCATGATACGAATTTATAATTTTAGGCATTAAAGTAGTATTTCTCCATAATATTGCTACTCCCCTTCATTTCTGTTTATAAGCAGAATTTTCTAGTACTGTGTAATTCTTAGTATTAATTTTATCTATGTCTTCCTGCATGAGATGTACCTCCTGCAAGAATAGTATTTGTGTTTTACATATCTTCAAATATCTTTGAAGACTTTCCCTTTTACAGTTATTGTTTAAACCATTTACATTAAAGGGAATACATTTCGCAATTGGATTAATATCCCCTTTGTTTTTAGCCATATTTGCAATAGTATGTAGACATGTATAAGTGAAGAGAATTACTTATTTTTTTCTTTTTGCAAGAGTGTAAATGCAGTTCAAAGACACCCAATAAAAGAACATTAAAAAAGTCATACCTTATAGCATTGATATACAAACAACCAACAGACCCTTCCATGGGAAAAGAAACATCCCATCCTTGAATCGTCTAGCCATTCAAGTGATCCCACTAAATCCCATTTTCAGACTCATCTCCTAGCTCTACCATCTAACACTTTTTATAACAGAAAGCAGTGTATTTTTATTTTGCATCTGATTAATATAACACATGTTTTATTAAGTGTGAATTTAAATAGCATTTAAACACAGTCTTGTAGTTGTTATAGTATATTGTTAGATGTAAAGACAGCAAAGTTATATTTAGACTTGACTTTCAACTATTTAGTTTTGAAAACTGGATTATATAGATGATCATATAAAAAGGGCTATTTTTGTTCCTGACTATACACTATATATATCATATTATAATCTATAAAATTTTCTAATTATGATGAAACATTCTTTATTTTAATGTGAAACCATTTGTATAATAATAATAATATTATATTGAAGAACTAATATTCTTAATTTATATCTGCATTATATACTTTATATCAGGCTTGTGCAGCAGTAACTCTTGTTTTAATGCAAATCCATTTTTGGGTATTGTATATAAATCAGCCTTTATCTATGTTACAGTTTTGTTCATATCATAAAACGTCTGTAATATTTTCCAACAGCATTATGATTTTGCTTCTATAAATCAAATACCTTTATGATTTTGTTACTGTAATATAAACATAAAACAGTATAACAGATGTTATTAATTTACTTTTGCCTTTGATATCTTATACTTCATAACAATATTTTCCAGCACTCCTCATGTGTTTTCAGTATAACTGGCATGAGTTACTATAGAAGTAGCTGTCTGTGGACTAAATGTCTAATATTACCACCTGAGGCTGTTAAAGGATTTAGATATTCCTATAGAAGTGAGAAATATATAACATGTAGTAGGCTTTGACTCATAATCCTTCTGATGTTTTACATTGTGCATACAACACTATAGCTGAAAAAACAAGAGAAAGGTGTGATAATATAACTATCATTGACATGTTATTCCAGTATTATCTAGCATCATTTACTGATAATCAGTTTACATGATTGACAGAAGCTGACTTTTATACACTCAATGGCTTCTGTCATATAATGAGAATTGCTATCTCTCTTTGTGACTGCTTAAATTCAGTGAGGTTGCTCAGCTTTCATACAGAGTGTGCTTCATATAAACATATTTTTAATTGATGTGTTATTTGATATATATGTGTGATAATGTGGTTACAAGTACACTTGTGTCTTTATTATAGCTGGCTGCTGTTTGATGACTGTGTAACACTATCAACTAAGTATTCACAGCACACAGCAATAAATAAGCAGGAATCTCATCTTTCACTATTGAAGAGTTTACAATGAAGTGCTGTTACATTTATAAACTATAATTAATCTTACTGTTTATATGCATTCTATATTCTAGCTGCAACATATTAAAAACTTGTCATACTGTTAATATTTATAATGCAATGAATTAAAAGTTCTGCCTGCTTAGTTTATATTCTTATCATTCTCATACAGGCTACTGGTGTCAGGAAAAGGTTATGGTAAAATTATCATAGCATAGACGTTTGCTCATCGTTTTAATAGTTGTACTGCAATGTAAACTTCTGTGCTGCTATTATTTATAATTTATGTTTAATATTATTTGTCAGATAAACCTCCAAAATCATGCAGGGGCTTTTTTATTTATTTACATTTAGTATTTTTATGTATTCTTCACATTAATTTAAACTTACTTCAGTTCTACTTACTTCAGTTCTACTTATTTATAGGTAAAATGGCATGCCTATCACTTTAAAAACCTTGAAGGCTTAAACAGCTCACTTATACCTTTGACACACATGCTTACATCATGCTTGGGCTGTTTACTTTTGTTTTGAGTTGTTCACACATTCACAGAGGATTTAAAGGCTTTTTAATGGAATTAAACAGATGTATTCCACTCTGGGAATCAAAAAAGAACAAATAAGTGAAGCTTTTAGATCATTTTGAATGGGTTGAAAGTATTTGAATACATCTAACAGTTTTTCCATCCCCAAACAGCACACTAGTGAAGTAAATAACTGTTTTAACCAAAAAAAGCATATTTAGTTATGTAAAGCAGCTAAAATAATTTTTAAAATCATCTTTTCATTTTCTTTTTACTGTCAGCATGTAGCAGTTTCTAATATAATTTAAATAAAACTGCTCAAATGTGAAACAAAATATCTTCAGTAACACTTTCATTACCGATAGCGTATTATTCAGACTAGCTGACTTATAATTGTGTTTGTCTTTACTCAATAAGGTTCATAGGTTCATAGGTTAGTACTAGGCTAACTGCCCTTGTGAGCCATTTTAAGCCTAGCCAGTTATCCCTTGTGAGACTCAAACCCTGCACCTTGTGTTTGTAAGGCAAGCACCTTAACCATTAGGCCACCCTCCCAACCCCAATAATGTACTGTTAAAGATTTAGGCAGCATTATTTTCTTGCTAGCATGTTAACTGTAATTCCTCAACAGTTGTATCATATTAAAGCATATATATAACAGCATATAACATCATTAACTATTTCCCCCTTTTCCCCCCTTTCCTTGTACTTTTTACAATAAATAATCTTCAGTGTTAAGAGTATCTATTGTTCAGTATTATTGACTTTTACCTTGTGTTCTTCAAGGTTGATTCCTTTGATTACAAGGCACCCTGCTTGCCCTATATTTCATGTTGTTTCATAGATTTGACGTATTATTAACTCATTCCGTCCAGTACAGCTCGTCTGTGTACCTTTAACTCCTAATGGGTGTGGCTTGAACCTTTAAAAAATGAAGTTATCACCTTACAGTTTTAACAAATACTCATTGACAGAGGTCAAATATCAATACAATTGTGTTTGCCATTATGTATGCTCCAAGATAAAATATTCTGATACCTTGTATGTAGCATGGTTTTGGAATTATTAATGCAAATGTGAACAAGCTTGATGCATAGAGGTGTGCAGTAGGAGGTAACTGCAGAAATAAAAAGGAAAATATATAAAGAAGCACAACACCAGGAATAAGAATGGACTGGTACAATAAAGAAATCCAAGTAAAAAAACAACAAAAGTACCAAAGTCCAACACTGCAGACTGGCAAGATAAATAAAATGAAAACTTTATTTCAGAACAGTAAGCGCTTTCACGGTATATCAAACCTCTTCATCAGACTGATTCTTGGAAGTACATACTAGGCTGAAGTAGCTAGCATAAAATCAATTTACAACATCACTAAAACATTTAAAAAAACAGTCTTCAAATAATATAACTTAAATAAAAACACTAAGAAAAAGCTCATATATGAAGTAAAAACTGACAAAAATACAAAACATTTAAAATCTCAGTGTTTAAGTGATCTTGCCTTTAAGAATGGTTTTAGTGAAACAATGTCATTTAAACCTGCTTCTTTGTCTGCATTCCGTGACATAATCCATTTCTGTTCAGCAGATTCTGTCCTGTTCCTAATACCCCCCCCCCCCCTTAAATTCTCTGAAATAATTTCTAGCACCAGAAAGCTAAAGGTATGCTCAGCACCAAAATTCATTATATGTTTAGCAAGGGCATTCGTGTCTTTCTTATTTTTAATGTCCCTCTGATGTTCCAAGATTCTATCCTTAAGCTGTCTGTTACTCGTACCTATATAAAATGCAGGGCACTTAGCACAATAACTAAGATATACTATGTTTCTGGTCTTACGGTCAGCGTAGAAATCTATTTCTACCTCAAACTTATTATGTGAATGCACATAATTCATACCTACATGAATAAACTTACAGGCTGTACAATTCCTACATTTAAAAGTTCCTTTCCTAGTCGATGTTAAAATTTCGTAGTAGTGGATGCATTATAGCATAGGTGCCTCTTCAATGATCTATTATTTTTAAAGGAGAAGTGTGGCACTGTATCTATAACACTTCATAGTTCATCCACTATATCTAAAATATCCCAATTACATTTGATGATATCACAGACTCTATAGATAGCTGATGAGTGTGTTAATGGAAATCTAAGGACCACTGTTCTCTCATGTATCTGATTATCATCATTTAACAGTGGTTCAGAGAAACAGGGCCTTCCTTTACTTTTTCTCTGTTTCAATGCATCCATCAATTTCATTTATTGAATACCCTCTATCTAAGAAGTCTTTCTTCAGAGACTCAAGTGCTAAACTAAGCTTTTGATCCTCATTATGGAGTCTCATGACCTTAAGTACTTATCCCTTTATCATGTTCTTAGGAATATGCCTGGGGTGCATACTACTCTTGTGAAGTAGACAATTCCTCCAAGTGGATTTTCTATAAATACTAGTCTCCATGTGGTTAAAGTCTGATTTCTTCAGCATAACATCTAAAAATGTAATTTGTTCCTAGGAATACTTAAATGTGAATCTAAGAAAACCTGTAGATTGATGCAAGAACTCTACAAATTCAGCAAGGGTTTCAGGTGATCCATTCCATATGGTGTCATAAATCTCATTCTGTAATATATTTATCTGCTTATGTAACTCCTTTTCTTCACGAAGAAAAAAAGTCTATTAGCATTTGCAGATAACTAGAGCGGACTTGTAAATTAAAAGTCTGCCATTTTAGAAGCAAGTCTGGATATAATATTAATAACTGTTTTTCCACTGAAGAGAGTCTTAATATGTACTTTACTAGAACTTGTACTTGAAAGTAATGATGTTAAGTTGTCAATCTCGCCTTCATTCTTGCTGGATGGGTTCGGAGCCTATCCTCAGCTCCGACTCGGCCAATACTAAAGCTCGAGAGCTAATTCCACCGGCTCGAGGCTCCCCTATATCCCACAATGCTAGGCGGTAACTACTCAGATCTTGTTTGCCGCTTAGCTGACGAGGTGCTTCTTCTACCGGCTCTGGCAGGTTAGTAAGTTTTCTAATTAGAAACTTCTATTTCAACCCCTAATTTTTTTCTTTTTACCATAGTTTTATTCATAGTATTTTATTAGTTTAAATCGGGTCCCCCTCTAGTGTCTGAAATCCCTTTTTATTCCCTTCTTAACTTTTAGGCCTTTGGCCCTCTCCCTTTCCTTCCCCTAGTCCTTCAGTGTGACTGAACTTTTATTTTTTGCTTAAGGGTGTGTTTTGTGTGTTGTGCTTGTGTTTTTTACACTGAGTTAGGATGTCTAAAGGCTCCAAGGTCTCAGGCTTCAAGAAGTGTGATTCGTGCTGTCAGAAAATGTCTCTGACAGACAGTCACACTTCTTGTATATATTGCCTGGGACCTTTGCACCTGCAGGACTCATGTGCTGTATGCCATGCATTCAGCCCTAGAGTCCTGCAGGAACGCAAATATAAATTGATTTTACGTGGCTTGTTAAAGCTTGAAGGCCCCCCGACCCAGTTTGTGTCGGGGGAGCCTTCTAAGACTTCCAGACCGTCGGCTCCAGTTTCTGAGCCGTCCCCTGGAAGCATTAGATCAGCTTCGATATTGGCTCCGGCTGGAGCCGATATTTCCAAATCTCATACTATCACCTCGGCTCTGGCTGGAGCCGAGGTTGACAAGACTCAGTCGGCTCCGATAGGCTTATCGGAGCCACCTGCTAAGAAGAGGTATAGGTCTCCCTCCATCGGCTCCATCCATTCGGCACCGGGATCTCCTCTACTATCAGAACAGAGCCATAGGTTTCACTCCTCTCGGTCCTCCAGGCTGTTTGACCATGATTTACAAAGGGTAGTGAGTAGACTTCTCAAGTCCGAGGCACTGGCCCAAATGCTGCATAGCCCTACTCAGCAGTCAGCGGCTATTTCCATCCCTGATTTTATTCCTCCTCCGACTCCTTTGAGTTCGGACCCGTGGCTGTTGGTGCTTCGGAGCCGATACCTTCCCTTTCGGTTCCATCGTCTGTCCGATTTCCTCTTTGGAGGGATCACGGCGCTGGGCTTCCCTCGTCAGCTCCGAGGGGGCGAGTGGCATCGGACCCTTGTCCGACCCCGTTCTCCCTCTCGGGGCTTCGGTGCTGGTGAGTTCAGCTCCGACATCGGCCTCGGAGCCGTCCCTGTCGGTGCCGGGGGGGTCCTTGTCTCTTCGGAGCGGGGACCTCCGGCCTTGCCTGATAGGGGTGCCTTTGAGGTCATGCGGAGCGTGCTAGACCCAGTGTCTACCCCACAGTCGACTCCGTCAGCTCCTCCCTCTTCAGTGCCTGCGGTGATTTCTACCCATCCCCTTGTATCAGACCGCAGAGAGCCAGCTCCTCAGGTTTCCCCATTGGGAATTTCCTCCTCTTCCGAGGCCTCTCCTGATCCGGTAGGAGAACCCCCTTGGAAGAGACAGTGCAAGAGGAAGCACATTGACTCCCCTGAGTCTATCACCTCTGACACTGACTTGGAGGAATCTGAAGGTTCCCCTCGGTCCCCCTCTGAGGATGTCTCCTTTGCTGACATCCTTGAAATCCTGAAACAGAGGGGGAACTGGCCCGCCCTTAACCCTTCAGAGGACGAGTCAGTTTACCTTGAGGCGTTTGGCTCTCACCCTTCCACCTCCTGGGTGTCCCCTCCCTTTGACCCCCTTATGGAAGTGGTGGCAAGGAAGGCTTGGACGGCCCCTGATTCAGTGGAACCTACCCCAAGGAGGCCGTCAAAATTTATTACTGTCCCTAAGGAGAAAGAGTTTCTATCAAAAGGTGTCTCTGTTGATGCCATGGTGGTGGCCGCAGCCACTAAGAAGGAGTTAGCCGATCCTTCGGTACCTGTCCATCCTCCTAATAAGGAGTCTAGGACCATGGACAGATACGGTAAGCGGATGTTTTCCTCAGCGACCTTCTCAATGCAGTCGCTGAACTACTTGTGTCACTTCACCCATCTCCAGAGAGATTTGCTCAAAGATATGGGTGAGGCTGTACAGGATCCAACAGCTGAGGGGTTCCAAGACAAAATGAACTCCCAGTTGGCAACCCTGAATTCAATTGTTAACTCCTCCATGCGGCTTATCTCATATGCTGCTGATGGGGCGAGTAGGGCCGCAGGCACAGGTGTAGCTTTACGAAGTCATGCCTGGATGCGGCTTTGCAATTTTGCAGACCCTTTCAAGGCGTCCTTCACCAATTCCCCCTTTGATGGCTCAACATTGTTTGGTCCTCAGGTGAAGGATACATTGACTAGGTGCGAGGTGGAAGGTAAGACTCTCTGTGCCGTGGGAGTCAGTTTTTCTACCCCTTCTAGACCTTATCCAAAAGGTCAGAGGGGAGGAAAAATGTGGTTCTGCAAACCTCAGGGAGTCTCATCTGATGTACAAGGTCGATTCCCCTCTAGAGGCAGAGGGGGGAATAACAATAGACACCGCCCTAGAGGCAGAGGAGGTCCGCAAAACCAGGGTAGCAGAGAAACTTTCTCTGATAAACCCTTTCAGCATCCCTGAGGAGCTGCCCAGCTGTCCACCTTCGGAGGCAGTCGGGGGAAGATTATCACTGTACCCAAAAGCCTGGCTTTCCCTCATCCAAGACAAATGGGTACAGTCAATCATATCTGAGGGTTACAAAATTCCCTTTTTTCACACCCCTTCCCAACCCAAAGGATCCCTTCCAGATGTTCCACCCAGTCTAAGGGAACAAGCAGCACTAGAAATATCAAAGCTGCTATCAAAAAGAGCTATCCAATCAGTCCCAGCAGACCAGCAAGGATCCGGAATCTACTCCAAATTCTTTTTGGTACCAAAAAAAACAGGGGACTGGAGACCTATACTGGATCTCAGCAAGTTAAACAATTATATCATAAAAACAAAATTCTGGATGGTCACGCTACAGTCCATTTTACCCTTCTTGGGTCAGGACAATTGGATGTGCTCGATAGACCTTCAGGATGCGTACTATCATATCAAAATGCATAGAAGCCCCAGGAGGTTTCTCTGCTTCAGGCTGGGAGCCAGTCACTACCAGCTCAGAGCCCTGCCCTTTGGTCTCACTACAGCCCCCCCGAGTGTTTACCAAATGCATGGCAGTGGTCGCGGCTCACTTGAGACATCAAGGATTCCAGGTGTTTCCATATTTAGACGACTGGCTCCTTACCGCCACCACCAGACAACAACTGCTTCTAGCCAGAGACTTCACCATCCAAACTTGCCAGGCTCTAGGCATTTCAATAAATTTCGAAAAATCTGTCTTGTCGCCTTGTCAATCTATTACCTTTATAGGCACCACCTTAGACACACTCAATCTTTCCACCAGACTTACAGAGCAAAGAGTGTTAGATATCCGCAAATAAGTTTATCTTCTATTACAATGCAACAAGGTCAAAGCCAGGGTAGTCTTGAAGGTATTAGGACTCATGGCAGCTACGATCACCCTTCTCCCCTTAGCTCGTTTCCATATCAGGATCCTCCAATGGATGCTGTTTACTCAATGGTCCTTCCAACAGCTCCCGATGTCTCACATCATATTAATAACTCAATCATGCAAAAATCACCTGTCTTGGTGGATCACATCACCTCAAGTTCTCCAAGGCAGACCTTTCGTTCCTACCCCCCCAGTCGCCATGGTGACAATGGACGCCTCCCTGATCGGGTGGGGGGGGCATTATCAGGGCAGGGCATGTGGCAACCTTTCGAGTGCCACTTGCATATAAATGTCTTAGAGATGAGAGCAGTGCTTTTAGCGTTGCAAGCCCTTCAGGACTCTCTTCCCACTGGGACTATTGCAATTCAGACGGACAACATGTCCGTAGTGTGGTACATCAACAAACAGGGCGGAACCAGATCCTACCCTTTATGTCGAGAGGCACTCAGACTTGGGCAGTGGGCGATTTCTTCTCAGCGTTTTCTGATAGCAACGCACATTCCCGGGAAGTCCAACATGATTGCGGATAAGTTGAGCAGGGCCATTCTGATGCCCCACGAGTGGTCTCTGAAGAAATCAGTGTTGGAGGAAGTCTTCCAAAGATGGGGCCAGCCTTGCTGCGATCATTTTGCTACTCCCCAAAACAGCAAGTGTCACGACTTCTTCACTCTCTTCCCGTTACCAGGCCATCCCACCAGAGACGCTCTAGTCCACAATTGGCCCTGGGGACTTCTGTACGCTTTTCCCCCTTTTCCACTGATATCTCAATCAATTCAGAAAGCTATCGCCTTGAGAGTTACAATGATCCTCATTGCCCCTTACTGGCCTCGACAGATATGGTTTCCGTTCCTCCATCATTACCTGTTGAAGCAGCCTTGGCATCTGGACCCGGTGCCAGATCTGTTGACCCACCAGTCGGGCCAGCTGCACCACTCCCTTCATTCTCTCAACCTCACAGCGTGGTTTCTCCAATTCCTACCCTAGCCAGGCTTCCCTTAATCTCTCATCCAGTCCGGAACATCCTGATAGCCTCTCACAAATCTTCTACCAGGAAGATTTATAATAGTAAATGGAAACGTTTTTCCTTCTGGGCAGCATCGAAGAATATAGACCCCTTCACTGCACCTATCCAGTCTATCCTAGACTTTCTGGCAGAGCTCTTCCATTTAGGCTCTTCTTCATCTACCATTAGAGTACAACTAGCTGCTATATCTAATTTTCATCTAGGAGTCTCTGACTCCAGTATCATGTCCCATAAGCTCTGCAAAGCCTTTTTAAGAGGTGTTTTTCTACCCAAGCCCCCAATCAAAGATCCGCCACCTCAATGGGACTTGAATTTGGTTCTGGCATCCTTGATCCTCCCTCCCTTCGAACCAGTGGCTTCATGCCCTCTTAAGCTGCTCTCATGAAAACACTTTTTCTAGTAGCCATAACTTCAGCTAGAAGGGTATCCGAACTTCATGCTCTCTGCAGTCGTCCTCCTTACTTAGTTTTCCACAAAGATAGGGTGTCCCTCCAGACTAATCCGTCCTTCCTACCTAACGTTTCCTCTGAGACAAATCTGAACCAAACGATTGATCTCCCAGTATTTTTCCCTGACTATTCCAACAGGTCGGAACAAAAGTTACATTTTCTAGATGTTCACCGCCAACTTAGATATTATTTAGACAGGACTAAACAGCTCAGGAAATCTGATCAACTTTTCCTGTCTTATGCGGAAGGGAAATTGGGCCTTCCAGTTACTAAGGTGTCCCTTTCAAGATGGCTTACCTCTATAATTACCTTCATTTATGAAATCAGACATCAAAAACTGCCTTCAAGACCTAGAGCTCATTCAACTAGGGCATTAGCTACATCTGTAGCTTTTCAGGACAGGCTGCCTATAGATTCCATTTGTGGAGCAGCCACTTGGGCTTCTCCTCATACCTTCATTTTACATTACAAATTAGATATGGCCTCCAGAAACCGTGCCAGCTTTGGTTCCACTGTTCTCAAGAGTCTGTTCCGATAGGCCACCCAGAATAAGGTGCTAGGGACGCGGTCCCATCCAGCAAGAATGAAGGCGAGATTGACAACTTAACATTAAGAAGTTATGTACCTACCATAACGTTCCATGTTAGTTGTCTTCTTCTCGCCTTCTTTCTTGCATTTAGCCTGGACAGACCGATAGGAAATTTTGGGATCTTCCTTTGGAGCTTCCTTCCCACATGTTCTACCACCTCTATTCCCCCTTTTATGTTTGTTTATCTTACATTCAGGTTTATATAGAGGTGGGTTCCTTTTTCTCCATACTATGGAGACTAGAACTGCTTGGTTTAGCTATCAAACGAGATCTGAGTAGTTACCGCCTGGCATTGTGGGATATAGAGGAGCCTCGAGCCAGTGGAATTAGCTCTCGAGCTTTAGTATTGGCCGAGTCGGAGCCGAGGATCGGCTCCGAACCCATCCAGCAAGAAAGAAGGCGAGAAGAAGACAACTAACATGGAACGTTATGGTAGGTACATAACTTCTTATTTTTCTGTTTGAGGAACAGGTTTATGTACAGAAGGTTGGCGTAGCAATGGGCACAGTATGCAGAACAGCTACAGCAACCTGGGTTTAGTACAATGGGAGAGAGACGTATTATTACAAGCTACAAGTTTTTCTCACCACATCTTATGGTACGATAAGTTTGTGGATAACATTTTCCTTTTATGGAATGGATTACCTGTGACCCTTGTTGAATTTGTAGAGTTCTTTCATCACTCTACAGGTTTTTCTTAGATTCACATTTAAGTATTCCTGGGAACAAATAGAATTTTTAGATGTTATGGTGAAGAAATCAGACTTTAACCACATGGAGACTAGTATTTATAGAAAATCCACCTGGAGGAATTGTCTACTTCACAAGAGTAGTATGCACCACAGGCATATTCCTAAGAACGTGATAAAGGGACAAGTACTTAAGGTCATGAGACTCCATAACAAGGATCAACAGCTTAGTTTAGCACTTGAGTCTCTGATGAATGGCTTCTTAGATAGAGGGTATTCAATAAATGAAATTGATAGATGCATAACAGATGCATTGAAACAGAGACAAAGTAAAGAAAGGCCCTGTTTCTCTGAACCACTGTTAAATGATGATAATCAGATACATGAGAGAACAGTGGTCCTTAGATTTCCATTAACGTACTCATCAGATATCTATAGTGTCTGTGATATCATCAAACGTAAATGGGATATTTTAGATATAGTGGATGAACTAAGAAGTGTTATAGGTACAGTGCCATAGATCATTGAAGAGGCACCTATGCTATAATGCATCCACTACTACGAAAGTTTTAACACTGACTAGGAAAGTTACTTTTAAATGTAGAAATTGTACAGCCTGTAAGTTTATTCATACAGGTATGAATTCTTTTTTATTTTATTTATTTTACATTTGTTGACCATGTCCATTTTCAGTGGAGGCCCGGGGAGAAAAGCTCCACATACAGATGAATATTTACAAAGACATTGGTACATTGCAATGTTTTGGCAGTCATTACATTTCATTGGATTTAGCTTATTAATAAGAAATATCAGAGTGCATAACAGCTATGGATATTCAAACAAAAATTTGACACTATTAAACTGTAAAGTCACACAAAAAGTCACACAAAAATCCTAGTACATAACAGCTATGGATATTCATACAAAAATATGTACAAAGACACTATTCAACTGTAAAGTCACATACACATTATTGTCAATAGAAAAGAAACACGTTTATACAGGTAAGGAGATCAGTGTCTAGGGACAGGTTAAGTAGTTAGACATGGATTAACACAGGGGTATAACCAGTGTGATTTAAGGTAGGGTTTTAGTTTGCTTTTAAATAGGTTAGCTGAGGATAGGGAGGTTAGGTGAATAGGGAGGGTTTTCCAGGTTTTACCCACTGTATTAGAGAACGAATCACCAGACAAACTATTGGTTTTAGCTATTTGTACCAGTAGTTTGTTAGATGAGCGTAGGATTTTGAGATTATTATAGGGGGTGATTAGGTTAGTGAGTATTGGTGTATTCGTAGGTTGATACAGGATCTTATGGGCTACTATTAGTTGGTTCAATAGTATTAGATTTGAAAATTCTAACCAGCCTAGTTGACTAAGATTGTTACAGTGATGGGTTCTATAGGTTGACCCAGTTGCATATCTGGCAATATTGTTGTAGGAGGTAGTCAGCTTCTTCAGATTTCTTTTACATAGTTTAGTATAGATAGGGGGGCATATAGTAGGGTTGAGATAAGGTGGGTATGGGCAATAGTGGTCCTGGCTAGTGGAGTCAGAAAGGGTTTGATCCTGTAGAGGGAACCTAATTTTTTTGTTCACTGTTTTTATAGAGTTATTAATATGAGGCTCAAAGGTGAGGTTATTATCAATTAGTACCCCAAGTAGTTTTGTAGTAGATCAGGATATATGATAGTTCCATTCTAGATGCTACAATAAAGTTCAGTGGGGTGGCCCTATGGGTGGGGGTGAATAGTAGCATTTTTGTTTTTTTTTTTGGGTTCAAGATGAGACGTCGGTGTAGCCAATTTTCAACTATGCTAAGGGTGTTTTGGGTTAGGGACTAACGTTCTGATGGGGACGTGGCTGAACATATAAGTGTGGAATTGTCTGCATATTGGATACAGGTAGCTTGTGGAATTACAGAATGAAGGTAGTTTGTAAAGATAGAGGAGAGGACCCAATATGGAGCCTTGAGGAATACCAAGGGCAACTGGGAGGTGGGAAGATGAGTTATTTTCCCATAGTACAGCCTGTTGCTTGTCATTTAAATAGGATTGGAACCACTGTATAGCAAGTGCATCCAATAACAGGTTTTTAAGTATGTTTATGAGGAGGTGGTGGTTAACCATGTCAAAGGCTTTTGACAGATCAGTAAAGAGGGCTGAGGATAGAGTGTCATTATTTCGATTTCTATTAATGCAGTCAGTAAAGGATAAGAGAGCAGAGGTGGTGCTATAAAATGATCTGAAACCATGTTGGCAGGTGGCTAGTAAGTTGTTTTCTAGTAGGTAGCTTAAAAGTTGCTTATGAATGCATTTCTCCATTATTTTTGCCGAAGGGGATAATATGGCTATGGGCCTGTAGTTAGATAACTCTTTGGAATTACCACCTTTAATGCAGGGGGATAATATGTGAAACTTTCCAGATTGGTGGGATAGTTCCTTCAGAAATAGTTCTATTAATGAGTATGAATATGGGGTAGGCTATGGCTTTTGCTGCTTTTTGCTGGCATTCTGCAGGTAGTAGGTCTGCAAAGAGTGTGGTGGGTTTAAGTTTCTGAATAAGGGTACAGACAAGGGATGTAGGAACAGGTTGAAAATGAAATAGAGGGGGGCTGTTGGAGATAGCAGTGGTAGAGGATATGGTGTCAGGGGATAGCTGATTAGCAAGAGATCGAATGGTATCTATGAAAAATGTGTTAGAAGAGTTAGCTATTTGTTTGGGATTGTTGTGATCAGAGCCTGAGGGAGTAGGTGTGCCTGAGTGACCTGGGTGTAAGAGGTTATTGATGCCTGACCAGAATTTTTGAGGATTATTTTGGTGGGTTTGTTGAAGCTGACAGTAATAGTTTCTTTTATCAGACTATATGGCTTTTTTGTTTCTTTTCTTAGCTGTCTGAACTTTAATTATTCTGTAGGGCTTTTTGTTGCACACCAGCTGGCCCAGACTTTATTTCTTTGGAGGATTTTTTGTTTGGTAGGTTTGGAGAGCCATGGGGCTGGTTTAGTCCTAGTTCTAATTGTGTATGTTGGGGCATGGCAATATAGAGTGTCTAAGAATTTTGAATTAAAGTATTCGACTGCATCATCTTATGGGAGGTGTTTCAGGGGTGACCAGTCACAAGCTATAAGTTCTGTTTGGAAGCTATCAGGGTTAAAATTTTTATTAGTTCTTATTGTCCTATAAATGGTTGGGTTTGGAATATCAATCTTATACCTAATTAAAAAAGGTGAGTGAGTGGTCACTTATATCTTCAGGGAGGGTACCTGTTTTGTAAGTTTGTTGGTAACTATTAGTGAGAATCCAGTCTAGGGTGCTTTCCTTATTATTAAGTTTGTTGGTTCTGGTAGGGGATGTGATGGTTTGAATAAAACCATATAGGTTAATATATGTAGAAGGCTGTTCAGATGAACAGGACTTCCAGTTTATATTAAAGTCACCGAGTACTATGGTTTCTTGTGGGTAGTTGGTTGAGAGCCAGCTGAGGATAGCTTCTAATGTGCTAGTATTATTGCCTGGGGGAAGGCAGATACAGATGATATATATGGATTTACATTTGTTGAGCTGAATCTTGGAAATAAGAATTTCTGCATTACTAGATAGTGGAGGTTTGGAGTCTATTGAGATAACTTGTAATCCAGATTTGTATAGTATAGCTACTCCTCTACCCTTCTTAGCATTATGGTCAAGTCTCAGGATATTATAGCCAGGGGGAATAACTACATTGTCTTGTACTGATAGCTTGAGACATGTTTCAGACAGACAGAGGATGTCAAATGAATGTACATCCATAAGGGCGTGTAGGTGAGCAACTTTATTATTTATCCTCCAAACATTAAGATGAGCTATCAGGAGAGAGTTGGGGGGCCTGGTAAGCAAGTATGTGTTGGTAGGAGTTGGTGTGTCAGGCTTTGTGGTTGTGCTAGAGTTTGGACCAGGGTTTGGGTGTATATCACCATCTATAAGGGAGTGGGCCTGTATTCTCAGGGTGAGTTGTAAAAGTTTGCATATTAGGTTCTGGGATTTCCTGGCTCTTGGGTTATAATAAGTGATGTGAGTGAGTCTATGAAACTTGGCTGACAAATACTTTGGTGGACAGGATGTGTTATTATGACTATGAGGAAGTATAAGTGTTGGTGTAGAGGTTTGCTTAATGGGGTTGTGAAATCCTAGATAGTTAAGGTGTTCATAGAAAGTAAGTAGGTAAGGTATAGTTAGAATAGTTAGGAGTGAGAATAAGAGTAAGGGTTTGTGGTTTGTTAGGGTAATTGAAGGTGGCATTGTAGAATAAATTATGTTTATGTTAATATACAAGGATAAGTACAGATAGTTTACTAAGGTGATAGTAGAAGAATTATGTTTATGTTAATTTACTGGGATAGGTATAGATAGTTTAGTAAGGTGATGACTAGTGGGAAGTGGGTATTATCACTTTAAGGGGTTGGAGGCATACATATATGTACATTCACATAATAAGGTTGAGGTAGACATAGATTTCTACGCTGACTGTAAGACCAGAAACATAGTATATCTTAGTTATTGTGCTAAGTGCCCTGCATTTTATATAGGTATGAGTAACAGACAGCTTAAGGATAGAATCTTGGAACATCAGAAGGACATTAAAAATAAGAAAGACATGAATGCCCTTGCTAAACATATAACGCATTGTGGTGCTGACTATACCTTTAGCGTTCTGGTGCTAGAAATAATTTCAGAGAATTTAAGAGGGGGGATATTAGGAACAGGACAGAATCTGCTGAACAGAAATGGATTCTGTCACTGAATGCAAAGAACCAGGTTTAAATGATGATGTGAAGTTGTTCAATCTCGCCATTCATTCTTCACTGATGGGTTCAGAGCCGATCCCTCAGCTCCGACACGTCGGTTAGCAAAACTCAAGGTTTACCAGTAGCTCGAGACCAAGCCCCTTATCCCATAATGCACTACTGAATTACCTCAGATCTAGTTTGCCGCGGCATGGATCTTAGTGGTTCCAGTTTGCTCGAGCCTTCTTTTGAGAAAAATATCGCTTTTCGCAAGTTGTTTCTTATGTTTTCTTCTAATATTTACTTAGATAGCATTTATATAGCTACTGTAACCCTTTCCGCTTCACTTTTCCCTTGCTGCTTTTACTATTTTCTATAGTTGTAGTGGCCTCGTGTTGGGCCTAGTTATTTAGAGAGTACGCTGTTCTAGTTGTATGAGTGTGTCTCTTTTACCTATAATAGTTAATTGCATTAATAGTGTGTATTTAGATAGTTATTTACATAGTTTAGCCCTGTTTTTTCTCCGGACATAGTTTAGGGTGTGTTTTATAACTCAGGTGGGTTTACTCAAGCCTAGTTGGGTACATTGTTTTCAGGCTGTATTTAGGCTTGTGTGGGTTGTGTTTAGAATTAAGCCTAAAGTTTTTTCTAACATGTCTGAGCAAAAAAACAAACACCCCAAGTCTGGATTTAAGAAATGTCCAGACTGTGGGCAGAAGATATCTCTCACTGATGGGCACATTCAGTGCATGTATTGTTTAGGTGCAGTGGACTTGCAGGAGTCTTGCAGCATTTGCCATTCCTTTTCTGCAAGGGTTGTTTTGGAGAGGAAAAGAAAGCTTGTGGATAGGGGTTTGCTGAAGCATCCTTTTGCTGAAGCATTGAGTGACCAGGATGGGGCCAGCAAGTCCTTGAAATCATCTAAATCCTCTGCAGATTCCAAAGCATCCAAAGAATCGATAAAGTCTAAGAAACTAGAGGATCCTGGGACTTCAGCTTTACAACTCTCGGAGCCAAGTGTCTCTGCATTTTGGAGCCGATCCACGGTTCTGGAGCCGGTCTCTGAGAGACCTGTATCTCCACTCCTCTAGGTCTTCTGTCAGCCTCTAGGATTTGGATATGGACCGATTGGTGCAGAAGCTCTTACGGGTACCAGGTCTTGGTAATTTCTTGTTGGCTCTGACCCGAGCGTCGGAACTGAAGACCACCACCCTGGACTTGACTGCTCCTCCTCCTCTGAGCCGTACCAGATCTTTGGAGCCAGAGGGGGCTGACCTGCTGATCGTGGAGCCTTTGGAGCTGAGACCTGCTGCAGTGTCATCGGTTCCATCTACTCTGATGTCCTCGGCACCAACCGGGGACTCTAGGGGCTGTCACTCTCCTGTGAGGTCTGGGGAGGATAGTCGCACAGACCTGTCAGTGCCGACTCTTCCTCTCGGGGCCTCATCTCAGATGAGCTCAGCTCCTACCTCGGGCTCAGAGCCCATGGCCTCAGTGTGGGAGGGGCTGGCAGTTCCTTCGGGTCTGTTGACTCCTTCACATCAGAGCCATGATGCTTTCGAGGTCATGAGGAGAGCCTTGTCCCCAAAGACATCCTCGACATCAAGTCTGGCCTCTTCTTCCCCCCAAAGCACCTGTGTCCGCTTCTGCCTCCATCGTCCAGGCCAAGCGTCGATACCCTGAGCCTCAGGTAGCCCCACAGGGCGCCCCTTGCTCTTCCGAGACCTCCCCAGAGGCTTCCACTGAGGAGGTTCCCAGGAAGAGATTGTGTAAGAGGAAACACTTGGACTCCCCACAGGAGTCCTTGACATCTGACACTGACTTGGATGAGTCAGAAGGGTCCCCATGATCCCCCTCTGAAGATATCTTCTTTGCAGAGATACTTGAGATCCTTAGGCAGAGGGGTGATTGGCAGTCCAAAAGCCCTACTGAGGACGAGTCAGTTCTCCTGAAAGCTTTCGGGTCTCAACCTTCCATCTCTTGGGTGTCTCCACCCTTTGATGAGCTCATGCAGCTGGTCTCTCGGAGGGCGTGGGAGTCACCGGAGTCCATGGAACCTGTCCCTCGGAGGCCTAGCAAGTTTATTTCTGCCCCTGTGGATAAAGCCTTCTTGACCAAGTGAGTCCTTGTTGATGCCATGGTGGTGGCGGCGGCCACCAAGAAGGAAATGTCTGAGACTTCCTCGTCAATCCATCCTCCTAACAGAGAGTCCAGGATCATGGATCGATACGGGAAACGCATGTTTAGTTCAGTGACTTTTACACTCTGATCCCTGAACTATTTGACCCATTTCACCAGACTGCAAGAGATCTCCTTAAGGAATTGGGAAATATTTTTCAGGGTGCTGTAGCTGCAGGGACTTCCGACAAAGTTGCCACCCAGCTTGCTTCCCTAAATTCCGTTGTGAACTCGTCCATCTGGCTCATATATGCAGCCGTTGGGATGAGTAGGGCAGCGGGTATAGGAGTTGCTCTATGAAGACATTCCTGGATGCGCTTGTGTTCCTTCATGGAGCCCTTTAAGTCTTCATTTGTCGACACCCCTTTTGATAGCTCATCTCTTTTTGGACCCAAAGTGAAGGAAACTCTCACCAGGTGTGAGCAAGAGGGAAAGAATATGTCGGCCATTGGAATCTGCTTTTCCACCCCTATGTGGCCTTACCCCAAAGGCCAGAGGGGTGGGAAAACATGGTTCCAAAAAGCCCAAGGAGCCTTTCAGGACACACGTGGTGAACCCCCCTCTAGGGGCAGAGAAGGGGGTGATAATGGAAGGCGTCGCCTTCACGGCAGAGGGGGTCCGCAGCACCAGGGTGACAGAGATCACTTCTCGGGTCAGCCCTATCAGCGCTCCTGAAGATAGGCCCAACTGTCCTGCTCTGGAGGCAGTCAGGGGTCGCTTATCCTTGTACCCAAACGCCTGGATAGATATAACAAATGACAACTGGGTACAAAGTATTATTTCCAGAGGGTATTTCATACTGTTCTCCTCTCCACCCACACCCCCAAGGAGAATCCCGAACATTCCACCCAGTTACAGGGAACAAGCAACTGTAGAGTTCCACAAGTTGCTAGAAAAAAAGAGTCATCCAGTCAGTCCTAGCAGACCAGATAGGATCTGGAACTTACTCAAGATTATTTTTGGTTCCAAAGAAAACAGGGGACTGGAGACCTATTTTGGACCTCAGCAGACTGAACGAATTTGTCAAGAAAGAGAAGTTCCAGATGGTCACGCTACAGTCGATACTTCCCTTCTTAGGGAGAGACCATTGGATGTGCTCAATAGATCTCAAGGATGCATACTACCACATAAAAATGGCCAGGCCATCCAAAGATCATCTGCATTTCTGGCTGGAAGCAAATCATTATCAATTTCGGGCCCTGCCCTTTGGTCTCACTACATCTCCCAGAGTGTTCCCCAAATGCATGGCTGTGGTCACGGCTCACCTGAGGCATCTAGGATTCCAGGTGTTTCTGTATCTTGACGATTGGCTCCTTACCTCCACCAGCAGGCATCAACTAATTCAGGCAAGAGACTACACTCTGACACTCTGTAATCACTTAGGCATTACGATCAATTCAGAAAAGTCTGCCTTATCACCATCGCAGCATATCATCTTTATAGGGGCAGAGTTAGACACTTCAACCACCACTCTATGACTACCAATTGAGAGAGTCTTTCTTCTTCGCCAGCAGGTCAGTTCTTTGGCATCGAAGGACAGAGCATCAGCCGCAGAAGTTTTAAGTCTTGGGTTTGATGGCTGCAGCGATCTTGGCCATACCATTAGCAAGGATGCATATGTAGATTCTTCAGTGGCTGCTGTTCACTCAATGGTCTTATCAGGAACTTCCAATGAATCACATGATTTTAATTATGAACTCTTGCAAGAGAGATCTCCAGTGGTGGTTGACGTCTCGTCATGTAACCATAGGACGCCCCTTTGTACTATCCCCTCCAGTAGCCACTGTGACCACGGATGCTTCCCTGATAGGGTGGGGGGGGGCATTTTCAGGGAAAGACTGCCCAAGGCACATGGACGGATCAAGAGTCACATCTGCATATCAATGTCCTGGAGATGAGAGCAGTACTTCTAATGTTGCAGTACTTCCAGGATTTTCTTCCTCTAGGGATGATTGCAATTCAGAGAGACAATATGTCAGTAGTCTGGTACTTGAACAAGCAAGGTGGGACCAAGTCTTACCCCCTTTGCCGAGAAGCCCTCACAGTTTGGCAGTGGGCGGTCTCCTCCCAGCGCTTTCTGTTGGCAATGCACAACCCGGGGAGATCCAACGTGATAGCAGACAAACTGAGCAGTGCAATCTTGTTGCCTCATGAGTGGTCCCTCAAGCAAGAGATTGCGGACAGGATTTTCTGCAAATAGGGCCAGCCTTGCTGTGATCTGGTTGCCAGTCACATCAACACGAAATGCCAAAGCTACTTTGCCCTGATTCCCCCTCCGGGAGAACCCCTGAGAGAAGCACTCATACATGATTGGTCCCCAGGTCTCCCTATGTATTTCCACCAATCCCGCTAATACCCAGGATTCTACAGAAGGCTATGTCGCTGGAGAGGACCATCATTCTTATAGCTTCTCATTGGCCTTGGCAGATTTGGTTCCCATTTCTTCATCAGCATGTGTTGGAGGATCCATGGATTCTGGACTCAGTTCCAGACCGTCTGACACATCCATCGGGGGACCTACATCCTTCATTGCAGTCACTGAAGCTCACATCTTGGCTACTCCAGTTCCCCTCATAGCCAGGCTTCATGATCTTTCTGATGAGACAAGGCAGATCTTCTTGTCTTCCCATAAGCCGTCCACCATAAGATTATATCTTAGTAAGCAGAAGAGATTTTCCATATGGGCTTCTAAGCAGAACATTGATCCTTATCAAGCCCCTCTGACGTCCATTTTAGAATTGTTGACCATGATTTTTAATAAAGATGCTGAAGTTGCTACAGTTCGGGTCCAGTTGGCTGCTACATCTAACTTTCATCTCAGAGTGGACGGGCTGAACATTATGGCCCACAAGTTGTCCATGGCCTCTCCCAAAGGAACCTTTCACATGAGGCCTCCAGTGAAAACTCCTTATTCTCCTTGGAATCTAAACTTTATGCTGTCTCGTATAATTATTCCCCCATTTGAACCAGCATCATCTTGTGATCTAAAATTTTTATCATGGAAAACCATTTTTCTGGTGGGTATTACTTCTGCCCGCAGAGTGTCAGAACTTCAAGCCTTATCTATCAGCCCTCCTTATTTAATTTTTCATGCTGATAGAGTATCTCTTAGGACAAAGCCCTCTTTTTTGCCCAAAGTTTGTTCGGAATCTAATATAAACCAAGTCATTGAGTTGCCAATCTTCCCCAACCATTCCAACAAACTAGAGTATATGCTGCACAAATTTGACATTCACAGACAGCTCAGATATTATTTGGACAGAACAAAATATGTTAGAAAATCAGACCAGCTCTTTGTCTTTCTCTGAAGCCAGATAAGGTAGACCAGTGGCTAAAACAACGCATTCTAAATGGCTATCTGATTGTATCACCTTCATTTAGTCAGCTGCTAATATGCCCTTACTACACAAGATTAAAGCTCATTCTACCAGAGCAGTTTCTACGTCTTCTGCATTCCAAGCCAAATTGCCCCTTGATAACATTTGTGCTGCAGCCACTTGGTGTAAACCTCATACCTTTATCACTCATTACAAAGTCGATAAGGCCTCCAAGGACAGGGCTTCCTTTGAGTCTACAGTCCTGAAGAATGTACTCCCTTGAGCCACCCAAGATTGAGGGTGCTAGGGATGCTACCCATCAGTGAAGAATGAACGGCGAGATTGAACAACTTCATATTAAGAAGTTATGTACTCACCATAACATTCCATGTGAGTTGTTCCATCTCGCCTTCATTCTTAAGTCCCTCCATCCATCCCCCATTTGGCTGATAGTTGACCTAGAGGCTGGTCTCATCCTGGTTATTCGATCCTTCTTCTTCTCTTGGGAGAGTAGTTCTCTTATGGAGAAATGGTACACACAGCAAACAAGATCTGAGGTAATTCCAGCAGTGCATCATGGGGCTTGGTCTCGGGCTACTGGTAAACCTTGAGCTTTGCTAATGGCCGTGTCAGAGCCAAGGGACCGGCTTTGAACCCATCAGTGAAGAATGAAGGCGAGATGGAACAACTCACATGGAACGTTATGGTGAGTACATAATTTCTTATTGTTTCACTAAAACCATTCTTAAAGGCAAGACCACTTAAACACTGAGATTTTAAATGTTTTGTATTTTTGTCAGTATTTACTTCATATATGAGCTTTTTCTTGATGTTTTTATTTAAGTTATATTATTTGGAGACTGTTTCTTTGGGCGGCCACGGTGGTGCAGTGGTTAGCATTGCCGCCTCACAGCAAGAGGTTCTCCGGTTCGATCCTCGGCTGGGGTGCCTTCTGTGCGGAGTCTGCATGTCCTCCCTGTGGTCGTGTGGGTTTCCTCCGGGTGCTCCGGCTTCCTCCCACATCCCAAAGACATGCTGCAGGTGGATTGGACACTCTAAATTGGCCTTAGGTGTGCGTGTGAGTGTGCCTTCTGTAGAAGGTTGGGCGCCGGGCTGGCAACTCGACACCGTAAAACTCCACTGCCATTCAATGTGCGGACAAGGTGATCCGCTGTGGCGACCCCTAACTGGGAATAAGCCGAAAGAAGAAGAAGAAGATTTGGAGACTGTTTCTTTAAAATGTTTTTAGTGATGGTGTTAATTGATTTTATGCTAGCTACTTAAACCTAGTGTGTACTTCCAAGAATCAGTCTGATGAAGTGGTTTGATACACCATGAAACAGCTTACTGTTCTGAATTAAAGTTTTCATTTTATTTATCTTGCCAGACTGCCATGTTGGACTTTGGTACTTTTGTTGTTTTTTTTTACTTGTAACTGCAGAAATGTCTGGAGGTGCACTTGACTGTAATGAGTTTTAAGTATTAAGAGTATTTAGACAGGTTTTTTATCTAACAGCATGAATGAAAAGAATGAAATTTGTCTTTCATTTGTCCCTTAGTTTTTTCTTTTTCTTGTCTGTTGTACTCCATTTTTTTCTGCCTGTCTCTTTAAAGAGAAACACCTCCAATCCATTTCTTCCACTTTATCTAAGGTCTTATTAGTTGATAAATAAGATACATCTGCTTCCCACGTGTTAAAAGTTTTGGGACCTTCAGTAAAAAAAAAAATAAATAAATAATTTTTTGCAGAAAACAAGTGTACTTTGAGTCGTCTTTTTTAGTTCCTTTATCAAATGCAAGCATTCTTTTCTTTTAGTTATTACTCCTGCTGAACAGTCATTGGCAAATCTAATTATGTTATCATTATATTTAACTGGTGAATTTGAACATGCTGTCTTCAGGATAAGTTCCTTGTCCTGTGATGAAAAAAAATGGCTGCTATTGACCTCTGGCTCTTCTTTGTTTTGTTGGATGATGAAGGACCTTTTAAAGATCTATGGGCTCTTTCACTCACATATGAAAGGGATTTGGCAGTTTTAAGACATCTGGTAACCAAGAAGTAAGGAAGTTCACCATGTTTTCTTCGTCTGTCCTTTCTGTCAGCCCATAGATACGGAGATTATTTCTTCTAGACCTCTTCTCTAGGTCATCTGTTTTATTTAGTAATGAAGTATTTTGTTTAGAGAGAAAAATCAAGTGGAAGATCTTGTTCTGTATGCCTAACCTCCACATCATTTAGAGACTCTTCCATATCAGCTATTTGGGACTTCTGTTGTATCATTAGTTCTTGTAGTTGTTCTAATTCCTTTGTATGTTTCTCTTTAAAAGTGTCTAGTTTATTGTCAAATTTCATAGATAAGTCCTGCATAGTAGTTAATAAAGACTGCAGTTCCTTTTTAATTGCCTGATCCTGCGAGGTATTCTTTGAGAAGCTCATTTTAAGTAGTTTTGAGTAGAAGTTGATGCTTGATGATTTAAGTCAAAATATTTTAATGTACACTTCCAATGATGTTAGTAGAAGTAACTCAGCAAAAAATAAGAATACAAAATCTGTTTTTTGAAATTTTCTATCAGAAATGTCTTTTTGATAGCAGAGCTAAGAAAAGATGCTGTTAACCAGCCTGCATCTTGGCCACGCCCCCTCAACACAATGATTCTTGAGGTTCTAGAAAGTTTCACAAATGTTGCAGCAATTTCCAGAATAGGTGTGCTGTCAGAGGATATGGCTCTTTGCAAAACAATCAAGGGTCATACAGCCCTACTTCCTAGTGGCATTTCTTACATCCTTCAGGGTTTGTCATATACTGCACTCATTCTCTCAACTTGCCAGCATGACAGGTTATCATTCTTAACAGATGGATAAAACAGTATCATATCCATTAGCAATTCAGTTTCCTCCCCACCTCCCAGTCTGCAGTTTCTTCTCCTTCCCAGCATCCCACTCCATCAAAAAACGTTACTCAGACAATGCACCATTTTTTTTAGTAATATACAAAGATTTCAGAAAAGAATGCAACTTTTAATGAACAGAATGATCACCTGCTCTTTTGACAGATTATGGTATTGACAGTAACACTATTAAAATTTGCTATTGACTAAATGGAAAATTCTATAGAGACACGGAGTCGTACAATATTTTAAGTAAGAAGCCAATTTTTAATCCCTGCAAAAAAAGTGCTAATTATTTATTATTAAGATAGAATAGTCATAATGCAGTTAAAACACAGAAACCAAAGGGAATGCACAGTTTCACTTTCTGTCTCTATTGTTTCATAGGCAGTGGAGCTTATGTAACAGTACCTGGTTATGAAATAAATATGCATAAACAAGCACTATAATTGCATATAAGCAGATGCCTGTCTAGTTAGTACTGATAGCTGTAATGCACTTTATGTAGGCAAAATTGTCAGAAAATTAAGTCAAAGGATATACAGGCGTTGCTATCCACTCAAGAAGAAATAGACTGACAGTGCTCTATACAGACGTAATTTGATTTGAGAGAGTTTCAAAAACTGAAATTGATTCAGAGAAAGTGGAAGGTGTTTTAAGAGGAGGATTTTTTGCAGTTTATTAGAGAAGGAGATGGAGTGGTAGTTTAACTTAAATGCCCCAGTGTTTCTAGTCACTAATGGCACTGTTTCTAACAAATAAATGTTGAAGCTGAAATCTCAAAAAGAATGTAGAATGATGTTAATTTTACTAACTGTATTTTAACAGAGACATATGACTGTCACAAATTAAGTCAAATGATAACTTCTTGAGATGTATAAAATATATTTTAAATATAGCATTTAAAGTTCTGATGAAGCCTTAGTAAAAATGAATGTGCTTAACATTTTAAAGAACTATTTTGTTGTTTTGGTTCAGTGGCTTTACCTGAAACTTTGAGATCATTACAGAGCATGTTACTAATAAGAGACTTCCAAGAGATCCCACCAGACCAGAAATAGCACAATATTTGCTAAAGTCTTATTTTGGTGCCAAAAAGGAAACGACACCTCAGGCTCATTCTCATTCAAGTGACCTAAATCAGTATTTTGTCAAGAAGCCCTTTAAATGGTCATGTTTATTCATAGGAGACTGATTGTGCTCTTTGAATTTCACATCAGAATCACAAAGAAGTCCACAAGGTTCTTTCATTGGGAGTTGGCTTAGTGTTTAATGTATTTATCTCATAAACACAAGGTAGAGGGCTCTGGCTTTCCTTAATTAGATAACTGACTCTTACCAGTTGTATCCATGGAGAGTCACTTGCATCCAAGGATTTACTTCTTAGACTGTTTCAGTCCTTGGGTATAACTGTCAAGCATGCAAGCTCTCAAATGATACCTCCTCTGTCTATAATGTTAATTGACTGCACTTTGAGCACTGTGGTTTGCCACACATGGCTCCCAGTGGAAATGTTTCTTCTCTTCAGAGCTTTTGACCTGCAGATAATCAAGAACAATTTGGCTCCTGCCTCTCTATGTCCTTGAACACTTGTTCTATTTGCTTCTACAATTGTTATGGTTCCTCACATCAGACTGCTCATGAAGTCATGTAACGGACTATCAGGGTACAGTGGACTAAGCTTTTAGACCCTCTCAGTGCTCCAGTAAGGCTTTACAAGAAATTAGAGGATTATCATTGTAAGCAGACTCTGAACTCCAACTTGTCTCTGAGCAGACCTTCTTATACTCCAATCCCTGTGATAACTTTGATGCTGATGCCTCTTTTCTGGGTTGGGGTGCACTATAAAACAGACTGTCCAAAGCACCTGATCATTATTAGAAGCCAATCTCCAAATCAGTCTACAGGAGATCCAGACATTTCAGACTCTTTATCCGATGGTGCAATTGGCATCCACCTGAGAACTTGATGGTGGTTTGGTACATAAACAAGCAGGAAGGGACTCATGCCTACTTTCTTTGTTGGGGGATCATGCGAGTTTGGAAATGATCTCTTATCTTTAGCCATCTTCTGTTTACTACTCATATCCCAAGTCAGGCCATTTCTCTTGTTGAAAAGCAAAGGTATTGTCCACTAATCTAACATGAGCTGTCCCTCAATCCATCTGCAGCTACAACCTCATGCATTTGATAGGAAAACCTTGCTCCAACCTATTTGCATCTCCATTCAGGTAAAATGCAGAAATTGCTTATCATTTATTCCTTCCATAGTGGATCCTCCAGATATATACTCTTCCAGAACTGGTACCCTGGAATTTCTTTACATTACTCCTCTATTTCCTCTTATCCTTAAATTGATTCAGAAGTGCAAAATGAACATAGTCAATTTCATTTTGATCATCCCTTTGTGGCCCTAGCAAGAGCGGTTTTCTTGGACAGTATTCTGCTACTTATATTCTCCAAATCATTTACGTTCCCCCGGACAGGCCAGCCTCACTGAAATGTTTACTGCCTGAAGTTATATGAATTTTTTTTTTCAAGTTTTAGTCATAGCCAAGGACCTTTCTTACCCATCAAGATTAGTCTAGATCCTGACTTCTACCTAGAGTCTTTTTACCAGGAAAACTTATTTTAGTAAATGGGCTCAATTTTTTACATGGAACACAACCAGAAAACTAGGCTAATTAACAGCTCTGATCCATAGCATTCTGGAATATTTTCTCAGACGTTTGACTCAGACCTACTTTCTTCTTCGTTCAAAGTTCATCAGGAAGCATATCAAATTTCCACAAAGGAGTAAATTCTGCTTCTCTATCTTCTCTTAAGGTATGCAAAACTTTATCTAGAGTGACCTTTCCCTTGAATCCTCCTTTCAAGTCTCCTTTTCCTCTGTGAGAACTTTCATTCTGGAGACATGAACTCTCTTTTTCTTGAATCCAAGAAATGGACTAGCTTCTACTAACCTAAAGTTTGCTATTTGGAAGACTATTGGTGGCCGTTACTTCAGCAAGAAGGATTTCAGAGTCACAGGCATTGTTTCCCTATCCATTCTACATTAATTTTTCATAAAGCCAGAGTATCATTGCCTAGCAGACCTTTCCTGATTCCTAGTGTTTCTACAAGATGTAATTTTAATCAATAGACTGACCCTCCATTTCTTTTTCCATCTTATTCAAATCAAAGTGACTATTTTTTGTATTGTTTAGATTTTCATCAGCAACTCGGATATTATTTGGACAGATCTAAAACTATAAGGAAAGACTGGTAATCCTTTATGTAGGATGAAACAGTAAATTGATGTCCCTTTGCCTGAGCAAGTAGTAGCTCAGGTGGATATAAAAAAATCCCATGGCATCTACCAAAAAGAGTAGGGGTCCTTTAACAAATCTTAAATATTTACAATATAAACTGAATAAATAAAATGTGTACATTATTTACAATGGTATACAAAAACTATTTACATTGACCTCATATTTACTTTTCTTACATTCAAAATATATTTATATCTGACCCTCCAATCTACTTTCCACAACTAAAATCTTTTTTCTAGAGGCTCCTTTAGCTGTTTTAAAACTTTCATTTAAAGGCTCACTGCTGCTTTTCAGCTGTGAGAAACATTTCTGCAGTTTGTTCCAAGTAGTGGGGATATTTGTAGTGTTTGTGGAGGCTGTGTGTCTGAGCACATATTCAGGGACATCTTGGTTTAGCCAAAGCCATCAGGCATTTCAGTGAGAGAGAATTGTTTGAGGTCATTGGCTGACTGAGGTCACCTGGACTACAGCTTAGACTAAGCACCTCATTGGTTCTTTTGAGATTTCTTTCTTAAAAACTGTCTCAGGTTTCAACTTTCTGTTACCTAAGAAGTTCATTTGTGAGTGTTCTGCCATTTCACACTGAGCTTGATCGAAGTAAGGACACTGATGAAACTCGGAGCTACAATATATAACATTAAGTATCCTGTTTTTTGTTTATTTTGTTCTTTATTTCTTTGTTATTTATAGCACTTTGTGTACTGTGTATTTTTCTAGCTAGTTTCACTGTGTGTGAGGTATTAACTGGAAATTGTCCACTTTTATTAAGCATCTGTTGGGTTGTTTGTTTCTAATAACTTGTTGCAGCTAAACTCTTTTTTCTAGAGGCTCTTTTAGATGTTTAAAACTTTCATTTAAAGGCTCACTGCTGCTTTTCAGCTGTGAGAAACAGTTCTGCAGTTTGTTCTAAGTAGTGGGGATATTTGTAGCATTTCCATATTCAGGCTTGTATTTGGGCCTAGTGTTTCTGGAGGCTGTGTGTCTGAGCACATATTCAGGGACATCTTGGTTTAGCCAAAGCCATCAGGCATGTCAGTGAGAGAGAATTGTTTGAGGTCATTGGCTGACTGAGGTCACCTGGACTACAGCTTAGACTAAGCATCTCATTGTTTCTTTTGAGATTTATTTCTTAAAAACTGTCTCAGGTTTCAACTTTCTGTTACCTAAGAAGTTCATTTGAGAGTGTTCTGCCATTTCACACTGAGCTTGATCGAAGGAAGGACACTGAGGAAACTCGGAGCTATAATATATAACATTAAGTATCCTGTTTTTTGTTTATTTTGTTCTTTATTTCTTTATTATTTATAGCACTTTGTGTACTGTGTATTTTTCTAGCTAGTTTCACTGTGTGTGAGGTATTAACTGGAAATTGTCCACTTTTATTAAGCATCTGTTGGGTTGTTTGTTTCTAATAACTTGTTGCAGTTAAACTCTTTTTTCTAGAGGCTCCTTTAGCTGTTTAAAACTTTCATTTAAAGGCTCACTGCTGCTTTTCAGCTGTGAGAAACATTTCTGCAGTTTATTTCCCAGCCTCCCTGCCTGTTGGTATAGTGTTTTTATAGTTGGTGGCTTTGCAGTTGCCCGCCCCTAGTGTAAATTTGATCTGGGACCCTCCTCCCAGTCTAGTGTCATTACCTCATTCTACCCAGTACAGGGAGAACATTTGAGAAGGCCAATCAGCTTAGTTTCTGCTACTCCTGTCTCTCTTTCCTTTCTCTCTTTCCACTTAAAAAAAAATCTGCTTTTACTGTATTTGTGTTTCTTCCTACTTTATTTTGCTTTTGCGTCATCTTAAAAGTACTCAATTGTATTTATTACTGCTTGGTGTAACTCATTCTAAGCCTTTTAGTTTAAGCACTTGGGCTTCAGACCAGTTGTTTTACATTAAGAAGGTTTGTGGTCTGCACTGTAGTGGCAGAAAAGGTAGCTTACATCCTTCTAAGTTGGGAACTGCTGATTGAGGGCTCATTGTCTGTTATTCTAAAAGTGTATTAATTCTGGTTTAAGCACTTGGGCTTCAGGCCAGTTATTTTACATTAAGAGGATTCGTGCTCTGCACTCTTGTGGGAGGAGAGGCTGGACTCTGCCCTTCTGAGCTGGGAATTTCTGGTTAAAGGCTTATAGTGCCTGTATATTTGAACTGCTTCTTACTGAAATTGGTACACCTTGTTTGCTGTAGCATAGACTAGATCCAGGCCTGCTGAATATAGCTTTGTTTGTATAACTTGAGCACTAATCCAGGCATTCTTTAAAGTATTCAATTGTATTTATTACTGCTTGGTAGTAACTTGATTAAAGTGTAGCTATCATTCTAAGTCTTTTGGATTAAGCACTTGGGCTTCAGACAAGTTGTTTTACATTAGGAAGGTTTGTGGCCTGCACTGTGGTGGCAGGACAGGCAGCTTACATCCTTCTAAGTTGGGAACTGCTGATTGAGGGCTCAGTGTCTGTTCTTCTAAAAGTGTATTAGTTCTGGTTTAAGCACTTGGGCTTCAGGCCAGTTATTTTACATTAAGAAGGTTCGTGTTCTGCACTTTTGTGGGAGGAGAGGCTGGACTCTGCCCTTCTGAGCTGGGAATTTCTGGTTAAAGGATTATAGTGCCTACATATTTTAACTGTTTCTTACTGAAATTGGTACACCTTGTTTGCTGTAGCATAGACTAGATCCAGGCCTGCTGAATCTAGCTTTGTTTGTATGCTTGTTGTTTGTTTGCTTGTTATTTCCCTGAAACGCTAATTTCACCTAAAACACGGCTTTTCAGCGCTTCTGTGGATCCCTAGTGATATCTGCATTGCTTACTGTACTTATTTCCTTGTTTCACTTGAAAGAAAGTTACTGTTTGCCATTTTTGCATTTAAGTTACCTGTAACACATTGCATTTAAGTTACCTGGCACTTGCTCGCTAAGTCAGCACTAAAAAATTAAAAGCACTACACCCTCACAAACTCCCCTTGAGTACCTTGTTCCCCATTGGCCCTTTTTTTCAATTATAAAGGAATTCCCAGTACTATTCTAGCATGTCCAAAGGTCAGTTGTCAATCTCCTCTCCAGTTCAGCTGGTGAATCTGGGAATCTTGAGGCAATGTTAAAACTGCCTCATGTACACAGACAACCCTCTCCTCCTCCCAACAAATTCCAACACATGTGAGAGATGCAACCATATAGCCAAACTGGAGGCTAAGCTCTTTCAACTCAGTACTGGCATAACCAGTCAGGAGGAGAAGGAAACAACACTCACTACAATTCCAGTCTCACATATACCTGCCACAACAGCAAACCAAACACATAAACACACAAAAACATACTCGGTGGCTCTAAATAAAAATCTGCCTAAGCAGCTGAGACCTCCAAAGCAGACACCCAAGCAACCGCTACCCCAAAACAAAACACATGCAACACATAGCTCACAAAACCAGTGTGCCAAACATTCACAGCCCTTAAGGCTAAACAACACACCTGATACACTTGTAATAGGTGACTCTGTCATCAGGCACACTGACGTCCCGCTCACCAGGCTGAACAAGGAGAAGGTCACGGTGAGCTTCCTGTCGGGCGCTAGGATCTGCCACATAACACAAGCACTCAGGTCACTCCAAGGCAAGTACAAATATGACTCATTCATTGTCCATGCTGGTGTGAATGACCTGAGACATACCTCCCTGGACTACATGAAAAGAGACATAGAGGAGCTCTCTGAGCATGTAGCCCAGGCCGGTATGACCCTGACCTTGAGTAGCATCTTACCCTCACCAAGAATGATGCCACAATATGAAGACAAGATGATCAATTTCAACAATTGGCTTAAGTGTTGGTGTCATTCAAAGGGGATCCAATGCCTGTCAGCCTGGGATGACATGCTCGACAAGCCACAATGCTTCGCTAGGGACGGCTTGCACCTGTCAACCCTGGGCTTTCGGATATTGGCAAAGGCTCTTGCTACCCCCATAGTGCCTTTTTAGGCAAGGCTCAAAAGACAAACCCACCTCCATAAGTATCACAAGGGATAAGAAACTAAGAGTAATGCTACTCAACGCCAGAAATCTAAACCTCAAGATGCATGCACTCAAAACTCTCCTTAGCATGGAGAACATCGATATCTGTGCAGTAACAGAAACCTGGTTCAAGGCTCCTGAGAGCACCCCAGCATTACCAGGTTATACCTCATACCATGCTTTTCAGCCCCAAAACTTGGACTGAACCACAAAAGGAGGGGAGTATCAATATTCGTCAAAGATACCCACACATCCAGGTTGGTGGCACAGCACGAAGCATCAGAGACTATCCATGTGCAACTAACAGTGGGTAAAACTGCCTTCCAGTTTATAGCCTGCTACAGACCACCCTCCCAAACCCAGGAACCCCACTCGGCCTTCCTGAGAACACTGGAAAATATGAAGGTCTCTCCAAACACCATTATATTGGGCGACTTCAACTACCCAAACATAGACTGGGAGCATTACTCTAGCTCCAACACCCTAGCCCAAAGGTTCCTAGAATTTATAAACTCAAATGCTATGGAACAACTTGTTACCACTCCCACAATAGGGGAAAACATACTGGACCTGATCATCACCAACATGTGGACTCTATGCTCCTGACCAGAAGTGTATCCCTCACTGGTAAGATCGGACCATAAACTAATCTCACTGGATATTCACATCCTGACCCCACCCCCCTGCTCAAAAAAACCACAGTGAAAAACATCTCTAAAGCAAATTTCACACTCCTCAAAACCGAGTTGGAATCCTTCAAAGCCCCCGGGCCTGTGGAAAATACGGCCCAGACCGCAGAATCCTTTGTAAACGCATTGTATGAACACCTTCAGGAATGCATGGATCATGCAATCCCAAATAAAACCAAGACCCAATCCTCCAAAGGCAGACGTCCTGTCTGGTGGACCCCAGCCATAAACAAACTATACAGTAGAAGGAGGAAGCTACTACATGATAGAGCAAAATCCCAAAAAGGGAAGGCATCTCTGATCAGTATTAGCAAAAAACTACGGGCACTCATAAAATCGTCTAAGGCCAGCTTCGAGAGAACAACTGCACAGGACACTAAGGATAATCACAAGGCTTTCTTTAGTTATGTTAGGAACCTGGGTGGGAATTCCCAGATATGCTCAGAATTAGTCAAAAATGACAAAAAATACACCGAACCCACAGACATTGCCAACATCCTAACCCCCCCCTCCCCACCAAAAGGGCAAATATCTATCCAAGCAGAGTGCTGCCCCCCTGACATCTCAGATGCTCAGGTAAGAGCCGCCCTTTCCAAAGCAAAAACCACAGCATCAATGGGACCAGACGGTGTCCCCGGCTGCGTCCTACATGAACTCCAAGAAGAGCTAAACCCAAACATAAAACTACTGTTCAATCTCAGCCTTACTACAGGATATGTACCCAAAGAGTGGCGTACAGCAACAGTGGTCCCTCTCCACAAAGGTGGTGCCTCAACGGATCCTGGAAACTATCGCAAAAAATTACGGGCACTCATAAAATCGTCTGACTAACTTGGTCTGCAAAGCTATGGAAAGCATCATCATGGACCTCATAAATAAAGATATTGGGTACCTACAGACACTGGATCCTACCCAGTGTGGCTTTGTTAAGGGCAGATCCTGCCTCTTAAACCTGGTCAATTTCTTTGAAACAGTCACCAAGGCCATTGACGAGGGGAAGGTGGTCCACACAGCCTACCTGGAGCTCACAAAAGCCTTCGATACAATACCCCACTTGGCATTATAGATAAGCTCACCAGCTTAAATATAAACCCCTATGTCACTAGATGGGTTGCAAACTGGCTCAAGGACAGAACCCACATGGTTAGAATTGCTGGAGCCATGTCAGACTCCAAACCAGTTACAAGTGGCGTCCCACAAGGCTCAGTCCTGGGACCTCTCTTGTTCGGTATATATTTCTCGGAGGTACAGGCCAACACGGAAGGACTGTGGCTGACCAAGTTCACAGATGACTGCAAACTGGGCGCCATAATCGACTCTCTAGCCGACACAAGCATCCTCCAAAAGGGCCTCATAGAAACGGGCAACTGGTGCCAGAGCCATGGCCTCAAGCTAAACACCAAAAAGTGTATAGTCATCCCCTTTGGCAAAAACAAAGTGCGCACAAATTACCACATAGGTGGTAATCCATTAAGTACAGAAGAAGTAATTAGGGACCTGGGGACCCAAGTTGATAGCAATCTCTCATTTGACAACCACATGGCCAAAGTGGTTAGAAGAACATTTTATATAGCCCACCTAATCATGAAGGGATTCACATCTAGATTAGGGGAGGTCATCGTGCCTCTTTACTCATCCCTCATCAGGCCCATAATTGAGTACAATGCCCCTTTTGGGATGTACTTTACCAGACACCTGCAGCAACTGGAAAGACCCCAAAAGTACCTCACCAAGAGGATCAAAGGGCTCAAACAGATGCCATATGCTGCCCAGTTAAAGAAACTCCAGCTCTACTCAGTGGCATACCGCCTGCTCAGAGGCGATCTGTGCCTGATGTATAAAGCCATGTCCAACCCAGAATTAATGGACATGCTGCACCTCAGAAAATCCAAATCCCATCGAGCTACGGCCCGAGAGACTTGAACCTCAGCACTGAAATAAATAGGACATGCTGGAGGGACAAATTCATAACCCAGAGGCTCCCTTCACTCTGGAATAAAATCCCAGTCCAGGTTAGGCAGAGTCCCTCATTGACTCTCTTCAAGAGGAATCTTGATGAGTGGATGGGAGATTGTAGGTTTACCCCGGGTATCACTTCTGTGTCACTGTTAGACAGAGGCACAGTATACTAACCTCGAAAAAGGGCATAGCAAAATTAATTTAAAATGGGTGGCGAAAGCCAAACATACTCTGGCTAGGCTTATAAATGCCCTAGGGCAGATAGCCTAGTATGAACCTATGAACCTAAAATCTTATTTTTTTAATATTTCTGATAAGTTCCATATAGGATTATCCAGAATTTATTTCACTTTCGGTTCCAAATTATCCACATAGGATTAGCTATTTTATCAACCTTTTCAATAAACACTTTCAGGGGGATTCAATAAAGCCTACATAGTCCATTTCTACCATGTGTGCATCACACTGTGACATGAACGAAGACGCAGACTGTTTTGTATTCAGTAAGCAGCTCAACACGATGTACAAACAAGGTAAACATTGTGGCATGCTAATTATGGTATAAGCAGCTGAATTGCATGATAATCAACCAATCCAACATGGGGTGCTATTAAACAATCTATAAAGCAACCATGTAGACTTTGTGGTCACTTTCCCTGTGAATTCCAGAGCCTATTCAAATACAGTCATGGAAAGGAGTCTATACAGAAAGAATGTTAGGGGCTGCTGCTGCATTATTTCATTATGTGCAATAGACTGAAGCCTATGCTGCTGCTGTTGCTGCCAATAGACCTAAGATTTACATGGTAAGTGTTTAAACTGGAGTGTATTGTGTAGTAATAAAAAGTGGAGTAACAACAGCAACATATCCTTGTGTGTGCCGTAACAGACATACAGCTTTGCCCCACCCAAAAAAAGAACAGCCTTTGCTAATCAAACTATATTATAAAACTATTAAATAGATTTTACTGACTTACATTTCAACACATAGGGTATGTAGCTGACAAAATGCAAGCATGCCCTCTAAAGTCCAGTAATCCTCTGTGCAGATATAACCCAAAATAAGAACCTCTTTTCTGTGCTCTCCACATAAACAAGTCTTCTCACCTTCAGTTTCCCTAGCTACATGGTTGCCTTGCATGGTATAGTTTCAGGGCTGTCAGCACAGTGAATATGCAAATGAGGTGTGAACCCATTAGAGTTGCTGAATCCCAAAATATTGGATCCATGTAGGAGATGTAAGCATAGTGCAGGCATTCTCTCAGTGTTTATTGTTAATGGATTGCAACTGTGATTGATTACTGGGTGGGAGAAACAGCAATGCAGACTGCCTTACTTCCACTGGGTGTGTCATATTAGACCTAGAAAGTGTTAGATGTAAGGTTGGAAATGTAAGTAGGCAGCACACAAGCCACAAGTTATGTTCCTTCACATCCAACCTGCCCTTCATTTTTTGCCAACTGCATATGATACTATTGCCACTTAATATCCTCACACATTTTAAGGCTAATTATGTTGAATGGCTTACACACTGAATGTCTCAGATTACTGCTGAGATAAATGAAGAATGGCCAACAAACACAGAAATGTAAGACAGAGCTGTATATTTGCAAGCAATCATGACAGATTGTGTCATCACTACTTGCAGTACATAAAAACTACTACGTGTACAAATAATACTTGTATGGTTTGATATCACTGTAGATGCTGTTGTAGTTAGTTGTGAGCATATTGAGTTAAGTTCCTTGCTGCATAGCTGTTTGTGTGGCAAAGAGGGATAAGACACCCATCCTGTGTTCTGAAGGTGCATTGGAGTGAAAATCCAGTAGTAATATTATCTCATGTGTACTAACATTTTTTAGTGTGTATTTCATAGGTTGCTTTTCCCCATTTTAGCTATTTCTCCCTTTTTTCTGTTTTTGTTTTTTTTTTTTTTGGGGGGGGGGGCTGTGTTTGTGAGATGTGGCACTTAGTGCAAACACGGGAAACCAAAGAAATGAATGGCTAGTCTGACTGTTATCTCACTGGCACAAAGCGTGGCAGTGCACAAACTGGACAGCTAGCCAGACAGGACGCGGAGAGCCAAAAAAGGAAACCAGATGCATTCAATTAATACTATTGGGCATTGCTAAGTGATGTTGTACGATAGTTAACAGCGAGACCTTAAGAATGATTAGTAAAATAGGGAATGTCATGTGGCAGCAGGTGTAAGTGTAGGGCTGGAGTACAGATGGTCCTGGGTTCCAGTACAGGGTGTGCAGCCTTTGTATTACTGTTGTGACATTGCAGTTTGCAGTTTATGGCAGTGAACTGCAACATAGACAAGTGTTTTCTCACCCTTCATGTGGCAACAGATATAAGTGTAGGACTGCTGTGCACCTGGTACTGGGTTTGAATACAGAATATTCCATACACTTTTACTGCTGTTCCACTTCCCATTATAGTCACTCTCGCTTATAACACTTGACATGGTGTAACTGATATTAATTATATGCATGAGGGCTGAGGCACTAGTATTGAGTCAGTTATGTATTCATTTATGTAGTATTATCACATTTATTCTCAAATGTATGACTGTGGATATATTGTGTACTATATTACTGTAAATATATTTCTGCTATCTGGACTGCCATGGCCTTCACATTTGTCTAACACACATACACAACTGCTTGTACATCCAATAACATTGAATTTGCTTTGCTTACTACTGTTGTGCTCCACTTACCATTGCTCAAACACAGTGCTTAGAGGTGTGCACTACCAAGCACCATGTTTGAGTGATGGTAAGCGGAGCACAACATTTTCAAACTGTACATTCTCCCAGTAAGTTAGATAACTGGAATTGATGGGAAAGCATCATTTTCCTTTGCTCTGGATCCATGGCAGACATGGCAGGTGTTTTTGGGGAAGGTGTCAGGTTTAGAGCACAGAGATGGGGGTGTCCAGGAGTCCAAGATTTTTATTAAACTCCTAGTGAAGAACTGCAGTGCCAGGCTTTTGCAAGGGGACTATTCTGGCTCCCCGTATAAGTC
The DNA here is from genome assembly GCF_019279795.1 of Protopterus annectens. NCBI lineage: Eukaryota > Metazoa > Chordata > Ceratodontiformes > Protopteridae > Protopterus > Protopterus annectens. Next base: position 920,185,002 of record NC_056726.1, read on the forward strand.
TGAAACTTGGGATAGTTTAGCCTGGGCTGTAACCAATGTCACTGGTATTCCCCGCACTGGTGAACAATGTAGGCATAATTACAATGACCTCTGGCTCAGGAAGAGGAATACCCTTGACCACTGGATCGGGGAATTTAGGACTGCAAACATCCCACTCCTGTGTAAGTATCAACTACAGAGAGCACTTGTAAGACTTAAAAGCTGAATATAGGCAAGACTGGTATTCATAATGGTATTCTGTTCTGTTCTGTTTATTTCACAGCTGACAGGGACCGTGAGGTCAATGTATGAACCAGGGGGCTAGATTGCTGAGGATGAGGGAAGCATGTGGTATGTGTGCAGCAGAATAGTAGTGTTATATAAGCATTAAAAGTTAGTTCATATTTTATAGAGTTGTATCAAATTGAGCATCCATATCTCAACTGTAAAAGCAAGTATGCATCCATTAGTTTGTAGCACAAACCAAGAGTACAATATTAGACTTTAGTCAGAGGTTGTGGGTTCAAAGACCACACTTCCCAAGTTTAGAATACTGTTAATTCTTCAGTTATATGTAATTTGAAGGTTTAAAGTAAAGTTCTATACCGGTGGCACACATGCCCTGCTGTAAACTGTAATCTGTATAATTAAAACATGCATATGTGCAATATATGGACATGTCAAGGAGTAGTTGCTGCAATCTGCAGTATAGTGTGCATCTGGGGCTGGTAGTCTTAAAAGTAAAAGTTAAGATAATAGAGTCATTAATTGTATCAATGCATTGTCTGCCACATATGAAGGTTCTAATGTTATCTCTTTTTTTTCTTTCACCCCAACCCTTATCTTCTCTTTTTTATTTTATTTTTATTTTATTTTATTTATTTATTTTTTTATTTTATTGTGTTATCAAAGTGTGTCAATGTCATCCATGTGTACCACATCACTAAATGCTCCACAGCAGAATGGGGTAGGCCTTCCCCATAGGATCTGCCTGCCCCCCTTCACCGGCTCCAGCACAATGGCCCATCATGTCTGGGAGCCAACCTGCAGCACCACCTCTGCTGCCCCTGCACTATCTGTCCCTCAGGTAGTCCTGCCCTGGAGGATTGTCCAGTGGTACCCTCCGGCAGTAGTGGCAGAGGTGGTGATTTTATCATCCACTCTGAATTGCCAGGGATGGCATGTAGGGTTGTGTGCTGCACTGATGGTGCATGCCTATGCTGGCTGGAGAGTCTGCTGTCCCTCATTTTACATAATACCAGGAGGAGGAGATGCAGATGTCAGGCACTCCAGCCAGTGGCAGAGTGAGGTGAAAGTGATGACAGTCCAGTGGATGAGAATTCTCACTGTCATCCATCTTGATGACCATGTGTTCATGATGTCCCCACCTTTACCCCAATCATGGTGTCCATCAACCTTTTGTGTCCATCACTGTCCATGTCTCAATTGGCCCTAGGCATGAGTGTGCGTGTGTGCCTTCTGTGGAAGGTTGGACGCCAGGTTGGCAACTCAATACTGTAAAACTTCACTGCCAAACTCCAGTGCCAATCATGAGCGGACAGGTGATCCACTGTGGTGACCCCTAACCGGGAAAAGCCGAAAGAAGAAGAAGAATGTCTCTGTCTCTTGTCTTCTTTGTCTTGTCTATCTAACGTCACCCAGACATTCCTACATCCCTTCCCCAACAGTCCTCAGTTTTTCTCTCCCAAAAAAAAAAAAAAAAAAGAAAAGAAAACGGGCACCTGTCCTACAAAAAAAAAAAAGTCCCTTGCATGTCTCTCCACTTCATACACTGGTTTTCTTGACACACTTGATTCGGTCCAGCTGGTTATACAACATAATTGTATTAGGGTCACCCTTCTTTCTGGAGGTGACAGTCCAAATTCAGTTAATATTTGACATCTATATTCACTTTACACTGTTAAAGAAATGGACAGCTGTGGTTCTTTCCTACCTCCCTCCTGCATATTTCTGCCCTGCTTTCCCTTTGTTCTTCCCCTACTTGCTCCCCATTTCACCACTGTCCTAACTTCCCCATTCTTTTATTTAATGCATTATTACACAATGGTAAACACCACTCACCAATGCGCAGCACTAGTAATGTGAAAATAGTTAAAAATATTACATACAGCTGTATTCAAACCCAGTACCATCTGGCCCCAAAAAGGAATGTATCACTGCATTAACTCATGCTGAGTCAGTTAAGTAGCAGGTGTATTCCAGAGACTCAGTACTAACTGTCAGACTTTGTTCTTTTTCTTGCTTGCTTCCCATTTTTCCTCTTTCCTATCTAGCCCATTTTAACACTTTTAATCTGGTCAAAAAATAGAATCACACACAACATACGTAAGTAGCAGTGGATCCGTTCACTTTTTGGGCTCCATGTTTCTGAGGAGGTGCATACCTCACATCAATGCTCAGCAACGGTGATCAGCGGCAAAATGCAGCAGCACAGCTTGTGTAAAGAACTCATGTCATTGCATTATCACTCTGTAATGAAAAGTATTTTAAAGTATTAGAAACACCTGTATTTGAAACTAGTACCATCTAGGCCAAAAAGGAATTTATCAGTGCATTAACACGTGCTGTTACAGTCAGTTACGCAACAGGTGTATTTCATAGACTCAATACTAACTGTCAGACTTCAGCAATGCAGCTCGTGTTTGTGTACTACTTACCTATGTGCAAACATGTGTATCTCGCATGCTTATGTACTTTAACTGTCACGCAAAAACGCTGCTCACCCTGCTATGGAAATGTTTATATTTATGATGTATTACTGCTGCTTGCTGTCCATTTCCTGTTTATGATATGAAATTATCCATCTGTTGCCACCCCCCTCAAAAGGACTGCAACCCTGGTGTCTCAGTACTTTTTCCACACATGTATCAACCACAGTACAAAATGTAATATCAGATGTATGCTATGCAATGCACATCAGTATAGTAACATGCAGAACTACAACTTTTGACCCATATGTCTAAAGCCACTTATCTGCAAGGCTAGGGAAGGAATCCACATAGACCACATTCAGAGGGACATAGCTGACCTTCGACACACTTGACCCTACCCATTTTATTTTTGTCAAGGGTACATCTTGCTTATTGAACCTTGTGGACTTCTTAGATACTGACCTCACAGACTTTGATGAGAAATAATAAGACATAGTACCAATGTCCTACCTAAATATACCACCTATGTCCTACCTAAACATACTACCTATCCTACCTGAACTACTCCTCCATAGTTACATCTTATATCCATCTCCTGCCTCTCTCACACACACAATTAACTGCATTACGTCCTACTCTACCCTTTACTGCATGCAGCTATAGAACAGTTGTCTTCCACCACACTCTCTTAGTTCTTAATCATTTTCTTCTTTTTTACAGCTAAGTCACCCAAACAACGCGGGTTTTCCCTCCACTCCCCTCCAAGTCACTGAAACTATCACAGGCTTCTAAATGACTGAACCTGAAAGGAAAGGATCCTCCACCTGCATTGTAGGTTTAATCCTAAAGCTGTACTTTTTTTCTACAATATTAATTGTTAAATTTAGCTGGCTCGTACAGTCACAGTGTCCCAGGAGAACATCCTGATTCCCTTTTCCTAGCATGCCTAGTAGCCCACCATTTCTTCCATACTAAACCCATAGTGCCCCTTTTCAGGCACTAGATGGTGGTGTAGAGCTGTGTTGTTTACACTATTCTCAGTTCTATGATTCCGCCACTTACAGTCCCTGGTCAGAACTTGGAAACTAATCTTCTAATCTAGTGAGCTTACAGTCAGAAAATTATAGAAATAAATAGGTAGGATAGGAACTGCAATCTACTATTTCCCTATCTCCCTTAGCATTGCCCGCTAAACAAAACAGGCTACACATACTTACCTATATAATCTCCACCCTTTAAAATATAAAAATAAAAAGACAACTGATTTTTTCAGACAAAAAAATAAGCTAAAAAAAGTTTTTTTCGTGCCTCTTCCATCTGGGCCAACCCGCTCCATTCACCCTCCTGCGCTCGGGCTCACCTAGCTCCCCTACCCTACCCACATTCCCACACACCCCTAATTCAATTACATTTATAGTTAGCAACCACACCCTTCAGTTGCCACTCAGTACCTCCCACCATTTAAAATATCCTCCATTTTGCCCTAACACCAACCACACTCACATTCTTCCTAAACCTTTTACATATATCTTTCTACCTTACATTAATACTCCCTCACATTGGTTAATATGTACCATATTCCACATACCCACATACTTCCAACCCTGTATCAGTTGCCACTATCACCTTATTCCAACCTTCTGCTATTACTACCTACCACACTTGCTTCCAATATGATAGCTCCTTACCAAGATAAACTTCAAATGCTATCCATAATTAGTTCCCCCCATATATCAGTATTGATTCAGCTCTCCTTAAATCCTTTCACACTTACTATTACCAATATAAAATACAGTCCAATAAACAAAAAACCCAAACCTCCCTACAGAACCAGAAAATAATCTATAAATTTAGAAAAGTCTACCTTCGCATTCTAAATATACTAACTTGTAGTGGTGACATACACCCAAACTCAGAACCTAACAGTACACTAAACCCAGACACTGATTTTACCATTCCCCTAATTCAGAGACAAAAAGCCTCTCTCCTATTTCTCATCCTTAATATTAGGAGTATAGTTAATAAGGTTCATGAACTACACACCCTAGTAGCTCTATATAATCCAGATACTGTGCTACTGACAGAAACCTGGCTTAAAGTAGAGATCAACAATAATGAAATAACACATCCAGGTTATAGTATCATTAGAACAGACAGGAAAAGTAAAAGGGGTGGAGGGTAGCATTATTATATCAAAATCACCTGAGATTAGAACAACCACAAGTAAATATCCCACACATAGAACATGCAGAAATTATCCTTACCAGACTGAAACTAAATCCCAATAAACACATAAATATTATAGGCAGCTATTTCCCACCAGGCACCAACATAACCAATATGGAAAACCTACTAGAATCAATCTCAAACTCATTACCTCAAGAAACTATCTTATTAGGAGATTTAAACATAGACTGGCAAAATTGTACTAGCCAGAATCCATCTACATGGATTTACCCAACTCATCTCAACCCCCACTAGAACTGACAAAACATCAAAGCGCCAATCCATCTTGGACTAGATTCTGCTTACCAGACACCCTAAGCGACCACCAACCCACTTTCTTACTCAGAAAAAGAACTCACCATATTACCCAACCATCTCTCAGAGTAATCAGGAACAAAAATAACTTTGAACCTGACAACTTTATCTCTGCCCTCAAACAATGCTACTGGCAACCACTAATACACCTACCCCTAGATGAAGCAGTTGACTACTTTAACTCATCCTTCTTAGAAATACTAAATCATCATGCACCTATCAGAACCATTAGAACTAAAGCTATATATGCTCCCTGGTTAACTAGTAGTACCTTATCCATCCTCAAAGAAAGAAAGCATTGCTACATTATCACAAAAATAGAACCCAATCAACAAAACAATTCTACCTAGAACTCTGTAACAAAGCTCAAAAGCAAGTTAAACTAGATAAAATTAGCCACTATCAAAACCTCCAAGAAAAACATAATTGCAACCCCCAAAAATTCTGGTCAGTTGTAAGTTCTTTACTACTACCAGGAAAATCTGTAACCCCAGCTCCAACTAACCTAGAAAACATCCCCACACAGTTTAACATAGTTCAACAAGAATGTTAAAAGACTTGCAGATAGCCTAAACAAAAACACCAACAGTGACCCACCCCCCACCCACTCAACATAGGCACCGATAACAACCCCCACTTCTCCCTAAACGCAGTTACAGTCAGCTCCCTTAACAAGCTAAAACCAACTACCCTAGCTGCAGATAACTTACCAGCTGAATACCTAAAATAGCCAAAATAGCTATAGCCTATCCACTGACAATTCTTATAAACAGATCAATATCAGAGTGTAAAATACCCACTCTATGGAAAATTTCCCATATCTTCCCACTGCATAAAAGAGGAAATTCTGTAGAAGTAAACAACTACCGACCCATAGCTATCTTATACCCCCTTTCAAAAATACTCAAAAGAGTTATTCATATACAGCTAATGAACTTCCTACTACAAAATAACCTGTTATCCAAATATCAGCATGGATTTAGACCCTTCCATAGCACTACCACTGCTCTCATGTCCTTTACCAACATAATCAATAATCACAGAAACATGGTCCAACTAGGGTCAGCCATTTGTCTAGACCTGTCCAAAGCTTTTGATATGGTCAACCATAATATACTCCTCAAAACTCTGTCCAGCCTAAACATGAGCACCCACTCCATCTCTAATGGTTTAAAAACTACCTCTCAGGGTGACAACAAGCAGTTTTATGGCAAAATCAACTATTCCCCCCCCCTGCTACCAGTATCCTTACTTGCCTCATTACTCTTCTCTCTATTTACTAACCAGCTCTTCACCACCACACCCAATGCCTCAGTCATTCAACATGCAGATGACACCACTCTTATATGTGCAGCCCATACACTTCATGTATTCTATACACTAACCCAAGAATGTTTCTCCCTTGCAGAAACGTGGTTCAGCAACTCTCAGCTTATCTTAAATCCAAATAAAACAGAACTTCTTATGTTTGGATCAGGCAAATCCCCTCCATCTGATCACTTCACCATAACCTCCTTGAATAATACCAAGATCATTCCCACCTCCCATACCAAACTCTTATGGGTAGAAATAGACAATAACCTCAGATGTGACATTCATATAGTCCATACTATTAAAAAAGTACATAAAAAACTCTGACTCCTCTAGTGGAACAAATCATATCTTACCAAGCAAACTAAAACTACCATTGTTAGGAGACATTTACTGTCTACCCTTCTCTATTCTGCCCCAATACTGACCAACCTTTGCAAGACTGATGTAAACAACCTAGAATCTTCTTACAATAAAATCGCTGCTATGGAGACCCCTTATAGGACCCACCACTGTGTAGCACTGAAACAGCTAAACTTTTTAGAATTGCCTCACCTGCTAAAAATCAACCAGTTAATACTAGTGCATGAACTATTCTACCATCCAGCTAAAATCCCAGCACTCGAAAAACTAATTATACCATATTCTACAAAAAGAACTCTAAGATCAACAACCCAAAACCACCTACAAGTCATCAAACATAGTAATGAAGCTGGGAAAGCTCTCTTTGGCCATTCCATCTCAAAAGCTTGGAATAACCTACCCTGCTACCTTACCTCCATTACCTCCACCATTCAATTTAAAAAATCCCTGAAGGCTCACCTTATGAATATCTGGCTATGCTCTTGCAACTCCCCAGGATAAACATTAAAGCAGCAGCCTCTCCTAATCCCATAGACACTACTCCCTTACCATAAAATCCTGATGAACTTTTTGATTCCAATTACATAGAACCTGATAGGAAAACTTAATGTCGTTAGAGTCAATTGATGTAAAACATCCACAAACTAACAGACAACCTAGCCTCACTACTACCTATTTTATATACTTCTGTACTATTTCAGTTGTTCTCCAGATCTACTTTATACTAATAGCATGACCTACCAGATAGCATGTAGCCTGATTGTTCATTTTTTCCATGTATTTTTGCGTTTCTTCTCATCTTCTATGTGCTATACTCTGTAATATTGCATCTGGATGTATGATGTTATGTAAATATAATGTTATTATGTATTACGTGGAGCCTTTCTCCCCAGGCTTCTGCTGAAAAAGGACCTGTCTCCAGGCGGATTTTCCCAGTAAACAAATGTAAAATAAATACAAATAAATAAAATGTTGACTTAGCCAAGGTCTGTGACACTATCCCCCATTTATGTGTCATAGTGAAGGTCTCCCATGTGGGAATTAAGCCATACAATAGTACAGGGATAGGCAACTAGCTCACTGACATAAAAAACAAAGTTGGGGACTGCACCTCCACGAGTAGCCAATTACCATTAGAATGCCACAAAGATCTTGCTGGCCCTCAGCTGTTTGCAAACTACTTCCCTGAAGCACAGACAGTGGTAGATGGCCTGTGGTTTACCAAGTCTGTAGATGAATGGTAACTGGACGCTTAAAGTCCCCCAATGATTGTATCATATTACGAAAGGAGCTGCCACACATAAATGATTGGTGCCAAACTCATGGACTGAACCTTAAAGCATACAATGGCTCATTGTCCCCTTTGGCAATGAAGTACCCCTGCTAATTATGATATACATTGCACTCCTCTAAGCTCAAACACACTGTTATGAGACTTGGGAACAAATTTTGATAGTAAGCTACACTTTGATCACTATGTGTCCATAGTGGTGACACATACATTCTGCATTGTGCACATCATACATATTGATGTCACATCCAAGACCAGGGTGGTCATACCTTTGCTGTACTCTACCCTTATCAGACCACTAAGTGAGTACAATGCTCCCTTCTGTCTGTACCTCACCAGACACTTGCAGCAATTGGAGAAAATACAGGGTTATGCTGGGAGACTCCAGGGCCTCCAAACATGACTTCCATGGAAAGACCAAAAGACTTGTCAGTGTACTCAGTATCATGCAGGCTGCTGTGAGGTGACCTATGCCTGCTGTACAGGGCAGTCTCAGACCCTGCCCTACATTGAAATGCTGCACATCTGCAAATAAAATGGGATAAGACTAACTTAGCCCAAGGTTCTCAACCTAGCCCGTGACATAAACAGAACATGCAGGGGAGACAGGTATATTCCCCCATGTGGAGATGTGATTAGTGTTCCCGCTGCAACTGACTTCCTTTTATATTTCCTAATGTGTAGTTCATTTACAATGTTTCACCTGTCCTCCTTACTGTTGTTCATCCCTAAACCTCATCTGTGTGTCCCTATTAAATAAACACACTTCCCATGACTGTTTCTTATAAAAGGTAGTCCATGTACCCTTACAGATAATTGACACAACCTGTATGGACTGCCTGGAATAGGATTCCATAATGCTCAGCACTACCTGTCCTGTGCTTGCAACATGTACAATAATATATGAAAAGCCCTGGTGGTCCTTGTGGCATTCTGTGCTATCTCGCTAGCCCAGTATGCTGCAGTGTACACATACATTGTCCTGTCCCTGCAACATAATACATTACAATATGAAAAACCCTGGTGGTCCTTATGGCATTCCCTGCTATCCTGCTAGCGCAGTATGCTGAAATGTACACATATACTGTCCTCTCCTGATACACACTCCTGTCCTGTTCCTGCAACATACTGCATTAATATATGAAAAAACATGGTGGTCCTTGTGGCATTCCATGCAATCCGGCTAGGCCAGTATGCTGGAGTGTACACATACACTGTCCTGTCCTGCCCTATAACATAAGTTAATATATGAAAAAACATGGTGGTCCTTGTGGCATTCCATGCAATCCAGCTTGCCCAGTTTGCTGGAGTATAAACATAAACAATCCTGTTTTGATACAGTGTCCTATCCTGTCCTCTCAACATAATACATTAATATATGAAACATAATACATTAATATATGAAAAAACATATGATCCTTGTAGCATTCTGTGCAATCCCGCTAACCCAGTTTGCTATGCTGTAACTAAGTTTGCTACCCATGTTGCTTTGGATGGTTACCTGGCCACCATGAAACTCTACTTGCTTACATTTCAAGACAAGCCATGGCATGAATATTCATTAAGCGCTGCTGCTGCTCACCGCACAAGCACATAAACTCTGCGCTGAGTACATGGAGTTTATTGAATCCCAAGATTTATCTTTATATTTATAAAAATATATGTAATCATATACAATCATATCCATATTAATATTTTTGTATCCCTTAATTTTATCTAAATACTGATTTTCATCTAACTTGGTCCTTAATTTATCAATTCTTTTACTTTTCAAAAAGGCATGTTCGGTAGTTTCTTCTTTATGCAATAATTACATATTCTTTTACTTTTTTATTATGGCATATTTGCTTTGACCAGTCATTTCCTTATTGCCAGTTTCCATAAAAAATCATGACATTTTACTCTCTTTTAAAACTCTTTTTAAATTTCTTACATTTAGAGCTTAATTTTCACTTCCTCCAATTCTTTCCATGGCTATACATATATATTTTATAATACTTTTTTCTTTCATCTTCTAAATCTTCTATATTTATTTTCCACATTACAATTTTCTCTTGATTTATTATTTATTTATTTACAGTTTGTTTACTGAGAAAGTCTATTGGGCCAAAAAAGACCAGGGAGAAATACTCCATATACATTTAGTCAATTGTAAATTTACAAGTAAAAATGAAATGTTACATGGTTTCAAAGGAAGATAAAATGCAAGAGGAGTGAAAAAATATAATAAACAGTAAATATAGTTAAAAATTCATAGAGAACATACAATAGCAGAGCATTTAGAGTTAACAATATAGTTAAACAAAAATTCATAGAGTACATACAATATCAGAGCATTTGAAGCAGTATTAACAATTAACAAGTTGTTTAAGCATAGTATAGAACATTTGAGGTCTGTGCTTGCCCAACTGTATTTAACAATCATAAAGTAACATGGTATGCGGGTTGCAAGTCTTACTAGTATATTAGTATGCATGAAATAATAGGGAATGAATGACATAGGAAAGAGAGAGGCAAGTAAGAGTAGAGGAGATGAAGTAGTAGAATGAAATGAGAGGATGGAGAGTGGGGGAATGGGGTAAAATCGAAAGACATCAGGTAGGGGGAGAGCATGAGAATTCCCAGTGAGATGAGAGCTGGGAATGGAGCAAGGTCTTAAAGGCAGAGTGGTTGTTGGTGGTACGAATGTGTGAAGGAAGAGAGTTCCAGAGTCTTGCTAGGGAGAAGGATAATAGAAATTTACCAGGACTGCATGTGGGTTTATACACTTCTAGCAGGTACTGATTGTTGGACCTGGGTAGTCTACCTGGCAAATGCATTTTGAGGGTAGAGGTGAGGAAGGGGCAGAGGGACGGTTTGAAGATGAGTTTGTGTCCATTAGCTAGTTGGATGTAGGAGAGATAGTTAGGCAATTCTAGCCAGTTCAAGGTGTGGAGGGCATTGCAGTGGTGAGAGGAAGATTTGGATCCCATAGCAAACTTAGAGATTTTGGTGTAGCAAGAGGCAAATTTTGTCTTTAGTGAGGATTGAAGATTAGTAAGGAGAGGGGCACCATACAGGAGGGAGGGCATGAGGTAGATGGTAGAGAGGATATGCTTAGTTGAGAGAGTAAGATAACGATTATGGCAATAAAGCATATGTAGTTTTTGGTGGGTTTTGTTAATATTAGTTTGTATGTGTATATCAAATTTGAATTGCTCATCAATAATGACTCCTAGAAGCCTTGTATGGGGGACAATTTCGATAGAAGTCTTATTTTGGCTACTTACGGTGAAAGAGATTTTCTCTATTTTGGTATATTTAGAGGGGGTGAATAGCATGATTTTGGATTTAGATACATTGAGTGCTAGGTGATTATTTAGCATCCAGTGCTTGGTAGAAGAGAAGGCTTCTTCAGTTAATTTCATGAGTTTGGGGAGGGATTTGGCAGAACAGCTGATTGTGGAGTCATCTGCATATTGTACAAGTTTAGTGTTTCGGATGCACTGATGGAAATCATTTGTAAATATGTTAAATAGTAATGGACCTAATATAGATCCCAGAGGTATGCCTTTCAGATTGTTAAGAAAGGAGGAAGTGCAGTTTTTCCACTTGACGGCATGTTGCCTGTCAGAGAGGTAACTGGAAATCTAGTTGATAGAAGAGGTTGATAGACTGAGACAGAGTTTGGACAAGAGATGATTGTGAGAAACAGTATCGAAAGCCTTAGTTAAGTCTAGAAAGAGGGTAGATACTATATTACCAGAGTCGTGTCCATGGTTGATGGTTTTGCAGAAGGATAGGAGATAGCAGAAGTGGTGCTGTGTTCAGGTTTAAATCCATGTTATGTGGGGATAAGCAGCTGATTGTCTAAGATGTAGGGTAAGAGTTGTAGGTGAATACATTTTTCAAGAATTTCAGAGTTGGGAGATAAGATGGCTATTTGTCGGAAATTCGCTATATCTATGTTGTAGCCCTCTTTGTGAAGGGGGATAATATAGGCTTTTTTCTAGAGTAGGCATACATATGATTCTTGGATTTAATAATTTATTAGGATAGAGATGGGAAAAGCTATGCCATCAGCAGCTAGTTTAAGAAGGTTAGATGGAAGGTCATCAGGGGCATTTGAGCAAGGTTTCAGTGTCTGTAGAATTATTTTATAGTGGAGGTAGGAATAGGTTTGGTAGTAGAAGGGGGAATTGAGAAGTTGTGGTGCTTGAGAAGGTTGTTAGAGGTGGTGGGTGGGTCTGAAGTTGGAACATTATTTGGAAAAGATGAGGTGAGATTGGCTATTGAGTCTATGAATAAGGAGTTGAATTCATTGGTTAAGGAAAGATCAGAGTTGTTGGGATCTGATATGTTTTCATTTCTTCATTCATATACTCTTTTACAACTTTTCATCATATTCCCTACTTTTTATATTTGTTTTCCAATAATAGACTTATATTGCAATTTTTTTCTTTTAACCATTTAAGTATTTTATATAGTTGTAGCGAAACTGCAAACGCTACTGAATTTATAAGCCTTAACCACTGTCCTCTTTTGCTGCATATAGCACACCTCTCTTTACAGGATTAAGACAAGATGTTCATATAAGGAGAATATACTGTAAATAAAGCAATTGCTTAAAAGTATTTCAATGAAACTTTTCACAAATATAAATTGCATAACGTATATTAAAGTGCTTTTTCAATTGTCAAATGCATACTAAACACACTAGCTATATATGAAATATTTCCTTATACATCAGTGCTAACATCTTGTTTTCCATACGTAATACCTAATACCTTTATTTCTTCAGAGCTGAATTCAGTACCTTTAATCTTACCTTCATGTCCTAAACCTTTACTTTTTTCTGTGTTCAAACACATACAAATTTTATATAAACACAAATTCAACTTAGTTATAACTTCTTCCATTCAATTCAAATGCTGTATATGATAACATTATGGATATATCAATACCTTCCTTTGTTCTATATCTAACATTACCATCTGCTGAATTAATATAACTAGTTATTGCATTTATAACTAGTGAAAATATAATGTTACTAAAAAGTCATCCTTACCTTATACCTCTTTTAATACTTGTTTCTTCATTCAGACATCCATTAATCAAAACTTTAATTTTGTTCAGTGTGTATGCTGTAACACACACATTTCTTCTTTCATACTTAAATTATAAGCTTTGTATGTATCCCATAGCATATTATGCTGAATAGTGTCAAAGGTTTTGCTTAGATCTACCAAGTCTTTTCTTCTCTATTTAGTATGTCATCTACAATTTCTCTAAACATCATTAATAATTCTTGACATTCTTTTCCTTTAACGTTATATATTGAAATTAATAGAATATTCTTAAGTTTTGATTCCATTCTTTATTATAGTATTTTCATAAAAAATATAATTAGTATTATTCAAAATAATAGGCCTCCAATTTCTTATTTCTTTTCTCTCACCCTTTTTCCTTACAGATTTAAAAATTCCACTATATAATTCCTTATATTTAAATCCTTCATTAAACCACTCATTTAATACTTCTGTGAAATACATTTTTGACTTATTGACATGTTCTTTAACATTTGATATTCTAAGCCATCTGGACCTGCTGCTGTATGTATATTTATTTGTCTTAATACTACATCCTTATGTTTTGAGACTTCCAAGATGGCTGTACTCTGATCAGCAGCTTAACTTCAGCTCTCCCAGTGTGAAAACAAACTGAGAAAGGGCAGCCAGTGATATTGTGGGTTTGAGTAAAATTCAGTTACAGGCTAAGAAGTACGCTGCTTGGATGCCTGCGAAGAAGAAACTAAAAGAGCTTGAGAGAAAATCACTATAAAAGGTGAAGAGAAGACACTAACTGGGAAGAATCCTGCAGGTCTTCAGTAAAACGCACTTCAATCTACAGCTTTAGTGCAAGATATAAGTTCCTAGTAAGCTGGAGGAAAAAATAAATCAAATGTGCACAAAGTTGATTAAAATAAATGGAACACTAAAGCAGTATATCAACTCAAACAAAAAGCTGGAAAAATGGAAGAAGCTTTAAACAGATATTCAGATGAGGAACACAAACAAGGCAAGAAACTAAATAAATCCAAAAACAGGTTAGAAAAACCAGCAACGCAGTCCGAGAAGAGTCAAATAATACTATTTATTCCACTGTTTAAAGTGCTTTTCGTCATCCTGATAGCAAACTTCTTCAGAAACAGTTACAGCAATAAAAAACCTTCCTTATAAGTAAGACAGTTGATCAGCATTTACCAATTGCATCACTTTGTTCCACTTAAGCAAATACACTTTAAAATTAAAGTGACAACTGCTGATAACCAGTAATAAAACAACATTAAAATATATAAGCACATTAAAGTGTGTAAACATGTTTACGACAGTGACCACAATACACAAAGGTAAAAACACTAAAAGTTATTTTGTATAACCCAACCCTTGACAGAAATAATATATGTTTTTAACAAAATGTGACTCATCTCTGCAAGCTCTTTAGTTTGAGAATGCTACTAATTGAGCATGAGTCATTCAACCCAGGAAAATTGTAGGCATTCAGCCTCACTTGCCAAGCTAATTCAAGTTCTTTAAGTTTGAGTGGTCTATGGCCACCCCTACTATCATACTTAGCTTGATCAATGATAATAAATTTAAAAGCATGTTCTTTATTAGAAATAGTGTGCTTAGCTAGCGCATTCTCCAGTTTACATTTATTCATAGCATATTGGTGTTCATAAATTCTGTCATGGAGCCTCCGCTCTGTCTTTCCTATATAGAAAGCAGGACAGAATGTACACCTAGCCAAGTAAACTACAAAAGACGAATTACAGTTGAATCTGCCTTTCAATTTATAAGTTGCACCGTTAACCTTAAACAAATTAGTGACTTCTACAAGTTTACAATAGTTGCAATTTTGACATTTATTCATCCCAGTATTCCGTACTACTGGGGTGTATTGCTGTTCTAAGAGGGTTTTAAGGTTCTTCCCTCTTCTAAATGTCACTCTAGGGGTCTCACCTACTTTAACGTAAATGTTAGGTTACATCTTAAACAGGTCCCAATTTTTCTGTAATATGTCCAGACATGAGTAACTACGTGAAGTGAATGTAGTGATAAAGGACAATGTAACATTCTTGTCCTCACTAACCAATGCTCTACTAGTGGTGTCTGAATGTTCTTCCACTACATTGTGCGTACTAGATGGTGTCAGTAGGGGTTTAGCACTAAGTAAAGGAATATATACCCTATCCACTCTCTTAGTTGTAACGTCTTGGATAAGGGCATCCAAGAGGGGCTCTGGGTATCCATGGTGCAAAAACATGTCTTCGTCCAGACTGTTCATTCTAGAAGCCCTCATTAACTGGCCCTTAATGACTGACCTCTTTTGATGAAAGGGATGGCTACTGGTGAAATGGAGGAATGTATTGGAATACGTGTTTTTTTCTAAATATCCTTGCTACATAACTATTAATAGTGTAATTTTTCAAGAGGCGAATTTTCTAGGTATGCTATAGTATCAGTGTTAAATGTAGAACTGAATTGTAGGAAATGCGTAGTGCTGTTGAAATATTCCAGCACGTACTCACTATCTCGCTCATCTCCATTGATGAGGATGAAGATGTCGTCCAGGTATCTTGTATAGAAAACAAAGGAGTCGCAACATGTATTGTTGTTAAACACGTATTCCGATTCCCAGTAAGCCATGACCAGATTTGCAACACTAGCTCCGCATGGTGACTCCATTGCTACCCCTACCTTTTGCAGAAAAAACTGGTCTTGGAACATAAAATAATTGTTAGAGAGTACCAGATCAATAAGTTCCATGACCAAACTAATTTCTGCGGCTGTAGCGTTGTGTTTCTTTAACATAAGTGCTACCCATTCTATAGCTACCTCGTGGGGGCTGCAAGTGTAGAGGTCTCTCACGTCAATAGTGAGAAAATTAAAGTTCACGTTGAAATCTAAGGCCTCGATCTTTTTCAAGAATGACCAGGAATCTTTACATATTTGGGTCTCCTGGCATAAGAACTTTTGTAAAATGGCATCTACCACTTTAGCACGCGAGTATGTTGGTGAACCTCTGCTATCCACTAGTAGTGGTCTCAAAGGAGGATTCTCAATACACTTATGGATCTTGGGGATGCCAAATATACATGGATATCTAGGGTACAAAGTTGTCAAGTAATTATAGATCTTCTGGTCGATTCTACCTTCAATAAATAAGTCTTCTATACAGTTCTTGATTGAACTATAAGCCTTATTTACCTCTGAACGTGAAGTAGTAGTGTCTGCATCAGTATTCAGCAATGCATTCATACGTTGCTGATAGTCCAAATTATTAAATACAACCAGCCCTCCACCTTTGTCGGGTTTACAAAAACGCAGTCCTTGTGACTTAATGAATTGAAAATATTCGCATTCATCCCTATTGGTGTTGTTAACAGCTCTATGTTTAAACCCGACCTTTATGGCATGCCTAATATCCAATTTACAAAGCTTCTCAAACAAGTCTAATACAGGGTGCAATGGGGGATTATACGTACTAGGAATGTAGAAATTGTCAGGGTTACCAGTATTCAATATTTCACCCATAATTAAGTTAAAATTCAACTTCCTAGTGTATGTTTTAATGTCCACAATAGTGTCTACTATGTTCAATGCTTGAGAAGGAACAAAGGTCACACCTTTAGACAGAAAGTCAACAATGTCCGTACTAAACTCTATAGCAGTGAAATTATAGAGCTTAAAGTCCCCTGATTTATTCAAGATAATCTCCGGATGTTGTTGACCAATTTGGTTGACAGTGATTGTGTGGCAGTCATAATGAGAAGCCTGATTGTCATGAGATACAGTTTCCTGATGGCAGCCAGGAGCAACATCATTTGAAAGAGGTAGAAGAGATGGTAAATGAGACTGGTCACGGGCAATTAGGTCTTGTTTTTGTTGAATTTCTGATTGCCCTTGGATTGGGTCTGTTGATAGTTCCTCTGTTTGGACCTGGCCCCTGAATAGGGGCCCTGCCAAAAATTATCTTGCTGGTGAGAGTTGTTTTGGCCCGGATGGCCACTCCAAAGTCTCTCACTCCAAGGGACCCCCCTGGATTCAACTGGGTCGTTCAAGATACTAGTGGAGCTGTGATTAGCATGTAGATTAGGACTGATCCTATTGTCACTACAGTTAACAACATCATTCACGTTGTTATCATTCTCATTAGCAGTGGCGTTTGAATTAACGCCAGAATTATGAGATTGGCCTCGAAGAGCGTTACCTTTTCTCCAGACTTGAGTCGGTGAAGGATCCGGGTATGCAGTACCTAAATGGTATGCTTTACAGTCCCTTTCCAGTTTTTTAAGCTTATTAGACATTAATTTAAGCATGTACTGGTCGATACTGGTGAAGACCCGACCATACTCATACTTGTATCTCACAAACTCCAAATCAGATTGTATACATTTATCTAATTCAGTCACAAACAGGGATAGCTCCTCTACCTATAAACTGTAGTGTTTCACCATAATTTCAAGCAACTCGAGCCCCTGGTGGTCAAATAACCTGACCAATTCAGTATGGAAACAGAACCAGCCTCAAACCCCATAGGGTAGGAAGAACGCCTTAAACTTTTCGGGACTACTTTCCGAGTAAGGCATTCATGAATGTATGAAATCTCCAGTTGTAACTTCCTCAATTTAACAAGACATATATCGAATGATTTAAATTTTTTGATAATATTGTCAGAAACTAAGTTATTACCTTGCTCAGGTTATTTACGAAAGTTGTCAATGTTGTATTCACTTGATAAACAAAATCCATTAGCCAGCCACACTGCTAAAGGTGGAGTACCAGTGTTGCCTTCATATTCATTCAGTACAGCTGCCCCTTGTTGGCCCGAGGGTGAAGTAGATGAAATATTGGCAGGGTGACCTTGAATCGGCAAGTCCGGTAAATTTTGACTACTTGGAACCGCTGAATGAACGTTCGAATGCAAGTTAACAGTAGGCAGAAACAGGGTAGACAAAGCGGCCAGTAAGTGAGCATTGATAACCTCTGTATTACTCGGTACAACAGTCTCGCTCACTTCCTGGGTTTTATTTGGTTGCTTTGAGTTAGAAACTGTAAAATTATCAGGTAAATTATTTGAGGCAGGTGAAACGATTCCGCTCGACACCTCAACTTGTGTAGCCGTCCTGACGTCTGAACGGCTGATATTTAAAACAGGCTGTTGCTGTGATGCTACGATAACTGCAGGAAGGGATTGACGAAGTTCACGTTGATCACCATCCAACTTCTCCAGTCATGAAAAAAATAGAATCAATTTTACTGTAGAGAGAGTCCAACACACTGTTGGGGACCGGACCCTGTTGGGAATCCAATAAGTCTCCAGCAGCAATGATGCTGGATCTAAAGACCTCTGGAGTATCACATGGATCAAATGGACTGTTGCTGGATTGCAAACCACTTGCCATGACAAACTGGGAACACAAACAAGGCAAGAAACTAAATAAATCCAAAAACAGGTTCAAAAAACCAGCAACACAGTCCGAGAAGAGTCAAATAACACTATTTATTCCACTGTTTAAAGAGCTTTTCGTCAGCCTGATAGCAAACTTCTTCAGAAACAGTTACAGCAATAAAAAAACTTCCTTATAAGTAAGACAGGTGATCAGCATTCACCAATTGCATCACTTTGTTCTACTTAAGCAAACACACTTTAAAATTTAAGTGACAACTGCTGATAACCAGTAATAAAACAACATTAAAGTATATAATACATTAAAGTATGTAAACATGTCTATGACAGTGACCACAATACACAAAGGTAAAAACATTAAAAGTTATTTTGTATAACCCAACCCTTGACGGAAATAATATATGTTTTTAACAAAATGTGACTCATCTCTGCAAGCTCTTTAGTTTGAGAATGCTACTAATTGAGCATGAGTCATTCAACCCAGGAAAATTGTAGGCATTCAGCCTCACTTGCCAAGCTAATTCAAGTATAAAGTATATAAGGCTTATAGTTCAATCAAGAACTGTATAGAAGACTTATTTATTGAAGGTAGAATCGACCAGAAGATCTATAATTGCTTGACAACTTTGTACCCTAGATATACATGTATATTTGGCATCCCCAAGATCCATAAGTGTATTGAGAATCCTCCTTTGAGACCACTAGTGGATAGCAGAGGTTCACCAACATACTCGTGTGCTAAAGTGGTAGATGCCATTTTACAAAAGTTCTTATGCCATGAGACCCAAATATGTAAAGATTCCTGGTCATTCTTGAAAAAGATCGAGGCCTTAGATTTCAATGTGAACTTTAATTTTCTCACTATTGACATGAGAGACATCTACACTTGTATGCCCCACGAAGTAGCTATAGAATGGGTAGCATTTATGTTAAAGAAACACAACGCTACAGCCGCGGAAATTCATTTGGTCGTGGAACTTATTGATCTGGTACTCTCTAACAATTATTTTATGTTCCAAGACCAGATTTTTCTGCAAAAATTAGGGGTAGTAATGGGGTCACCATGCAGAGCTAGCATCACAAATCTGGTCATGGCTTACTGGGAATCGGAATATGTGTTCAACAACAATACATGTTGTGACTCCTTTGTTTTCTGTACGAGATACCTGGACGACATCTTCATCCTCATCAATGGAGATTAACAAGATAGTGAGTATGTGCTGGAATATTTCAACAGCACTACGCATTTCCTACAATTCACTTCTACATTTAACACTGATACTATAGCGTAGCTAGATATTTGCCCAGTGAAAAATTAACTATTAATAGTTATGTAGCAAGGATATTTAGAAAAAACACGTATTCCAATACATTCCTCCATTTCACCAGTAGCCATCCCTTTCATCAAAAGAGGTCATTCATTAAGGGCCAGTTAGTGAGGGCTTCTAGAATGACCAGTTTGGATGAAGACTTTTCTGATAAATGTGCTGTTTTAAAAAGCATGTATGTGAGAGTGTTCAATCTCGCCGTTTGTTCTTACACATGGGTGTCGGAGCCGATCCTCGGCTCCGAGTCGGCCGCTTAGCAAAGCTTTGCATCCAGAAGAAGCTCGAGACCAACCTACCTCCCACAATTCCCTCTGCCTTTACCTCAGATCTAGTTTGCCGCTGCAACCGATCGCATCGTTTCTGAACAGCTCTGACCAACTGGGAAGATAAGATAACTTTTTTCTTAGAAAATTTTCTTGAAAATTTTTAGGATTCTTGACTCTTATATTTAGTGTGTGTGTGTGTGTGTGTGTGTGTGTGGTCATCCTTTTTCTATTATATATAGTTTATATATATATATATATATATATATATATATATATATATATATATATGTATATATATATATATATATAGTTTAGGTTTACCTTAGGCCTACCCCACTACTACTAAACTTGGATTTTGATACTTGCAATTTTATTGCTGGTAACTTACTAACCTGATTTGACAGTGTTTTGTGATAGTGTACAGTACTTTCTTAGAATGTCTGAGAAAGCTAAGTCAGGATTTAAGAGGTGTCAGTGTGGGCAGAAGATGTCTGTCACTGACAACCATAGCTCCTGTGTCTACTGTCTTGGCCCTCTCCATTTACAGGAAGACTGTTCTATTTGTCATTCCTATAGTGGAAGGGTCATGACAGATAGGCGCAGGAAGCTTATGGATAGAGGTCTTTTGAAGCCTGCCTTCCAGGAGGCTCTTGACAAGTCAGACCAGGCTTCTAGATCCTCGAAGGAGTCGAAGACATCGGAGCCCATGTCATCAGCTCTGAGTTCTTCGTTTAAGGT
Source organism: Protopterus annectens (assembly GCF_019279795.1). Taxonomy (NCBI): domain Eukaryota; kingdom Metazoa; phylum Chordata; order Ceratodontiformes; family Protopteridae; genus Protopterus; species Protopterus annectens. The sequence continues at coordinate 920,205,943 of NC_056726.1, forward strand.
TCGTTTACCAGTTCCACAGACTTCAGGGCTGAGTGTCGAACTTCTGTCTGTCACCGAGCCTCGAGTCTTGGAACCGGTGACGGAGCTCCCACCTCCTGCTCTGTTAAGGTCGGCACCGTCCTTGATTCCTTCGACTTGGTCTTCCAGGCCCCTCTCCGACACCGACGTAGATCGTGTGGTGCAGAAGTTAATGGAGAACACGGCCCTGTCCAAACTCATTGCAGTCTCCTCTCAATTGGTGTTGAGACTCGAAGGCCTTCCTTTATCTCCATCTGATCCTCCTCCGAGGCCTACTCAGCCTTCAGAGCCGGGAGACGTTGATCTGATGATAGTGGAGCCCTTGGTGCGGGAACCGTCCCTTTCTCGGTCGGCACCGTTGACCTCGACTCCGTCAGAACCATTACCGGACTCGCGGAGCCGACAATCTATCCTTGGTTCCGGGACAGAGAGTCGAACCGATGTTTCGGTGCCGACTCTCCCCCTTGGCGCCTCGGCACGGATCACTTCGGCTCCGTCCTCAGGGTCGATGCCCTTGGCTTCCACGTTGGAGATACCTCCGCATTCTTCGGAACCGGGGGATCCCTTGGCTCGGGGTCCAGGGGCCTTCGACCTTATGAGGAAGGTATTGTCTTCTCAGACAACCACTTCTGCAGAAGCAACTTCTCCCTCCCATAAAGGTCCGTTGTCTTCTTCTGCACCCACGACTACACAAAAGCGTCGAGCACCAGTGCCTCAGCCACTCCCAGAGGGAGCCCCTTCTTCCTCGGAGGCTTCATCGGATGCCCCCCCCCGATGACGTTCCGAGGAAAAGATTGTGCAAGAGGAGGCACTTAGATTCTCCACAAGAATCCTTAACATCGGATACTGACTTAGATGAGTCAGAGGGGTCCCCAAAATCACCTATGGAGGATGTCTCCTTTTCTGACATCCTGGAGATCCTGAAACAGAGAGGTGATTGGCAGGCCCTACCCCCTTCTGAGGATGAGTCGGTTCTACTGAAGGCATTTGGTGCTCGCCCTTCTTCCTCCTGGGTCACTCCGCCCTTCGACGAGTTGATGGAATTAATTGCTCGAAGGGCGTGGGAGATACCTGACACAGTGGAGCCAGTTCCCAGGAAGCCTAACAAATATATAACTGCCCCTCAGGATAAGTCATACCTCACTAAGGGAGTTCCAGTGGATGCTATGGTGGTGGCAGCTGCCATGAAAAAGGAGATGTCCGAATCTTCCTCGTCTGTTCATCCTCCTAACAGAGACTCTAGGACCATGGACAGATATGGGAAGCATATTTTCAGCTCAGCGACTTTTTCCATGCGATCGCTGAACTACTTGACACACTTCACAAGATTACAGAGGGATCTAGTCAAAGAGTTGGGAGATACCCTCCAGGGTAGTACAGATGCTGCTGTCTCGGATAAGGTTACAGCACAGCTCAATACCCTTACATTGATTGTGAACTCGTCCATGAGGCTCATCTCGTATGCAGCCGAAGGGTCGAGTAGGGCTGCAGCTTCAGCGATTGCTCTTCGTAGACAATCCTGGATGCGCCTGTGCTCCTTTGCAGAAGCCTTCAAGTCTTCCTTTACTAACGCCCCCTTTGATGGCGCCACTCTTTTTGGCCCCAAAGTAAAGGAGACCCTGACCCGGTGTGAAAAGGAGGGAAAGACTCTGTCTGCTGTCGGAGTCCGTTTTTCCACCCCATCCAGACCGTACCCCAAAGGGCAACGAGGTGGAAAGATGTGGTTTCGTAAATCCCAGGGTTCTTTCCCAGGCACACAGGGCGATGCCCTCTCCAGAGGCGGGGGGGAGGGCAGAAGTGGAAGACACCGCCCTGGCGGCAGAGGGGGTCCGCAGAACCAAGGCGACAGGGATACCATCCCTGGGAAGCCTTTCCAGCACTCCTGAGAGGAGGCCTGACTGTCCTGCTCTGGAGGCAGTCGGGGGACACTTAGCTTTATACCCTCAGGCCTGGCAAAACCTTACTTCAGACAAATGGGTAAAAAGCATTATTACCAGAGGTTACAAAATTCCTTTTGTATTCTCCCCGTTACCACAAAAAAGATTCCCAGATGTACCACCCCATCTGCGAGAACCTGCAGCTATAGAAATCTCAAAGCTGCTAGAAAAAAGAGTCATCCAACCAGTCCCGGCGGACCAAAGAAGATCCAGAACTTACTCAAGGTTCTTTTTAGTTCCAAAAAAGACAGGGGACTGGAGGCCAATTCTGGACCTAAGCAATCTCAGTACGTATGTCAAGAAAGAAAAGTTCCGGATGGTCACACTTCAATTGATCCTTCCGTTCTTACAGAAGGACGACTGGATGTGCTCAATAGATCTCAGGGACGCCTACTACCACATCAAAATGGCCAGAGCGTCCAGAGATCACCTGCGCTTCCGGCTGGGAGCCAGCCACTTTCAGTTTCGGGCCCTGCCTTTTGGTCTAACCTCAGCCCCCAAGGTTTTCACCAAATGCATGGCAGTGGTAGCGTCTCACTTGAGACGCCTAGGATTCCGGGTGTTTTCGTATCTGGACGACTGGCTCCTTTCTGCCACCACCGAGCATCAACTGATACAGTCCAGGGACTACACACTCAGCCTTTGTGTTCAGCTAGGGATTTCGATAAATTTCGAAAAATCTGCGTTACAGCCCTCGCAGCATATTTCATTTATAGGGGCAGATCTAGATACCCGTTCCTTGCTACTAAAACTCCCCTCCACAAGAATAGCTTCCCTACAAGAACATGTATCTCTCCTACTATTGTCCAAAAAGTCCCCAGCCAAACTAGTCCTGAAAGTCTTGGGACTCATGTCAGCTTCCCTCATTGCAGTTCCCATGGGGAGGCTACACATGAGAGTTCTCCAATGGCTGCTGTTCGCACAGTGGTCGTTCCAACAGTTGCCACTGACACACGAAATTCACATTACGAACACCTGCAAAGCACACCTGTCTTGGTGGTTACAGAATCACAATTTCATCAGCGGCCGACCGTTTGTGTTACCCACACCAACAGCCACAGTGACCACAGACACTTCCCTGATAGGGTGGGGGGGCATTTTTCAAGGACAGACAGTCCAAGGCGAATGGACCAGTTTAGAGTACAACCTGCACATCAATGTTCTAGAGATGAGGGCAGTGTTTCTAGCGTTGCTACCCTTCTCCCCCCTTCTATCTCTAGGGACCATTGCAGTTCAGACAGACAACATGTCCGTCGTCTGGTACATAAACAAACAAGGAGGAACCAAATCTTACCAATTGTGCAGAGAGGCCATGAGAATTTGGCAATGGGCAGAATCCTCGGGTCGCTTTCTAATAGCAATGTACATCCCGGGGTTATCCAACGTCATAGCGGACAGGTTGAGCAGAGCCATCCTGTTACCTCACGAGTGGTCCCTCAACCAGATAGTGGCAGAAAGGATCTTCCGTAAGTGGGGCCAGCCTTGCTGCGATCTGTTTGCATCTCCAATGAGCACCAAATGCAGAAGCTACTTTGCCCTTCTACCCCCTCCAGGGGATGTCCCCAGGGACGCTCTGATTCACGATTGGCCCCCGGGTCTCCTGTACGCTTTCCCCCCTATACCTCTGATACCGAGATTTCTTCAGAAAGCCAAGGACCAGGAGTGGACTATAATTCTCATTGCCCCATTCTGGCCTCGACAGATTTGGTTCCCCTTTCTTCAAGCTCACCAAATGTGGGAGCCCTGGATTCTGGACCCAGTGCCAGATCTACTGACTCATTCGTCAGGAGCTCCCCACCCGTCACTCCTGTCCCTCAAGTTAGCAGCTTGGCTGCGCCGCTTCCCTACTTAGCCAGGTCTGATCTTCTCTCTCCGGTGGTTCAGGACATTCTGGTAGCCTCTCATAAGGCTTCCACTACTAAAATTTACACCGGTAAGTGGAAACGTTTCGTCTACTGGGCGACTACACAGCATTTAGATCCCTTAGTAGCCCCCCTAAACAAGATTTTGGAGTTCCTGTCCATACTGTTTCATCAAGGGGCCTCTACTGCTACTTTAAAAGTTCAATTGGCTGCGATTTCGAACTTCCATGTAGGAGAGAACGGAGCGCCCATTATGGCTCATAGGTTTTGTAAAGCCTTCTTAAAAGGGTCCTTTCATCTTAGACCAGCAGTTAGGTTTCCTACAACTCCTTGGAATCTAAATCTACTCTTATCCCAACTAATGTTACCACCCTTTGAACCAGCTTCTTCCTGTTCCTTAAAGTTCTTGTCCTGGAAAACTCTTTTCCTAGTAGCTATCACTTCAGCCAGACGAGTATCAGAACTTCAGGCTCTTTCCGTTAAGCAGCCATATTTAATTTTTCATCCGGACAGGGTATCATTACGCACCAACCCTTCGTTCCTCCCTAAGGTTTGTTCAGTTAACAACATTAATCAGTCCATTGAGCTTCCCACATTTTTCAAAAATCACTCCAATAAGCTGGAATATATGTTGCACAAGTTGGATGTTCATAGACAACTCAGATTCTACCTAGATAGAACTAAAGATCATAGAAAAGCAGACCAACTCTTTATAGCCTTTGCGGACAACAAAAAGGGCATGGCAGTGACGAAGCGTACTCTTTCCAAATGGCTAACTGATTGTATTACCTTCGTTTATTCTGCTTCTAATCAGAGTTTGCCCACCAAACCAAAGGGACATTCTACTAGATCAGTTTCTACATCTTTGGCTCATGCGGCTCGTCTGCCTTTGGACATTATTTGTGCAGCCACCACTTGGTCTAAACCACATACGTTCATCACTCATTATAAAATGGACAGGACTTCCAGGGACAGAGCATCTTTTGGTTCCACTGTGCTCAGGAACGTTCTTCCGTGAGTCACTCAGGGTAACGGAGCTAGGGACGCTACCCATGTGTAAGAACAAACGGCGAGATTGAACACTCTCACATAAAGAAGTTATGTCCTTACCATAACGTTCCATGTGGAGTGTTCATCTCACCTTTGTTCTTACATTCCCACCCTCAGGTCTGGAAGAACGTTCGGTTTAGAAGTCTGGCCTGTTTGTCTCCCACTAGTGGTCTCTCTGTTGTTCTACTGGCTTGAGCTAGTTACATTCCTTATGTATATGTATGTATTCTTTATAGGGGATTACATTGTTATTGCTGGATCTGGTGTTGTTTCTTACAAACTAGATCTGAGGTAAAGGCAGAGGGAATTGTGGGAGGTAGGTTGGTCTCGAGCTTCTTTTGATGCAAAGCTTTGCTAAGCGGCCGACTCGGAGCCGAGGATCGGCTCCGACACCCATGTGTAAGAACAAAGGCGAGATGAACACTCCACATGGAACGTTATGGTAAGGACATAACTTCTTTTTTTGCACCGTGGATACCCATAGCCCCTCTTGGATGCCCTTATCCAAGAGGTTACAACTAAGAGAGTGGATAGAGTATACATTCCTTTACTTAGTGCTAAACCCCTACTGACACCATCTAGTATGCACAATGTAGTGGAAGAATATTCAGACACCAATAGTAGAGCATTGGTTAGTGAGGACAAGAATGTTACATTGTCCTTTATAACTACATTCAGTTCACACAGTTACTCATGTTTGGACATATTACAGAAAAATTGGGACCTGTTTAATATGTACCCTAACATTTACGTTAAAGTAGGTGAGACCCCTAGAGTGACATTTAGAAGAGGGAAGAACCTTAAATCCCTCTTAGAACAGCAATACACCCCAGTAGTACGGAATACTGGGAGGAATAAATGTCAAAATTGCAACTATTGTAAACTTGTAGAAGTCACTAATTCATTTAAGGTTAACGGTACAACTTATAAATTGAAAGGCAGATTCAACTGTAATTCGTCTTTTGTAGTTTACTTGGCTAGTTGTACATTCTGTCCTGCTTTCTATATAGGAAAGACGGAGCGGAGGCTCCGTGACAGAATTTATGAACACCAATATGCTATGAATAAATGTAAACTGGAAAATGCACTAGCTAAGCACATTATTTCTAATAAAGAAAATGCTTTTAAATTTATTATCATTGATCAAGCCAAGTATGATAGTAGGGGTGGCCCTAGACCACTCAAACTTGAAGAACTTGAATTAGCTTGGCAAGTGAGGCTGAATGCCTACAATTTTCCTGGGTTGAATGACTCATGCTCAATTAGTAGCATTCTCAAACTAAAGAGCTTGCAGAGATGAGTCAAATTTTGTTAAAAATATATATTATTTCTGTTAAGGGTTGGGTTATACAAAATAACTTTTAATGTTTTTAACTTTGTGTATTGTGGTCACTGTCGTAGACATGTTTACATACTTTAATGTGTTTACATACTTTAATGTTGTTTTATTACTGGATGTAATGGGATCCTATCTCGCCTACATTCATAACAGATGGGTTCGGAGCCGATCCATCGGCTCCGACTCGGCAACTAATACACTAGCACGAAGTCTCTCATTGGCTGGGCTACTCCCTATCCCAGGATGCACTACACCTGCTTCCCCAGATCTCGTTTGCCGCTTAACAAGCTGGACGTGGTCTCGACTTGGCTGGAGCTAAGTGGTTCTTTTTACCTTATTGGTCTTTGACCTAGGGAATTTTTGTCTATATTAACCAAACAGCTGTTTTAACAGCTATTTCTTACTATTTCTTACTATTTCTTATTTTTTTTTGAGTGCTTGAGTGTTTCCAAAAAATTTATTTTATTCAGTCGGGCAAGGCCCGTTTAAGTTAGAGGGCCTTTGCCCTACCTTTGAGTGCTATTAGGTTTAATTAACTTTTGGTTAGTTGTTTTTCGGGCAAAGCCCGTTTAAATTAGAGGGCTTTGGGCCGTTTAACTTGTTTCTAATTGTTGTGAGGTAAACTTTCACCAGTACTCGCGCCAGTGTGTCTCGCGCTTTTCAGTTGGCGCAATTTGTGTATAGTGCTATACTTGTTGTGGTAGAGTAAGATTTCCATAGAGTTTTACTTGTTGTGGCCTGTATCATGTCTAAGGAACAAAAGTCAGGTTTTAAAAAATGCACTCGGTGCAATTATAAAATGTCCATTACAGACAGTCATTCAGTCTGTGTTTATTGTTTGGGGCCGAAACATCTGCAAGAGACTTGTAGCGTCTGTCATGCGTTCTCCTCTAGAGTTCTTCAAGAACGCAAGAACAAGTTAATATTGAAAGGGCTTATCAAACCTTCTTTTGAGGAAGCCTTAGATCCACCTGTTGCTTCCAAAAAGAAAAGATCGTCGGCTCCGACAAGTCCGTCGGAGCCGACTTCTAAAAAGACAAAATTGACCTCTTCTTCCTCGGCTCCACTGACTTCGGGGCCGAGGGTGAGTCTGCCTCGATACCTCCTACCTCGGCTCCATTGCCTTCGAGCCGCAAGTTGGAGTATCGAGGTGAATCACCTCCATCGGTTCCAATGGCTTCGGGCGGTGGAAGTGTGCAGCTCAGACTCTTCCCCCTCGGCTCCGAAGAAGGCTCCTTCGGTGCCGATGGTGGTCCATGCTGTGGTGGAGTCGGCGCCGATAACATTGGAGCCGTTTCGGAGCCGATCCCCTTCTCTCTCGGAGCCGAGAGGAAAGTCTTCTCGATTGTCTACCTCCTCTAAATCATCGAGACTTTCAGATTCAGACCTGGATAGGGTTTTACAGAGGCTATTCCAATCTCCAGTGTTTACTAAATTGGTCTCGGCTCCAGCACAGTTTGCTTCGGAGCCAATCCCTCCTCCAACACATCTGATTCCTCCTCCAACCTCTTCGGAGCCATTGGAGCCGGTGGTGGTGGAGCAAAGTGGAGCCATACGGTCGGAGCAGAGACCCCTTACAGGCCTCTCGGTTTCGACTGTGCTTCCTACCCTGTCCTCCGGTTCAGGGTTTGGCACTGCGACCTCTTCAGCCGGAGCCGAAGGGAACACTTTGGGTTTGGGTGCTTCGGTACCTAGTCTTCCTCTTGGAGCATCGGCTGCTGGAATTCCTGGTGCCATCGTGGCCTCTAGACCAGTGACCTCCTTGGATTCTGGAGGTCCGGCCTTTGAGGCCATGAGGAGCGCGCTAGCCAAGTCTTTGCCGGTTCAGCAAGATTCTACCTCACCGTCCCTAGATTTGGAGACTGGTGCCTCTGTTGTGTTGCAGCTCCCGGCAGCGGGCCCCAGGGCCTGAGGATACCCCATCGGCGGTTCCTTCTTCGGGTGGTCCGTCCGAATCTGCTTCGACGAACCCCAAGGAAGAAATTGTGTAAGAGGAAGCACGTAGACTCCCAAGATGAGTCTGTTACATCGGATACTGACCTCGATGACGCAGAAGGGTCTCCCAAATCATCTTCGGATGATATCTCCTTCTCAGACATCTTGGAGATTCTGAGACAGAGAGGTGACTGGCAAGCCAAAACCCCTTCAGCTGAGGAGTCAGTCTTCCTCAAGGCCTTTGGGGCCCAGCCTTCTGCCTCCTGGGTGTCTCCGCCCTTGATGAACTCCTTGATTTGGTTTCTCGAAGGTGGGAACACCCTGATTCTGTGGAACCGGTGCCTGCGAGGCCCAATAAATTTTGTCAGCCCCCAGAAGGAGTTTCTCACAAAGGGTGTGCCTGTAGATGCTTTGGTGGTGGCTTCTGCCACACAGCAGGACGTGGCAGAGGCTTCGACGTCTGTTCATCCTCCTAATAAGGATTCTAGGAGCATGGATAGATGCGGAAGCGTGCCCTGTCTTCAGCGGCCTTTGCCTTACGGTCGCTGAACTACTTATGTCATTTTACGAGGCTCCAAAGGGATCTTCTCAAAGAGCTAAATGACTCTCTTGTTGGTAACCTACCTGAGGCTGGCCCGACTGTTGGCACAGATGACTACCCTCCTTTCTATTGTTAACTCGTCCATGAGGCTCATTTCATATGCGGCCGAAGGGGCGAGTAGAGCAGCGGGAACAGGCGTTGCCCTCAGGAGACAAGCCTGGTTACGCTTGTGTTCGTTCGCGGAGGCCTTCAAGTCTTCCTTCGCCGTCGCCCCCTTTGATGGGTCATCTTTGTTTGGACCCAAGGTGAAGAACACACTAACTCGGTGCGAGCAGGAGGGCAAGACTTTGACTGCCGTTGGGGCCCGATTTTCCGCTCCTTCTAGGCCTTACCCCAAGGCTCGGAGAGGAGGGAAAATGTGGTTTAGAAAATCTCAGAAGTCTTTCCCTACTCCACCCAGTGATTCCCCCTCCAGAGACAAGGGGATTTGGAAGACGCCGCCCCAGAGGTGGCAGAGGCCCCCGTAACTCTGGAGACCGTGATTCCTTTCGTGGTTCTTCATACAACCAGCGTCCCTGAGTTGTTGCCCGACTGTGCAACTCCGGAGCCAGTCGGGTCGTTTTCGGCGCACCCACAAGCTTGGGAATCCATAACAAGCGATCAGTGGGTGCTTCGCATTACCGGAGGTTATATCATCCCCTTCAACAAACCCCCTTTCTTTAAGGGAAATCCCGGACGTACCACCCAGTCAGTGGGATCAGGCAGCATTAGAGGTTTCAAAGGTGCTAGAAAAAGGAGCCATCCAGCCTGTCCCCATCGCCCAGATCGGATCAGGAACTTACTCAAGATTATTTTTTGTACCAAAAAAGACAGGGGACTTCAGGCCCATTTTGGACCTCAGTTCATTGAATCGTTTCGTAAAGAAGTCCAAATTCGGAATGGTCACTCTTCAATCTATTCTTCCTTTGCTGGAAAAAGATGCATGGATGTGCTCCATAGATCTCCAGGACGCTTACTATCACATTCCCATAGCTCAAGAGTCCAGGAGACATTTACGCTTCGCCTCGAGTCAGTCATTTCAATTCGAGCACTGCCCTTTGGTCTCACCACAGCCCCCAGGGTGTTCACCAAGTGTCTGGCAGTGGTAACTGCTCACCTGAGAAGTCTGGGATTCCAGGTGTTTCCTTATCTAGACGACTGGCTCCTTACTGCCACCTCCGAGCATCTACTACTCCAAGCGCTCAGAGCCACGTTCACCTTGGGCGTTTCTTAGGGATCACGTTCAATTTGCAAAAATCTGTACTACAGCCATCTCAGCGTATTACTTTCATAGGCGCAGACTTAGACACAAAAGAATGCGCCTTTTACCGGCAGCAAGAATTCAGGTCCTACAAGATCAAGTCAAATCCTGTCTTCCCTACTAAGAGCCCCGCCCATCGGATCCTACAACTGTTGGGCTCGATGGCGTCAACCATACTTTTAGTTCCCTTGGCCAGACTTCACATGCGAATTTTACAATGGCTACTGTCGGTTCAATGGTCTTATCAGGAACTTCCCTTGAACCACTTAATCATAATCACGGAAAGTTGCCGTCGAGATCTGCATTGGTGGCTTCTCCAATCAAATCTCGACCAGGGCGACCCTTTATACCTCAACGTCCCGTTGCCACTGTGACTACGGACGCCTCCCAGGTAGGGTGGGGGGGGGTCATTACCTGGACAGGTCTGTCCAAGGCACATGGCAGATCCAGGAAACGCATTTGCATATCAATGTCCTGGAGATGAGAGCGGTACTATTGGTACTCCAAGCTCTCCATCACGCTCTCCCACAGGGCCCGATTACTATCCTATCTGACAACATGTCGGTGGTGTGGTACATAAACAAGCAAGGTGGAACCAGGTCTTACCCACTATGCAGAGAAGCCATGAGACTTTGGCACTGGGTGGTAGCTACCAACCGTTTTCTAATGGCAACGCACATACCGGGGAAGTCCAATGTGATTGCGGACAGATTAAGCAGGACCATTCTTTTCCCCCACGAGTGGTCCCTCAACCAGGGTATAGCTGCGAAAATCTTCGACAGATGGGGTCTTCCTTGCTGCGACCTGTTTGCCAGCCCTCACAATGCGAAATGCAGAGAGTTCTTCACACTGTTCCCTTCTCAGGGACAGATTCCCAGGGACGCTCTGACTCACATTTGGCCCCGGTCTTCTCGCCTTCCCTCCATTCCCTCCTACCGAGGGTGATACAGAAGGCCATTTACATGGAGAGCGAGATGATTTTGATTGCCCGCACTGGCCTCGTCAAGTTTGGTTTCCTTTCCTACAGAGGCATGCGATAGAAGGTCCATGGTTTCTGGATCCGGTGCCAGACCTGTTGACTCATCAGTCAGGACGGCTTCATCCGTCTCTCAGGTCCCTGAAGTTGGCAGCATGGTTACTCCACTTCCATCCTTAGTCCGAGACAATGCTCTTTCGCCGGACGTTGTCCACATACTGTCTTCTTCTCATAAACCTTCCACCATCAAACTTTATTCCAGTAAATGGAAAAGGTTTGCCTTCTGGGCTCAAGAATGGGGTATAGATCCTCTCACTGCACCAGTATCGGAGGTTCTGAATTTTCTGGCCTCCCTTTTTCAGTTGGGCTCTTCAGTTTCTACCATTAAGGTTCAGCTAGCGGCGATCTCTAATTTTCATGCTTCATTTGAACCTTCATTGATGTCTCACAAACTTTGTAAGGCTTTCCTTAAAGGGGCTTGGCTCCTTAGGCCTCCTTTATCTCATCCTGTCCCCCCTTGGGATTTGAATATGGTTCTTGCTGCCCTAACTGCCCGTCCTTTCGAACCAGCTGCTACCTGTGATTTAAAATTTCTGTCTTGGAAAACGGCCTTTTTAGTAGCCATAACGTCTGCCAGGTGAGTTTCAGAACTTCAAGCTCTTTGTTCTGATCCTCCCTATTTGATTTTTCACAAGCATAGAGTTTCATTGAAATTAAACCCTGCATTTATACCAAAAGTGGCCTCCTCTTTCTGTATTCAACAAACTATAGAACTCCCTGTCTTTTTTCCAGAATTCTCTAATAACGCAGAATATATTTTGCATCAGTTGGACGTACATAGACAACTGCGTTTTTATTTGAATAGAACCGCTCAAACGCGGAAATCAAATCAATTGTTTGTTTCCTTTGCAGTGAACAAATTGGGTCAACCAGTAACAAACACCTCCATATCTAAATGGATTAAAGATTGTATCATTTTTATTTATTCACAGGCTAACAAAGACCTTCCCTTTCCAGTCAAGGCTCATTCTACCAGGGCAATGGCTACTTCCGTAGCTTTTCACTCCAAGTTATCAATAGATGATATTTGTGCTGCGGCAACCTGGACTTCTCCGCACACTTTCATTTCTCATTACAAATTGGATGTGGTTTCTCGAGGCAGAGCTTCCTTTGGTTCCACAGTTCTCAGGAGTGTTTTCCAATGAGCCACCCGGGATGTAGGTGCTAGCGACGCTGTCCGATCTGGTATGAATGTAGGCGAGATAGGATCCCATTACATCTTTTAGTTATGTACTTACCATAACCCGGATGTATGGGATCCATCTCGCCTACATTCATAATACCCACCCTCCTTCCCCCTTCCATTCGGATTTAGAGGAGCTGTAGTCCCTTTTTTCTTGGCGATCTTTCTTGAAGAACTTTAGTTGGTTATAGTGACTACTAGTTTTTCTGTGTTTGCATGGATGTATGAAAGCGAACAAACAAGATCTGGGGAAGCAGGTGTAGTGCATCCTGGGATAGGGAGTAGCCCAGCCAATGAGAGACTTCGTGCTAGTGTATTAGTTGCCGAGTCGGAGCCAATGGATCGGCTCCGAACCCATCTGTTATGAATGTAGGCGAGATGGATCCCATACATCCGAAGTTATGGTAAGTACATAACTAAAAGTTATCAGTAGTTGTCACTTTAATTTTAAAGTGTGTTTGCTTAAGTAGAACAAAATGATGCAATTGGTAAATGCTGATCACCTGTCTTACTTATAAGGAAGGTTTTTTATTGCTGTAACTCTTTCTGAAGAAGTTTGCTATCAGGCTGACGAAAAGCGCTTTAAACAGTGGAATAAATAGTGTTATTTGACTCTTCTCGGACTGTGTTGCTGGCTTTTCAAACCTGTTTTTGGATTTAGATATTCAGATGAACTAATAAAACTGCAAAAAATTAGAGATTAAAATGAAGGAAAGCCTGTCTGAATATGAAACTGCTCAAGAAGAGATGTTTAAAAATGATAGAATTAGGGGACAGAGCATGTATGGAAAATTTGAATAAGTATGCAAGCCGCGGTGGTACAGCGGTAGCATTGTTGCCTCACAGCAAGAGGTTCTCCTGTTCGATTCTCAGCTGGAGTGCCTTGTGTGTGGAGGCTGCATGTCCTCCCCATGGTCGAGTGGCCTCTGAAAGACATGCGTGAATGAGCGTGCCTTTGCTGAAGGTTGGGTGTTGAGCTGGCAACTTGGCACCATAAAAATCTTCTGCCAATCATTAGCAGACCGGAGTTTCGCTGTGGCAACCCCTAACTGGGAAAAGCTGAAAAGACAAACAACCAGAAAAATAAGTATGAGCAGATTTTATTAATTTTATGAAGGTACACATAAGCAACTGGGCTAGTATTCCACAGCAGGAAATGTTGATTAAAAGGGCACACCATGTGTATGTTCCAAATATGACCATGTGAAAGCAGCCAAGACCTTTATTAGTAAATATGCAAACTTACGAGCAGAAAGAGTTGATCTTGACAAAACTCTGGCAAAATGGCAAAATTATTAAAAGTTAGAGGCAGTAGAAATTATTATTAACTGTACAGCATGAAGAAGAGAAACACATTTATTCCAGTGATCAGGGAATGTTGAGAGGGAGGTGTGAGATTTAAGCTGCTGTATCCAGCTGTCTTCAGGATATTTTTTTCCTGGAGGATCAAAACCATTTTTTGATTCAGAACAGGCTAAGGAGAGAATGCAAAAGTTTGTCCAACATAAAATAAGCCATCAAGCACATAAAGAGACTTTGTCAGTGAAACTTTTTTCCACTGTTCCAAAGGCAAATGTTTGAGAGACAGAAAAAAGCACAGGAGTTGAATAGAAGAATCGAGTGCACCGTGGAATTGAACTAGAATCTGGAGTTGGGAGATGGAGAAGAAGAAGATTAGCAACACGGAAATTAGTGAATAAATGTGAGACTGCAAAGTATCAATCACATTTGTGAAATACAGCTTTATAAGAATAAGTGGAAAGAGTAGACTTTTGTTGACTTTGTTAAATTTATGAGGGACTGGGAAGCATTTGCCTCACTTCATGTCATCGATGTTTAGAAGGTCGCTAAGGAGAGAGCAGGTGAAGGAAAAAGGTAACTGTAAGTAAAACAATTGCTTAAAAGTATTTCAATGAAACTTTTCACAGATATAAATTGCATAATGTATATTAAAGTGCTTTTAGTTGTTCTTGTATATAATGAAGTTAATAAAGCAAATAAGATGTCTTTTCTTTCTCTTCCTCTTCCTCTTCTCTTTCTTTCTTTTTGTTATCAAGAAATGTTAGCATCACAGTGCGAAAAAAGAAGAAAAGCTAAACAACTGCATGTTTTAGTTAATACAGTGTAATCTTGGGTTGTTCTGGTGGTGGATGGTGTGAAATGTACACAGATCATAATATATGTAGAGCTGATGTGTTTTCTCTCACTTTTGCATAACTGGCTGTCTGGATTAAGACCTTTGGCTTAATACAATAACAAATTCTAAGTGGAAACAAATAAATATAAGAAGACCAAATATAATGAAAAGTTTCATCATCATCAGCAGCAGCAGCCCCCTTTTTTCCCATTTTTTCTACATAGGGTTGTGGTATTGTGTTAACTGTCTCCAGCTGTCTCGATTCAGTGCCACACTCCTGCCTGACTGTCGCAGATCTTCTTTCACACAATCCATCCACCTCTTTGCTGGATGTCCGTGCTTCCTCTTACCCTTTTCCTATCTGTCCCAAATCTTCCTCACCAGATTGTCCTCTGCTTTTCTACATGTGCCCAAACCACTGTAATCTGTTATCGTTGATCTTTTCTACAATTGGAGCTACTTTGGCTTCTGTTCTTATGTCCTCATTTCTTCGTCTGTCCCACAGTGTGGATCCTACCTCCTTTCTCAGGCTCTTCATTTCCATCACCTCTAGCTTCTTCAACTGTTCTGCCTTTACTGCCCAGGTTTCTGTACCATACAGTAGTACTGGTCGCACCACTGTCTTGTATACCTTACTTTTCAGCTTCTTTGGAATTCTTCTGCAGCTCCTCTGATTTTAGCTTTGACGTCTTCATTCAGACTACCCTTCTCCTCAACTACTCCTCCCAGATACTTGAAGCTGTTTACCTGTTCCACTATCTTCCCTTCTATCTCTATTTTCAGCTTCTTCTGATTTCCCCAGTTTGCTGCCCTTACCACTGTGTTATCTGTGCTTAGTTTCATCCCATGTGCCTTCAGATTTACATTCCATTCTCCTATCCTTTGCTGAAGTTCTAGCTCAGAGTCTGCCTGTACTGCCACATTATCTGCATACAGCAGCTTTGTTGATCCATTCCCTCCAACCTGTTTGCTAATGTAGTCCATCACCAGTATGAACAGCAGTGGGCTCAGAGCTGAACCCTGATGTACACCCACACCCACTGGGAACCCCTCAGTGAGGCCGAACACTGTTCGTACTTGAGTCATTGGATCCTTGTACATAGCCTGCACTAATTCTACCAATGTTTCTGGGGCTTCAAACCACCACAGTACTGCCCAGATCAACTTTCTTGGGACCTTGCCATATGCTTTCTCCAAGTCTAGGAATACCCAGTTGGACTCACTCCTCATCTGTAGCTTCTTCTCAAGTATCTGTCTCAATGCAAACATCAGGTCACTTGTGCTGCATCCGGATCTGAATCCAAACTGCTCATCTCCCATCTTACGTTCTATTACTTTGTGTATCTGTCTATCAATCATCCTCTCCAGAACTTTCATGCATTGTGATAGGTGTTTGATGCCTCTGTACTGCCCAGAGTTGTGGACGTCCCCTTTGTTTTTCTACACTGGCATGAGTATGCTTATTCTCCGGTCATCTGGAATATGCCTTTCTCTCCACACTGCTATTAGTACCCTCAGGAGCCGTTTCTTCGCTATCTCACCCAGATCTTTATCATATCTGCTGTGACCTCATCTGAGCCTGCTGCTTTCCCTGACTTCATCTTCCTTAGTGCTGTTCTTACTTCTTCTAGGGTAGGCTCCTCTTCTTCACTCATCATAGGCTGTTTCTGGGGCAGTACAGCTTCTGTGTGGTTTTCTTCATTCAGAAACTGCTGGAAATACTCCTTCCATCTGTCTTTGATGTCTTCTGGGCTGGTGAGCAGGTTGCTGCTGGCATCCCTTATGAAGGGTGTCTGACTATCTTCTTTATCTTTCTGTCTTTGCCTTGCAACCTGATATAGTTTCTTTGTGCCCCTTACTGAGTCACTTTCTAGAAGTTGGTACAGTGCCTCCCATGCCCTGTTCTTTGGTATTGCAACTTCTTTCTTAGCTTCTTTGTTAGCCAACCAGTAGTCCTTCCTAGCCTGGTCAGTATTTTCTGTCTCCCACTTCTTCCTACACTCCTTTTTTCTTTTGATGACTGTCTTGACTTCTGCATTCCACCACCAGCTTTCCTTATGTACCTTATTTCCATACCTGGCTTGGCCTCATATCTTTTCTGTAGTCCTAACACATGCTGTTTTTAGGCGCAGCCATTTTTTTCAACTCTACGTATTTCCTTCTCTTCTTGGGGTGCAAGTGCCCTGAGTAATTCCTTGAACTGTTATACTTTCTCACCAGTCAGCTTCCAGGTCTTCAGCCTGGTCTCTGTTGACCTTAGAGCCTTATCTGGCCATTGCTTGTAGCTGATTGTGGCAACTAGTTGTTTATGCTGTGAGCTGACTGTTTCACTGGGGATAACTTTGCAATCATGGATTCTGCCCCAGTGCCTTTTCCTTACTAGGAGGAAGTCTACCTGAGTTGCATGTTGACTACTCTTATATGTGATCTTGTGACTGTCTCCCTTTCTGAACCATGTGTTGGCTACTATCAAGCCATTTGCCAGACAGAAGTCTAGAATGATTTCTCCTTCTTTATTCCTGTTGCCCCACCCATGTGGACCCAGGCAGTCCTCATATCCTGTTTTGTCTGTCCTGATATGTGCATTCAAGTAACTCATTATCAATACCAATTCATGTTGTCCTGCTTTATCTAGTAGGTCCTGCAACTGCTGTCGGAATGCACTCTTTTCCTCACTATCACATCCCTGCTGTGGGGCATAAGCTGAGATTATGAATACTGCCCTATCATTACACTGGAGTCTCACTGCCATGAGTCTGTCATTAATTCTGATGATATCCCTTACTGCCTTCTGAAGCCTGTCTCTCACCACAATTCCTTCACCATTTCTAGCCTGCCCTCCACCTGATTAGTAGACTCTGGATACCAAGCCAAGTGGGTTTGTTGCACTGCCCTTCCATCTTGTCTCTTGGATACATAGCATGTCCAGCCTCCTCCGTATCATCATGTCATCCACTTTCAAGCTGTGTCCTGTCAGTGAACCTACATTAAGTGTAGCAATTCTCAGTTCATGTTTGGCAGGTTGGTTGGTTTTACGTCCAGCTTTCGCTCAACAGAGTTATCCCAGGTAACCCAGGCTGAGCAACTAGACACCAGCCAGCCAGTGGCTTATTGACCCAGGGCTGCTGGGCTTTATACCAGGCACACTCTGGCCAATAGGGGCACATATACCCCTCCCACCATTAGCACTGGTCCCTGGCATGGGTCAGAGTAGGCCAGGTCCTAAACCCACTTATCACTGATAACTACCCATGCCCATTTTTGGTGATTCGGTCATGTTGACTAATGAAAAGTTTCCTTTAGCAATAAATGCCTCAGCTTGTCTTTCAAGCTGCAGCAGAGGACTGCAATTTTCTTTTTTCTCTTACTTTTACATGGAAACAAGCTGATAACTGGGCAATAAAAGACAGACTACTGGTTTATTCAAGCATAAAAGTTAATGATTTCTAAAAGTATGCGCGTTGTTTTTACATGTGGGGGAGGGGGAATAAAGATAGAAAAAGAACAGACTAGATTAGTGTAAGTAGAAACACAGGAAATAACAGGGTTCCTATCAGTTCGTCGAATCTTCAGCAGTTAGAACACCATATGTTTGAACTGTGAAGTTTGAAAACTGATTATCGCAAAGCCATGGAACACGGAATTCTTTCCCAGGGAAAGAATTTGGTTGGCCATTTCTGTGGCTTCGCTATTTTCAACACTGTGGTGGAAAGTTATGGGTTGGGTTCAGGTAAGTGTGCTATTGTGCGGACGTTAGGGTTAGGGCACGGGTTAGGTGAGTTAGGGTTAGGGCTCGGGTGAGGTGGGTGTGCGATAATGACGGACCTTAGGGTTAGGGTTTGGGTTAAGGTAAGTGGATAGATAGTAGTGTATGCACAGTTTAGTGTAGGGTTAGATGTAGGATTTTAAGTGTATGTGCGTGGAGTGCTGTTTTTGTGGTGTGATTGTGTTGTGTGTGTGTTTCTTGGAACAGCGTTTTTTTTCCCTGGGAAAAAAAATCGCTGTTCTAAGCCTTCGATGATTTTGCACTTCGAGGTTAGAAGTTTGAACATATGGTGTTTGAATTTCTGAGGATTCGTCGAAGTGATATAAACCCGAAATAACATGCATCTCAGCATGGATAACCTCAATTTCAGGGTAATTAGGGCCTGTGTTAGCAGCTGTCTACCTAACACAAATGTTCCCAGTAGGAGGGTTAAACTTTATTATATGAAGATCCGCATAGATCTGATGTTGTTCTTTTATTCTTTCCTCAGTGATTGGGTAGCAGAATCGACCTCGAATCTGAATTGGCCAAATACAATTGGCTCTTGGATCCAACTCATGAGCTCTGTTCTCTACCCATAATGCCCCTTTCAACTAGCTGTACCTCAGATCTGGTTTAATTCCATAATGCTGAGAGGTCTTTTGGGTATTTTTTACTTGTTGTAACTAGTTTTTGCTTTTAATATTTACCATCAGTATTTAAATTCACCCACCTCCCTCTCCTAATTGTTATTTTTCAGGTATCTTGACTGATAGACATTTTCCCGGTTTTCTCCTGTCTCATGTTTTACCTTTTGGTAACCTTTTTGGTACCATTGTAGGTATTTGCCCATACCTCTTAAATTTTTTCTTCTACCCTTTAGAGGGTATTCTCTTCTACCATTGCTGGTAGTTAAACTTAAAAAAGTCTTTCTCCTTCTCAGTTTCCACCTTCTACCTTTAATCTCTTTCTCAACCTTTATTTTCTTCTTCAGAAATGGCTGAAAAAAAAACAACAGGTTTTAAAAACTGCCCTTCCTGTGAGCATAAGTTTTCTAACTCCAGTACCCACAGGGAGTGTGTCTACTGTCTCAGAGCATCACATCTTAACACTGACTGCTCCATTTGTGCTGCTTACGTTCCAGGGCACTTAGTGATAGAAAAAAATAAGCTGATGCTTAAAGCATTGCTGCCACTGTTTTCTTCTTCTGTAGGGGCTCACACCCCCAGGAAGCCTACAAAATCATTTTCAGAGGTGTAGGGCTCATGTAAGTGGTCCCACACTCTATATCTGAAAGTTGCTACCTCTACTTCTTCTTCCGAGCCTCCACAGAAGATTCTAAAAACTTCAGAACCAACTTCTTTGGATCCTAAAAGGAAGCACTGCAATCCCACACCCTCAGATCTGACTGCTCTTCAAGTTAGATTTCCTCAAACCACTCACCCAAGTTCACCATAGAACATGTTTCTCATTGGATCCATTGCCCTTTTCTCCAGGGAATCCTGAGGAGAGATTCTAGGCCTCAATTCACCATCCCCTCCCATTAGATCCTCCAGAATTCTTTCAGAAGGTGACATGGATAGAATGATGAGAAAGTTTCTCAGAGCTCAGGTTCAGATAGGGTTATTCTGCCTTAATTTCCCATCAGATCTGTGAGCTTCCCTTCCACTTCTCACTTAGTAATCTCCCTTCTCCAATCTATCCCATGGTTTCGGAGCCCTTGGTTCCGAGAGCCCAGCAAGTGTCAGCATCCAATCTGAAGGCTACTAGATATGTCACTCTGTTGGCTTCTCTGACTGGTTCCACTCTGATCCTGTTGGATTAGGATGAATCTTGGAGCTGAAGCATCAGTGCCAGATCTGGGGAGGCTAGGTTCCACTCCAGTGTTATCAGAACCATCCTTGCTTCTTGGAGCTTCGGTGTTGGAAAGCTTGTGTCCAACTCCTTCTTCAAGACACTAATCCAAATAGATTTGGGGTTTGGTAGCTTTGAAGATTTTGGCCCCAGTGTGGCCAGCCACAGCTCCTCCCAGTACTTCTGTCTTCAAAGTAGTGGAGAGGGTTTTCTCTCAACCGAGAGATATGGCTAGTCTCCCCTCCTTGGGTCCTACATCCATTGCTCCTTTGGGTTGGTTAAATTATGGACTTCCATTTTAAAGTAGTTGTTAGGCATTAGGCAGACTAAAAGGTAAAGAAGGCCTAGAAATGTAGTGTCAGAATTGTGTTTCATATATGCATGCATTTTAGAAAAGACAGTTATGCAGAAAGGAAGAATAACTTTGCTGGTCAAGCATGGGTGAACAGTTCCCAAGGAAAGGCTACAGACTGTTCTTTTTCTCTTCCTTTCTCAAGGGAAAGATACAATCTTGCCAGCTACAAAATGTTCCTTTCTCAAGGGAGAAATGTACATAGCAATGGAATGCTAAATAAAGAGGCACATGCAAAACTAGGCTTGGAAAGCAAGGTAACCAAGATTAAGGAGGCATGTAGAGCATTACAGGGTTTTTTATTATTAAAATATACTTCAGATACAGTCAGGGAAGTCAGTTAGTTCGGCCTGAGATACAGAAAAGATTAAATATCCAGCATTTTAGAAAGGAAGCTACAATACAGACACTCGAGCCTGAGTACAGAAGACAAGTCAAATAAAGACTGTTTCAGTTTATATTATTCAGGACAATCAAAATATACCTGCAGAAACTTTGGATATATTTATCAGCATTGTTATTACTAACCAGCATACCAGTATTTCTACAGAATGTTAGTGTTTATCAGCACTGTTAACGGAGACAGTATTTGGATATTGTAAACATCTAATAAATCCTTATTAAATGAATTATAGTGTTTGGAGCATTCATTCTGACAAGTACAAAATGCTTGGCCTATAAAGGAAAAAATTGGCACCTGTTCAGCATGAGTTTCAGTAATTAACAGATAAAGACTTTCATTCCAGTCTCATTTTAGTTGTTTCCAGTTAATTCCAGTATAGTACAGTCTCATTAATTCTTGCAGGTTTTAGCTCTTATCCTCTCAGGCCTACTTTACAGGGACAGCTGGTACCATCTAGCATCCAGACAGTCTCCATGGAGGAACTCTCCCTATCATCGGATACCTCTCCTAACCATCCCACTGAAGAAGCTCCCTAAAGGAGAACATGCAAAAGGAGATGCATATATTCCCCTGTGGAATTTCCCACTGAAGATACTGACTTCAATGAAGGGGAAGGGTCCCCTAGGTCTCCACCCTGTGACATCTGCTTTGGAGACATGTTAGCGATTCTTAAGGAAAATTATATATGGTCCTCAGATGCCCCCTCCCCAGAAGAGTCAGTTTTTCTGGAAGCTTTTGGGTTCAGCCGATCTATGTTTTGGATAACTCCCCCGGCAGATGAGCTTACTGATTTAATCTCTCACCAGGCATGGAAGGAACCAGATACTGTATAACCCATCCCTCATCATCCAGATATATTTTCGGCACCACCAAATGACAGATTATATTGGAGCAAAGGAGTCTCTGTTGATGCTATAATTGTGGCAGCAGCCACTAAGAAGGAGCTACTGGAGCAGAGGTCCTCAGTACATCCCCTTAATAGAGGGTCCAGGGCATTGGACAAGTTTAAAAAGTGCTTATTTACTTCAGTGACCTTTGCCTTGAGATTCCTGAAATACTTTGTGCACATCACAAGATTACTGTGGGATTTGACTAAGGAACTCTCCAAATCCCTCTATGAGTACATGTCTGTGGATAAATACAAGAGGTCCTCTTCACAGCTGGCTACTCCATTATCCATCTCCAATGCATCCATGAGGTTAATATTCCATGCTGCAGAAAGTAACTTATGAGCAGCTGGTTCAGGCATAGCTGTTAGGAAAAATACCTGGATGCACCTGTGTGACTTTATGGAGCCTTTTAAGTGTTCTTTTATCAATGCTCATTTTGATGGAAGATCTTTGTTTAGACCTACTGCAAAGGAAACACTTTCTCGGAATGAACAGAATGGAAAGACCCTGTCTGCTACACAGATATGCTTTCTTTTCCACAACAATCCTTTTCCAAGAATCAAAGAAGAGGCAAGAAAATGCGGTTACATAAGTTCCTGGCTCCGTTCCAAGATTCAGATGGGGATAACTCCTCCAGAGGCAGAGAGGGAGTTTAAATTGAAGACGCCTTCCTCATAGCAGAGAAGGCCCACAAAACCAGGGTTTCCAGGATTCTGTTTTGGATAAACCCTTTTAGCACTCCTAATGAGTTGCCTGACTGCTCACCTTTGGAGGGGGCTTGTCTTTGCACCCAGATGTCTGGGCTTCAATAGCAAAATATTCTTGGGTGCTAAAAATCATATCCAGAAGCTATTTCATACCATTTTCTCAGATTCCTCCAACCAAAACAAGAAGGCTTCCCAATGTACCACTCAGTGAGAGAGAAGCCATAGCTCAGGAATTTCAAAAGCTGCTAAACAAAAGAGTCATCTAGGAGGTCCCGCCAGACCAGAAAGAATTCAAACTTACTCAAGTTGCTTTTAGTGCCAAAGAAGACTTTATACCTGATACTAATTTCAGATCTAAACAAATTGATTCAATTTGTGAAGAAGTCAGAGTTCTGAATGATTGTGGTTCAGTCCGTTCTGCCATTTTTATGCGAGGAAGATTGAATGTGCTCAATCTCCAAGAAACATATTACACATCAAAATGAACAGATGATCCCAAAGATTTCTGTGCTTTTGTCTGGTGGCCAGTCACTTTCAGTTCAGATCCTTGTCCTTTGGTCACACCACAGCCCCCAGCATCTTTAACAAGTGAATGGCAGTGGTAGCAGCTCACCTAAGACTACTGGGATTCTGAGAGTTTCCATATTTGAATGACTGGATCCTCACCTCCCTAACCAAGCAACTCCTAGAGTAGTTCAGGCACTATTTGCTTCAGCTGTGTCAATCCCTAGGCATCTCAGTCAACACCTGCAAATCTCATCTACAAACTGTTCAGAGCCTGAAGTTTATAGGTGCCCATTTGGACACAGTAAGTGAGATAGCTTGCCTTCCTTCACATCGTGTAGACTTAATCAGGTTTCAGGTGAAACAAATCCTTATTCACCCTTCTAGCCTGGCCAGGCATGTCCTTCAAGCTCTAGAATCAATGGCAGCGGCCATAACCCTAGTCCCAATGGCCTTTTTTATATGTGCATTCTTCAATGGACACTAGCTGTTTAGTGGTCAGTTCTGCATCATCCTCTGTCCCTTCCAGTAAAACTCTCTCTTGAGTCTGCAAAGATCATCTTTGTTGGTGGATTCAGTTGGACGAAGTTTCACTCGGCTGTCCCTTTATTTTATCCCCTCCACTAGCTACAGTGACCACAGAACCTCCCAACTGTGGTGAAAGGGCAGTTCTTGGGAAGGATGGTCCAAGGCACTTGAACCCCAAAGAGACCAATTTGCATATCAGTGTCATAGAGATGAGAGTGAACCTACTAGCGTTGCAAGACTTTCAAGATGTTCTACCTCTGTGGACCATTGTGATGCAAACTGACAACATGACTATGGTATGATGCATCAACAAACAGGGGAGGACCTGTTTTTAACCCCTCTATTGAGAGGCAGTGAGAGTGTGGCAGTGGGAAATTGCTTCCAACCACTTTCTAGTAACAATGCACATACCAGGGAAGACCAATGTTTTAGCAGACAAACTCAGCTGTTCACTTTTGATGCCTCACAAGAGGTCTTCTCAATCAAACAGTGGCAGAGAAGATTTTCCATCATTAGGGTCAACCTTGCTGTGACCTTCTTCCCTCTCCCCCAATAGCAAGTGTAGCAGGTTCTTTGTCTTAATCCCCCCTCAAGGGGAGTCATCAAGAGATACTCTTTTCTATGTTTGGCCTTCCAGTCTCCTTTATGTTTATCCCCCATTACCTGTAATTCCAAAATTCTTACAGAAAGCATACTGGATGAAGAGCTCAGTTATCATCATTGCTTCCTTTTGACCTCATCAAGTGTGGTTTCCCCTTCTTGTGGTCTCATCTTTGTTATCCTCCATGGATACTGGACTCCAGTCCAGATCTTTTCTCACATCCCTCCAGGATGGAGCATCCCAATATTCTAGGCTTCAGACTGACTGCATGGTTTCTCCAATTCCATTGATAGTTAGACAGCCCAGGCTTTCCTCCCCAGTCTGACAGATACTTCTGTCCTTCTAGAAAGCTTCTTCAAGAAAAATCTACAAAAGTAAATGGAAGAGATTCTCATTTTAGGCTCTTCAGAGGGAACTTGACCCTTTCACTGCACCTATTTCTGCAGTTCTACATTTCTAACAACAATTTTTAAAGAAAGTGCTAGTTTTTCAACTATCAACATACGATCAGCAGCTACATGTAATTTTCACTTGGAAAAAATTGCTTTTTCATTAGCTTTTTCAAAGTTGTGCAAGGCCTTTGTAAAAGGCAACTTTTTATTCAGACTTCCAGTGAAAGACCTGTCATCTCCTTGTGATTTAACAGTCATATTGCAAGGATTAATTCAACAGCCCTTTGAACCAGCAACTAAATCTTATTTCATATTTTTGCCTTGGAAAACAGTCCTTTTGGTAGTCATTGCATCTATGAGATGAGCTCGTGAATTCCAGGCTTTATCCTCCAAAGATAGAGTCAGATTACAAACAAATCCATCCTTGCTGCCTAGGGAAGCATCCAAACCAAGTATTAATCAAGCCAGTAATTTACCTGTTTTCTTTCCTAATTTTGCTAACAAAGGAAAGTAAATTCTACACCTTTTAGATATACATAGGCAGCTATGTTTTTATCTTCACAGAACAAAGGCATTCAGGACATCAGAACAACTTTTTGTCTACTTCTCCTCGAACAGATTGGGATCCCCAGTTTCTAAAACTACCCTGACCAAATGGATTTCTGATTGCATTCCCTTTGTTTACATTCAGTGAGGTCTCTCCCTACCAAAGCCTCTTAAAGCACATTCTGTTAGATCCATGGCTACCTCTTCTGCCTTTTGGCCTGGAACTTCAGTTGATGAATTTTGTGCAGCAGCTACTTGGTCTAACCCCCATACCTTTATAGCTCATTACAAACTATAACATCCAGAAGCAGTACTCTGGAATATCCTTCCATGAGGGCCAGCCAAGTTCATGTAACTGGAGACTCTGTCCCAATTGTTGAAGAATGAATGAAAAGGACAACATCAGATATTAAAGTTATGTAGTGACTATAGCTATGCATCTGTGTTTTGCATTTTTCTTCTTCCTCAACTCCGCTGCCTCCTGCCCGCTCCCTTTCATCTTCTGGAGTGACCTGGTGGATATTGTGGAACCCTTTGTTACAGGTTTGTAACATAGCTCTGTCTTTTCCTTTCTATGACTATATGTTTTGGGCTTATAAGGCAGCAAACTCAATCTGAAGTACAGCTATTTGACCGGAGCATTGTGGGTAGAGGGAGGAGCTTGTGAGGTGGATCTGAGAGTCTACTGTATGTTTCCAATTTGAATCCAAGGTCAGATCCAATACACAATCATTGAGGAAGAATGAAGATGGACAACACAGATGCATAGTTATGGTGAGTACATAACTATAATTTATGTCTGTATTAAGTTAATAGGTTATGAGAGTGTTATGGGGTGTGTTTGCTTTTTTGTTTGGGAGGTCTTATTACAACAAAAAGTCTTGTAAAATATGGCATAGGTTCCAGTGTTGATGAAAAGAAAAACTGAATAAAGGATTAACCTGCCAAACATGAATGGGTGCAAGTATCACCAAAGCAGGAACTAGACATTTAAAAAAACTGTCATATATAATAGATGGGAATAATGACTTCTTGCCATAATTACAACCTTCTCCATATTATCTTGGAATGTAATTGATCTCACGCATATATACAAAAAAGAAAGAATACATGATTGTATTTAAAAAAAAAGATTGCAAATAATAGTGCTACAGGAGACACACTTAAAAAGAACTGAGCATGTAAATTTGTTAAAAAAAGAATTTCAAGATAGATAGTCTGCAAAACATCAGGGGCAAAGGAAAAGAAGAGTTTTCATATTACTTGCTAGAAGAGCTCCAGTAGAGATAAAAGAGGAAAGAAATATAAGAATGGTAGAGTTGTACTAGTAAGGGGCTACTTGCAAGGTATGAGGATTATGCTGGCATGTAGTTGTATTCCTCCTAAAACTGCTATTTTGGAGCTTAAAAAGATTTGGGGAGAATAATTAGCTTTCTGCAGGTAATATTACTTATAGGTGGGGACTGCAATTTGATTTGCAACAGTGAAGATGTAACTGAGGGCCTAGATGAGAAAATATAACAAAAAAGGTTAGATGTCTTAGGAAATTATCGACAATACTTGGTACAAAAGATGTGAATTCAGTAGTAGGAACCTTGAGAGGCTTTACATATTATTCCCTAAGGTACAATAACTGGGCTAGATGTGAAAGTAATTATATTTGGCAGGAAACATGTCCGTTTGATACACATCCAGTAACTATTTCAGATCATGCACAAATAATTGCTAAGATAAAAATGCAGGGTAATGAAATAAAGATGAGACATTTGTGCTTCTCCACCTGCCTGTTAAAAAGAGAAGAATTTAAAGAATGATTAGTGGAAATTCTCGAGGAGTTATTTAGGAGGATGGAAAGTACTCCAGAAGTTATAGCTAGTTGTTGTTCTTCTTTCAGCTTCTCCCGGTTAGGGGTTGCCACAGCGGAACTCCGGTCCTCTAATGATTGGCAGTAGAGTTTTACGGCGCCGAGGTGCCAGCTCGACGCACCACCTTAAAAGAAGGCACGCCCATTGAATTGGATAAAATGAAAGTGGAGTTTAAAAATAGGGTAGAAATAAAAGAATAAGATCTGGTTAATAGATAATAAGAATTATTTAGAGAGGCTGCCAAAGGTTAACTTACTACAAAATAAGGGGAATTTCACAGAACAAGAGGAGATACAGTTGCAGAATGCTAAAGAAAAAATAAGGGAGCACCTGGATATTATGCATTAGTGTAGAAAGACTGCTGATAAGCAACTATTTTCTGATAAGCACAAAAACTGTTGGAACAACTTAGACAACAGAAAGTAGAAAGGGTTGTTGCCAAACTTAGGGAGCCTTTAATAAGAAAAATTACCAGAGATCCATATAGGTATTAAAGATATTTCAGAAACTGGGAAAATCAAGAAAAAGCACAAATGGAAATATTTATTGAAGACTTAAATATGCCAAGGTTAGAGGTAGATGAGGCTCAACAACTAACAGTTTAAGATGGGAGGAGATGAGATAAAAATGGTCATGTATAACCAATCTACTGGAAAGTTTCCAAGAATAGATGGTATTCTGATGGAAGTTTGGATGTTAGGAGGGAAGAATGTAATAAAGATCTGGAAGGTTTTGTTTTGCAGTATTTTAAACGAAGGGGAGGCACCAACATCCTGGAAAAAAACAACTGTTATGCCTGTAACACCTCAAGATGGTAAAGACCCATCTGATCCAGTTTTATATGTGCCCATTTCAATTTTAAACTATGATTTTAAAGTGTTTATGTCCATAATGGCTAAACAAATAGCAAAGGTGATGCCAGAATTAGTAGATGTGGACTAGTATTGTTTTGTGGAAGGGAAGGAAACATTTGACAATATTAATAGAATAATGATCATCCATAAATAAGAAGATTGCAGTAAAATACCACTGTTGTTGATGTGTCTTGATGTATAGAAAGCATTCATCAGAGTAAGCTGGGATTTTATGAGTAGGGCAATGGAATCATTTGCATTTCCTGATACGTTAATAAGGTTAATTAGAAGGATACATGAGAGACCAGAGATAAAAATCAAAATGTGAGGACACCTCCCTGATAAGCTGAATCTGAACAGAAGAGCCAGGCAGGGATGTCCTCTTTCCCTTTGTTATTCTCATTATATTTAGTACCATTGGCAAAGAAAGTAAGGGACTCAGAGTTTTAAGAAAAGTGGGCTTTATTTGCAGATGATATTATATCTGATGTTGTCAATTTTCATTCTGTCCTCAACTGATGGGTTCAGATGTGGATCCAGCACAGCCGTTGCTAAAGCTTGTGGCACTCAAAACCTCTTAAACTTCTCCCTTTCCCACAATGCTCTAATCCCAATTACCCCAGATGTTGTTTTCCACTTTCAATGGAAGATGTAGTTTCCATTCGCTCTCAAGCATTACTGAAAGTTAAGTAAAAAAATTACCTTTTTCTTCACTTAAATCTTCATCTCTATTAGCAGTTAACATTTCCCTTACCTATCTTTCTTCTATTTACCCCCTTTGCATTATCATAACTTTTCCCCTTTCCGCAGTACTTAATCTATTTCTTAAATACTATTTTTAGTATTTTGTTTCTCTCCTACATTTATTGTGGAGTTTTTTCTGCCATTGTTGGTAGTTGTTATTCTCTTTCTCCTGTTTCTCTTTAATAAAAAAGTACTGAAAAGTAGTAGTAGTTTTCTCTCTTAGTGATGTACTTCACTATGGTAGAAAAAGGGCCTGCTGGCTTTAAGAAATGTCTTAAGTGTGGGCATAAACTCCCCTTATCAGATGCCCACACTTTGTGTGTATTGTTTAGGGCCACTTTATTTGCAAGAAAACTGCTGTATTTGCCATGGGCTCAACCCCGAGGCTTTGATGAATACAAAAATAAATTGATTTTAAAGGGATTGCTACTCTCATCTTTTGGCTAGGCTATTTCTGGAGACATGTCTGCCAAAACTAAAACTAAGACTAAACAAACTAAATCAGGGTCCCCAATACCATCCTCTTCAGCTTCAGAGTCATCAGACAAAAGATCTAAAACAGATTTGATCTCATCCTCGGATCTGAAGAAAGGGAAATTGTCTGATCCGGCTTCCTTCAGGTCTGAAGAAACTAAAATTGGCTGATCTGACTTCTTCAGATCTGAAACAAATCATTTCAGATCCGGCTGTTGCTAGTCCTTCAACCTTAATTGTATTGCAATGGACTGCATATTCATCTCCGGCAGATCCACTAACCTCTAGGGTACCTTCCCCCTTTTTGGGTAGACCTAAGTCCCCTTCTGTGCATTCTGTTTATTCTTCCAGAAGTCTTACAGAAGAACTGGTGAGGAAGATTCTCTCGATGCAGGGTCAGATGGGTGTCCCTTCGGCTCCTAACCATCTGGGTCAGGAGGTCTACTTTACTGCTACACCCTCACTACTGGTTCCTTCTCTGATTCCTCCAGCAGGCTCAGAGTCTCTGGATCCTAGTCGTCTAGATCCATCTGGCTCTGATTAGAGGATTATCTTGTCCTCGGATCCGAAGTTTGCTCTGAGTGCTCTGATCCTGTTGGATCCCTAGAGCTCTTAATGCTGAAGCCTCCCTGCCAGATCCGAGGTGTTGCAGTCAATTCCAAAGGCTTCAGAACCATCTCTGCACCTCAGAGCCTCAGCATTGGTTAGCTTGGCTCCAGCATCCACCTCGGGGATTTTGCACTTGGAACAGGGGGAGGAGAGCAGTCCAGAAGCTTGCTTTTTTGGATCAAAGTCTTCCCCTTCTCAGAGCAATCTGCCTTTATGGCTGTAAGGAGAGTGTTCTCTGCCTCAGCAGAACAGTTGGATCCAACTCCCTCAGATCCTAAATGTTCAGCTGTGGTCTCTTTGCATTCAGAGCCTCACCAAGTCTTTTCACAGAGACAGCCAGTACCAAGACTCCAGGCTTCCCCACAGGGAATCTTGATCTCTTCTGATACCTCTTCAGAACATCCCACTGAGGAGGTCCCTAAGAAGAAGAAGTGCAAGAGGAAGCACCTGGACTCACCAGAGATGTCTATTACAGAAGATACAGATTTTGATGAAGGCAAAGGGTTCCTACGGTCACCTCCTGAAGATGTCTCATTTGGAGACAACCTAAAAATCCTTATGCAGAGAGGTGGCTGATCGCCCAACAGCCATTCATCCAAGGATTCTGTATTCCTGGAGGCCTTTAGTACTAGCCTGTCTACCTCCTGGGTTATTCTGCCTGCTAATGAGCTCATTGACTTGATCTCTCGGCGGGTGTGGAAGGAACCTGGCACCATTGAGCCTATACCTTGGAGACCAGATAAGATTATGGCACCAACTATGGACATGGAGCTTTGGGGAAAGGGAAAAGGGGTGCCCATTGATGCCATGGTTGTAGTGGCAGCCACCAAGAAGGAACAGGTCTATATTACAAGACCGAAGATGCATTCTTTCGAATGTGTTTTGGTCAAAAATAAAAGGCTGAAAACGCAAAATATCGATGTGGCTGTTAAGCAAATTCTTTCCCTGGGAAAGAATTCGATTGGCCGCTTTGCCACTTTGCCGTTTCCGGCACCATAGTACAGTCTCGGAGTTGGAACATTTAAGTAGGGGGGGAGTGGTGGTGAAGCCCCCCCACTTAATGTAATGTTTGAAATTGTTATTTATTTATTTATTTTTTTTTTTGGAACAGCTTGGAAAAAAAATCGTTGTTCTGACACTTCAACATTGTAAGCTTTCGCTTACATAGGGTCGATTAATCACCATTCACTTTTTTAAGTGTTCAGTGATCTAATATAGACCTGAAGGAACTTACTGAGAGAGTTCTTCTGTTCATCCCCCCAACAGAGAGTCTCAGGTGATGGACAGATTCAGGAAGCCTAAAATAATAGGAAACTTCATGAACCTCCAGGCTATATGAAATTAGTAAAACTTTATTACAGATGTTAGCGCTTTCGGGATAACCCTTCTTCAGACATAAAAACATTTCTCATACAGAACAGTTTAAAAAGTATCATTGTCCAATCAGCATTTACATTCAATTAAAACCAACATAATTAGATGTAAGGTCTGTACCTTCTTAAGACAGGTTTTAAAGGCACCACTCCGTTCCACCCTGGATATCTATCTGCACTAAATTCCACTATCCATTGCACCTGACAGACCTTACCAGTGCTCCTAAAAGGAGGCCCTATTGCCCACCTCTGGAGGCAGTCAGGGTCTCTTATCCCTGCACCAGAGAGCCTAGCTAGACAACAAAAAATACTTGAGTGCAGAGAATTATTTCCAGAGTTACATAATTCCCTTTATCCTTTCTCCTCCAAACTCAAGAAAATTCCCTGATGTTCCACCCAGTCATAGGGAACAAGCAGCAATCCAGTTTCAAAAGCTGTTAGAAAAAAGAGTCTTCCAAGAGGTCCCACCAGACAAGATAGAATCATAGTGCCAAAGAAAACAGGGAACTGGAGAACAATTTTTGATCTCAGCAACTTAAACAAGTCAGTTTGACAAACCAAGTTTCAGATGATCATAGTTCAGTAATTTCTGGGCAGGGACAATTGGATGTGCTTGACAGGCCTTCAGGATGCATAGTATCATATAAAGATGAACAGATGATCCAGAGGGTATTTACACTTCTGGCTGGGAGCCAGTCATTACCTGTTCAGAATCCTGCCCTTTGGTCTCACCACAACCCTGGGCGACCAAAGTGGTGCAGCGCTTAGCGTTGCCGCCTCACAGCAAGAGGTTCTCCAGTTTGATCCTCGGCTGAGGTGCCTTCTGTGTGGAGTCTGCATGTCCTCCCTGTGGTCGTGTGGGTTTCCTCCCACATCCCAAAGACATGCTTTAGGTGGATTGGATACTCCAAATTGGCCCTAGGCATGAGTGCGCCTTCCATGGAAGGTTGGGCACCAGGCTGGCACCTCGGCACTGTAGAACTCCACTGCCAATCATGAGCGGACAGATGATCTGCTGTGGCGACCCCTAACCAGGAAAAGCTGGAAGAAGAAGAAGGTCTCACCACAGCCCCCAGGATGTTTACCAAGTGCATGGCATTTGTAGCAGCTCACTTAAGACTGCAATGATTCCTGGTGTTTCCATATCTAGATAACTGGCTTATTTCCACTCCGACCAGGCATCATTTGATAAGGTCAAGAGACCAAGTTCTCCAGGCTTGCTCTCTTCTGGGAATAACCATAAACTACGAAAAGTCCCAACTAGAACCAATTCAGAATCTAGAATTTGTAGCAGCAATACTCAACACAAAGTCAGCCATAGCCTCACTACCTCCCTTGAGAGTTCAGACTATAAGATCACAGTGTGGGTCAGAAAGATAATCTGCAGTAACAAAATTTCAATCTATCTGGTCCTTCAAGCTGTAAGATCAATGGCAGCAGCAATTATGTTAGTACCTTTAGCCAGATTTTACATGAGGATTCGTCAGTGGATGCTAGCCACACAATGGTCAATACTTTACCAACCCATATCTTATCAGATATGAATCACTCAGTCATGCAAGGAAAATCGCAGGTGGTGGATTTAATCAGACCAGGTTCTATAAGGCTGTCTGTTTTTTCCCCCTCAGCCCAAGACCAAAGTGACCATGGATGCTTCCCAGGTAGGGGGAGGGGGCATTTTCTGGGGAAAACTGTCCAAGGAACTTGGTCCCCTGCAGAGGCCAACTTGCATATCAATGTCAGTGAGATGAGAGCAGTGCTTTTAGTGTTGCAAGTCTTCCAGTATGCTTTCCTTTTGGGGTAGATTGCAGTTCACCAAAAATGAGTAAACCACTTTCTCCTGCAGAGGCAATAATTCCAATAGCGAAATGTAAAAAATTCCTTTTTATTCCACACGATACAAGGATTTAATACAAGAAGATGACAAGCGCTTTCGCCTGCTTCATTCCAGGCTTTATCAAGTCAAACAACCATACTGGTTGTAAGAAACTGTTTATATACTGTTGGTGATTAATCACATGGTGTAATTAACACACTTGTAGATTGCAGTTCAAACAGACAACATGTCAGTAGTTTGGTACATCAGCAAACAAGGAAGGACCAGTTCCTACCCCTTGTGTAGAGAAGCTCTCAGGGTTTGGTAACGGGTAATCTCATCCAACCACTTTCTCATAGCAATGCATATTCTGTGAAAATCCAGTGGGATAGCAGACAAACTGAGCAGGTACATTCTTCAACCTCATAAATGGTCCCCCAACAAGGGCATCACAGAAATCATTTTCCATCAGTGGGGCCAGCCTTGCTGGGATCATTTTGCTTCCCCTCTAAACAACCAATGTAGCGCCGCCTTTGCCCTAATCCCCCCACAAGGGAAATCACTAAGGGATGTTCTACTTCACTATTGGCCCCACAGTCTAGTCTGTGCTTTTCCACCCATACTGCTAATTCTGAAATTCCTTCAGAAAGCTACCATGTTGAAGAGCAAAGTCATCCCCATTGCACCTTACTGTTCCCCTTCTTTGGCCTCACTTGCTTCACCAACCATGGATTCTGGATCTGACCCCAGACCTCCTGTCTCACCTGACAGGCATGATTCATCCAAACATGAGCAACCTTAGGCTGACTGCCTGGCTTCTCCAGTTCAATTAATAGCCAGACAACCTATGGTCTCTTCACCTGTTTGTCAGATACTTTCTTCTTCCCATAAGCCTTCTACCAGAAAGCTCTATTCCACCAAATAGAAGAGTTTTTTTTTTCACTAGGGTCATCTAAATAATACTGAACACTTTTCAGCCTCCATACATAGCATTCTTGAATTTTTGTCCTATCTTTTTAAAGATGGAGCTAATTTATCAACCATTACAATTCAGTTAGCAGTCATATAAAATTTTCACATTGGTTTTGATGGTTCCTCTGTTGCCTTTCATCAATTAAGCAAAGACTTCTTGAAAGGCACTTTTCTTCTAAGACCTCCATTTAGAGATCCTACACCTCCATGGCACCTGAATCTGGTACCACAGGCTCTTACTAAATCCCCCTTTGAATCAGCAGCTACATGTGACCTTAAATACTTTTTTTGACACCATTCCCCATTTGGGTATTATTGATAAACTCACCAACCTGGGCATAAACCCTTATGTCACAAGATGGATCGCAAACTGGCTCTCAGACAGATCCCACAAAGTAAGAGTAGCAGGATCTATGTCCGAATCCAGATCAGTAACGAGCGGTGTGCCTCAGGGCTCTGTCCTGGGACCCCTCCTGTTTGGCATATACTTCTCAGAAGTACAGGCAAGCACTGACGGGCTGTGGCTGACCAAGTTTGTGGACGACTGCAAACTGGGTGCTATAATAGAGTCTCCGGCTGACATGGATATCCTCCAGAAGGGCTTTATCAAGACTGATGCATGGTGTCAAAGCCATGGTCTCAAGCTAAATGCGAAAAAATGCGTAGTAATCCCCTTTGGAAAAAACAGACTACCCACGAACTACCACATAGGAGGTAACCCCCTGAAATCTGAAGTAGTAATAAGGGATCTAGGGACTCAAGTAGATAGTCAGCTTTCCTATGATAACCATGTTGCCAAGGTGGTTAGAAAATCCTTCTATGTGACCCATCTGATCACGAAAGGGTTTGCATCAAGATCTAAGGATGTAGTGGTGCCCCTCTACTCTTCCCTCATCAGACCCATTATTGAGTACAGTGCACCAATTGGAATGTACCTGGCTAGGCATCTCCAGCAGCTGGAGAGACCACAGAGGTACCTCACTAAGAGGATTACTGGCCTCAAACAGTTGCCCTATGCAACACATTTGAAAAAACTAAGGCTTTTCTCTGTTGCATACCGCCTTCTCAGAGGCGATCACTGTCTAACATACAGAGCCATGTCCAACCCAGAACTGTTGAACATGCTCCATCTTAGCAAAACCAAATCCACTTGAGCTACATGCTCTAGGGATATAAACCTCAGCACAACAATGAATAGAACATGCTGGAGAGATAGATTCCCTTCGCAAAGACTTCCCTTGCTATGGAACAAGGTCCCGATCTACATAAGACAGAGTCCCTCACTATCTCTCTTCAAGAGGAACCTTGACGAGTGGATGGGTAACAGAAAGTTCACACCAGGGATCATACCAACAGCTCTACTAGATAGGGGCCAAGGGTACTAGCTGCTAGATCAAGGGCCTAGGGAACTAACCAAAGGGGCGGTGAATACCGCACAACGTGGCTGGGCTAATATATGCCTTTGGGCAGATAGCCCAGTATCTACCTATGAACCTAAGACAGTACTTCTGGTAGCTGTTACCCCTGACTGGCAAATTTCTGAGATTCAAGCCTTATTCACTAAATCACTATACTTGATTTTTCACAAAGATAAAGTTACACTATGGACTTCCTTTTTTCCTAAGGTGGTGTCAGAATCTAATATCAATCAATCCATTAATTTGACAGTATTCTTTCCTAAATTTACTAACAAAGGTGAATTACATTTATTAAATGTCTACAGACAATTATGTTTCTACCTGCACAGAATAAAAGACATCAGAAAATCTGACCAATTGTTTGTTTCATTAGCAGAAGTGGATTCATTAGCAGAAGACACTAAGGATAATCACAAGGCTTTCTTTAGTTATGTTAGGAACCTGGGTGGGAATTCCCAGATATGCTCAGAATTAGTCCAAAATGGCAAAAAATACACCGAGCCCACAGACATTGCCAACATCCTAGCTGACATGTTCAGTGCAAACTTCTCCCCCCCCACCAAAAGGGCAAATATCTATCCCAACAGAGTGCTGCCCCCCTGACATCTCAGATGCTCAGGTAAGAGCCGCCCTCTCCAAAGCAAAAAACACAGCATTAATGGGACCAGATGGTGTCCCGGGCTGCGTCCTACATGAAATCCAAGAAGAGCTAAACCCAAACATAAAACTACTGTTAAGTCTTAGCCTTACTACAGGATATGTACCCAAAGAGTGGCGTACAGCAACAGTGGTCCCTCTCCACAAAGGTGGTGCCTCAACGGATCCTGGAAACTATCGCCCCATAAGCCTGATTAGCTTGGTCTGCAAAGCTATGGAAAGGATCATCATAGACCTCATAAATAAAGATATTGGGGACCTACAGACACTGGATCCTACCCAGTTTGGCTTTGTTAAGGGCAGATCCTGCCTCTTAAACCTGGTCGATTTCTTTGAAACAGTCACCAAGGCCATTGACGAGGGGAAGGTGGTCCACACAGCCTACCTGGACCTCGCAAAAGCCTTTGATACAATACCCCACTCGGGCATTATAGATAATCTCACCAGCTTAAATATAAACCCCTATGTCACTAGATGGGTTGCAAACTGGCTCAAGGACAGAACCCACATGGTTAGAATTGCTGGAGCCATGTCAGACTCCAAACCAGTTACAAGTGGCATCCCACAAGGCTCAGTCCTGGGACCTCTCTTGTTCGGTATATATTTCTCGGTGGTACTGGCCAACACGGAAGGACTGTGGCTGACCAAGTTCGCAGATGACTGCAAACTGGGCGCCATAATCAACTCTCCAGCCGACACAAGCATCCTCCAAAAGGGCCTCATAGAAACAGACAACTGGTGCCAGAGCCATGGCCTCAAGCTAAACGCCAAAAAGTGTATAGTCATCCCCTTTGGCAAAAACAAAGTGCCCACAAATTACCACATAGGTGGTAATCCATTAAGTACAGAAGAAGTCATTAGAGACCTGGGGATCCAAGTTGATAGAAATCTCTCATTTGACAACCACGTGGCCAAAGTGGTTAGAAAAACATTTTATATAGCCCACCTAATCATGAAGGGATTCACATCTAGATCAGGGGAGGTCATCGTGCCTCTTTACTCATCCCTCATCAGGCCCAAAATTGAGTACAATGCCCCTTTTGGGATGTACCTTACCAGACACCTGCAGCAACTGGAAAGACCCCAAAAGTACCTCACCAAAAGGATCAAAGGGCTCAAACAGATGCCATATGCTGCCCGGTTAAAGAAACTCCAGCTCTACTCAGTGGCATACTGCCTGCTCAGAGGCGATCTGTGCCTGACGTATAAAGCCATGTCCAACCCGGAATTAATGGACATGCTGCACCTCAGAAAATCCAAATCCCATCGAGCTACGCGCTCAAGAGACTTGAACCTCAGCACTGAAATAAATAGGACATGCTGGAGGGACAGATTCATAACCCAGAGGCTCCCTTCACTTTGGAATAAAATCCCAGTCCAGGTTAGGCAGAGTCCCACATTGACTCTCTTCAAGAGGAATATTGATGAGTGGATGGGAGATCGTAGGTTTACCCAGCTATCACTTCTGTGTCACTGTTAAGCAGAGGCACAGTATACTAACCTCAAAAAAAGGCATAGCAAAATTAATTTAAAATGGGTGGTGAAAGCCAAACCCACTCTGACTAGGCTTATAAATGCCCTAGGGCAGATAGCCTAGTATGAACCTATGAACCTAAGAAGTAAAATAGGGAAAACCGGTTGCCAAAGTCACTTTATCTAGGTGACTTAACCAACTGTATTTCATTTGTTTATAACAAATTAGACATTACTGTACCAAAAGTGTTACAAGCCCATTCAACTAGATCCATGGCTACTTCCTCAGTCTTTCAGTCCAGAATGTCCATGGATGATACATGCACAGCAGCAACTTGGGCTACTCCTCATACCTTTGTTACTCATTACAAACTGGATCTGATTTTCAGTGTTAGAGCATCATTTGGCTCAGTGGTGCTTAGGAATATCCTTTCTTGAGTCCACCCTGGATTTTAAGTAGCTGGGGACTCTGTCCCATCAGTTCAGGATAGAATGAAAATTGATAATATCAGATAAAGAATTATGTACTTGACATAATGTTCCATATGTGTTATCCATTTTCATTCTTCCTCAACTCCCATCCTACCAACCCCTGTTCTTGGAAACTTCTGAAAGAATGAGTGGTTGTAGGATATTTCTGTCCTTTATATTAAGTTCCAAATATAGACTTCTTCATTTCTGAATATGAATATTCCTTTTTACTAAAGTCAGTAAACAAGATCTGAGGTAATTAGGGTTGGTGCATTGTGGGTAGGGTTGAAACTCAATAGTTTTTGATTGCCACAAGCTTTAGCAACGACTGAGATGGATTTGAGGGATTGGATCTGAACCCATCATTTGAAAAAGAATGAAAATAGACAACACAGATGGAATGTTATGGTGAGTACATAACTTCTTTTTTGTACCTGATAAAACCAGAAAAGATCATCTCAGTGCTGTGGAGTATTCTGAGACAGTTCCATTTTATTTTATTTTTTAGGATATAAAATTAATGAAGATAAAACAAACACTATGACTATAAACTATATACCAACACAAAAATTGGACCAGCAATGCCCATATTTATGGGAACATGATAAAATGAAGTATTTAGTAGTACAGATTCAAAGGATTCAGTTATGGCAGCTAAGAATATGTAGAAAGAAACTAAATAAAATAAATAAAAGTTAATACAAAAAAATGAGAAACTGGGCACTCTTGCTTATGGATATGAATAGCAAACTACAAGCAGTAAAATGTTTCTAGTCCCTTTAATTTTATACACAGGTGAGGCATGTTTTTATCAACCACAGGGGAAGTTGTGCACAGTAATTAATAAAGAATTCAAGGACTTTATTTGGGAGGAGAAGAGTCAAGTGGGGTAGGTTGATCCTCTCAACAGAATAAGGAGGTGTAAGACAACCTGATTGAAGGGATATTTTAGAGCTACACAGTTAAGCTTGTTGTGCATAACACAAGCAGAAAGCTACAATTCAAAGTGGAAAGGGATGATGATGAAGCACAGGGTTTGTTCAAAAATAAGGAAAGGATGGGATTTTGGATGCAGATCCTTAAGGAAAATGACAAACGTCATACAGAACATTTATTTTGTATTATAATATTTGAAGAGAAATCCAGGCAAAGGAATCCGTATGTGGAAGACTTTACAATACAAAAAATAAGAAGACAAAGAGGAAAAGTAGAAAAGGAGATTAGTAATGGAGAAGTTAGAGAAATAGAAACTGAGGTTATGGAGTATCTGGAAAGTTAAGGATTCAGTGTAGAAAATCTAATTCAGAAAGCACCACAACAGGATAGAGTAATGGATATCTAAATTAAGGGGAAACCAGAGGAATGGGAAGCAATTGGTTAAGTGCCATATGCAGATATTTTGGAGCCTTCCACAGGAAACCAGTTATAAATGTTCACTTGAAGCTGGGCAGCAAGGGAAGAAACAGGAATCTGTGGAAACTCTGACTCAGTTAATGTTGAGGAGTAATAGGCCAGTGAGTTCCCATATGACAGAGCAATGAATGGCACCGGATGAAATTGAAGAGAATGTGACACAAGAAGATGCTATAGAACTTGAGTTAAGAGAAGAGTTGCTTGATTAAATAGACTTAGACATACTAAGATCAATGAAAGAAATAGACTGCAGAAGGTCAATAAAACTCAAAGTCAGAAGTTTGATAAAACAAATGAACACAGTAATTAGGACTGTCTATAGAGATCCATGCGATATAACAGAAGTAAACAGAATATATTACTGTGCAGCTAAATTAGTAACTGATAAATTTCTAACACAAGAACACAGAGTAGTGAGGCAAAGGAAGGGGAGAAATCGAATACTATCATGGAAGTATTGAATAGAGAAAACTATAAAGCAATTAAGACAAGAAGTGTCACTGTTAGAAGAGTATAGAAGAGAGAACAGATCAACAAAAGCATGCAGAAAGTTAGACGTGGTAAAAGCAATGCCCGGTATTATAACAGGTCAGGATTTGTCATGCACTATCACAAATAATAAACTAAAAATATCAGCACAGGCAAAAAAACTTAGAAGATATCCAGATAAATATAAGTGAAAAGTAAACAAT
Organism: Protopterus annectens; assembly: GCF_019279795.1. NCBI lineage: Eukaryota > Metazoa > Chordata > Ceratodontiformes > Protopteridae > Protopterus > Protopterus annectens. Next base: position 920,245,634 of record NC_056726.1, read on the forward strand.
AAGCAATTTATTGATGACCCAAAAAAAGTTTTATAGAGAATTGGGAAACAAGGTAAAAGGATTTGAAAGACCACCAAAAAAGAAGAAACAGATACATATTGGAGAAGTATTTATGAAGATCCTGTGGAACATAACAAAGCTGTGCAAACATTATGGTATTGAAGTGGGTGAAAAATGGATAAAAGAAGTATAAGAAAGAATAAGAAGTTCAGATGTACAGGATATGAAATTAGATGAAGTAACAGCCAGAGAGATTGAAACAAAGTTAAGAAAAGCCTCTAACTGGAAACCTCAGGCCCAGACGCAGTACCTAACTTCTGGTTTAAAGTATTAAATCTTTGCATGAAGATTTAGCAATGAGTAAGAACTATTTATATGCACACCCTGAACAGACACCAACCTGGCTAACAATGGGAAAAACAATGCTCCTACTTAAGAGTGAACCTGCAAGCTACCCTAAAAATTATAGACCAATAACTTGTCTTTCGACGACATATAAACTATACACAGAATTGATGCTGGCAGAGTTTATAGTAATTTAGAAGAAAACTTAATTATGGCAACAGAACAAAAGGGCAATAAAAGAAAGTCATGTGGAACAGAGGATCATTTGTTGTTAAAAAAAGTTATAGTGGAGAACTGTAAAAAGGGGAAGAATCTAAGTATGGCATGAATTGACTACAAAAAAATTTAATAGTATCCCACATTCATGGACAAAAGATTGCTTAAAAATGTGTAAGATACACCCTACACTGATAAACTACATCACAGTGACCATGAAACAGTGGCAGACCACTTTGCAGTTAAGACATGATAAAGGACAAATTATTATTCCAGGGATAAAAATCCAAAGGGCATTCCAAGTTGACTCTCTGTCACCTCTGCTCTTTTGCCTTGCCTTTAACCCATTAAGCTGTCTGGTTAACAGATTAGGCCATGGCAATAATTTGGCTCCCAGAAAGCAACAAAGTGTAAAGACTAAAAAGCCAAAAAAGAGAGACTCCAAACAGAAAGGCAAAGCAGTTTTAATAACGAACAGTAAATAAAAGGTTAAGTGCTTTCATTTAGAACACGCCCAGGCTTCTTCATAACAATTCTACATTACAAAGTGCACTCAAAATAACCAGCAATCAAAAGTTGCCAATCACTGAATAACACATATTCTAAAACCCCTCCCAAACCTACACTACAGTGTTAACCCTTTAATGCTCATGGCAAACAGAATAAAATTGACACTGTGTATTAAATGCAGTAATTAAACTATATCCTTGAACAGTGCCGTGTTAATAAAATCATTCACAATTTAACAATCCTTAGTCTAAGGACACTGTTAAAACTAATATAATCATTGAACCCGGGGGGTTGCCTGTGTCCATTTTAATCTGCCAGAATAAGTGTAAAGACTTCTCATCTTCTCTTTGTCAATGATTTAAAACTGTACATCTCATCAGATGAGGAACTGAAAGCACAACTGCAAGTAGTCAAAACTTTTTCAGATGATATAAGAATGTTATTTGGTCTTGATAAATGTGCAAAAGCAGTCCTTAAAGCAGGAATGTTGCAGCACCAAGAAAATATCAGTCTGGGACAGGAATGTGATATAAAAGAACTTGGGCAAGAGGGAGTGCATAAATATTTGGAAACTAATTCAAAATCATTAATAAAACATGAACAAATGTGAATAAAACTTAGTAAGGAATATTTTAAAAGACTTAAATTAATCCTGAAAAGAACATTGACATCTAGGAACAAAATCCAAGCTATAAACCAATTTCCTCTTCCTGTCCTAACTTATAGTTTTGCAGTGATTGACTGGCCCCAAAAGGTGTTGGACAGATTAGAGAGGAAAACAAGAAGGATGCTTCATGCTCATCAAATGTTTTATAAAAATCACTGCATACCAAGATTATATTTTCCCCATTCTGAAGGAGATATAGCCCTCCTTGAAATTTGATTACATGTATAGATCTGCAATCATGGTACTGCATACGTATCTGCTGACCTTACAAGACCCAAACATACATAGTGAAAGTTTTGAAACATGAGAAGAATAAATCTAAGATGATGTCCCTTCTTAGTTTACCAGAAGCATATCAGCATCAAGTGGGAATGAAATCAAACTAGAAGGAGATAAAAATAAGGCAGCAACTGAATGTGCCAAAAAAAGAAAAGAAAGAATATAAGGTGAAGGAACAGATGAGAAGGCAAGAAATGTGAAAAATGCATAAATATTGTTGCAAGTATAGAAAACTCCTGGAAGAACCTCATGTTGATCAGGATCGAATACAGAAATGGTTAAGGAGATGCAAATTCAAACCAAAAGATGAAAGGTTAATATTGGCGGCTGAAGAAAGTGGGCTATGTTCATGTTGGTTTGCAAAGTCCATTGAACATGTGGGAGTAACAGACAAATGTAGGTTTTGTAAAACAGAATTGGAAACTGTTGCATACCTTGTTGCTAGTTGTGATATACTAATGGCAGAAAGACTGTATACTGAAAGGCATAATAATGTAGAAAGACTGTTGCACTGTGGATTGTGCAAACATTATAATATTCAAGTAGCTGAAAAACACTGGAAACACGAGTGACAAAGCATCATAGAAAATGATGTCTACATCACATGGGATCACCCATTACCAACATTTCAAAAGACAGATGTGAGAAAGCCAGATATAGTGGTCCAAGAAAGGAAGACAAAAGTAGCATTGATCGTTGAAATTGCTGCATCCATTGACTAGTGTCTTGTGTATAGAGAGACACAAATTCATAAAATTCCAGGATTTGCAGGCAGAAATGAGAGCAATGTGGAAGAACGATACCCAGACAGTTCCAGTAGTAGTAGTAGGAGGAGCAACGGGTCTTATAAAAAATAATCTACAATCATATTTAAATATGTTACCAATACATGTAACTCCTTACGAATTGCAGAAGGACCCATTACTGGGCACATTGTGGGTGCTGTGAAGAGCACTTCTGGCTGACATCAAAAATTGAAACAATAGTAATTTCATGAACTTTAATCATACTTTGACTTAGGAATGGGGCCCATTCCTGTCATAGTATTGGAAACCCCAAAAATATGGAGAACTTAAAAAAGCATGAAACAGTATATTTATAAAGCAGCAGAAAGTATACTAAGAACTAAGTCAGCATGGGAATAGAGAAAGGAGATTATGCGGATAGGGATGACTGCAATTAAGTGTACAGAGAATAGACAAGGTAGCTGGCAAAGGAATCAAGGTACTGGGAACAAATAATTAGAGAAGGTAAGGTAATAGAATGGTAGTAGGCCAAGAAGACATTTGGACTGCAGGCTACTGATTGCCTTTCCTGCCAGCAATTGATATCAGAGTCTAGACAGTGAGAAAGGGACAGTTGAATCTTAAATGAAAGACCTACACTGGTTGATATTTCTTAATTCATTGTAGACCAGAAGCGTCTGAAAAGGGATAGTTAATAGGGCATACATAATACTGCATGATAACTACAGGAAGAGGTCAAAAAAGATTGAGAAAAGAGATTAAATATGCACTTCAAAAAGAAGCTTTGGGAGGACATATGCATGGCTCCCAAATATGCAACAAAATCTAGAAGATTTAGGATTTTTGCCTGGAAGTATTTGCATAGATATATTTTTTTACCTCAAGCAGACTCCAAGAATGTTTCCTCAGATAGCAAATGTTGGAGTTATGATGAGAATGAAAGTGGTAACTGGAGGGAGTGTAATGAGTTGGCAGACTTAAAATTCCCCTATAAAGTACTCTGTCTAGAGTACCAGGTGAGAAAATTAGTGTAACTAAGGAGATGGTTTTTCTTTGAGCTGGGATACAAGATCCGAATTGCCTAGACATAGTAATGTCTTGTTAAGTTTAATTCTGGTGGCTGTTATTAAAGCAATTACTAGAAAATGGAAATCAAAATGTAAACCAACTATACTTGAAGCAATGAATATTGTAAAGAACATGAAGTAGGATATTGGAAGAGGTAGGAGTAAATTACATAGAAAGAAATGGAAACTTTGGGAACAATGCATGCAGAAAAATGTTTTGGAGGGGGAATGAGGCTTAAGAAAAGGCAGGAAGTGAATAATTTGTGTAATGGAAGGATTATAGGACATGTAAAACTATATGTGATGTATAATGTTTGTAAATGTGTAGCTGTTAATATGGTTTGATTGCTTTTATATAAATGCTAATATAATTGTAAGCCTGCCTATGAAACAAGTGATAATTTAACAAAGGTGTTTAAAAAAACATTGTCACACATTTCAAACATAACCTAAAACAACACCTAACTTCCTCATGGCTATGCTAATGCTTCCATTTTGACTAAACCAACATTGCTTTCTGTTTCTTGTCCATTCAAGTATCAATCACCCTGACTCTTTCATCTTTCTTATCCCTCTGTTTCACCCCCTACTGTTCCTCCAACTAATCTGTATCAGTAATCCTCTCCAACTAATACTTTGTCTTACCCACCTCATTAGCTAACCTATCTACTGTTATCACAACCACTCCATTATCAGAACATTTTCTACTTTTAGTTTTCTAGATTCTTTTCTGCTTATACCCTTCCTCCTATTTTTCTGTTCCTACTCTAGTGACATTCAACATGGTAAATGTCAGTATACATATACTGCACCTGTGTGCATTATCATTGCTCTTGTATCTCCAGATATTACATATTAACATGTGTATGACTTATGTAAAATAATATAACAGTGTGTCTCTGAGCAAGTCACTTAGGTAAACACTACTCATGGGCTGAGTCTGGAAAAAAGTCCATGGAGATCACTGCTCTACCCCGGAAAACAAATACAAACAAATAAGCGTCTAAAGTATATGATAAATGCCTTTACTATGTGTCTCAATACTACCTGCGAAGTAATATTTAACATGTTTTCATTTTTTATTGTTAACTGTAAATATTTATTTTATGTGGATCTTTTCTCTCTGGGCCTACAATGAAAATGGGGTTTATGCCCAGTCAAACTTTCCTGGCCAACAAAAGACAATAAGTAAATAAATGAAAGAATGAATGAATAAATAAATAAATATACATATTATGTATTTACACATCCATTTGGGCACACTTTCTGTAACATTCAAGTAGAAAGTATTTTTTTATCTGTGTTGTTGTTGGTCCCCGTAGCATTGTGATCTGTAGTGAGAGTAGGGAACAGGTGGAGGAGACCCTCGAGAAGTGGAGATATGCTCTAGAGAGAAGAATGAAGGTCAGCAGGACTAAGACAGAATATATGTGTGTGAATGAGAGGGCGGATAGAGGAATGGTGAGGATGCAGAGAGTAGAGGTGGTGAAGGTGGATGAGTTTAAATACTTTGGCTCAACAGTTCGGAGTAATGGTGAGTGTGGAAGAGAGGTGAAGAAGAGAGTGCAGGCAGGCTGGAGTGGGTGGAGAAGAGTGCCAGGAGTGATTTTTGAGAGACGAGTACCAGTAAGAGTGAAAGGGAAGGTCTACAAGAGGGTAGTGAGATTAGCTATGTTATATGGGTTGGAGACAGTGGCATTGACAAAAAGGCAGGAGTCAGAGCTGGACGTGGCAGAGTTAAAGATATTAAGATTTGCACTGGGTGTGACGAGGGTGGACAGGATTAGGAATAACTATATTAGAGGGGGTCAGCCCAGATTGGAAGGTTTGGAGACAAAGCTAGAGAGGCAAGGATACGTTGGTTTGGACATGTGCTGAGGAGGGATGCAGAGTATATTGGGAAAAAGATGCTAAGGATGAAGCTGCCAGGTAACAGGAAAAGAGGAAGGTCTAAGATAAGGTTTATGGATGTGGTGAGAGAAGACTTGCAGTTGGTTGGTGTGACAGAGCAAGATGCAGAGGACAGGAAGAATTGGAAACGGATGATCCACTGTGGCGACCCCTAATGGGAGCAGTTGAAAGAAGAAGAAGAAGTTGTTGGTCTATTTACTCATTTAATTAAAGTATGGCTGCAGTTGCAGGTGGTTACTATGCAACAATGCATTAGAAAACTGTTCCATTTGAACTATATTTAAAGTAGGTTTCACCATAGTCATTTATCAGACTGCATTTTAAATATTTTTCCCATTTGTCAGACATCCAGTGACTATTTTCTGTTCTTGCTTTAATGACCGCCCCCAATTTATACATCTTCTTACCTGTATTCTGTATGATACCAAATTGAATTTGTTCTTAAAATGTAAAACTGGTTCACAATATTATCTTTAAGCACCTTTTGTTGTAATCATTTCATAAAACTGTTCAATAATTGCTTATCAAGATCCATATTCTGACAACATTTGCTCACATTCTTTTCATTGATGTAGTAGTCCAATGTACCATCACCATTTACTGAAAGTTATGTCTCTTCGTGTTAGTGATATAAACAAAGCAGCAGAGTAAATTACATGGTTGGAATAAACTTTACAAAAAATCAGACTTTAAGAATACAGTATGCTTAATTAGGCATATAGTTTGAAAAAAATATATCATTTTCCACATTAATTAATGCAGCCAATGATACACAAGTTTTTGTTGTAGACTCTGTCATTTTGCAGATTTATTTTGATTTTTTTTCTTGTCTTGGAAAAAAGAAAATTGAGGTTACACAAACACACACATTTTTTACATATAGGTTCATAGGTGTTTACAAGGTTAATGACCACAAGATTTTTTTTAAGACTAGCCATGCATCCCAAATCATTGACAAGTACTGATACCTTTGATAAGTGTAAGCAGGGGCCTGGGAGATGAACCATTTACAGGTTGTTCTTCGTGTTTCACTGTTGCAGTCATTACATTTGGGTTATCTGCTTGCAGGTAGCCCTCAGCCGGCCTGATTATCAAAGTCTTGGGTCCTGCATCGGTTGCTGTCTCTTCTTCCATGATGTCAGGTAGTCAGGGGTATAAAGCATGCAGCCAATGCCATTACATCAGTCTTTCTTGCCTTGCAGTGCCCAAAGCAGAAGCAGTTCGCAAGTGCCGGTTGGCCGACTTCTGAAATTTTCGTTTTCGAGGTTCAGAACCAAAGTCTTCAAAAAAGCTAAGAACCCCATTGGGGATCTTTTTTCTTGCTCTAAACCGATGTCAGTAAAAGTTAACAGTTGTATTACTTGTGGAAAGCAAATACCTCATAAAGATTTTCATTCGTACTGCATTCCTTGCTTAGGCCTAGACCATGACGTCCCTCGCTGTCGGTTTTGTGCCTTATTCAATCCTCGAACTATTCGTCGTCGGTTCATTTTCACATCAAACTATTTCAGTACACAGTTTAATTATCCAGAAATGACTTTGGTAAGCCATCCGACTACCAACATTCCAAAAAAAGTAACAATAAAGATGGAGACAGACCGCATAGGTTCAAAGCTGCAGATGACGCTTCCGTTAAACTAGTCGCCAGTTCACTGGTACTCCAGTGAGGCGCTTTCACAGCCCCTGATACCCACTACTTCAGATTCGCAGGCCTCTACTGAGACCCATTCGGAGTCCGGTATGCCACGAGATGCTTCTTCAACTATGGAACCTACGAATGTCTCTACCTTGGATAGGTCCAGAGCCGCTGTGCAGGCACTGGCTTCTGAGGGTGTATTCAGGCCTACTGACTTGCATATCAAACCAATGCCATCTTCTTCTTGAAGGCCAAAAACTCGATCCACTCCTAGAAAACCGATGTCCAAACCACATGGTCTGGCCCATATTCCTAAAAAACAAATGATAAGAATGGCTGAAGACCTTATTACTCTAATTAGGGAAAACCAGCCTTCTCCCTCTAAGAGACCTAGAACTGATTTTCCTTCTGATTCTTCCAATCAGGATTCTGAAATTTCTGTGTCTTCTAATGACCAGGATTTGCCCTTATCTACCTATAAAGATTCTTATGCAGAGGACTCCATTCCCTCTGCTTCCCCTCCAGAAGATTTATCTTTTGGCGAAACTTTGCACACTCTTAGGGAGCATTTATGCTGGGAAGGCCAGAATTACTCTGACTCCAAAAGGAGACTTAGGGAAGTTTTACTCCTACCTCAACACAGGCCTTTAGCTATCCCTTTTGTATTGGACATTGTAGATTATGTCTTCTTGGAATCTAGCCTGGCCCCAGACACTTTACCTCCAGCTCCCAGGAAACCTGACAGGTATTTACAGAGTACCTGACTCTCACAAGTTCCTCTTTAAGAATCCTACTGCAGACCCAGAGACCATTTCACAGGGACCGAAAGGCATGAAGGCTACTATTGCCAAAAACCCTACTCCCTCTGATAGAGATTCCAGGGCCCTGGACGGATGAGCTAAGAAGGTATAAATTTCTGCTACTTTGGTCATTAGGGCCTTAAACTGCCAGTTTCATATGTTAAAGTATCAGCAGCATATTACTGGATTACTTAAACAGAAAATGATGTTGATTCCTGACTTTGCTGAAAGGAAAGAATTACAGGATTTAATGCATTCTGCTGAACAAGTTGGTAAACATACTTTGCAATGTGGTTTTGACTCCTTAGAGGCATCTTGCAGGGCAGCTGTCACTGGGTCTGTTCTTAGAAGGCATGCTTGGCTTAAGGAGCAAACTTTGCCAGATCATGTCAAAGCTAAATTACTGGATGCTCCCTTAAACCAAGACCGCCTGTTTGGCAACAAAGCAGAAGTACTTAAAAATATAGAGGAAAAAGCTAAATCTATGCAAACTGTTAAAGATTTCCTGCAAGTACAGCCTCCCAGATTTAGTAGGCATTGGCCTTATAACAACTGGTCCTTTCCCATCTCTTCCAGGCCTTCTCAGTCCAAGCCCACGACCAACAGACCACCTAGGCTACAGTCTCAAGGTACTCACAGGCCTAAGCAGTGGGAGGCTCCCACTTCCAAAGCTGGAAGTAGTAAGACACCCCCATATGGTAAACTGTCACAATGACTTAATCTTAAACCTTCCAAGCCCTGCTCAATTGACTGCTCCTTTAGGGGTGAAAGATTGCCCTGCATGCAAAAAACTGGGAACTCATTACCCAAGACAAATGGGTTTTAAATATAGTTTCCCAAGGATACACATTCCACTTTCACACCTTACCAACCCCAAACGGTTGGCCAGACCTACCCCCAAATCAGTGGGCAGAGGCTCAACAGCAGTTTCTCTCTCTTCTAAGTATCAGGGCTATTCAGCCTGTCCCAGCAGAGGAATGGGGACAAGGTTTTTACTCCAGACTTTTCCTGGTACTCAGAAAAGACAACTCCTGGCATCCTATCCTGGACCTGTCTATCCTAAACATCTTTTTGGTAATCCCAAAATTCAAAATGCTAACTCTTCATCAGCTGCTTCCCATGCTATGGAAAAATGCCTGGTTGGCAGCATTGGTGTTAAAAGAATCTTACCTGCACATTCCAATAAGGGAATCTTGCAGAAAATACCTACACTTCAGAGCGGGCTACATGCACTGTCAGTTCTCTGCACTGCCCTTTGGCTTATCTACTGCGCCCAGGATATTCACAAAGTGCCTAGCTCCAGTCATTGCATTCTGCAGGCAAACAAATATTCAAATATACCCATACCTGGACGATTGTCTAATTCAGGCAGAAAGCCAGGGCACACTATTAAATCATCTGGCATTTGTAAAGAAACTGCTAACCTCACTGGGGTACATCATAAACGAAAATAAATCTCACCTAGTACCCTGTCAACAAATTGTATTCTTGGGAGCAAGCTTGAACGCAACTTCCCAGATGGCCCACCTCATGCTAGAGATCTGGCATTTGTAAAGAAACTGCTAACCTCACTGGGGTACATCATAAACGAAAAGAAATCTCACCTAGTACCCTGTCAACAAATTGTATTCTTGGGAGCAAGTTTGAACGCAACTTCCCAGATGGCCCACCTCATGCTAGAGAAACAAGTTTATCTGAGAGCCTAATTCAAACTACTGGCCACAAAGGCCCAGCTATCTGCAAGGAAAATACTGCAAGCCCTGGGGTTCATGGCCTCTTGCATCCTGCTAATTCCATATGCAAGACTGCATATGAGGAAACTACAATGGTATCTAAAAAGCCTATGGTGTCAACATTCTCAGGACATGGAATCAATAATTCCTATCATTCCTTGTATAAAGACAGAGTTCCTTTGGTGGGCAGAGGCCTGCTACCACAACAAGGGACTGCCATTCACTCTACCCCCTGCCGCCCAGACCCTAACAACAGATGCATCAGACTATGCATGGGGGTCTCAATTGGCAGGGCAGTGCATTCAGGGTAAATAGAACCCGAGTCAAATGCACCTGCGTATGAATTAAAAAGAAATGTTAGCTGTACAAAATTCTCTGACAGCCTTCAAGGACCACATTCTTCCAGGACAATTATTGGTAAAGACAGGCAACACCACTGTTATGTGATACATAAACAAGCAGGGGGGAACCCACTCATACTCTTTCTGCAGACTAGCCATGGCTCTGTGGAACACAGCCTTGAGCTACCAAGTGCACCTACAAGCTCAATTCCTGCCAGGCAAGCAAAATTCACTGGCAGATGCTGAAAAGTGGAAAATATACTGTTTCTGGTGCCAAACTCAGAGGATGGGCACAACAGTCCCCAGCTTACCACATATTCTTCAATACTTAACAAAGATGCTTCACAAGGGCCTTTCCTTTTCCTTCTAGTAAAGTTCATGCCTCAACCATTTCAGCACATTATAATACTGAGCCACCCCTCTTCTCTCACCCCCTGTTGAAGCAATTCCTCAGAGGGGCCAAAAATTTAAGACCACCCAGGAGAGCCCCTACCCGAGCCTGGGACCTTAACTTTGTATTGAAAAAGCTCACTCTACCTACCAACTGCAGAGTTGAAATTCCTTTCTTGGAAAACAGCCTTCCTTCTAGCCATCACTTCAACAAGAAGAGTGTCTTAATTGCAGGCCTTCATGGCAGTGGAGCCCTTCATCATCTTCCATACAGACAGGGTGTCCCTCAGGACCAATCCTTCCTTTATGCCCAAGGTGGTATCCAGTGTGGCTCTTAATCAGGCCATTAATTTGCCAACCTTCTTTTCTAATCCACAGAACAAAGGAGAATGAATACTGCACTCTTTGGACATGCGCAGACAACTTAGATTTTATTTGGACAGGACTAAGCCTCTCAGGAAAACTGAACAGCCGCTAGTTGCCTTTGCTGTAGGGCAGAGAGGAAAGCCATTTCAAAGCAAACCATTTCTAAGTGAATAAGCCATTGCATTCATTTCTGCTATAAGCACCATGGAAAACCTACCCCACAGGGGATAAGATCACATTCCACCAGGGCTGCAACTACTTCAACAGCCTTTCTCAGAGTTGTTCCTACGAGGGACATCCTAGAAGTTGCTACCTGGAGTTCTATTTATAGGTTCATAGGTTCATAGGTTGGTACTAGGCTATCAGCCCTAGGGCCTATACAAGCCTAGCCATAACAATTCCCTGGCTATTTCTTCCCACATTATTTACTTTCCTGGACCCATGTCTAGCAGGGCGACTGACGTGATCCCTGGGGTGAATTTCCTTTCTCCCATCCAATCGTCAAGGTTCCTGTTGAAGAGGTCCAAAGAGGCACTCTGCTTGACATGTATGGGCAATCTATTCCAGAGTCTGGGGAGTCTCTGGGTCAGGAACCTATCCCTCCAGCATGTTTTGTTTATTGTGATGACAAGGTTTAGATCCTTGGAGCGTGTAGCTCTGAGGGATTGGGATTTCTTTAAGTTGCATTTATACCTTCATCAAGCATTACCGCTTGCCTGTTTTTTTCTAAATCCAGAGCTGGTTTTGCCACTGCAGTCTTGCAGGTCCTAATAGCTGGTCCTACTGTTCTTTAACTGCCTCCTCCCGTCCTTAGCTTTGGGAATCTACCCAAATGTAATGACTGCAGCAGTGAAACACGAAGAACATAGTACACTTGTGTACACTTATCATAAATGTAGATGTTCAAGTGTATTCACTGTTGCAGTCCTGGTTACCCTCCCTCCAGCCCCCTGACTTCTATTGGCTATACCTCTCTTCTTGTTTACTATATTCAAGCTTTCTGGTGTATTTGCTTTTTGTTGGAGGAGTAACCTTGTATATAATTGCTTCCCATTATGGGGGCATCTGACATCTGGGGCAAGAAAAACTGATGTAATGGCATCGGCTGCATGCTTTATACCCCTGACTACCTGACTTCATGGAAGAAGAGACAGCAACTGACGCAGGACCCAAGACTTTGATAATCAGGCCGGCTGAGGGCTACCTGCAAGCAGATAACCCAAATGTAATGACTGCAACAGTGAATACACTCGAATATCTACATTTATGTTAAGTGTACACAGCTGTACTGTGCTTGTGTCCATTAGAGACATAGATGCCAAACCAGGGATGAATTTCTGCTTCCCCATCCAATTGTCCAAATTCACTTAAATTGGGTTAGGGAGGAACTCTGTTTCTCATGGATGGGGAGTCTTTTCCATAGACAGGGTAGTCTCTTGGATACATACCTGTCTGTCCAGCAGGTCCTATTTCTCTCACAGGCAAGGTTTAAGTCTTTAGAATGGGTAATTCTGGTGCTGTTTGTTTTGTGGATACACAGGACATCCATCAGAGTGGGGTCTGACAATGCCCTGTATGCCAGGTATAGATCTCCCCTCAGAAGCTTGTACAAGGCCAAGTACAGGGATATGGCCTTGAAGCAGTTTGCATAGGACATTTTACTTACACCCTGTATTCTTTTAGTGAGAAACCTCTGTGGACATTCCAATTGTTGGATATGCCTGGTTAGGTACATACCAAAGGGGGCATTGTACTCAATGATAGGTCTGATGAATACCGAATACAGTGGAACAATGACTTCCTTGGACTTAGATGCTATACCTTTGTTTATAAATTGCACAGCATAGAATTATTTTTTCACTGTTGTAGACCTGTGATAGTCAAAGGCTAGATTACTATCTATGTGTGTTCTTAAGTCCCTGACTATTGAGTCAACTCTAAGGGGTGTGTTGTCAATATGAGAGTTACCAGGGATGGTTGACTTCCCAAAGGATACTATTATGCATTTCTTGGCATCTAGTTTTAGTCCATGGGTCTGACACCAGTTGTTTGTCTGTGCCAGCCCCTCCTAGAGAACATTTGTATCATTGTGGGATTCAACGACAGCTCCTAATTTGCAATCATCTGCAAATTTAGTCAACCAGAGACCACTAACATTGGCCTTGACTTCGAAGATGTAAATGCCAAAAAGGAGCAGTCCAAGGACTGATCCCTGACGAACTCCACTTTGATTGGCCTCTTTGTAGAGGTGGACTTCCCATTTCTAACTTCCTGGTTCCTGTCTGTATATATATCTTTATAGCTACATATATCTATATATATCTATATCTATATATATTTATATGCATATATATATATGGGTTCCTATCACATCATCGAACTGTGTAATCACCGACACTCACCTCTTCGACACCAATCCATCGACGTCCATATCATTGACAATTCGTGGCGATCTTCCCCCTCACAGGACCCATGGTAGCGCTTCTTCCTGTGTTACACCGATCAGGGTTTACGTGATTCCGTACAATTTACCTTGAAAGCGCTACCATGGGTCCTGTGAGGGGGAAGATCGCTTACCGGAATTGTCGATGATATGGACGTCGATGGATTGGTGTCGAAGAGGTGAGTGTCGGTGATTACACAGTTCGATGATGTGATAGGAACCCATATATATATATATATATATATATATATATATATATATATATATATATATATATATATATATATATGTGTGTGTGTGTGTTTGAGTTTGCACAGATATGTATATACATATATACAGAGCCATAACTAGGGCAGAGTAAAGGGGGCGACTGTACTGGATGGAAGGTACCAGGAGGCACAATCGGCAAGTACCAGTGGTGTACAACTGCAGTAGTTGAATTGATTTCTGAAACCACAGAATATCTGTAGCTTCATAAATGAATGCCAGTATTGCATTTGTGGTCACAGAGGACATGCCCAGTGTGCTCATTGTGTGGTATATAACTCATTAGGTCTAGCAGTTTGCTACAACTACAGGAATGTGCATTTTTTTCTTTTAAACTCTTAGAAGAACTTTTTTCTTCATGTTCTCAGCTTTGACTTATCTGTTATTCTGCATGAGTACGTATTTTCACATGAAAGGAATTAAAAAAAGAAAGAAAGCATTGAAACTTGCATTCATGCTTAGCTCAATAAATTGCATATACATAATAATCAAGTCAGAACCAAGACATAGAAAATAAAAAGTAAATTTATTATAACACTGTTTTATCTGCAAATTATACAATTTTTAATGCAGAAACATACTCAAACATACTCAAAACATTTAAATTACATATAGTAGACAGTTACGGTAAAACAAGTTAACCTCACCCTAGCAAATACCACATCATGGTAGTTTGTTACATACCAGCAGTGGGAAGCACACAATCTGTAGTGCACTCTGTTATGATCTGCAAAAATGTATTAAAGTAACCCAAACATGCCTTTCCTCACACCTCAGTCTATCAGGCTTCCCCACTAACCCCTCTTACTTATATATACTAACTTCATTATCTCTCAGCTATAACCAAAGTGTAAAGCCATTTAAACTATTGTTGTCAACTAAACAAAATTTATCTGTAAGAGAAATCGATAACAACTGAAATCAGTGAAATTTAGGTTACAAATAAGTAATTATTGGAACACTAATAGTGGCTCCCTAAGCCTACAAAATATTTCATGTATTGCACACCAGTTCCACCCCCCATCATATATTAATCCTGACAAATGGTCTATTAGTATAAAATAGAAGTTTTATTTGGAGCCAGAAGCTGGAGTATAAATGATTTTTGCTTCTTCCCTGTCCATGTCATCTGACATTTACATGCTCTCTACCTGTCCCAATTAACAAACTAAGAAAGAAAGAAATTAAACTACACATAGTAGACTCTCTGCTCTGCCCCAATTAACAAGCAAAGAAAGAAAGAAATTAAACTACACATAGTAGTGTACACAAAATATACCCATGAGAAATAATGCCCACTTCAGTCAACCCCCTAGAAATATAATTCAGTTAGACTGAAGAAAAAAAATGAAAGAACAAAGAATAAAACGAAACATAGATCACAACTAACCAGTCAAAAAGTGCTACTACAAGAAAATGTGCACAATTTTAAATATCTCTGTAAGATAGAATCAAAATGAACTGCACTATAAGGTTAAAAATTAACTGAATTCAGAACCATACATCTCAACATTTTAGCACAGGAAATCTGGACAAAGGCAAAACTAATGGGGGACAAAAGCCCAAAATAGGGACACATTTTAGGTATTGCTCAAATAAACTTAGAAAGCTGCTAGAGTAATAGTGTTTGCATTTGCATGAGCTTTCAGGAGGACTCAAAACAGTATCATGGACATTACCACCCACAACACAAACTGTTTATGCTGCCACCATCAGAGAGGTGTTATAAGAGCAAGGCAGCCAGAATAACCAGGCTGAAAGACAGTTTTGTACCTCAGGCTATTAGACTTAAATACCTCTCCCTCTAGTATTGTAGGTTGGTTCACATTTGGAGGGATACAAGCTTTTTTGCACAAGTGCACTGTTGTGTACAGCTATATTTATGGATATTGGTATTTATATTATTGTCTGTTGTTTTAGATTGCTTCTTGTTAATTGTTGTTTTTGTAGGTTGTTGGAGGATTTACAGAATAAGAATTTCATTGTACTTTGTGATACTGTCTCTAGTACATATGACTAAAGTTGGATTGAATTGAATTCTAAAGGATATGAAGTCTGAAATGTAAATGCCTGTCATTTAGTGATTTCAATAGCCAATGATTCTCCAGAATATCACGAATGTTATAAGGAATAACCTGAAAATGTGAGGCAAAATGCTGGACATTCTGCGAAAATCTGGATAATTGAGATGTGTGTCAGAACTTCAGAACTAAATAAAAAAAAAAATCCATGTGACAGAGTCATCCATAACGAATGGAAAATTTGTAAAGTTCTGTACACATTGCACATTTATTGCAACCTATTAAAAACAAATAAAAGCAATAATTCAGATGTTACAAAAAGAAAAAATATGAAAAGAATTTGTGTCTGATTTGTATAACAGAAGAAGTTTCTTGTTCTTTAGGAATGCAGAACTCAGTCTGGGTCCTAAGTTTACAGTACAAATATTTCATTCATTATATACCAACCCCTCAACCTATATGCCACATATACATATTTATATTTTTGAATATTTTCTGATTTACTATGTTGCATGGGAGCAGAACAGATGATTCATAGCAGGCCTTTACTCCTAGTGCCTTAACTAGTTTTTGTTTTTCAATTTATTATTTTTTGGTAAAAACACACAGAATGATATTCTAGGTTGACTTCATGGCAATATCGACCTTTAAAGGATGCAGTATAGTACTGTTGTAGCTGCTCAGTAATGTACAGACTCTGTATACGTCTTGTTTGCATTGTAATTCCATCAGGTGTCATTTTAGCCTATTTTGATATAAAATGTTAAAGCATTGTCTGGATAACTGTTTTGAAAGAAAGAAGGTATGCTACTGCCGTGATTGGCTGCTCTTATGGTGATATAGTTCTGTAAAAATGTTGTCAAATGAATAATATATCAGTATGCTACAGTGGTTGGCATTTACTGATAAAGTAAAAATACTCCTGGTGACTGAATCTCTATGAAATATTTTCAGAGGTTCATAGATGTTTACTAGGCTAATGACCACAAGGGCCTTTATAAGCCTAGGCATGCATCCCAAATATCTGACAAGTTCTGATACCCTTGATAAGTGTAAGCAGAGGTTTGGGATATGAAATATTTACAAGCTAGAGCCTGGGAGATGAACCATTTACAGGTTGTCTGTGTCTCTTAGAGACATAGGTGCCAAACTAGAGATGAACTTCCTGTTCCCCATCCAGTTGTCCAGGTTGCACTTGAATTGGGTTAGGGAGGGACTCTGATTCACATGGATGGAGAGCCTGTTCCATAGACAGGTATGTATCCCAGAGATTATCCCATCTCTCCAGCAGGTCCTATTTATATCACAGGCAAGGTTTAAGTCTTTAGAATGGGTAATTCTGGTGCTGTTTGTTTTGTGGATATGCAAGAGGTCCATCAGATTGTGGTCTGACAATGTCCTGTATGTCAGGCATAGCTCGCCCCTCAAAAGCCTGTAAGAGACAGACTACAGGGATAGAGCCTTGAGATGGCCTGCGTAGGACATTTTACTTAAGCCCTGTATTTTTTTAGTGAGTAACCTCTGTGGATGTAACAGTAGTTGGATATGCCTGGTTGGGTACATAACAAAGGGGGCGCTGTAGTCAATGATAAGTCTGACAAATGCTGAATACAGTGGAACAATGAGTTCCCTGGACTTAGATGCCATACCTTTGTTTATAAGGTGCACAACCCAGAATGATTTCCTCACTACTGTAAACACATGATGGTCAAAGGTAGATTACTACCTATGTGTGTCCCTAAGTCCCTGAGTACTGGGTCAACTCTAAGGGGTGTGCTGTCAATATGATAGTTACCAGGGATGGATGACTTCCTAAAGGATACTATTATGCATTTCTTGACATTTAGTTTTAGGTTCATAGGTGTGTTCTAGGCTAATGGCCCTGGAGCCTTTACAAGCCTAGCCCATAGGATTACCCTGGCATCGTGCCACCCAACTTTAGTTCCCAGTGCCTCTGTTGAGTAGAGCCACTGGAGTGATCCCCAGGATGAATTTTCTATTTCCCAAAAACTCACCACAATTTCTCTTGAAGAGGGCCAGTGAGGTGCTCTGTTTGACATGTATGGGAAGAGTATTCCATAGCATGGGCAGTCTCTGGGTTATGAACCTGTCCCTCCAGCATGATCTGTTGATTGTGGTGATGAGGTTGAGGTCTCTGGAGCATGTGGTGTGGAGGGATTGGGATTTCTTTAGATGTAGCATTTCTAACAGAGCTGAGTCAGACATGGCTTTGTAAGTCAAGCAGAGATCGCCTCTAAGTAGGCGATATGAGACAGACAATAGTTGGAGTTTTTTTGAGTCTGTCCATATAGGACAAGTGTTTAAGGCCAAGGATCCTCTTTGTGAGGTACTTTTGCAGCCTCTCCAGTTGTTGCAGGTGTCTAGTGAGGTACATGCCAAATGGGTCATTGTACTCGATGATTGGCCTAATGAGGGAAGAGTAGAGGGAGACAATGACCTCCTCCTTTCTGGATGCAAAACCCTTAGTAATGAGATGTGCCACATAGAAGGACTTTCTGACCACAGTGGCAATGCGGTGGTCAAACGAGAGGTTGCTGTCAACCTGTGTTCCCAGATCTCTTATAACGCCTTCTGTTCAGTGGACTACCATTGATGTGGTAATTCATGGGAACTGGGTTTTTCCCAAAGGGGATGACAACACATTTTTTGGCATTGAGCTTAAGGCCATGGTTCTGATACCAGTCGTTGGTCTCAGTGAGGCCTTTCTGTAGGATGTCAACATCACTTGGGGAGTTAATAATAGCTCCTGACTTGCAATTGTCTGTGAACTTTGTCAGCCAGAGCCCCTTTGTGTTGGCCTGAACTTCAGAGAAGTAGATACCAAACAGGAGAGGACCCAGGACTGAACCCTGTGGGACTTCACTTGTGACTGGTCGGCAGTCTGACTTGGAGTCAGCTACTTACTTTGGGTTTTGTCTGTGAGCCAGTTTACAACCCACCTAGTGATATAGGGGTTGATGCCTAGCTTAGTGAATTTTTCTATGATTCCTGAGTGGGGAATGGTATCAAAGGCCTTGGCCAGATCAAGGTAGACTGTATGAACCACCTTGCCTTCATCCACAGCTCTGGTGACTGACTCAAGGAAGTCAACCAGGTTGAGCAGGCATGATCTAACCTTCATAAAAACAAACTGTTTGGGATCCAGAGTTTGGAGATTCCCTATATCCTTGTTTATTAGGTCCATGATGCATTCCATAGCTTTTGCATATCAGACACATCAGGCTAATGGGGCCATAGTTCCCAGGGTCTGTAGTCACTCCTCCTTTATTGAGAGGGATGACTGTAGCAGTGCACCATTTGGTAGGGACAAAGCCTGAGGTGAGGCTGTGATTGAACAGGGCACACAGGTGAGGTACCAGTTCACTTTGGAGTTCATGTAGAGCACAGCCAGGGATATTGTCAGGTCCCATAAAAGCTATATTCTTGGCCTTGGACAGTGCTGTTTTAACCTGTGCAGCAGTAATACCGGGTGCCTGGCAATCTACTGGTATTGTGATTGGTCCTTTGGGGGAGGTAAAGTTGGCAATGAATCTGTTGGCCAGTATATTGGCAATATCTGTTGGCTGAGTATAGGAGGTACCATTGTGCAGTAGATCATAGCAAATATGGGTATTGCCATGGAGATTCTTTACATAACTATAAAAGTCCTTGTGGTTGTCTTTACTATTTGCTGCAATTCTGCTTTTATAATTAGCTTTAGAGGATTTGATCAGGGATCTCAACTTTTTCTTGAGACTGATAAGGGAGTTTTTCCAGTCTTGGGACTTCACCTTATTCCACATGAGATTCCTCCTTCTGTTGTAGAGTTTGTTTATGGCAGGGGACCACCAAATTGGCTTCATTGATTTGGAGGAGAGCATCTTGGTTCTATTGGGTATAGCAAGATCCATGCATTTATGTATGTGTTCGTACAGTGCATTGGTGTATGATTCAGTGGTCATGCAACTATTATCCATTTGCGTGGGTGCTGTGAAGTTAGCCACCTATTTTTAGGAGCCCATAGTTAGCTTTGTAGAAGTTTTTCATGGTGGTTACCTTTGCGCGGGGGGGGGGTAAGGAAATGTTGGGCAAGTGCATTGGTACATGAGTAGTTTTCCCAGTTAATGGAGGGGTAGTTGAAGTCGCCCAGTATGAGAGTATTAGGTTGGACCCTAATATTCTCCAGGGTGTTTTAGGAACGTGGAGTGTGAGTCTTGGGACATGGTTGGGGACCTATAGCAGGCTATGACGTGAATCAGTGTCTTACCCAGTTTTAACGGCACCTGAAGTATCTCTAATGCATTATGTTGGGCTACCATTCTGGAGATGTGCACATCCTGCATGAATATGGAAATACCACCACCTTTGGAGCTTCGGTCCAAATTCTGGGGCTGAAAGGTGTGGAATGAGTTATAGACTGGTCGTGCAGGTGTGCTTTCTGCTGCTTTGAACCAGGTGTCTGTTACAGCACAAATGTCAATGTTCTCCATTTTAAGCAGTGCTTCAAGCAAGTGCATTTTGAGATTTAGACTTCTAGCATTGAGCAGCATGACCCTCAGATTGCATTTGTTTGTAGCTGTTACAGTGGTAATTTGGTCTTTGGAACACCACCTAAAAAAAGGCACTATAGGGGTGGCAAGAGCCTTGGCCAGTATCCGGAAGCTCAGGGGTGAGAGATGCAGGCCATCTCTGACAAAGCATCGAGGTCTGTCAGTCATGTCAACCCAGGCAGACAGATACTGGATCCCCTTAGAATTACATCAGAAACTTAACCAGTTGTTGAAATCAGTCATTTTCTGCTTCTACTGTAGTATCATTCTGGTTGATGATAGGATGCTGCTCACGGCTAGGGTTATACCCGCCTGGGCTACATAATCCAAGAGCTCCTCCATGTCTCTTTTCCTGTAGTCCAGGGAGGTAGATCTCAGGTCATTCACACCCACATGTACAATGACAGAGTCATATTTGTACCTGTTGTTGAGGGACCTGAGTGTGTGCATTATGTGGCAAATTCTGGCACCTAACAGGCAGCTGACTGTTACTTTCTCTTTATTCAACCTAATGAGTGGGACATCAGTGTGCCTCACTATCGAGTCACTTATGTCTAGTGTGTTGGGCATGCTGTTTTGCCCTAGTGGCTTTGGTTGAGTGGCACACTGTTCAATTGAGTTATGTGTCTCGTGTTTAGTGTTGTGTTGTGGTGGTCGAGTGCGTTTCTGCCTTAGTCCATTACTCTGACACCAGTTGCTTGTCTGTGTCAGCCCCTCCTGGAAAACATTTGTGTTAGTGTGAGATTCAGTGACAGCTCCTAATTTGCAATCATCTGCAAATTTAGACAGCCAGAGACCACTGACATTGGCCTTGACTTCAGAGAAGTCTTCTTTTTTGGCTGTTCCCATTAGGGGTCGCCACAGCAGATCATCTCTTTCAGTTTCTTCCTGTCCTCTGCATCTTGCTATGTCATACCAACCACCTGCATGTCCTGTCTCACCACATCCATAAACCTTATCTTAGGCCTTCGTCTTTTCCTCTTACCTAGCAGCTCCATCCTTAGCATCCTTTTCCCCAGTATACACAGCATCCCTACTCAGCACATGTCCAAACCAATGCAATCTCACCTCTCTGGCTTTATCTCCAAACTGTCCACCTGAGATGACCCTCTAATACACTGATTATTAATCCTGTCCATCCTCGTCACACCCAGTGCAATCTTAACATCTTTAATTCTGCCACATTCAGCTGTGACTCATGCCTTTTTGTCAATGCCACCATCTCCAACCCATAAAACATAGCTGGTCTGACTACCCTCTTGTAGACCTTCCCCTTCACTCTTACTGGTACCTGTCTGTCACATATCACTCCTGACACTCTTCTACACCCATTTCACTCTGCTTGTACTCTCTTCTTCACCTCTCTTCCACACTCACCATTACTGTGAACTGTTGATCCCAAGTACTTAAATTCATCCACCTTCACCAACTCTACTCCCTGCATCCTCGTCATTCCTCTATCCTCCCTCTCATTCACACACATATATTCTGTCTTAGACCTGCTGCCCTTCATTCCTGTCCTCTCTAGAGCATATCTCCACCTCTCCAGAGTCTCCTCAACCTGGTCCCTACTCTCACTACAGATCGCAATGTCATCTGCAAACATCATAGTCCATGGGGCCTCCTGTCTGATCTTATCTGTCAACCTGTCCATCACCATTGCAAATAAGAAAGGGCTCAGAGCTGATCCTTGATGTAATCCCACCTCCACCTAAATACATCAGTCACCCCCACCGCAGACCTCACCACTGTCACACTACCCTCGTACATATCCTGTACCACGGTTACATATTTCTCTGCCACTCCCGACTTCCTCATGCAATACCACAACTCCTCTCTAGGCACCCTATCATATGCTTTCTCTAGGTCCACAAAGACACAAAGCATCTCCTTCTGACCTTCTCTATATTTCTCTATCAGTACTCTCAGAGCAAACATGAAACCATACTTCTGATCACTAATCATCAGCTCCCTTCTTAACCTAGCTTCCACTACTCTTTCTCATAATTTCAAGCTGTGACTGATCAGTTTTATCCCTATGTAGTTACTTCAAGCTGTGACTGATCAATTTTATCCCTATGTAGTTACTACAGCTCTGCACATCACCCTTATTCTTAAAAATAGGCACCTTAACACTTTTTCTCCACTCCTCGGGCATCCTCTGACTTTCCAAAATTTCATTAAACACTTCAGAGAAATAATTGACAAAAGGAGTGGTCCAAGGACTGATCCCTGAGGGACTCCACTTGTGACTGGCCTCTTTGTAAATGTGGACTCTTCATTTCTAACTACCTGGGTCCTGTCTGTGAGCTAGTTTGGCTATCCACCAGGTGACATATAAGTTTGTACCTAACCTCTTGAGTTTATCAACAATGCCCGAGTGGGGTATTGTGTCAAATGCCTTGGCCAGGTCAAGGTAAGCAGTGTGAGCTATTTTGCCCTCATCCATTGCTTTGGTGACCTTTTCAAATAAGTCCACCAGACTGAGCACCTATGATCTGCCGTTGACAAAACCAAACTGAGTTGAGTCCAGTATCTGGAGGTTTACTATATCGCTGTTGATCATCTCCATGATAATTCTTTTCATGGCTTTGCATATAAGACTAGTGAGACTTATGAGTTTGTAGTTTTCAGGGTCTGTAGATGGCCCACCTTTGTGCAGAGGAATGACTGTTGCTGTTCTCCATTCATGAGGCACAAAGCCTGTTTGGAGGCTATAGCTAAAGAGCAATTCCAGAAGCCCTGATGGGTGATGTTTCCTGCTATTTAGAAGGCACCCTATGATTTTATCTGGGCCCATTGATGCAGTGTTCTTAGCCTTAGAGAAAGCATTAAGGACCTGTTCCCTAGGGATTGCAGGGGGAGTTATATTTGATGGTATTTCCTGAGGGAAGGTTAATGGGAAGAGGGGGGTAAAGTTGGAGCTGAATTTATCGGCCAGTAGGTTTGCTATACATTCTGGCTCAATATAGATGGCTCCATTTACAATGAGCTCTGCACACAATTGTGTATTGCCTTTGAGGTTGTGGACATAACTAAAGAATGCTTTGTGGGTGTCTTTGCCCTCGGAGGCCAAATTCACTTCAAATTTGGCTTTGGTAGACTTTATTTGTCCTCTGAGATGTTTTAGTTTGATGAAAGTGCTTTTATCCTGCTGGGTGCTGCTATCCAATTTTAATGCATTAGTGCATTTTATCAACAAATCAGCAGTGAGGAAGTGTACAGAGTAATAGAATATATGCATAAGGACCTAGTAATTTTCTACAATTGTGTGTGTGTGTGTTTGTGTGTGTGTGTTCTTATCATTGTTGTATATACCTATGTATGTGTGTGTATTTTCATACTAGTGTCCTATCTGTGTCCATGTGAAGGTAATATCTTAGTCTGATGGATTTTCAGTCCTTCGAGTCATTCAAAGTGTTCTAAGTAAAACTTCATGTGTTTGTCATGTGCAGGCAAAAGGGAAGAATGCTTGGAACAATACCTGTATCAGAAGATAAGGTAGGACTTCATCTCTTGTATTGGTGGGCAAGTAGTTCTTGGTTGATATTGGATAGCGGTAGTTTTATATTGTTTATGTATGAAGCTAAATCAGGCAGATTTCAGAAAGCTTGCGGGTAAGCCAGATTTATATCCATTTGTGCATTTATTTGTTGTCATGGTATTTTTCTCAAACTTAAAATATCTCTCATCTTGGCTAGCCTTATGCAATGGTGTCTGATTTACCTTTTTTATTTTATTCCACTTTCCCCTCAGCCAGAGACATAAAAATCCAAGCTCAAAAAGCAGAAGTGGCTGTTTTGGGAAAAGCAAAAATTGAATGACTTCTGGGTGTTTTCCACATTACCCAGACATTATAATATTAATGATTTGTGTTCATGGCAATTGTACTGAAGTGTATGTTTTAGAATATTGCTTTATATGCAGTGAATCATATCTGTTTATCTCGTCTTGACACCTGCTACATGAAATACTGATTCTATGAGGCATCATCTAAAATAATAGCACTATGTTCCCACATAATTCTTATTGTTTTTCTAATGTCATTCCACTGGAAAGCTTGACATAACTTTGGGAAATCTCAGATATTATCTTACTCTACAGAATCTGACTAATGTTACACTAATCTGCAAAACTGCATCTACTGTCGTATTAGTGTTGCACTAAACTTAACTTTGTAGAAAAATCTTTCAGCTGTCAGCACTAATGTTAATACATACTGTAGGTGGACAGTAATGTTCACTATTAACTCATTCTGTGTATTATTTTCTGTAAAATGTGAATGGAGCTTTCCTTCCCGGGCCACCACAGAAAAAGGGTAACTTGTATTTACCCAGATGGACCATCCCAGTAAACAAATGGCAATAAGTAATAAATGCATATTGTTTCTGCTTAACTGAATCTTTATTCCTCAATAATCTTTTTTTCAGAGTAGATTGCACATAATAGATATCACATTGAAGAAGACTGTGTGATTAAGATCTTCCCCCAGCAAATGTCATCATGTGCAGAATTTAACATTGCTGTAGAGTATTTTTCTTGAGGAGGATATTTTGTAGTGGACATCTAGTCCAAAACGTACAAGTGAGACAGCTCAAAGTGCTTTCTGCCAGCTTGAATTTTGAAACTGATATGACTGTTGTATAATGTAATATTAAGTACAGAACATTGTTTCACTAGGCCTAGAAAAATAAACTACTTTTTTTTTGTTTTTCACCAGAGAAATATGTATTAAATATCTGAGAAATTAGTTAACTGTAATACCACTTGTTACTCAAGCTGTATTTAAATATATTTATATGAAATTGGGATCCAGTACAAATGTGATGTCACAGGAGTAGATTAAATGCCATTGTTTCTAACTGAAGCTGTAATCATGTGTTATACCTTTATACTCATGTACACTGTATGCTGAGCTGCCATACATAAGGAGAAAAGGTATGGAGTTGGGTATATACTCCTGAAGGACAAATCTTACAGCTGCAGTGAAGCATCCCATGTCTCGATTAGGTAAACTTATCACAAAATACACTTACTTCAGCTAAAATATAAGTATCATCCATAATATAAGTGCATGCACTATCTGTTTTATGGGTCAACTACAGCAGCTGATGTCCTATTTGCGTGCAATACATTTGCTTGCTACCCTTGAAAACGCAAGTGCTCTATGTCACACTAACTCTATCTCCTGTAACTACTTAGCCCTCCTAACACCTTATCTCACAAGTCTTTATAACCCTACCAGGACTCTAGGTCTAACTTTAAAATACCCTTTTTATTCCCTAACCCTAAAACATCCTTCCCTTTCTGTAAACCTAAAGCCCCCTCCTGCTCCCTAACCCTAAAACTCCTCCTATTAAACCTAAAACCCAGCTTCCTGACATTTGTCCTTATTTATACTCTCACCTACACTCTCTCATCACAGCTGGTGCACTTACCTTGTTCGGACTTGAATAGTGTGTTTGGCTATGCTTTAGCAGCTAATTGTCTGAACTTGTATTCAAGTTCAAGCATGTGACAATCTACCCAAGCTACAAGACACTCTCGTCCCTGGGTCTGAGATAGTCGTCTTTGAATGCTTGGGACTTTATTGCTTATAGAACATCTGTTTTCTTTCTCAAAAACACAAACATTGCTTGGTATGATGTTCCAGTGCTAGACACCCAAATATTTTTCATCTTTAAGCACAAACATTTTCGACCTACACAGTCTGTCAGCTATGGAAATTACTTGATAAATTTAATGCCCAGTTTTAAATCTTATAAAAAGGTTTCTGGAAAGCTGTGATGTGTGAATCTAATTAAAGAAGTGCCTGTTTAAACTAAAACTTTGGATACTGGGATATATTTAAATAACAAGCTTTTAAATCAATAACAAAAGGATAGTATAATGAATATATGGCTGATGAATGCCTACCCAGAAAGAAATAAGTAAAAAAGTACTCCTATATTCAATGAGCTGTCTACATTAATACTAAAATACTCAGTGGATAATACTGAAATAATGAGAACTCTTGTCAAGAACTGAAATATGTGAAAAATCACCACAAAGTAGGAAACAGAGTGAAAAAAGTCCTTGTACTGTTCTTGGCATGGGCAAATCACAGAAACAGGATTCAGAATTCCTTTGTTTTGGACGGAAATATGAGACTAAATTATCAAAGGACAGCATATATTAAAGGACAGACTAGACATATACACTAAAAATTCAAATCCTCCTGAAAATAGTTATATCCAGTAATCATTAGGGTTATACACAATATACTGTTTGCATAATCAAGATATGGAACTCCACCACCCCCACAAAATAATTGAGTTAAATCAGCATACATTACTTGTTAAATTAATACCCTATCTAATAAATAACTAACTGGTCCTGTACATGTACCTAGCTGTAATAATTGTACTACAACCCTACAACTAATATTCAATATTCATTTTCTTTGTTTACCTCTCTCATCTAATCTCATGCTCCTTTTCTCTGTCTTATTATTCAACCGCACTCCTTACATCAATTTTTTTCTATTTCTTATTAATTTATCACTTAAGACATAGACAAACCTAGATTAAAAGAAAAGAAAACAATCCATATTACATTTTCCATTTACATGTATTATAGATCACATATCTTTTCTTTTCTTGCAACTAACATCAGTTCAACCTTACATAAATTGCTGAATTCCTGCCTTCCCTTAAGCCTCACTACTACTCCTCTTGAACATTATTCTACGTGTATTGTTTACATAATTTCCATTTATTTCTGTGTAATTTTTTTCTTTTCCTTTTATAAAGATCCCTCTTTCACTTCTTTCGCATTTCTAATATTTAGTACTTG
Organism: Protopterus annectens; assembly: GCF_019279795.1. Lineage (NCBI taxonomy): Eukaryota > Metazoa > Chordata > Ceratodontiformes > Protopteridae > Protopterus > Protopterus annectens. Next base: position 920,272,756 of record NC_056726.1, read on the forward strand.
AAATACAGTTGGTTTAGACCTCAGTTTCAATTGTCTAGTAATTGTTTTTTTTTGCATCCAACATAATTAAACTTAATAAGGCCTTACTGTGGCTAAGCAATTTAAATTGTGTCCCAGCTCATAAGAATAATTTCCTTACAACCATTTGCTCACCCAATAGAGTATTCTGTAGGGAATTTTTAAAGTCTTCCAACTCATTATAATCCCAGAACATATGTTCCCAGTTCCCTCTTTCTTCCAAATCACACCTGCAACATTTGCTATCTACCTGAGGAAAAATTCTTAGAAGTCTACCTAGGGTATAAAAATATCTATGCAAATACTTCCAAGCAAAGATCCTCCACTTTCTGGACTTTGTTCCATACCTGGGGGCTGTACATATGTCCTCCCATTGTTTTCTTTAAATTGCTTTTCCAGTCATTCTTCCCATTCCTTTCTAACCTCCTCTGATTGATTCTTATAGTTATCATGCAATATTTATATATGCCCTATTATTCTTTTTTAACAACACCTCCGGTTCTAGATTCAACTAAGATACCACATCCCTTTCTCTTTGCCTATACTACGATATTAATCCGTGGTAAGAAAAGATGTCTCTAGCCAGCAGTCCAAACTTCTTGTTGGCCTATCCCACTCCATTACCTTTCTCCTGCTAGTTATTTGCACCCAATACTTTTGTTCCTTTCCCAGTTTTCTCCAGAAAATTCCAGCCCCCCCCTCTTGCCTATTTTCTGTACCTGTACTTTCAGTCATCCCCATTGGCAAAAATCTCCTTTTTTGATTCTCATGGTGGCTTATTTCTTACAATACTTTCTGCTGCTTTATGAATATGGTATTCTATATGATCAGTATTATTCTCCTTAAGGATCTGTCTTCATTTATTGAACTTCTGCCCTGCTTCATCATCATCTCGTTCCATTTTGAATTATAGCCTTCTGCTTGTGTGATGCATATGAGCTTTAACAGTTTAGCTCTAAAATATCTCTTCAAATCAGAAAATCCTAAACCACCTTGTTCTGTTGGAAGCGTGAACTTTTCCCTCTTAACTCTTGCCGTCTTCCACTCCCAGATAAATTTGTTTGACTCTTTATTAATTACTGTCCACAGCTTCTCCTCTGGTTAATGAAAATATGCCTGACACATTTATAAAACTAAAGGGACTAAAACATTTTTACTTTATCTTACTATCCATATCCATTAACAAGATCTTCCAGCTTCTTAGTTTTTCTATTATCTTTTGTTTATTCTCTTCCCACACATCCTAAGCTGCCATAACAGAAGCCTTTTCAATCCATGTTTCTAAATACTTAATCTTATTGTATCCCCATAAAAATGGATTTTGCTTAACCAATTAATGTATGGGCACATAATTTACGGCTATAGATTTTGTTTTGTCTTCATTATTTTTATAGCTTGAAAATATATGAAATTGTCTCAAAATGTTCTACAACACTCAGATGTCATTTTCTGAATTTATCAGGTACAAAATAATAGATGTAAATAAAGCCAGCTTTCCTCGATTACCATTTCAATCACATCCTTGCATTTCTGTGTCCCTTATTTTCTTTGGCAATGGCTGTACATATACAATAAGTAACCAAGGTGAAAGACACCTCTGGCTTGTTCCTCCGTTTAAACACAACTTATCATCGAGGAACTATCCACTTTAATTCATGACTCCCATCCTTCATATATCCTCCTAATTAATGTTATTATTTTATCAGAAAACACAAATACTTCCATTGCCATATTCATAAAATCCCAGATTACTCTATTGAATGCTTGCTCTGCATTGAGACCCAGTAACAACAGCAGTATTTTCTTACATTCTGCTTCTCTCTGGATCATCACTGTTCTATTAATCTTGTCAAATAGTTGCCTGCCCTCCACAAAACCACATTAGTCTATATCTTATCAATTTGTTTTAGCTAATATAGACATAAACAATTTATAATCATGAGTTAAAATTGAAATGGATTTATATGAAGCTGGGTCTGATGGGTTTTTACTGTCATTATGTAATATTGCCACCACATCTTTTTTCCAAGGTGCTGGTGCTTCCCTCCTTTTAAAATACTGTTAAATAAAAATCTTCCAGAGAAATATCACTTTCTTTCCTCTTAACTTCCAAACTTCCACAGGAATACTGTAGATCAATGTGTGTTTGTATGTATCTTTAAGAAGCTATCCAAGGGCTTGCACAAATGTATAAATACTGAGCACGTGCAAGCCTGACTGCCATTTTGTAGTAAGCTGTTGAGATGTAAGCATGTATCTATATAAGATCTATCTGTTAACCGGTTTGTTTGTATTTTATGATGCTGCTGTCCATCCTGATGTGTTTCTATGCATGAAAGCATCTAAACAAAATACCCAGCCTGCTTGTCATCTATGTTAGAGAAGGACGAGCGGCAAATACCATTTGTTCTTGGAGACTTTCCTAAAGCTTGATGATACTTCACCATTTTTATCTAATCTCCTCCTATCTTAACTCTTAGATGTGAAGTTGTTCAATCTCGCCTTCATTCTTACTGACGGGGTTCGGAACCGATCTTCGGCTCTGAGTTGGCCAAATTGCAAAGCTCGAGGTCTCTAGCAGCTCGAAGCCAAAGCCCTATCCCACAGTGCACCTCTACCTTCCCCAGATCTAGTTTGCCACTGCAACTGATCATGTGTTTCTCTACAGCTCAGGCCATTTGAGAGATAAGTTCTTTTTTCTGTGCAAAAATTATCCATAAAAATTTCTATTTACTAATTGTTCAGAGTTTATATAAACTTGTGCTTAGGATAGATTATCCATTTTCGGATTTCTCTTAGTTTTCTTTTATAAAACCTTCTGTTCTCGTTTGTTGGGCATTGGCCCTTTTTGGTTCTTGTGTTTTCAGCCAGTTTAGCTTATTTTGCCCTGTCCTTCAAGCCGAGTTATGCTTTTTGCAGTTCTGCAGATGTTCTTCATGTTTCACTGTTGCAGTCATTACATTTAGGTTATCTGCTTGCAGTAGCCCTCAGATGGCCTTTTTAACAAAGTCTTTGGTCCTACGTCAGTTGCTGTCTCTTCTTCCGTGATGTCAGGTTGTCATGGGTATAAAACATGCAGCCGACGTCATTACATCAGTCTTTCTTACCGTGTGGTGCCCGAAGCAGAAGCAGTTCACAAGTGCCAGTCGGCCGACTCCTGAAATTTTTGTTTTCGAGTTTCAGAACTGAAGTCTTCAACTAAAAGCTAAGTACCCAGTTTGGGAAACATTTTCTTGCTCTAAACCGATATCAGTAAAAGTAAATAATTGCATTTCTTGTGGAAAGTAAATACCTCATAAAGATTTTAATTCGTACTATATTCCTTGCCTTTGCCCTGACCACGACGTACCTCGCTGTCAGTTTTGTGCCTTATTTAAACCACGAACTATCCATCGTCGGTATATTTACGCTTCTAAATTTTTTTGGTGCTCGGTTCAATTATCCTGATATGTCTTCGGTCAGCCATCCGACTACCGACATTCCGAAAAAACACAAAGCTAAAGACAAGGCCGCTCAGTTTGCTGGTACTCAATGAGGCACTTTCGCAGCCCCTGATACCCGCTACTTCAGATTCGCAGGCCTCTACTGAGACCCATTCAGAGTCCGGTATGCCATGAGATACTTCAACTCTGGAACCTGCAGATGTCTCTACCTTGGATGTGTCCAGAGTCGCTGTGCAGGCACCAGCTTCTGAGGGTGTATTCAGGCCTACTGACTTGCATATTAATCCGATGCCATCATCTTCTTCAAGGGCTAAAACTCGAACCATGCCTAGAAAACTGACGCCCGGACTGCATGGTCAGGCCTTTATGCCTAAAAATCAAATGATAAGAATGACTGAAGACCTTATTACTTTAATCAGGGGAAGCCAACCTTCCTCCTCTACAAGACCTAGGACTGAGTTTGCTTATGATACTTCTGACCAGGATGCTGACATTTCTGTTTCCTCTGATGACCAGGATTTACCCTTATCTACCTATGAACATTCTGATGCTGAGGACTCTATTCCCTATGCTCCCCCACCAGAGGATTTCTCTTTTGGTGAAACCTTGCATGTGCTCAGGAAGTTTTTTTTGTTGGGAAAGTCAGGATTTCTCTGATTCTAAAAAGAGGCTTAGGGGTTTCTTACTCCTGCCCCAGCACAGGCCTTTAGCTATACCTCCTGTACTGAACATTGTTGATGATGCCTTTTCAGAATATAGCATGGCTCCTGACTCTTTACCTCCTGCTTCCAGTAAACTGATAGATATTACAGGGTTCCTGACTCTCAGAAGTTCCTTTTCAAAAAATCTTACTGCGGATCCTGAAACCGTTTCACAGGGACCCAAAGGCATTAAAGCTACTACTGCCAAAAATCCTTCCCCCTCTAATAGAGACTCCAGGGTGCTGGATAGATGGAATAAGAAGGTATACACTTCTGCAACTTTGGCCATTAGGGCCTTGAATTGCCAGTTTCATATGTTAAAGTATCAGCTACGTATTATTGGATTGCTTAAACAGAAAATGATGTTGATTCCTGATTGTGCTGAAAATAAGGATTTACGGGATTTTATGCTTTCTGCTGAACAAGTTGGTAAACATACTTTGCAATGTGGTTTTGATTCACTAGAGGCATCTTGCAGGGCTGCGGTAATTGGGTCTGTACTTAGAAGGCATGCTTGGGTTAAGGAGCAATCCTTGCCAGATCATGGTAAAACAAAATTACTGGATGCTCCCTTAAATCAGAACCACCTGTTTTGCAACAAGGCAGAAGAAGTTCTTAAAAAGATGGAGGAAAAAGCTAAATCTATGCAAACTGTTAAAGATTTTTTACAAGTACAACCTCCAAGATTTAGTAGGCATTGGCCTTCTAAGAAGTGGTCCTTTTCTGACTCTCCCAGACATTCTCAGTCCAAACCCAGATCCAGCAGAGCATCCAGGCTTCAGTCCCAGGGGACACACAGGACTAAGCAGTGGGGGGCCTCCACTTCCAAATTTGGAAGTAATAAAACTCCCCCATATGGTAATCTGCCTCAATGACTTCTTTTTAAAACTTCCAAGCACTTCTCTACTGACTGCCCCTTTGGGGGGAAAGATTGCACTTCATGCAAAGAACTGGGGACTCATTACCCAGGACAAATGGGTTTTCAATATAGTGTCCCAAGGATACAGATTTCACTTCCACATGTTACCAACTCCAAACTGTTGGCCGGATCTACCTCCAAATCAGTGGGCAGAGGCCCAAAAGCAAGTACTCTCTCACTTAAGCATAGTGGCTATTCAATTGGTACCAGAAGAGGAAAAGGGACAAGGTTTCTACTCGAGATTTTTCCTGGTACCCAGAAAAGACAATTCGTGGTATCCTATCCTGGACCTGCCTACTCTAAACACCTTTTTGGTGATTTTAAAATTCTAGAAGCTGACTCTTCACCAGTTGCTTCCTATGCTAAACAAAGATGCCTGGTTGGCAACACTACATTTAAAGGAAGCATACCAGCACATCCCAATCAGGGAATTTTGCAGAAGAGACCTACGCTTCAAAGCAGGCTACATGCACTATCAATTCTCTAGACTGCCCTTTGGCTTATCTGCTGCACTCACGGTATTCACAAAGTGCCTAGCTCCAGTCATTGCATTTTGCAGGCAAACAAATATTCAAATATACCAATACCTGGACAATTCACAAATTCAGGCAGAAAACCAGGACATAGTTTTGAATCATCTGGCTTTTGTACAAAGGGTGCTAACTTGTCTGGGGTACACCATAAACGAAAAGAAGTCACACCTGGTACCCTGTCAACAAATTATATTCCTGGGAGCAAGCTGGAATACAACTTCCCAGATGGTTTTCCTCACGCCAGAGAAACAAATTTACTTGACAACCTACTTCAAACAAGTGGCCACAAAATCCCTGCTATCTGCAAGGCTTGGGGTTTATGGCCTCCTGCATTCTTCTAATTCCATATGCCAGCCTGCATACGAGGAAACTACAATGGTATCTAAAAAGCCTATGGTGTAAATATTCTCAGGCTCTAGAAGCAATGATTCCTGTCATTCCCTGTCTACGGCTAGAGTTCTTTTGGTGGGCAGAGGTCTGCCACTAAAACAAGGGACTACCATTCACACTACCCCCTGCCACCCAAACCCTAACAACAGATGCATCAGACTATGCATTCAGGGCAAATGGAATCCAATTCAAATGCACCGTCACATCAGTCATAAAGAAATGTTAGCTATACAGAATGCTCTAACAGCCTTCAAGGACCACATTCTTCCAGGACAATTAATGGTAAAGACGGACAACACCACTGTTATGTGGTACATAAATAAGCAGGAGAGTATACATTCTTACCCCCTCTGCAGACTAGCCATGGCATTGTGGAACACAGCCTTGAGCTACCAAGTACATCTACAAGCTCAGTTCCTGCCAGGAAAACTAAATACACTGGCAGACGGACTAAGCAGAAACCTCATGGACCCACACGAGTAGAAACTGGAACCAAGGATTTTCAACATATTGACAAGCAAATGGGGGAGTCCAGATATAGACCTGTATGCCTCCCCCCAGAACTATCAATTGGAAAATATTTGCGCAAGGACTCCCCACAGACAAGCTTGGAAAGTCGATGCTCTGTCCTTCAGCTGGAAAAACCTATCGATTTATGCCTTTCCTCCACTGCCTTTGCACTCCAAAGTACTACTAAAGATCAAACAAGACAAACCAAGGATGATTTTGATTGCACCAGCCTGGCCACGCCAACACTGGTACCCCCTCCTGCACAGTGTGTCACTGTTGGGCCCATGGCACCTGCCTCAGACTCCTACCCTGCTGTCTCAGCAGGAGAACCAGATTCTGCACCCTCAGCTTCAAACACTGAACCTAGCAGCCTGGCTAATTACCTAAGCTCTCCTTTACCATCCCTCAGTAAACCAGTGATGGATGTCATTTTAGAGGCAAGGAGGCCTAGTACTAGAAAATCTTATGCTGAAAAATGGAAAAGATTCTGTGCCTGGAACCAATCTCAAGGGCTGAGCACAGCAGTGCCCAGTTTATCTCAGATTTTACAATACTTAACTGAGATGCTTCACAAGGGTCTGTCTTTTTCCTCAATAAAAATTCATGTCTCAGCCATTAGAGGTCATTATAACACAGAACCTCCCCTCTTCTCTCTTCTCAAACAGTTCCTCAGAGGGGCCAAAAATTTAAGACCACCCAGGAGAGCTCCAACTCCAGCCTGAGACCTTAACTTTGTATTGGAGAAACTCACCCTTCCTCCTTTTGAGCCAGCTGCTACTGCAGATTTAAAATTCTTTTCTCGGAAAACAGCTTCCCTTTTAGCCATCACCTCAGCAAGAAGTGTATCTGAATTACAGGCCCTTATGGCAGTGGAGCCTTTCATCACCTTTCATGCGGACAGGGTGTCTCTCAGGACCAGTCCCTCTTTTATGCCAAAGGTAGTATCCAGTGTGGCCTTTAATCAGTCCATTCATTTGCCTACCTTCTTTCCTAATCCACAGAACAAAGGGGAATGGATACTGCACTCCTTAGATGTGCACAGACAACTTAGATTCTACTTGGACAGGTCTAAACTTCAAAGGAAATGTTAACAACTGCTGGTGGCATTTGATGCAGGGACAGATGGGAAGGCTATTTCAAAGTGAACCATCTCCAAATGGATAGGCCATTGCATTAATTTCTGCTATAAGCACCATGGAAAACCTATCCCACAAGGGATCAGATCCCACTCAACCAGAGCTGCATCTACCTCTACAGCTTTTCGCAGAGGTGTACCTACCAGGGACATCCTAGAAGCTGCTACATGGAGTTCTGTACATACTTTCTCCAAGCATTACCATTTGCCAATTTTCTCTAAATCCAGAGTTGGCTTTGCCACTGCAGTTTTGCAGGGTCTTATAGCTGGTCCTAATGCTATCTAAATTCCTCCTCCCATCCTTAACTTTGGGAATCTAACCAAATGTAATGACTGCAACAGTGAAACATGAAGAAGATAGTACAGTTGTGTACGCTTACCATAAATGTAGATGTTCGAGTGTATTTACTGTTGCAATCCTGGTTACCCTCCCTCCAGCCCCCTGACTTCTTTTGGCTATACCTCTTCTCTCCTTTTGAATGCTTAAAAGATTTTGGTGTATTTGCTTTTTTGTTTGAGGTATAACCTTGTATATTTATAGATTTAATTGCTTCCCATTAGGGGCACCTGACATCTGAGGCAAGAAAAAACTGATGTAATGATGTCGGCTGCATGTTTTATACCCCTGATGACCTGACTTCACGGAAGAAGAGACAGCAACTGAAATAGAACCCAAGACTTTGTTAATCAGGCCGACTGATGGCTAGTGCAAGCAGATAACCCAAATGTAATGACTGCAACAGTGAATACACTTGAACATCTACATTTATGGTAAGTGTACACAACTGTACTGTAACAGCTAACAGCTGGTTAGGCTCTTACCCATATTAGGCTGTTTTCAGTTATTTATCTTTAGCCTGTTAGGCTTATTCTTTTATTGCTGCTACAGTTAAGCTTGCCTTATTGTACTCATAGCCGGTTAAGCTTAGTTTCTTTTTGCTAACATTTAGATTGTTGTCTTTGATTACTGAGGTTGTACTGTATTATAATTATGTCTGAAAAGGCCAAGTCAGGGTTTAAGATGTGCCCTAAGTGCAACCAAAAGATGTCTATTACTGATGGCCACTCCACCTGTGTATATTGTTTGGGAGAGGTCCTTCTCCAAGAGGTTTACTGTATTTGCCATGGATTCAGCGCTAGGGTTTTGGAAGAAAGGACACTGAAGTTGGTGGAGTGTGGCTTGATTAAGTCTGCTTTTCAGTCAAACTTGGATTCTGTTCCAGGTAAACCAAAACCTTCTTCTCCAGCTTCTTCTTCAACAAGTTCAGGTCCGAAGGGCTCTTCAGTTCCAAAAGTATCCAGGAAAGCTTCTGTCTCTGCTCCATTGACATCGGAACTGACCGTACAGGTATTTGGTAGGAGCCGGTCCGCAGTCTTGGAACTGGTATCTCCTACTTTGAGATCCCTGATTCTGTGTTCACCGGCTCTGTTGGTAGATTCCTCTCGGGCTTCCAGACTTTTTGATTTGGATGTGGATCTTGTGGTATGGAGACTTTTGCAGGATCCAGCACTAAAATTCTGTCGGTTTCGACTCAAGCAGCTTCGGAACCGACAAAGTCCTCTCCTGTAGTTTCTGCTCCTCCTCCAACTCAAATCTAGACATCAGAGATGGAGGAGGCTATTCAGTCGTTTGTGGAACCGTTGATGATGACACTTTCTTCGGACCTGTCGGCACTGACAACCCTGATGTGCTCTGCACCGTTGGTGGAATCTGGGAGCTGACACTCTCCTGTCAGTTCAGGGGGGGGGGTCAAACCGATATGTCAGCTCTGACTCTCCCTCTTGGGGCTTCAGCACGGATGAGTTGGGTTCCTACCTCTGGCTCAGAGCCGGCGGTTCTGGTGCGGGAGGTGTCTTAGGTGTCTTCGGACCTGGGTGCTTCCACGCATCAGAGCTGTGGTGCCTTCGATGCCATGAGGAGGGTTTTGTCCCCCCGGACAGCCACAACCTCTGATATGGCCACCTCATCCCGGAAAGTGCCGGAATCTTCTCTGTCATTGCAGACCCACCATAAGCGTAGAGACCTGGAGCCTTAGGATGCCCCTTTGGGGGGAACCCTGCGCTTCCGAGACCTCCCCAAAAGTTCCCACGGAGGAGGTCCCTTGGAAGAGGTTATGTAAGAGGAGACATTTAGATTCCCCTCAGGAATCCATCACATCTGACACTGATTTAGAGGAATCAGAAGGGTCCCCAAAGTCCCCCTCTGAGAATATCACCTTTGGGGATATCCTTGAGATCCTTAAGCAGAGGAGTCGCTGGCAGCCCCTGAACCCTACCAAGGACGAATTGGTGCTCCTGGAGGCTTTCGGGTCTCGACCCTGCAGCTCTTGGGTGTCTCCACCCTTCGATGAATTGAAGGATCTTTTGTCTCGAAGGGCATAGGAGTCACCGGAATCTATGGGGCCTGTCCCAAGGACACCCAACAAATACATTTCAGCTCCTCATGATAAGTCCTTCTTATCCAAACCCATACCTGTTGATGCCATGGTGGTGGTGGCGGCATCCACGAATAAAGAGGTATCGGAGACCTCTATGTCTGTCCATCCTCCTAATAGAGAATCTAGGATCATGGACAGATGGTAAGTGCATGTTCAGTTCAGCGATCTTTGCCCTTCGGTCATTGAACTACCTAACCCACTTCACAAGGCTTCAGAGGGATCTCCTGAAAGAGCTTGGAGATACTCTCCAAGGTGCAGTAGCCGATTCAGTGGTGGACAAAGTGACTTCTCAGCTTGCTACCCTCAATTCTATCATAAACACTTCCATGTGCCTTGTATCGTATGCAGCTGATGGGACGAGTAGTGCAGCGGGTGCAAGCATTGCTCTGCGGAGACATTCCTGGATGCGCTTATGTTCTTTTGCAGAACCTTTTAAGTCATCATTTGTGAATGCCCCTTTTGATGGTTCTTCTTTGTTTGGACCAAAAGTTAAAGAGACCCTCACCAGATGTGAGCAAGACAGAAAGACTCTTATCTGCTGTAGGAGTCCATTTTTCCACCCCTACTAGACCTTATCCTAAAGGTCAACAGGGAGGGAAAATGTGGTTCTGTAAAACCCAAGGAGCCTTTCCGAACTCACAAGGTGAAGCCTCCTCCAGGGGTAGAGGAAGGGGCAATGGTGGAAGACAACACACATGAGGCAGAGGGTGGACCGCAGAACCAGGGTGACAGGGATCAGTTCCTTGGGAAGCCCTATCAGTGCTCCTGAAAGGAGGCCCGACTGTCCGGCTGTGGAGGCAGTCAGGGGAAGTTTGTCTTTGTACCTAGGCCCCTGGCTAAAAATTTGAGAAGGCCGATGGGTACAAAATGTTATATCCAGAGGATATTTCATCCCCTTTCATTCACAACCCAGGCCAACAAAAGGAATCCCAGATGTTCCACCCAGTCTACGGGATGCAGCATCAACAGAGGTTCAAAAACTATTACAAAAAAGAATCATCCAACCAATCCCAGCAGACCAGTAAGGATCCGGAACTTACTCAAGATTCTTTTTGGTGCCAAAGAAGACAGGGGACTGGAGACCTATTTTTGACCTCAGCAGACTCAACGAATATGTAGAAAAGACGAAGTTCCAGATGGTCATGCTTCAGTCTATACTCCCGTTCTAAGGGAAGGACAATTGGATGTGCTTATAGATCTCCAGGATGTGTGCTACCATATCAAAATGGCCAGGCCATCCAGGGATCATCTGCGCTTTAGGCTGGGAGCCAGTCACTTCAATTTTCGGGCTCTGCCCTATGGTCTCATGACAGCCCCCAGAGTGTTCACCAAATGTATGGCAGTGATCATGGCTCACTTGAGACATTTAGGAATCCCGGTGTTTCCATATTTGGATGACTGGCTCCTCACCCCACCCACCAGGCATCAATTTATTCGGGCAAGGGACACTGCCTTAGATCTATGCTTCCAACTGGGCATTCCAATAAATTCCGAAAAGTCTGCTGTGTTTATAAGAGCAGACTTAGACACGGTCAGCATGTCCCTAAAGCTTCCTTCAGAAAGAGTGCATACCTTATGGCAACAGATTGTGGATCTCCTGTCAAAACACAAAGCACCAGCATCGCAGATTCTCAAGTTGCTTGGCACTATGGCAGCAGTGATTATTGCAATACCCCTGGTGAGATCTCACATGCACATTCTTCAGTGGCTGCTATTCACACAGTGGAAGTTTCAGGATTTACCGATGAATCACCCAGTTCTGATAACCAACTCTTACAAGGACGATATTCGGTGGTGGCTAACGTCTGAGACGAAGACTATGAGACGTCCCTTAGTCCTCCTGGCTCCAGTTGCAACGGTGACCATGGACACCTCTCTGATTGGGTGCGGGAGGCATTATCAGGGACGGACAGCCCAAGGTGCATGGCAGCTTCACGAGGGTCATTTGCACATAAACGTCCTAGAGATGAGAGCGGTTCTCTTAGTGTAGCAGTCCTTTCAAGACTCTCTTCCTTTAGGCACAATTGCGGTCCAGTCATACAACATGTCCGTAGTCTGGTATATAAACAAACAAGGCGGAACCAGATCTTAACCACTATGTCGAGAGGTTGTAAGATTATGGAAATGGGCAGAGTCCACCCAGCGCTTTCTGATAGCAACACACATCCTGGGGAAATTCAATGTGATAGCGGACAAACTCAGCAGAGCTATTATGTTGCCTCATGAGTGGTCTCTCAAGAACAAAGTAGCGGAAATGATTTTCCACATATGGGGCCAGCCTTGCTGCGACCTTTTGCAACCCCCTCAAACACAAAGTGCAGCAACTACTTTGCCCTGATCTCTCAACAGGGACAACCCCCCAGGGACACACTCATTCACGATTGGCCTCTGGGACTCCTTTATGTTTTCCCTCCATTTTCCCCGATTCCCAAAGTTTTACAGAAAGCCAGTTTTCTGGACAGGACACTTATCTTAATAGCCCCATATTGGCCTTGTCAAATCTGGTTCCCCTTTCTGAAGCCTCATCTTCTGGAGGAGCCTTGGATCCTGGACCCAGTGCCGGATCTGTTGACCCACTCGTCAGGAGCTCTTCACCCTTCTCTTCAGTCCATCAAACTGACAGCTAGGCTGCTCCAATTCCCAGAATAGCCAGGTTCCAAAATTTATCAGAAGAGGCTCAACATATTCTTTTGTCATCACATAAATCTTCAACCAGGAAACTTTATCTCAGTAAGTGGAAAAGGTTTTCCATCTTGGCCCAGCAAAATAACATCAACCCTTTCCTGGCTTCCATTTCGGATATCTTGGAATTTTTGACAAAACCGTTCAATGAAGGAGCTGCAGCAGCAACCATCTGAGTGCAACTGGCTGCTATATCTAATTTTCATATAGGTGAATCTGAAAATGGTATTATGTCTAACAAGTTGGCTAAGGCTTTTTTGAAGGGTATGATGCACTTAAAACCACCAATCAGATCTCCTACTGCTCCATGGAATTTGAACCTTGTCCTATCCAAGATTATTCTCCCACCCTTTGAACCTGCTTCTTCTTGTGAGCTAAAATATCTTTCTTGGAAGACCATTTTCTTGGTGGCCATTACATCAGCACGCAGAATTTCGGAGTTACAAGCCCTTTCTATTAAGCAGCCGTACCTGATATTTCACAAAGATAGGTTCCCTCAGAATGAATCTATCATTCTTACCAAAAATTTGCTCCGAATTCACACTTAATGAAATGATTGAATTATCTGTTTTCTTTCCCAATCACTCAAATCAGTTGGAATATATGCTTCACAAACTTGACGTCCATAGACAACTTCATTTCTATTTGGACAGGACAAAAGACCATAGAAGCGCTGATCAAATGTTTGTCTCCTTCTCAAATTCTGGAAAAGGTGCACCAGTATCCAAATCTGCCTTGTCTAAATGGCTTTCTGATTGTATATCCTTTATTTACCATGAAGCAGACATTTTGTTACATGACAAAGTGAAAGCTCATTATACCAGAGCTGTTTCCACTTCCATAGCCTTTTTGACCAGGCTACCTATTGATTCTATTTGTACAGCTGCCACCTGATCAAAGCCACATACCTTTATATCTCACTATAAGGTAGAAAAGGCCTCTAGAGACAGAGCTTCATTTGGGTCTGCTGTCCTTAGGCAGGTACTCCCGTGAGCCACCCAAGATTGTAGTACTGGGGATGCTACCCATCAGTAAGAATGAAGGTGAGATTGAACAACTTCACATAAAGAAGTTATGTACTTACCATAACATTCCATGTGAGTTGTTCTTCTCACCTTCATTATTGCAACCCCTCCCCCACCTACCCCCATCCAATGTCTGGAAGTTCAAGAAGTTCTACATTGGTTTTGGTTCTCCTGAGGAGTTTCCTCTCACTAGTTGTCTATATGATTTCCCTGAAGTCTGGGGTAGGTTTAATGCTAGTTGGCAGCAAACAAGATCTGGGGAAGGTAGAGGTGCATTGTGGGATAGGGCTTCGGCCTTGAGCTGTTAAAGATCTCGAGCTTTGCAATTTGGCCAGCTCAGAGCCAAGGATCAGCTCCGAACCCCATTAGTAATAATGAAGGCAAGAAGAGCAACTTACACGGAATGTTATACTAAGTACATAACTTATTTTTGTTGAGCCTCATCTACCACTAACCATGGCATGATTATGTCTTCAATAAAGATTGTCACTTGTATCCTTTCTTTATTTCCAAATGTCTTTGCTTTTGTTCCAGTTTTCATAAGTTCTGAAATTTCTCTAATACATCTAGAGGATCTCTGGTTATTTTTCATGTTATAGACTCCCTAAGTTTAGTGACAATCCTTTTCTACCTTCTATTGCCCAAGTCATTCTGCTAAACATTTTTCTGCTCTGGAATTATTATTAAAAATAGTTGCTTAACAGCAGTCTTTCAAAACTTAAGCATGTTATCCAGATACTCCCGTATTTTTTTTTCTTTAGCAGTCTGCATCTGTGCCTCTTCTTGTTCTGTGAGATTCCTCTTGTTCTGCAATACTTTAACTTTGTCATCCCCTCAAAGAAATTTCAATTACTTCTTAACCATATCTCTTTCTCTTTTATCTCTACCTTAATTTAAGCTCCATTTTTCATTTCATCATTCTCACTAGCCATAACTTCTGAGGATATTTCTATCTTTCCTAATAACTCTCAAATAATTTTTACTACCCATTCTTTAAATTCCTCTGTTTTTAAGAGGTATGTGGAGAAAGCACCTTTGTCTCATATTTACTTCATTTTTATTGATTTTTCTTAGTGCATGATTGAAAATAGTTAATGGATATGTATCAGAACTTTCAATTAAATGTGCATGTTCCTGTGAACTATAACTAGTCTACTTCAGTACCTCAGGGAATAATATGTAAAATCTACCCACGTTCCTACTACTGAATTCACATCTTCCATAACAAATATTTTCATACATGTCTTCAGAAATGTACCCTACTTTGATGCGTTTTCCGTTTTTGCCCGCCCCCGATAAATCCCCAGTATTGCAAATCAAGTTCCACTCCCCACCTATAAGTAATATTCCCTGCTGAAACCTGATTAATTCTCCCAAATTTTTCTTAAGCTCCACAATTGAAGTTTTTGGTGGAATATAAATACATGCCAGTTTAATTCTCCTCCCTTGCCAAAAGCCCCTCATTACCAAAAATCTACAATTTCTGTCTTTTCTTTCCTCCTCTCTCACTATTGGAGCCGCTCTAGTAATAAATACAATAACTCCCCTTTTCCCTGATAGTCTGCTGAATATGTACCCTGAAGTCCTTTGTTAAATTTATGTTAGTCTGCTGAATATCCACCCTGAAGTCCTTTCTTTGTTAAATTCACATTTGTTTCTTTCCAAATGTGTCTGGTGCAGCTTTGCTATTTGCACTCTGCATTTTTAATATAATTCAATACTCTTTCCTTTTTGTCTATACCCATAGCTGCTGTTCTCACCTATTATACATGACAGTTTGTCAGTTTGACAGCAGGCTGTTCTTTTATACAGCTGTTTCTTGTAATCTCCATTTGAATGCATGTCACATTTTTCAAGACTTTTAATGAAAATCTTCAAACAAAAAACTAAATACAGTTTCAAAACACTACTGTTCCCTAATACCATAGAATAAAGTCAACACTATGTACATCTTCAAAAAATAAAGTTTAACCCTCCAGATAGGAATAATTGCACCAAATCAACAGGTGTACCAACAGGCACTAACTAACCTAAATTTGTTTATCCATGCTAACGTGCATGCTACAGCCTCTGTACCCACTTACACTTATTGCTGTCAGTTATTTTGTTTCTATTCCCTTCCCATGTGTGAAAAACAGCTGGTATACATTTAGAAAACCTTAGCTTTTAACCCTAAGAAAAATGCACTGGCTGTTTTTAAATAAAACTAAATTGTGCAGTGTTCTATTAAATGAATTAAAGTATTCAGGCTGCTAGAGAGGCTGCTTTCTCTTATTCACTTCCCATAATTTCAAACTTTATTTTTCACTGAACTGCTTGCCATTGTACCTTTAAGTTTTTCATTCCCTCAACAAAGGATGCTCAGAGCTCCCAAAATATATTGCTTGCACCTGTAGACAGCTCATCTCCATGTAAAAATAATCAACAATTAATCTTTGTAAATTTAATTCAGAATAGAATGTACAGATGTCTTCGGATGTGGACTTCTCAATTCCCACTGCATATTTGCTAATAGAAAAAACAAGCTAATATCTTTGCAAATGCAAGAAACTTGGCATTTTTCATGGCTTTCATCATTTTGTTTTATTTTTCTAGCCTACTTTTTTTTACAAAAAAAATATTTATTTATAGCTCAAGCCAAGGACATTAATCTAGACATTCATCGTTGTAAGAAAATCTTAATTCTGTATATAATATAATCAGTGCACTTTTACACTCCATCCCCAACATCCAAGATCACAGAAGATTAATATTAAACTTGCTTTTGTGAAGCTTTTCTTTTCTTGTTATACTGCAAAGCCTATATTTCTTATTGCTAAAAAGTACTTGCTTAATTTAATATATGTAACACATACAGTATTCACTGGAGAAGCGTCTGTCACATTTAAAATACCCTTGACTACACTAAACTGCTTTACTATTTATATAACATGCAATTTATATCATGAAATAGTTTATACATATACTGATAATAACAAATAATGTTTACTTACAAGTACTTTTCTCCCCTTTTAGAATGAGAAGCAGAATCCCCTTCTGTTTGCAGGCTCACCTTTTGTTGGATAAACATTTTTTTTCCTCCTTAGTCTGTTCTGCTTCCAAAATGTCTTTGGTCCTCCATGAAAAATTATTCTAAAGACAGCTTATTACAGCAGCTTGAATATCATATTTGCCTCTCGACATTCCCTGATTGCTGGGATAAATTTGCTTCTGTCCTACCTGATGTACAGTAAATAATCATTTTCCACAAGCACTCTGCTGTCTACAGTTTTGATTACGTTTCCATTCTGTCGCAGGTTTGTCAGGATAAACACTTTATTCTGGTATGATTGCATCTTTACTAATACAGGTCTTGGCTGCTTTCTCATGGCCATGTTTGGAGCACAGACTGGATGTGAACTTTCAGTCAGCAAATCCTTTTGTGGAACACCAGCCCAGTTTGCTTATCTGTGCTTTCTTAAAATTAATATAGTATTTCCTTGCAGTTTCTCTTCTATGGCAGAAAATCTTAGTTTCTCTGCAGGCTCTGTCTTCTAATTCTATACAATTTTTGAAATAGCTCTTCATGAGAAGTCTCATATTCAGCCAGGGCTCCATACTGAAATGTCAGCACTCAAAATGCTGAGTGCTGAAAAGCTGAAAAAAAAGACAGAAAACACAGAAGAGTGAATCTAAAAAATTGCTTTTCTCCTTTAAACTTTTTTTGCAGGTGGAAAGCCCCCCTGCAGCCCCAAACTTGTATATATACCAACTCTGAGATCACCATACCTTAGAGAAAAGGAAATATTCCAAGAAATGGCATCTCAGTCTGTGTATATATTAAGTCCAATCTTTTGGCCATTCAGTCTCCATGTTTCAGGACTCACTGTAGTGGGTGCCAACATTTCAAATGGTTACATTCAGCCAGCCTTTTCTTCATTTCAGCCTCTGATTTTTTTCAGTTTTATCAGTTTATCTGAACAGCTAATTAAAGCTTCTTCTATTTTTCCAGCCTTTTGTTGAGTTGATATACTCTTTCAATATTTCATTTATTTTAATCACCTCTGAGTATATTTGATTTTTGATTTATTTTTTCCTCTGAATTACTGGAAGCCATCTCTAGTACCCAAAACTGAAGCTTGAACTGTTCCTTGTTGAACAGCTTCAGGATTCTTCCCAGCCAGTGTATTTCTTACTCACCTTTTCTGATTGTTTTTTTTTTTTCCAAGTTTTTCAGACGTATTCTTTGCTGTCATCCAGGCAGTGTATTTAATAGCCAGTAATAGAATTTAACTCAAGCTGACAACATCACTGGCTAATTTTTTTCTCATTTTCTTTTTTCAGACTAGGCGAGCTGAAATTAATTTGTGCACAGCCATGTTGGAAGTCAA
Source organism: Protopterus annectens (assembly GCF_019279795.1). Lineage (NCBI taxonomy): Eukaryota > Metazoa > Chordata > Ceratodontiformes > Protopteridae > Protopterus > Protopterus annectens. Next base: position 920,290,920 of record NC_056726.1, read on the forward strand.
ATTATAAACTTATTTTACATTTAATCTATGAAGTTATATGTTAATCAGATCAATTCTCCTTTCTTTGCATCATACATTGTATTGGGGAGCTTTCCACCCAGGCCATTGCTAAAAATGTGCTTTAGTTTAGTCAGTCTATTGCAGTTAAGAAATGTAAATAAATAAATAAAGAATATACCACAATTATACTGTATAGTGTACAGATGTTCATTGTTTACATCATTGTTGCAGTAGCCTAAGATATTTGAATTATATCTTGTCTAAGATATGACCATCAGCCAGCTTTCAAAGATTAAGGGCACTTCCGGTATGCCCTAACTGCAAGTGGCTCAAGTAAAGCCAGATAAAAAGGCAGTTTGAATGCTAAAAAATGCTAAAACCATCAGAGCTTTCTTGCCTTAAGAAGGGAGGTTATAGCCCTTAAAGGAAAGTACTAGGAAAGGAACAAGCAGATGTAAAACAGTGTAAGTATGTGTACAAGGGTATCTACAGCCACACCCTGGAAATACATCAAGGAGGATAAATTGAGGAGATGCTTACCGCAACAGACCTCACAGACTCAAGGTAGAGGGTTCAGTTCTGAAATCCTGTCACTCTTTGTGGGGCTTGTATTTTCTCCCTATGTCTGTTCTACCCATCTCATAAAAACATGCTGGATGTTTCCACCTCAAGGATGGAAGATTCTGGATTCAGACCCATCCCTTTATGGTTTCAATTGAGCTTGAGAGGAATGCCAACAGAATGCATCCAAAACTGAACAGATTTGTGGGCAGCAGCACAAACTCTAGAAACAGTTGTGCGGACCAGCTGCTTTCTTTATCAGTTGTGGTGCATAATATCCTCTGGGCTGGAGAACACAGATCACAGATAGTGTACTGTGTACAATCAACAGAGTAAAAAGTGGTTCTAGGTGAGTTGGTTACATAAACTAATACCACTAAAAATGAGCATAGGTATTTGGCAGTGCTAAATGGGTTGAAAACTTTATCTGCTCCAGGGACTCATGCTAATAGTAGAATGCGTATGTTCACCCCTATTATACAGTGTGTTCCTGCAATAAAGCCTAACAACCCTGAGTCAAAAGGCTAGCAACCTTGGGTCAATAAGCTACTGGCTAGCTGGTTGGTGTACATTTGCACAACCTGGGCTACTTGGAATAAGCTGGAGATAAAAACAGTCATGGTGCAGCTTGGACATGGGCAACATAATGGCAGGGCATCCTGTGTATCCTGCAGATAATGTGGAAGGACAATACAGTAAAGTTACATGGCTTGTGATCCAGAGTGTACTATCGGGGGGAGGGCAGACTAAAATGGTGTGATCATTTTGGGAAGAGTATCTTTTGAAGACAGGAATGTTATCAGAATTGGTAAGAGACTCAGCAGTTATACTCCAGTGTAAATATAGGGCAGTATTCATCATCTCAATTTATGCTGTGATGCAAGGTTGTGTGGGCAAGGAAAAGAATGCATTCAGGTAGCAATTACAGGACCTACTAGATAAAGCAGTTCAGCAAGAATTGGTGTTTATAATACGGGATTTGAGTGAGCATATTGGGACAGACAAAACAGGTTATGAGGACCACCTGGGTGAGGCAACACATAAAGAAAGAGAAGCCATTCAAGATTTCTGTCTGCCAAATGGCTTAATGGTGGCCAACACATGGTCATCAAGGCAGGCAGTCACAAGTGGGTAAAAGTGGTCAACACACAACTCAGGTAGACTTTTCTAGTAAGGAAAGGACACCAGGTACAATAAGAGATTACAGAACCATCCCACAGAGAAACAGCACAGACCACTGGTGGGCACAGTCTTCTGCAATCAGTGGTTAGAAAAGGCTCTAAGCTTAACAGAGACTAGACTGAAGACCTGGAAATTGGCTTGACTGAAAGCACCAGAGATCAATGAAATACTCAGGGCTCTATCACATCAGGAAGAAGAGGAATTAGATGTAATCAGAGAATGACAGCTTTTCAAAATAGAGTGTGTGAAGACTATAAAATAAATGTGCAGTTGACCCAGGTATGGAGATATGGTCCATAAGGAAAGCTGCTGTTAGAATTCAGAAGTCTACAAAGTTACCAAAGAAAAGAAGGAGTGCAGAAAGAGGTATGGGATTAAAAAGATGGTCCAAGCTATGTAGGAATGCTGGTTGGCTGGAAAAGAGGCTAAGGCAGCAGTTTCTTTAGCAAAGAACAAGGCATCACAGAAGCTCTACCATCTTCTGGAAAGTGACTCAGCAGATGCCCCAAAGAAACTCTAGCTGGTTGCAAGAGAAAGACAGAGAAATAAAGAAGATAGTCATCAGACACCATTCATAAAGGATGCCAGCAACTAACTGCTAATTAGTATGGAAGACATAAAAGGAAGATGGTTATAGTAATTCCAGGAGCATCCAAATTAAGAAAATTCCACAAAAGCTGTACTGCTTCATGCACGGCATACAATGAAAGATGACAAAGAACACATCCTAGAAAATGTAAGAACAGGTGTTTTTGTGTCTTTTGGCTTTTCCCAGTCAGGGGTCGCCACAGCGGAACTCCGGTCCGCTAATGATTGGCAGTAGATTTTTACATGGCGAGTTGCCAGCCCTGACGCACAACCTTCAATGAAGGTACGCCCATTCATGCATGTCTCCACACAGAAGATGCTCTAGCTGAGAATCGAACAGGACAACATCTTACTGTGAGGTGACAATGCTACCACAGCACCACCACCGCAGTTAGAAAATGTAAGAACAGTACTAAAGAAAATTATTCCAGGGAAAGCAGCAGACTTGGATAACATCCTAGCAGACATGATCAAGATAATGTGTAAGTTAAGGTAGATATGGCTCCTGAGAGTACTCACAGACATATGGAGATAGAGAGAAAGAGGTGTATCCCAGAACACCAGAAAATAAACATTCTAGTGCCAGTGTACAAGAAGAAAATAGACATTAACAACTGTTGGCAGTACAGAAATGCCAAACGCCTGTCATACTGCGTGAAAGATGATGATTGAAAAATTAATATGCAGAGTAGTAAAAGTAAGATGGGAGATGAACACTTTGGATTCAGATCAGAATGCAGCACAACTGACCTGTTGTTTGTGGTGAAACAGATAGTGGAGAAGAATCTGGAGTTTTGAAAAGGCTCTAACTTGGGTATTCCTAGACCTGGAGAAAACATACATGTCCCTGAGAAAGATGATTTGGCAGCCTGTGATGGTTTGAAGTCCCAGAAACATGGGTAGAATTGGTGGAGGCGCAAGGACCCAGTGACACAAGGACAAACTGAGTTTGGGCTCAAAAAGTTGTTCACAGTGGGAATGGGTGTGTGTCAGGGCTCTGAACCCAATGCTATTCATACTGCTGAAGGACTACATTAGTAAGCAAGTCCAATGGGACAGCTCAACAAAGCTGCTGCATGTACTGCAAACAGACTCTGAATAGGAAATTTGGCAAATGATAGGAGACTGGAATGCAAAAGAGAAGGCAGATTTAAACTAGGAAAGAAACCAAAGCTGTGTTGTAAGTCATGTAGAAATTAGAACAGATCACATAAGGTTAATCAGTGGTGAACAGAGAGAGGAGCTAGGAACTAAACTTTGCATTTAAGTGGTAAAATTAAATATTTCCAGGCTGTATTCACTCAGACTGCCATATACTGCTGTGAGGGATACGTTAGTATGTTTTTCCTTTTACTGCTTTCATGTATTTTGTATATTGTGGTACATTTTCATTACACTGGCTTAATAGCATTCTGCTTTCTATTGCATATTTAAACTAGGAAAGATACCAGTGTTGTGCCATTTGTTAATCACACAGAAAATGGATTTTAACCACCCTCTCACCCTAGGGTTCTTCTTAGACTCATTGTTTCTCTGGTTGCCTGGCCCTTATATTAGTTTGACCACATAATTCCTACCCTCTTCTCTTTCATTGGCTATTTTCAGTAAACCCAAAATCATCAGTCTGATGTTGTCAACTTTCATTCATTCCTCAACAGTTGGGTTCGGATCCATAAAGCTGGAAAGCTTCTTCTCTCTTACCCATAATGCACCAACTCCTAATATACCTCATATTTTGTTTGCCTGTTTCACGAAACAGACATAGTCATCTGAGATCTGGAGGTATTTTCAGATAAGTGAATTTTTCTTGTCTCGTAGTTCTATTTTTCCATCCTTATATTTTTCTTACACTTAGTGTAGCACTTATACATACCATTGTTGGTACTTTAGTGTCTATTTCCTTTTTTATTTAACTTTGTTTACAATGTTTAGTGTACTGTTGCATACCATTGTTTCCTGCTTTTCTTTTTATTTCCTTTGTGTTTTTTTTTAAATAAAACACTCTTTTCTATTTATATAAAAGATGTCAGAAAAAGGCCCTTCAGGGTTTAAAAAATCGGGTCATAGGCTTCCCCTCTCAGATGCACATAATTTATGTGTGTAATGTGTGCATTACCTGGGCCCACACCACTTGAACACAGACAGCTCTATATGTAAGAACTTTAATCAGAGAGCTATTGCAGTTCACAAAAACAACCAGATTTTAGAAGGTCTTTTACCTTCTGCTTTTTCAAAAGCAACTGCTGGAGCCATGTCAGACTCCAAACCAGTTACAAGTGGCATCCCACAAGGCTCAGTCCTGGGACCTCTCTTGTTTGGTATATATTTCTCAGAGGTACAGACCAACACGGAAGGACTGTGACTGACCAAGTTCGCAGATGACTGCAAACTAGGCGCCATAATCGACTCTCCAGCCGACACAAGCATCCTCCAAAAAGGTCTCATAGAAACAGACAACTGGTGCCAGAGCCATGGCCTCAAGCTAAACGCTTAAAAGTGTATAGTCATCCCCTTTGGCAAAAACAAAGTGCCCACAAATTACCACATAGGTGGTAATCCATTAAGTACGGAAGAAGTAATTAGAAACCTGGGGACCCAAGTTGATAGCAATCTCTCATTTGAAAACCACATGGCCAAAGTGGTTAGAAAAACATTTTATATAGCCAACCTAATCATGAAGGGATTCACATCTAGATCAGGGGAGGTCATCGTGCCTCTTTACTCATCCCTCATCAGGCCCATAATTGAGTACAATGCCCCTTTTGGGATGTACCTTACCAGACACCTGCAGCAACTGGAAAGACCCCAAAAGTACCTCACCAAGAGGATCAAAGGGCTCAAACAGATGCCATATGCTGCCCGGTTAGAGAAACTCCAGCTCTACTCAGTGGCATACCGCCTGCTCAGAGGCGATCTGTGCCTGACGTATAAAGCCATGTCCAACCCGGAATTAATGGACATGCTGCACCTCAGAAAATCCAAATCCCATCAAGCTATGCGCTCGAGAGACTTGAACCTCAGCACTGAAATAAATAGGACATGCTGGAGGGACAGATTCATAACCCAGAGGCTCCCTTCACTATGGAATAAAATCCCAGTCCAGGTTAGGTAGCGTCCCTCATTGACTCTCTTCAAGAGGAATCTTGATGAGTGGATGGGAGATCGTAGGTTTACCCCAGGTATCACTTCTGTGTCACTGTTAGACAGAGGCACAGTATACTAACCTCGAAAAAGAGCATAGCAAAATTAATTTAAAATGGGTGGCAAAAGCCAAACACACTCCGGCTAGGCTTATAAATGCCCTAGGGCAGATAGCCTAGTATGAACCTATGAATTACTGGGGCTCAGTCCCCCAAAACTATATCTAAGAAGATTTCTAAAAAGTTCCCAAGACCATCTGGATCTTCTACACCATTGTCGACAGAACCTCTTAAAAAGAAGTACAAGATGGATCTAAAAGCTTCTGCCTTGAAGCTAGTTTTGGAATCTCCAGAGACTTCTTTGGATCAGAGTACAGCAGATCCAAGTCTTCTTCCAATGACTTGTTATTCACCAAACATTGATTCGGTGCTGTCTGCAGTCCCATCCCCATTTATGGAAAGACAGTATTCAAAATCTCCTTCTTTAGCCTCCTCTCATTCTTCCAGAAGTTTGACTGAAGCTGTTGTGGATAGAATGATAAGGAGATTTCTCTTTTGGGCAGATACATAGGTTCATAGGTTCATACTAGGCTATCTGCCCTAGGGCATTTATAAGCCTAGCCAGAATGTGTTTGGCTTTCGCCACCCATTTTAAATTTATTTTGCTATGCCCTTTTTCGAGGTTAGTATACTGTGCCTCTGTCTAACAGTGACACAGAAGTGATACCTGGGGTAAACCTACGATCTCCCATCCACTCATCAAGATTCCTCTTGAAGAGAGTCAATGTGGGACTCTGCCTAACCTGGACTGGGATTTTATTCCAGAGTGAAGGGAGCCTCTGGGTTATGAATCTGTCCCTCCAGCATGTCCTATTTATTTCAGTGCTGAGGTTCAAGTCTCTCGAGCGCGTAGCTCGATGGGATTTGGATTTTCTAAGGTGCAGCATGTCCATTAATTCCGGGTTGGACATGGCTTTATACGTCAGGCACAGATCGCCTCTGAACAGGCAGTATGCCACTGAGTAGAGCTGGAGTTTCTTTAACCGGGCAGCATATGGCATCTGTTTGAGCCCTTTGATCCTCTTGGTGAGGTACTTTTGGGGTCTTTCCAGTTGCTGCAGGTGTCTGGTAAGGTACATCCCAAAAGGGGTATTGTACTCAATTATGGACCTGATGAGGTGTGAGTAAAGAGGCACGATGACCTCCCCTGATCTAGATGTGAATCCCTTCATGATTAGGTGGGCTATATAAAATGTTTTTCTAACATATGGGGTTCTCCTGTCTGCTACCCCCTTCAGGTCAGGAAGCCTTGGATTACTCTACCTCACCACTATTGGCTCCCTCTCCAGTCCAGACAGCCATTTCGGAGCCCCTGGATCCAAGTTTTCTGAGCCCAACTGGGTCAGATCTGAGGATATTTTTCTCCTTGGCTCTGAATATTTCTCTGAGTGCTCTGACTCTGACGAATCCAGAGCAGGATGACTCTCAGAACCATAGAGCCCCTGCCGGATCTAAGGTGTCAGAGTCAATTCCGATGTAGTTGGAGCCATCTCTGCCCCTCAGAGCCATGGCACTGAACAGATCGGCTCTGACCTGCTCCTTGGATGGAATCCCTTTGGTGCAGATGGAGCTGATGGGGAGGAAGCCTGCCTTCCTGGCTGCATAGCCTTCCTTGTCCCCTGGACATTCTGCTTTTGAGGTAGTGGAGAGAGTTTTCTCTGCTTCACAGGATGGATGGTTTTTTTACCCTTGGATTTCTCTTCAGGATCTCATGTGTCTCTGTGCCTTCAGACTCAATATTTGACTCCGCAGGGACAGCCAGCCCAAACTCTTTACGCTACCCAGCAGAGTGCCACCATCTCTTCTGATACTTCTCCGGAGCATCCCACTGAAGAAGTACTTCAGAAGAGAAAGTGCAAAAGGAGGCACTTAAATTCCCCACAGGAATCTATCACTGAAGATACTGATTTCAACAGAGGGGAAGGATCCCCAAGATCACCACCTGAAGATGTCTCATTCGGAGACATCCTAGAGATCCTTAAACAAAGGGGTGGTTGGTCCTCTGACAATCCTTTTCCAGAGAAATTGGTATTCCTGGAGGCATTTGGAGCTGGCCTGTCTACCTCCTGGGTAACTCCACCCACTGAAGAGCTCATTGATTTGATCTCTAAGCAGGCACTGAAGGAGCCTGACTCAGCTGAACCTATCCATAAGAGACTGGATCAGATTCTGGCACCACCTGCAGGAAGGGAGTTTTAGAATAAGGGAATACCTGTGGATGCTATGGTCATGGCGGCGGCCATTAGGAAGGAATTTGCTGAACAGAGTTCCAATGTCTATCTCCCTAACAGGGAGTCTAGGGCTTTGGACAGTTTTGAAAAGTGTATGTATGCTTCAGTGACCTTTGTCCTTAGGTTGATGAATTGCTTGGCACACTTTACAACACTTCAGAGGGACTTGATTAAGGAACTGTCAGAATTCCTTTCTGATACCATTATTGCTGAGACTCAGGTATCTGTGGCCTCATATTTGGTAACCCTTCAGTCCATCTCATATTCGTCCATGAGACTTATCTCTCATGCAGCTGTGGGTACCTCAATGGCAGTGGGTTCAGGCATTTCCATTAGGAGGCATGCCTGCATGCACTTGTGTGACTTTGTGGAGCCCTTCAAGTCATTTTTCGTCAATGCTCCTTTTGACAGAACCTCCTTATTTAGCCCCAAAGTGAAGGACACACTCTCCAGGTTTGAGCAGGATGGAAAGACCCTCTCTGCAGTGGGAGTACTTTTTTCGACCCCTCAAAGGATCTTCTCTAGGAACCATTGAAGAGGCCAAAAAAAGTGGTTAAAAAATCCCAGAGTCCTTTCCAAGATATGTGTGGAGATAGTTCCCCCAGAGGCAGAGGGGGGAACTCAAATGGAAGACACTGGACATGAGGCAGAGGTGGCCCACAAAACCAAGGGTCCAGGTCCAGAGATTCTTTCTCTGACAGAGCATACCAGTGCTCCTGAAAAGACGCCCAGTTGCCCCCTGAGGAGGCAATCGCGGGTTGTTCATCACTGCACCAGAGGGCCTGGCTAGACATCACAAAAGATTTGTGAGTGCAGAAGATTATTTCCAGAGTTTATATAATTCCCTTTTCCGCATCTGCGGTAGTGCAGCGGTAGCGTTGTTGCCTCACAGCAAGAGGTTCTCCCATTCGATTCTTGGCTGGAGTGTGGGGAATACCTTCTTTATGGAGTCTGCATGTCCTTCCCGCAGTTGGGTGGGTGTTCAAAAGGCATGCGTAAATGGGCGTGCTTTCGTTGAAGGTTGAACGTCGAGCTGGCACCTCAGCGTTCGTGAAAATCTACTGCCAATCATTAGCGGACCGGAGTTCCACTGTGGCGACCCCTAACCGGGAAAAGCTGAAAGACAAACAACAACAACAACAACATATAATTCCCTTTTCCCTTCCACATCTGTCCTCATTCAAGTTTTTTGATGTTCCACCCAATCAGAGGAAAACAGCAACACTAGAAATACAAAAGCTGCTAGAAAAAAAAGTCCTCCAAGAGGTCCCACCAGAGCAGATAAAATGCAGAACTTACTCAAGATTCTTTTTAGTGCCAAAGAAAACAGGGCGGGACACCAATTTTGGATCTCAGCAATTTGAACAAATCAGTTCCACAAACAAAGTTTTGAATAGTCATGGTTTAGTCCATTTTACCCTATTTGGGCAAGAAAGACTGGATGTGCTTGATAGAACTTCAAGACATGTACTATCACAGAAAAATGAACAGACAGTCCAGAAAGTACTTATGCTTCCAGCTGGGAGCCAGTCATTACCAGTTCAGAGCCCTTCCCTTGGCCTCACCACAGCCCCCAGGGTGTTCAGCAAATGCATGGCAGTGGTAGCAGCTCACTTGAGACAGTAGAGATTCCTGGTGTTTCCATATCTAGACAACTGGCTCATTACCATACCAACCAGACATCTACTCATAAGAGTGAGAGATCAGGTACTCCAAATTTGCTCCCTTGTAGGAATTACCATAAATTACAGCAAATCTCTGTCAGAACCTTCTCAGATACTAGAGTTTATAGGAACAGTCTTCAACTCAGTATCAATACACACTATCAGATTCTAAATCAAGAAGATAATTCACAGTACAGCAGTTTCAGCACAGTTGATTCTACAAGCCCTAGGATCAATGTCAGTGGCCATAATTTTAGTTCCTCTGGCGAGATTCCACATGAGGATTATTCAATGGCTGCTAGCAACTCAATGATCAGATCAATTCTTTATCAACACGTTAGTCCAGATAAAAATCACTCAAGCATGCAAAAGGTATCTTTGGTGGTGGATTCAATCAGGTCAAGTTCTTCAAGGCTGTCCTTTCATTCTCCCTCAGACCACAGATGAATCCAAGATTGGGTGGGGGCCACTACCTGGGGAAAACAGTCCAAGACATTCGGTCCCTGGAAGAGGCCAATATGCATATCAGTGTCCTAGAAATGAGAGCAGTGCTCTTAGTATTGTAAGCATTCCAGGACTCACTCTGTCTTCAGGGACAATTTCAATTCAGACAGACAATATGTCAGTAGTCTGGTACATAAACAAACAAGGAGGAACCAGGTCATACACCTTATGCTGAGAAGACCTCAGAGTGTTGCAGTGGGCGATCTCTTCCAACCTCTTTCTGATAAAAAATGCACATCCATGGGAATTCCATTGTGATAGCAGACAAGCTGAGCAGGTCCATTCTGCTTCTTCACAAGGGGTCACTCAACAAGAAAGGTACAGAAATTATTTTTCATCAATGGGGCCAACCTTGCTCTGATCTTTTTTGCTTCTCCCCTAAGCAGCAAGAGCAGCAGCTTCTTTGCCCTGATCCCACCACCAGAGGAATCACCAAGGGACACTCTGCTCCATGATTGGTCTCCTGGTCTCCTCTGTGCTTATCCCCTGACTTCCTCGATCCTCACATTTCTGCAGAAAGCTGCCAAGTAGAAGAACAGCGTCATCCTCATTGCACCTTACTGTCCTGTACAAATTTGCCCCCCCTTTCTTTGGCTTCATCTTCTCTGCCAACTTTGAATTCCAGATCACATTCCAGACCTCCTGTCTCACCTGGCAGGCATGATTCATCCAGATATCTCAAATCTAAAGCTGACAGCATGGCTTCTCCACTTCTTTTAATAGCCAGACAACCTATGCTCTCTTCCCCTATCTGTCATATACATTTATCTTCTGATAAATCTTTTATGAGGAAACTTTACAGAAGTAAATGGAAGAGGTTTGTTTTCTGGGTGCATCAGAAAAATACTGACCCTTTTTCAGCCCCTGTACAAAGTGCCCTTGATTTATTGGTAACAATTTTCAATGAAGGAGCTAGCATTTCAACCATTAGAGTTCAGTTGGCAGCAATCTCTAACTTCCATATTGAATTTAAGAATTCTTCCCTGGCTTCATCTAAGCTTTGTAATGCCTTTTTGAGAGGCACTCTTCTGTTGATACCACCTTAAAAATACTCCACCATGGGACTTGAATTTAGTACTGCAGGCCTTAATTCATTACCCCTTTGAACCAACAGCAAAATTTGATCTTAAAATTTCTGACCTGGAAAAATATCTTTCTAGTAGTCATTGCCTCTGCTAGAAGAATTTCTAAACTTTAAACATCATCCTCTACACCTCCCTGCTTAATTTTTCATAGGGATAGAGTAACATTACAAATTAACCTTTCTTTCTTTCCTGAGGTGGTGTCAGAATCCAACATCAACCATTCAATTAATCTGCCTGCCTTCTTTACAAATTTTGAAAACAAAGGAGAATACATGTACTTGTAGATGTTCCTAGACAGTCAAATTTCTACTTACCTAAGACAAAATAAGTTAGAAAATCTGATCAACTATTTGTCTCCTTTGCGTATTCCAAATGAGGTAAATCAGTTACAAAAGGAACGTTTGCAAAATGGCTTACCAACTGTATATCTTTTGTCTACAATAAATTGGGTATCTCATTACCAAAACCTTTAAGAACCCATGCAACCGGATCCATGGCAACTTTGTCAGTGTTTTAATCTAGGCATTTCATGGATATATGTGCAGCTGCAGCTTGGCTAATCCTTATACCTTTATTACTCATTTCAAACTAGATCTGGTGTCAAAGGGAAGAGCAGCCTTTGGCTCAACTGTGCTCAGGAACATTTTTCCTTAGAGTCCACTCGGGATTTCAGGTAACTGGAAACTCTGTCCCAACTGTTGAGGAATGAATGAAAACTGACAACATCAGATAAAGAAGTTATGTATTCATCATAACGTTCCATCTGTGTTGTCCATTTTCATTCTTCTTCAACTCTCCTCCCACCGGGTCTATTTTCGTCCATCAAGAAATGCTAAATCAACCAGCTGTATATTGAACATTACTCAACAAACAGCAATTTTAGCAAACAGGCTTGTCTTTGAAAATAAAGTCATCAAATGGCCATAGTTGGCCAGCATAAAGGAACCACGATCTACTACTAGCTTACTGGTAACTTAGCTTTAACAGAACCTGAACTTTCCCCAATTTAGTATGACCACAAAGTTGTTTTTATAATTATTGGGGGGTGTATTGTCCTGTGTTCACCAAATCCTTCTGTTGTGGGGGGTTGTGCCCTCCACACCCCCCCACTAATTATATATACCAACTCCGTGGTTGCACTAAATTGGGGAAAGGGCAGGTTCTGTTAAAGCTAAGTTACTGGTAAGCTAGTAGTAGATTGTGGTTCCTTTATGTTGGCCAGCTATGGCCATTTGATAACTTTATTTTTGAATACGTGCCTGTTCGTTAAAAGTGCTGTTCATTGCATAACATTCTATTTACAGCCATTCAATTTAATATTTTTTCGATGGCCGAAAGTAGACCTCCTCCCACCAACCACCAACCATTTAACAAATGATTTTTGGAAGAATCCGATTTTAATAAGGACACCTCTGGTCCTTCCAATGAGCTCCAGGAAGTGGCTTTCTATAACCAGACATTTAATGCAATATTTCTTACTTTTTTCTAATCTAGAAAGCAAGATCTGAAGTATGTTAGAGGTTGGTGTATTATGAATAAGTGTGAAGCTCAAGAGCTTTATGGTTACCATACTATAGTACTATCGTAACAGCTCAGTCATATCTGAAGGTCAGATAGTACTGTAGTACTATAGTACTATCGTAACAGCTGAGTCATATCTGAAGGTCAGATCTGAACCCAGCTGTTGATAAAAAATGAAAATGGACAACATAGCTGGAATGTTATGGTGAGTATATAACTTCTTTTTTTTTTGTAAAATTACTCTCCCTTAAGATATTTAATTTATTTGCTATCCCACTCGTGCAGACTCTCCCATCAAGCCAGAATACTGAATGTACCCTTTTATTCAATTCATGTTGCTCTTTTAAAATTAGTATCTCTCCTCTTAGACTACTAAAGCTCATTACCCACTCTCTCATATCTTCCTAACTGCTTACTGCACACTGGAGCTCTTAGGATATTAACCCATTTTTCAGTCTTACCTTTAAAATCTGCCAATCATTGAAGAACCCACATTCCATATCTCAGTAGTTATATCAGAATTAGTGCATCTATTTTGCTCCTGATGAAAAAGAGAGTATAGTGACATTATTTCCTGGAGACTGCTGATCACCAGAAAGGCTGATAACAGTTCATATGAGCCAGTTTAAATCTGTGCTACTGTTCTGCTCCTGGTGAGAGAAAGAGCAGAGGTTCATTGATTCCTGACCTTCTCAGATTAGGTAATGAGGATTTGTGTGCAGTGTCTACATTCCTGATTGGTCTGGCTGCTATTCAAGGCATTTACCTGGAAAAGGCTACAACAAGCCTACAGACCCCTGCATCATGTGGGATAAGACTGCCGATCACCAAAGAGCCTGTGACTTGCTACTAGTGCTACTGCTTTGCTTCTGGTGAGAGAAGAAGCAGAAGCAGGGATACATTGAAACCCAGTATTGTGAAGCTATGGTGAGACCAGTACTAGTATAAGCTAATTGGGTGAATCCCCACTTTTCATCATTCTTGACAAACCTAATTTTTTTTTTCAACACTGCTTGATTAGTTAATGTCTAACCTAAATTCTGAGTATCTCCCTAAATAGTTCATCCATAAATTGCTGTAGACTGCAGTAGTTTTCTTCATGTGTTTGGCAGTGACCTGTATAAACGCAGGGACCTTGAGATGACATTTTCCCAGTGAAAGTGCCATTAAAATTTCACTAATACCTACATGTGCATAAGACAACTTGTTTGTACAGTGACAAGTACTGTCCCCAGATACTCATGACTTTACCCTATATTCTCACTGCAACCATCTAAACAATAAAAAATGGCTTGTTGTCATAGGTATGAAATTTCCCACTATCTCTTTTGCTGGCTTGGTGGAAATGGGCATTCTGAGGCAATGCAGAACTTGCCTTTTGTTCACTGACAACCAGCTAATTCTCAAACAAATTCAAAAGGTATGTGAGAGATGTATTTACACAATGTCACTGGAAGCAAACCTCTCACATAAAAGCGCTCCTAATGTTAATCAGGTTGAGGTTGTCAGTAGCGCACTCACATGAATCATACACAGCATGACCTAGACACATAGATCCATCGGTTTATCTTCACAATGTCGAAAAACACATTTTCAACTGTTTACCTACCTGAACCACAATGCAGAAAACACCACCTTGCAAATAATAACATTTGCAAAACTGTCACTTTAAGAAAGTCGACACTCAGGAATGTCAACTTTACTGAAACTATATGCACTTCCAGGTTTCTCCTGTGAATGGTTTGCAGGAGGAAAGCCCCCTTGCACCCCCCCACACGCTCCCTACTACTTATATATACAAACTCCAAAATTGTACTGCAGTGAGGGAAAGGATACATTTCCTGATCCACACTATAGTGTGATCACCACTCAAAATGACGAATTCACAACAGCGAAATCTAGTGTGCATTCGCTGTTGTGATTTAACATTTTTCTTTTTTGCAAAAATGAACGTTTGCAGAGTTACTTTCCCACATATGTGTGTTGGTCATTTCAGCAACGATATTGTGATGGTAAACCAGATCCACCTGTGCTGAGGCACTTAAATGTAGTCTTCCTAAACCGCAGAGACTATCTAAACAAAGTGCACTTAACAAATTCCCTCGGCAGTCCCAAATACACTCTTTCAAAACAGCACCGCCCATATCAACACAAACAGACGCAAGCCCTTAAATCAAGTCACTGCACACCCCAACATTCTGGTCATTGGAGATTCCATTGTGACACACACTGATGTCCCTCTCATGAGGCTGAGTAAGGAAAAAATCACAGTCAGTTGCTTATCAGGGGCCAGGATCTGCCAAATTACACATGCACACAGGTCACTGGACCACAAGTACCAGTATGCCTCAGTCATAGTCCACGTGGTTGTAAATGTCCAGAGATGTACCTCGGAAGACTATATGAAGAGGGACAGGATGGAGCTCTTGGAATGGGGGTCCTAGGCTTGTATGAGCCTAGCATTGAACAACATTCTACTTACCAGGGCCAGGATCTTCAATTTTTTTTTTCTCAAAACACCTAATACAGAAGTACTTCTATCATAACAAGTGTCCATTCATTCCCATTTCTAAGGTGAATTACTTTCCTTATTACCATATACATCTGCTACATTTTTTTCTTGTTGTAACTTATTATCACTGTATAATGTTAAACTGGCATGTTATATTCTAGATATTTGTTTTACCTGCCATTGTCATATGTTGTCTACCCTATCTGTATCATAAAATGGTATTATTGCTTAACAAAATATTGTATCAATGTAAATGTCAGTCAGATTTTTATGTGGAGATTTTCTCCCCACGCCTCTGCTGAAAAAGGACACTTTGTCCAGTCGGACTTTCCCAGTAAACAAATGTAAAATAAATAAATAATGATGTCACAACATGAACAGAAGGTGACTGACTTTAATAATTGGCTTAGCTGGCTTAGTTTCTGGTGTCATTCTAAGGGGGTGAAATATTTGTCAGCATGGAAGGAGATAGTCAACAGACCACGGTGCTTTGCTAGTGATGGTCTACACCTGTCTTCTCTAGGCTCTCTAATATTAGCTAAAACATTGTCCTCTCCCATAGTGCCTTCTTTAGGTAATGCCAACCTGGCAATCTTTCCAATATAATAAATCAAAACCAAAAAAATCTAAAGGCATTGTTACACAATGCCAGGAGTCCAAACAAGAAACTCCACTCCCTTATAGCTCTCCTCACCTTAGAGAATGCCGATGTCTGTGCAGTCACTGAGGCATGGTTTAAAGCCATGGAGAGCACCCTGGCAGTGCAAGGCTGTAATGCCTTCCACACATTTAGACCAGCTACTACACAGGTAGGGACTAAAGGTGGAGGTGTCCTGATTCACATAAAAAATAAATATACCTCAAGACTGGTCAAACAGCATGATGCACTTCAGCTTCTCCATGTTAAAATCACCATAGGCAAAATCTCATATCAATTTCTTGCTAGCTGTAGGTCCCTCTCTATGACCCAGGAAACCCATAGCACATATTTGAGCTGACTGGAGACATTCATCATCCAACCCGATGCCATATTCATAGGGGATTTTAATTGCTACATCATTAACTGGGATCATATAGGACACAAACATGCACAGAGATTTCTCTACATTATAAACACAAACTCCCTGGACCAGAGTGTCAGTTTGCTAACCAGAGGATCAAACATGCTGGATCTGGATCTTCACTAATATGGGAGAGTGCTGCACATCCTAGGGAATGCCCCCCCCCTCTGGAAAGATCAGACAATAGAATGGTCTCCTTTGAAGTAAAAATAAAGCCTGGAACCCCAGCTAACCTTTGTGCATTTAGGAACAACCCCAAGGCTAACGTCCTACTATTAAGTGATAACCTAGCAAAGTTTCATGCCCCCTTAAATCCTTAGAACAATGCTGCCTATGCAGAACTGTTTGCAGAAATTCAGTACAAACATGTTAATAACTGCAGAGGCAGATGTTCCTACAAGGAAGTACAGAACTAACTCATAAAACAAGCCACCATAGTGGTATCACAACATCAACAGGTTGTATAACAGAAGGAAGAAAATCATGGCAAAAATTGGGAGGTGTGGCTCTCAGCAGAATAAAAGTACTCTTGTGAAACTAAACAACTCAGATGAAAATAAATTATACAAGAGCCAAATCTGAGGTAACCACACAACAAATAAAACAAAAAAAAAAATGTAAAAAATATATTGAAGAAATAAATGACCAAAGAAACCAGGATCCACCACTTAGAATTTATTCCAACCTCTAGCGCCTCAGCAATAGCCTTCCAAGGAGAATACAAACAAAAGATGCAGCACATATTTATATAATAAAATTAATTAATCAATCAAACAATTAAACAATTTAAAACGCATATTAAATAGAGTTGATGGACATGCTCCACCTAAAGAAATCCAAGTCACTGTGAGCCATGCGCTCTCCAGTGAGCTAAACCTCGTCACGGCAATAAATAGAACATGCTGGAGGGATATATTCCTGTCACAGAGACTCCCCATGCTTTGGAACAAAATTCCAAATTACATCAGGCAGAGCCCCTCACTAACACTCTTCAAGAGAAACCTTGACGAGTGGATGGGTAACAGAAAATACACCCCTGGGATCACGTCATTGGCACTGCTTGACAGTGGATCAGTTAATCAATTGGGGCAGCGAAAGCTGACAAACTCTGGCTAGGCTTATAAATGCCCTCGGGCAAATAGCCTAGTACCTACCTATGAACATATTAAATAAAACTTATCCAGCTACATTCTGCATTAATGCCACCAGGGGCTAAAGTGCCATATTTTAATATAAAAAGAGTTTCCTTATAAAAAACGTTTTTCTTTATATTAATACTATCTTTACTAGAAGAAATATGCTCTAAAATTGTACCTAACAATCCCTGTGGTTTACTCCTATGATATTTTTGTAAAGTGCATTGCAAGTGGACTTTCTAACTTTTCATTTTTAATATCCTTAACATGTTCCTGTATCCTGGTCTTAAAGGCCCTCTTACGTTCACCTATATAAAACATCCTACATGGACATTTAAGTGCATGCACAATGCTTTCTGTATTAAATGAAAACATAGCATTAGGTTGAAAAAATAATCCATTAATATACCTAAATGTTCTACTAACATACTGACATGTTATACATCTACCACAGGGATGGGTTCCCACCAGGCTAGGATTACTGGTTAAACATATATTGGGTTTAGAAAATCTAGCATGGACCAACATGTCCTTTATATTTTTACTTCTTCTAAATGAAAAGTTCAAGTTCTTATCAAGAATATCCACCAGGTCTCTATGTTTAACTAAAGAAGTCCAATAAAATTGAATAATTTGTTTAACTTCTTCTGTTAATAGGTCATATGTCATAACTACATATATCTTTCTTAAGCTATTTGATTTATTACTAGATCTACACTGACATCTATTATACCCATTAACTGGCTCATAAATAATGTTCTTTCTAACTTTATCTAAAGAAAGCAATACTTTATCAACATTATAACCTCTCAATAAATAATTTTGATGTTTTCTGTAGTTCATTACTTATTTCATTAGTATTGCTACATAACCTCTTTACTCTGATAAGCTCCCCATAAGGCAAAGATTTTAAAAGATGTGGGTGATGTCAACTAGTTGCATCCAAAAAAACGCAGGCCATCCTCAAATTTACAATACACCTTCGTAACAATCTTACCATTTTTACCTCCTTCTAGACAAATGTCCAAAAATTTTACTTTATTGCCCATTTGAAAGCCATCAAATTTCAATAAAAATCTATTCTCTTGAAGGCCTTTCATAAAACCTCTAACTTCTTGTTGGCCCCCCTACATACAAAAATTAAATCGTCAGTATATCTATAGTATTTCACCACATTTTTTAAAAAATTCTGTCTGATAGAATTTATCTCAAAAAGTCCCATCACAATATTTGCATACATGGGGTCAAAAGCTGCCCTCATGGCTATAACTTTCAATTGATGGAATATTTGACTGTCAAACTCAAAATAATTCACTCAATAATACATATGTAGTTAATTTGTCAGGTCATACATTGAGTGAGGCTGCATTCTCTGTTTTAAATCATGGTCTAAAATGTATTCTTACTGTAATGCCAATGTATTCCATATAGCTAAGGCTACTGCAGCTGTGATCAGTATGATGAACATACTAGTGTCGTGTAAGTAAACTTACCATAACAGTAGGTGTTCGAATAATCACGGATGCAGTAGCCGCACCTTCCCTCTATCCCCCTTGTTTTTTAGGTGTGTTGTTTATATCAATCAGGGTGTGGTTATTTATTTTTGTTCTTCCTAGCATTGCTCTTTCAGGGCTCATCCTCCTTCTGTCTGTTGGCAGGAAAGCTCTGAAGAGCTTGGTGCCCAAACATGTCTTTCAGTCAGCTCAGCTCAAGCTGCCTGACAGTTTGGACTTATGAAAGGTGCCCTGAAGCTTTGGAAGCTGACTGTCTGTTATATACTTGGCAGGATATGACCCATATATATAGGGCTACTACTGCAGTGATCGTTCAGATATCTACTGTTATGGTGAGTTTACTTGCACAACTGTACATTTCTGTCCTAAGGTAATAGCTCCTTCCGTCATCTCCATTTTTTGCATTTCTAAGCGCTAATCACATGATCTATTGTCTGTTTTTACAAACTCACTAATACACCTCTTCAAATGCACACTGTTTGACATCTACTAATGCATAAGTATATTCATTGCTTCTTTTCTTATATGAATGTAATCTAATTAGTAAATGTTTATGTAATTGTTAATGTATTTTATTTACTATCTGTCTGTGTATATTAGTATGTTGCAGCTTTTCTCCCCAAGCCTCCACTGAAAAGTTAGTTAGTTAGTTAGTTAGTTAGTTAGTTAGTTAGTTAGTTAGTTTTTTTTACCAAACCCTGTCAGACAAACCCATCAAACAAAAGCAAAATAAATAAATAAAATGAGCAAGTTTAGCAGGTGGAACATTGGTTTAATACCTCAGCCAAAGGAAAGATCCATGCCGTCTTTCAACACCTGCTAAATATAAAGTAGAAGGGAAGTGAAATATAATGAGTAAAACAATGAAGCAGTGTCTCTCAGCAGAATTGTTTATATTATAGTATCTTGTGTGTTTAATATGCCATTGAGTTTTCACAACAAATGCAGTCAGAACGTAATCCATAATTCAAGACAATAGCAGCATTAATAAAAGAAGCATGCATACTTTACCAGCTAAGAATCTTACAAATGCATAGCAGCACATAGCATCAACAGTGGTGATGACAGAGGCCTTAAAATCACCTTAAGTGAAAAACTAATTGACCATTTCTTACTGGGCCCTTTACAGTTACAAATGTGTGCAAGCTATGATTAGCCCTTGAACCACTTTGACAGTATATGACTCTACCCATAGCCATCACTTTTCCCTTTTGCAACATTACATATTATTTCCCTGATACATTTCTCATTAAGCTGCTAAAATTCCTTTATAACATTACCTGTTTAGCAGAATGACAAGTCATTTCTGTAACACTTTATGTAGACACTTTTATTTTGTTTGTATCTTTATTATTTTATTACCTTTTCATTTTTTTTTCTCCCTGTGCATGCTTGCTGTCACTAATGTAAAGATGAAGATTGTTAATACTGTAAGCTTATGTTTTCTAAAACTAGTATCTGTTTGTATGGTAGGCTTTTGGGCCATTTCATGGTTAAGAAAAAACATGCAGGTTACCAACTAAATAAAAAAACAACTCAGTACAGCAGAATACAGTACAATCAAACTTAAGTAATATAGCTCTACTGCCAGCCCTCACAGCATTTGTGACAAGCCATGGCTTTAATTGAAGGGAGGAATTAATAAAATATTTGTGGCCTAACTGTGTACCCGGACTGATCACAATCAATGCAACTATTAAAGTGTTAAAATGACAACTTTAAGATAGATAATTTAACTAGCTTCTGACAGATTTGCTACTACCAATGGCTAAGAAACATTACTTCTGCTTTTTTATAGCCCAGGCTTTTCTGTTAGACCCATCGACACATTATCTTAAGGGATGGCACAGAATAGGTTCATCTGATAACTGGATAAAATGTCAATGAAGCTTGACATGTTCATCTTTATGAGAAAAGTGGCTTTTGCATTCAGTATCTATCTCTTTGCCATAGTAGTACTGCCATGGCAGTCATCCCTAGCTGGTCGTATCCCACTTTCACTTTCACAGCTAAACTGAAACATTTTCATTTTTTGAATGGCATAGAGTGCACAAATATTGAAATGCTGTTTGAATATCTCCTGTAGAGGCAAAGAAAACATAGATTAGGTCCACATGAGAAGACAATTAATGTCTGTACTCATGGTTTAAGTAAAAAAAAGTAACATGTTAGGTTTATTTATTTATTTTATATATTTGACATTTGCTTAGCGGGAAAGTCCATCTGGGTGCAAAAGAACCCCCTTTTCAGTGGAGGCCTTGGGATAAAAGCTCCAAATTAACAGAGAAATTATGTACATACATATTACTAAATTGTAGGTAGTCGACAAATACATCCAAATCATTTAACTTCATATACATAGCGATACACTCTATATATTCAGAAGTAGACATAAAACATATAAATTCAAATGGAGAGGCATTTTTTTTACACAAGAAACTTCTTCTTCCTGTAGTGCAGCTGATTACTGGCAACTCCTTTCTGTATGTATACAGTCCTTCACTCTATCCCAGTCAACACTACAGTGGGATAGAAGCCCTGTTGGCATGCAGTAGTATGACATGAGAAGAGGAATTTGCATGGAATGTTGATGAGCTTTACCTTTTTAATGCTTGTCTAAGGCTGGATGCGTATATGCAGCAACCCAAAGTAAGCCAGTAATCAATTCTCTATTTTCCAGCCTAAAACACCAGCAGAAAGCAATAAAAGCCATTTCTTCAAGGGTTACCAACACAGCCACCTTGTCTCCACCACTGGACATTGTCTAACCCTTTACATACCTTCAGGATGAGGGCGCTGACCATCAGCCATATCATGGCAATTCCTCTGCTGGCCACTTTACCCTTGAAATGCTGCCTGAAACCCTGTCTCTAGTCATGTCAACGAGGGTAAAGCCCCTGTACCAGAGAGACATTTTTTCAACATTGCATTTATTTGGCTGTCCATTACACACATCCATCATTTATCTTAGGTTGTTTTATCAGTGATGTGAAGACTAGTTACTTTAACTCATTACATCTAAGTGACGCCTCCAGGTGCATCTGCAGTTAACTCCTACTGACACCCCAAGGCGTCAAATATTGCTTGTTCATATTTGCATCAATAATTCCAAAACCATGCTATGTACAAGATTTTAAAAGATTTCATCTTAAAGCTTACATAATGGCAAACTCAACTGCATTAATATTTAACCTCTGTGTAGTACAGGTAAATAGATATTAACTGTTGTTTTATTATATTAATTTATATAGATATAATTGTCACATTTTTCTAAATATCTCAACAACAAAGTAAAGCAGACAGAGCTCCTTAGCCTCACATGAAAGCTCTCATTTAGGTGAGTAAAATGCTGCTGACAGTATGTGTGCTTGAGTGGTTGCTGAGAGATATTGCAAGTTGATTACAAAATATTACAAATGTAATATTTACTGTGACTTACAAAATTCGGTTTAAGACCTAGAACCTAAAGAATGCTACTAATATAAAAATAGTTTGTGCTGAAGAGTTTGCCATTTATGCTTCTTTAGTAAACTGTATGGTTTTGGAGATACAAACTTTTGTTTGAAATGTGAGGATATAATTTGATTCTGTCAAAAGTCTTAGGCTCCACCCATTGGAAGTTGCAGTGCAAACCTCATGAGCTCCATTGGAGTGAATGAGTTAATACTGTTATTTAAAGGCAGCTTGCTGTTTCCATTCAGTATACTAACTGCTATCTTTCTTCAAGATAAGAACTATGTCTTGCTATCTGTCTTCAAGATAAGAACTACATCCTGTCTAATCACCTATGCAAATATAAGATCCCTGATTTTATGCACCACATATTACTGGTAAAACCTTCACAGATTTATAGTCACCCTACAAATTATCTAACATCTCTACATCAGCGTCACATCCTTTTTCAGGATGCCCTCTTTGATCCTTTTGAAATAAATGGCAAAGGACTCTAATCCCAGGAAACCTTCTAAATAGCATGAAACATGACCTGTCAGGGCCTCTGGAATTGCTATTTAACTGTAGCCTCCAAACAGGCTTCGTGCCTCATGAATGGAGAAAGGCAACAGTCATCTCTCTGCACAAAGGTGGGCCATTTACAGACCCATAAGTCTCACTAGTCTTATATGTAAAGCCATGGAAAGAATTATTATGGAAATGATTGACAGAGATATAGTAAACCTCCAGACACTGAACCCAACTCAGTTTGGTTTCGTAAAGTGCAATTCATGCCTACTCAACCTGGTGGACTTCTTTGAGAAGGTCACTAAAGCATTTTATTTATTTTATTTATCATTTGTTATTCCCACGGTGGTGCAGCCGGTAGCATTGTTGCCTCACAGCAAGAGGTTCTCCCGTTCAATTTTCGGCTGGAGTGCAGGGAGTGCCTTCTGTGTGGAGTCTGCATGTCCTCCCCGTGGTTGGGTGGGCATTCGAAAGACATGCGTAAATGGGCATGCCTTTGTTAAAGGTTGAACGTCGAGCTGGCACCTCAGCATTCGTGAAAATCTACTGCCAATCATTAGCGGACCGGAGTTCCACTGTGGCGACTCCTAACTGGGAAAAGCCGAAAGGCAACAACAACAACAACATTTATTTATCATTTGTTAACTGGCAAAGTCTGGCTGGAACAAAGCCAATTTTCAGCAGAGGCTTGCGGAGAAACACTCTAGACGCATATCTTTGTAACATGGGAGGAAACTGGAGCACCTGGAGGAAACCCACATGAATGCAGGGAGGACATGCAGACTCCAAACAGAAGGCACCCCAGCCAAGATTCGAACCGGACAACCCCTTGCTGTGAGGCGACAATGCTACCACCGCACCACTGAAGGCAAAATCATTCACACTGTCTACCTTGACCTGGCCAAGGCATTTGACACAAAACCCTACTCTGGCATTGTTGACAAACTCATGAGGTTAGGTACAAACCCATATGTCATCCAGTGGTTAGCCAACTGGCTCACCAACAGGACCCAGGAAATTAAAATTGGGGAGTCCACCTCTGCAAAGAGACCAGTCACAAGTGGAGTCCCTCAGGGATCAATCCCTGGACCCCTCCTTTTTGGCATTTACTTCTCATAAGTCAAGGCCAATGTCAGTGGTCTCTGGCTGACTAAATTTGCAGATGATTGCAAATTAGGAGCTGTTATTGAATCTCACACTGACACAAATGTTCTGCAGGAGGGGCTGACACAGACAAGCAACTGGTGTCAGAGTCATGGACTAAAACAAAATGCCAGGAAATGTATAATAGTATCCTTTGGGACATCATCCATCCCTGGTAACTATCATATTGACAACACATCCCTTAGAGTTGACCCAGTTAGGGATACACATTGATAATAATCTAGCCTTTGATCATCATGTGTCTACAGTGGTGAGGAAATCATTCTATTTTGCGCAACTTATAAACAGAGGTATGGCATCTAAGTCCAAGGAAGTCATTGATCTACTGTATTCAGCATTCATCAGACCTATCATTGAGTGTAATGTCCCCTCTGGTATGTACCTATCCAGGCATATCCAACAACTGGAATGTCCACAGAGGTACCTCACTAAAAGAATACAGGGCATAAGTAATATATCCTATGCAGACTGCCTTAAGGCCCTATCCCTATATTCTGTCTCATACAGACTTTTGAGGGGAGATCTATGCCTGGCATACAGGGCATTGTCAGACCCAACTGTGATAGGCATCCTGCATATCCACAAAAAAAACAGTACCAGAATTACCCATTTTAAAGACTAAAACCATGCTTGTGATATAAATAGGACCTGCTGGACAGATAGGTATGTATCACAGAGACTACCCCATCTATGGAACAGGCTCCCTATCGATGTGAAGCAGAGTTCCTCCCTAATCCAATTCAAGTGCAACTTGGGCAATTGGATGGGAAACCAGAAATTCATCCCTGGTTTGGCACCTATGTCTCTGATGCAAACGGGTAACCTGTAAATGGTTCATCTCCCAGGCCCATGCTTACACTTATCAAGGTATCAGAACTCGTCAGAGATTTGGGATGCATGGCTAGGCTTAAAACACCCTTGTGGTCATTAGCCTAGTAAACACCTATGAACCTATAATACATTCTGCTATGTCATGGCAAATAAATCTATTTTATGCATTACAGATGTAATCATTTTTTCTCTGAAATGGAAGTAAGTAGAAAACCCTATGTAGATTTCAGTATACATCAACAAGACTGGCATATGTATTTCTTAACATTTTCTCTATATTTAAGATGTATGAGAATCATACAAATGCACCTTTTTCCATATATTTCATGAAAGGTTGTTGCTACACATCTAAGGAAGTCAGTCACTTATTCATCCATAATATTGTATAATAGGTAGACTGTTCTAAAATTGTTATGAAACACAGAATCTCTGTTGGAGGTGGAGAGTAAAGGTATCTTCCTTTCTGGTCTGGAGTGTCTTGAATTGATTATTTCATAGTGTTGCTTGTTACAAAGCAAAGCATTCCTTCCAATTTAGAGGTCTTTCATAGTGTCACATGGGAAGAATGGACTGGAAGGATCAAGTAGAACCAAGTATTGAGTCCATATGTAGCAAAATGATGAAGCAAGGCTGAACACCCTTTCCAACCTTAGCATCCGTCTTTGATTTAGTGACTATTTCTTGCTTTATTTAACCTGCTCTAAAATGGACATCATGTTTCTGTCTAATTATTAACCTTGCATCATCAATTCAGTTGTAAATTAGAAGTTTACTGTCTAGGCATTCAGTGTAAATTGGCTTTTCCACGTTTGCCACACTGGAAATGAACAAATGAATCCAATAATAAAACAAGTGTTCGCTTTTGCAACAGTCCTAAAGATGAACAAAAGTGAACATTATTTCATTCATTGTGCCAGTGTATTTTAATTCTAAACTAGTTAAGAAAGTCCACTCTGCAAATGAGGCTGCAGTATACGCTTAAACAAAACTTAAATTCCCAAATAGGCAGACAAACTTTGTGTGACTGGCCTTTGCTCTTTGAGCCCTATCTCAGAGTTTAACCTGTCCTCTTTGTTTTCTGTTTAATCTTCCCAGTATACTGTTTAACTGTTGATATATGTGTGTGTGTGTGTGTGTGTGTGTGTGTGTGTGTGTGTGTGTGTGTGTGTGTGTGTGTGTGTGTGTGTGTGTGTGTGTGTTTAGACTGAAGGACTGTGTATTTCACTTTTTTGTCATTTTTGCACTCATGCTTGTTAGCCATCAACCTCCCCATGATCAGACATACACTTTCTGAGGAGGGCATCACCCAGGTAGCTATGACAGTGCTTTGCAGTGTCAACAGCATCCCAGCAATGAGAATGTTTTCCATTTTTATACCCTTAACCTTCCTTTGGCAGTGGCAGAAGTAGTCACGTCACCATAAGGATTACAAATGAATGCCCTGCCACATACATTAAAAGGGACTACCATCATCAGCTTGGTTGGCCACACCCATGTCTTCCCATCATTGGATCCCGACATCATGACATGCCTCCACTCTTCAGCCAAGTTCCTGTCATCAGAGCAGCAAGACAAGCCAGTAGGTAGCCACCTTCCCTGTCCCCCAGTACTGACATGCCCATCCTTCCTTGTTGAGCTGTCAGGCACCTGAGCCACTAGTCAGACTCAGCTCATCCTGGCTATAGCAGAGGCGTAATACCTGTATGACACCATTGCAGGCCATAGTGGATCTGTTTTTAACATCATTTACAGTTATGACCAAATACATTTAATAGAGATGATTATGAAGAAAAAAAATGACAATTCCCAATAACTTAGTATGCCATTGAACCTACTCAGCTACTTACATACTGTGTGGAACAGCTAATGATTAATGATAAACTTGTGCAAATCTTTGTTAACTTTGACTTTATAGTCTTTGTAGCTACTGCTGATCAATTGCTGCTTCAGGATTCTCATAAAGAGCAGGTGCTTCCCAGCAGCAGCCAAAACATGCTTGTATTTTTTCCTGCAACATGTCTTTAGTCATGTTAGCATGCTGTTTCATTAGAGTGATGACAATGGATGTGAACCTGTGGTGAATTTATAATCATGGTACTCACCATGACAGTATAGCATTCTTATGAACATGTGTGTATCCTTTGAAACTATGTCACTGCAGCAGCTGTCTCTTTTTTATTTTTATTTTTTGGCCCTTATATTTCTGACTGTCAGCTGCCTGCTCATTCTTGAATGCCAGCAGTCATCCCTGGCATCCCAGCCTAATCAAATACTTTTTTCCATTGCCTGAGAGGAGGCTGAGCCACCGTCTTGCAGGGTTATGCCCACAGCCATACAGATCCTTCTTGTTTGCTTTTTGTTGCTTGCCCTACCCATTCCCAATCCTCATTCCAAGCCATTAAGACTGAGAATGTGTATTGTTCCATGCTCATTTATTTGTAAACTGAAGATGTATACAGTCAAGTATAATCACTGGAGCTATCATCCTACACATAAAGCCTTCTCTACTCCTGGGATAAGCCACCCCATAAAAAAACTGCTACATTTCCTATTCCACTAAACAACTCCTCAGGTGCCAGGCTTGCTAGTCAAGCCCAGGCATCTGTCAGTCAGGCACCCATCCCTTTGTTCTGCAATAGCTTTCTTGCTTCTGAATGACAACTGCTTTCAGGTTTCTCTAGCAAACTGTGACAAGCATGTACAAACTGAAACCACATTTTAGAATAGTAAAGGCAGTGGCGGCTGGTGACTTCAAATCACAGGGGGGCTGCAGGAGACAGCTGAATGGGTGGGGTCAAGGGGAGGGGGTGTGGTCAACCATAAAGGGGAGGAGCTATGCACAAAACCACAAAAAACTAACTTTAATTAAATACGCTGCCCTGGGTGGCAAACCATCATTATGAAAGTCCAATCAAGACAAAAATAAGTGTAGAAGAATAAAAATATTTCAATGCATTGGCTGCATGACAGCTTACTTAATATCTAGATGGAAACAAAAGGTTGTGAAGCATGAAAAAATAAATTACTTTTTAAATACATTACTGGAATGCCAGCCAAAATCAAGTATAAGAAAAAACAGAAGCACTCAACTCAAACCACTTCTCCTTGCACTGCAGTCCTAATTATAATATATTCAGCTTTATTAAAGTACCAAGTAACATGCTGAAAGTAGAAATCTATGTGATGCCCCCACTTGTAAAAATGTTTCTTATCCAAAAAAGACCTGCTGCCTGACAACTTGTTTCATGGGGAAAACATGATAAAAGTAAAAAATGAAAAGCAAACAAGAAACAAGCTCAGGATACATTGCTTAAAGGATTACTGTACAGGTTATGGACCACACATGATTGGCATTCTGTTTAGTTTACGGGTAAAGTCTGTAGAGATGACTGGAAGTCTCCAACAAGTGTAATGAGCTTTTTAAAATAATGGAATCCTGTCCTTTAATACCCAAGGCTTATACATTATCTAGTCAAGTATTCTCTGCATGGCAACAACAGAAAGGCTTTCAATGTTGGCAATTCTTTAACAGTATGCTTATTAAAGCTTACTTGCATCTTACGATCTCAGACAAGCTTACCTTATGGTCATTAAAGCCTTGCTACTTAAAAACACAGAGCAACAGGCACTTTGAGTAATAAGCATAAATCAACAGTACAAAAATATGACAGAAACCAGATCATTCTGCAAAATCAAGGACAGATGAAAAGCCACTGTAGTACTTATGCAGTGTGTCCTCCCCATCCAAGGTAGATACAACTACTCCTTGCCTTGCTTGGACACATCCAGAGTCACTACATGGGGAGTGGGGTGCAACAAGCATGTCACAATTTGAAATCTCTCTGGCTGACTGTGATGGCCCTGACACATTTGTCATACCTCTCAACCTCAAGAGCAAGAAATCTGGACAAAGCCATACACAGAAGTGGGACAAAGGCCCAACAATAAGGACAATTTTTAAATATTGCTCTAATAAACTTAGAAAGATAATAGAATAGGTCTTGCATTAGTATGAATTTTCTGAAGGGTATAAAATCTGAAACTCAAATGTCTGTCATTTTCTAACTTCAGTCTTTAGTGATTTGTCACTAATTTGCCAAAAAACACAATTTTATGAAAAATGGACAAAAATGTGATGCAAAAATATAAAATAGACACACAATACAGCTGCTACCTGTCAAAGAAGGGACACTTTAATATTAGTACTGCTACCTTGAGCAGCTGACAAAATATAAAAGAATCTACATGCATTTCAAGTAATCTATAACTTTGATTATTACAGTTATTTCTTAATTGTAAACCCTCCATGTTTTCTTCCAAAATTGCTATTTTGCAGAGGGATTATAAGGGGGAAGAGCAACATTTTGAGCCAAAAATTGGGGACAGTTGAGAGGTTGGCTATGCCTAATTCTATAAAGCAATTTATTTGCATGTACCTCTCAACCTGTTAATGCAGTAAATCTGAACAAGGCCAAATATATTGGGGGCACATATAAACAGTACTAAAAATTGCTCTTGTATAAATTGAGACAGTTGATAGAACAGCTCTTACTTTAACATGCATTTTTCTGAAGGTTATGAAGTCTGAAACTTATTGAGTGACTTCTGGCAAATCATTTAGGAATTAAAACTACAAATTTTATGAACAACAAACCAAAAATAAGAAGCAAAAATCTATTCATTCTTTGAAAATCTGGACAGTTGGGAGGTATAGTTCAGCTGGGCCTGTCTGAGTTTGCTGCCCTTCCCCCCTGACAAAATAATGGTTGAATGGAGCCTCTGCAGCCATTCCAATGAACCATTATACTTGGCTATTTCACTCCATTTACCATAAACACTAATGTGCATACTGCTTTACTTCTATGATGAGTTGGACTTCATTTGAAAGTTTTATTTTGTATTTTACAGCACAAACACTAAGTCATCTGTTAAACAAAGTAATGCAGTCTCACAATGAAAACTTAGCATTAAAACTTCTCTGCCCTTGAAACTCACATTCATTGAAACAGCATTGAAACCCACATTCAAAGAAAATACATTTTGCCAGTGGCAGATAAAGATTAATTTTGGGCTGTTTTCGAATCATAGGCTCCTTGCATATGAAACATACATGTGCTCTTTGATACACCTTCCTCATTGTACTAAAATTATATTCCTTGTACAATACAGTACACTTGTTACAGGGTGTTTTAAATTTGTTTTGAACATTTTTCCAGTAAGCAATGAAACAAACCATATGCACCCATAATGGCAAAACTGCCCAGTTGAGAAAATTTATCATAAAAAAGTCTACTCAGACTTCCACGGTCCACCATTATTAGTAAATATACACAATTCTACAGTCCACCATTATTAGTAAATATGCACAATTCCACAGTCCACCATTATCAGTAAATATGCACAATTCTACAGTCCACCTTTATCAGTAAATATGCACAATTCTACAGTCCATTATCAGTAAATATGCACAATCTCTGAAGTCAGTCATCTAAATAATTCCACATTAAAGAAATCTGTAACTAATGAAGCGGTTGCTGCTAGCAATCACCTTTATATTTCATGGTTTCATCGAAAAATAAAGTGTCTGTTGCCCCTCAGAAATAAATTGCCTATATTACATTAAAAAAATGATAAGCTAGTAATAATATTGCAAGAGGAAATGGATGGCAAACTGATAACGAACTCATAGTTAGTATCTTCACCAAGGAAAACATTCTCAGTACGGCAGCATCCACCCCTTGTGGGAGTAGAACCCACAATGTTCTGCATCAAAAGCAAGTACACAACCTGTTGTGCTATAGTATTAACTTGGCAAAGCACTAAACTTCTATTCCCCTGCAGCTCTCAGTTCCTTGTAAAATCTACTCAATACTCAACTGCATCTCAACTTCGCAGCTCAAGAAAACTGGAAAAGCCAAAATGTATTGGGGGGGGGGGGGTCAAAAGCCCAAAAACAGGGACACATTAAACATTGCTTGTATAATCTTGGAAAGTTGCTAGAATAAAATGTTGTGTTGCCACCATATATTTTTTTCTGCCAAGATCCCTGAGCAAAAAACAGTCAGAGTAACATACCACTACGCCACATCAGCTGCTTTGTAAAAGAGAGGAAGACTGAAACTTAAATGGCTATCATTTAGTGAATTCAGTTCTCACCATAGCTGTCAACCTCTTAGTACAAAACACCTGGACAAACCCAGTAATGAGGGAATACAGCCCTCAAACATATTCAGTGAATTCAGTTCTTGCCATAGCTGTCAACCTTAGCACAAAAACCTGGACGAAGCCAATAATGGGGGAATACAGTCCCAAAAATAGGGACAAATTTAAAATATTCATCTTATAAACTTAGAAAATTGCTAAAAAAAAGGTTGTGCTACTATGTATTCTGAAGAACATGAAGTTGGAAATTCAAATGCCGGTCAATTTTACTGCGGACAGAACAAAAACAATTTTCAGCAGAGACGCAGGGATTAATACTGCAGACACGTCTGTAAAATGGCAGGGCACCAGAGCAAATCCACACAAATACAGGGAGGAGATGCAGACAGAAGCCACCCCAACCAAGAATCAAACCAGAAAACCTATAGCTGTGAGGCAACAATACTACCACTGCACCATCAATTATGCAAGGAATTAAACATTCAGAAACCTGAAGTCTGAAATTCAAATGCCTGTCAATTTTACTGCGGACAGAACAAAACAATTTTCAGCAGAGACGCAGGGATTAAAACTGCAGACACGTCTTTGTAAAATGGCAGGGCACCAGAGCAAATCCACACAAACACAGGGAGGAGATGCAGACTCCACACAGAAGCCACCCCAACCAAGAATCAAACCAGAAAACCTATAGCTGTGAGGCAACAATACTACCACTGCACCATCAGTTATGCAAGGAATTAAACATTCAGAAACCTGAAGTCTGAAATTCAAATGCCTGTCAATTTTACTGCGGACAGAACAAAAACAATTTTCAGCAGAGACGCAGGGATTAATACTGCAGACACATCTTTGTAAAATGGCAGGGCACCAGAGCAAATCCACACAAATACAGGGAGGAGATGTAGACAGAAGCCACCCCAACCAAGAATCAAACCAGAAAACCTATAGCTGTGAGGCAACAATACTATCACTGCACCATCAATTATGCAAGGAATTAAACATTCAGAAACCTGAAGTCTGAAATTCAAATGCCTGTCAATTTTACTGCGGACAGAACAAAAACAATTTTCAGCAGAGACGCATGGATTAAAACTGCAGACACATCTTTGTAAAATGGCAGGGCACCAGAGCAAATCCACACAAACACAGGCAGGAGATGCAGACTCCACACAGAAGCCACCACAACCAAGAATCAAACCAGAAAACCTATAGCTGTGAGGCAACAATACTACCACCGCACCATCAATTATGCAAGGATTTAAACATTCAGAAACCTGAAGTCTGAAATTCAAATGCCTGTCAATTTTACTGCGGACAGAACAAAAAACTATTTTCAGCAGGGATTAAAACTGCAGACACGTCTTTGTAAAATGGCAGGGCACCAGAGCAAATCCACACAAACACATGGAGGAGATGCAGACTCCACACAAAAGACACCCCAACCAAGAATCAAACCAGGAAACCTATAGCTGTGAGGCAACAATACTACCACTGCACCATCAAATATGCAAGGAATTAAACATTCAGAAACCCTTAAGTCTGAAATTCAAATGCCTGTCAATTTTATTTAACATTTTTTAATCAGGACAGTCTGACTTGGAACAAATAAACAATTTTCAGCAGAGGCCCAGGAAGAAATAATGCAGACATGTCTTTGTAACATGGGAGGACACAAAAGCAAACCCACACAAACACAGGGAGAAGATACAGACCCCACAAAGAAGAAACCCCAGCCAAGAATCAAACCCAAGAACCTGCAGCTGTGAGGCAACAATGCTACTACTACACCATCAAATATCAAGCATTGCAACATTTACAAACCACAGATATTATGAGGAACAGATCAGATCGAATATGAGGCAAAAATCTGCAATTTTTTTACAAATGGTGGTGGGTAGGGAACTCAAGTCTTTAACACCTCCATACAGGGTACAGGGTTCAAACCTGAGGTATTCCCTACCACACCACCATAAGAACCTGGGGCATTTACACACACACACACACACACACACACACACTCCAGTAAAGCATAAGCACCATACACACACAAATAAACATTGTAAAATAAAGGTAAAAAGCACCATACACTTACCTGAATATATCCAGCTAATGTACATCCTTCCCGTGCAATACTCAAAGACCCGCGAGATCCCAATGCTTCTTCCTGAGTCCTGACTGCTGCTCTTGCAGTCCGGACGCGACCCATAATCCTAGCGAGTCTGTGCACTTTAAAAGTGCACAGACGTCTCCTTGTGTCCCCCTATGGGGACTGCCTTGAGCATGCGCATAGACCGACAGTAGTCGGGACTACTGCGCATGCGCAAAGTCCGTGAAATTTCTTTCTATTTTTTATTTTGAGGGGGGCTGCAGTCCGGCAGCTCGATGCCACGAGCCGCCCCTGAGTAAAGGCTGTCTTTCTTAGTCTGATGTACAAGATGCTCAGTTTTTATGCAGTTCTGCACCAAGAGGTGATTCGACATGGCAAATAAAAATCCTTCTTGGGTAATGAGCTGATCAGTAACAATGCCACTGTTAATGAACTGGGTCTCTATCATGAGAAAACTGGATGCTTGGAAAAATGATTAAGAAACGGTCAACATTGTAAGTTCATATTATATTTAGTGACTGCATAACATTTGGCATGTTTTAGTTTGTGTTCTAAAATTTAGAACACTGTTACTGCTCTGGATCATATCATTGATATTACCAATGACAGTACTTAGATCCAGGCTAAAATCACATTTCCCATCCTGAAAAGGGATGCATTTTTGCTTTACTGAAATCATCTTCAGGCGCATACATGCATATAAAATATCTTGAAGCTCACAACATAGTTAATGCTTGCAGCTTAGCTTTTTCTTAGCCTGTTTGAACAATGTGACAGATGTCACATTTATGTGATATGCCTGATGGGCTGTGGCTTGTTGAGCTGTCCTTAATGCTGTTACATCTCAAGCGACAGAAGCTAGAAAGATGAGTTTCTTTGTCTCTCACATAAATGGGTGCTCAGTCATTTTTCCTGTTTTCCACTATTTACATTTTTTCTCAGTTTATAAGATTGCAGTTTTGTTTTGTTTTTGTGGGATCCATCAATAATGTGTGGAAAGAAAATAATTACAAAACTATGTTGCATTTAATGCTTAGTTTCTGATTATTGACAGGGGCATTTATTTTTCTCTGCATGTGCATATACTCATGCTTTTAGAGGTTTACTCCTATATCTAATGCTGTATTGCCAGATGGGTAAATTGTAACCAAGTCACGCTAAGACTACAGTCAGCTGGAGAATCTCACCATGTTCTCTTTACTAATCCCCAACCAGATTTAGTTGTATATACTCTTTCATGTACAAAATATCAATCCCATCCACCTTCACAAAAAACTTTTTCTCAATACATGTGTGTGTGTGTGTGTGTGTGTGTGTGTGTGTGTGTGTGTGTGTGTGTGTGTGTGTGTGTGTGTAGAGAGAGAGAGAAAGACAGATTTATATAGATGATGATATAGATGTAGATGTCTTCATCCAGTTCAGAATTCATCAACTGTGCAGACCAAAACCAAGGACACTAAAGGGTGTTTGCTGTTGATCCTTCTATGTAGATTTTTTTTCTGCCCTCTTACTCCATAGTTTTTTTCTACCCTGTTACTCCATAGTTTTTTTCTACCCTTACTCCATAGTTTTTTCTACCCTCTTACTCCATAGTTTTTTTTCTACCCTCTTATTCCATATTTTTTTCTACCCTCTTACTCCATAGTTTTTTTCTACCCTCTTAACTCCATAGTTTTTTTCTACCCTCTTACTCCATAGTTTTTTCTACCCTCTTACTCTATAGTTTTTTTCTACCCTCTTACTCCATAGATTTTTTCCTACCCTCTTACTCCATAATTTTTTCTACCCTCTTAACTCCATAGTTTTTTTTCTACCCCCTTACTCCATATATTTTTCTACCCTCTTACTCCTTAGTTTTTTCTACCCTGTTACTCCATAGTGTTTTTTCTACCCTCTTACTCCATAGTTTTTTTCTACCCTCTTACTCCATTGCTTGAGTTGTCATGCTGTTCCTTTTACTTTTGTAACCATGTGTATAACATGACCATGTCTGTAGTTTTGTGACATTTAATATAGAAAATAGTTTTCTAGGTGATGCAAATTAATCCATAAAACAGGAGCTTTTCCACTTTTAAGACTGACCATTTTGTCTGGCAGTTTGTGCAGGGGATTAAGGAGATGCTAATGAGTTATTTCCTGTGGTTCAATGGGCCAGGGTTTAATTCCCACAACATCCATTGCCTAACTGTGTGAAAATGAAGATGTGCTCCTGGGATGAGTCTGAAAAAGGCCCATGAAGATTAGTACTCAGCCATGGCTTACAAGTACAAATAAAAGAAAAAATATATATTTTACTGAGATTCATGCAAAATAGGGTTTAAGGCAAGGTTGTCCAATGACTCTTTCCTTCTTTTTGTCCTGTGGAACCCCTTCAACATAGACTTTAGCAGACAAGTATTTTTTTCTCTGTAGATCTAGGCACTTCTCCAGATAAGTATTTTATTTATGCTGATCGTTTATTACTGGTAAGTCTTGCTTCATAACTGATTCATGCCAACTTTTTAATTTAGTTACAAAGATTGAAATATTATGGGCTACCAAATTATTTATTTATTTATTTTATTTAGTTTGCAAAATTCCAAGGTTCTCTGCCATATTAACCAAAAATTAAATAAAGAATCTAATGTTAATTGTATTCAAACCTTTAAACATTTGAGAAGATGGTATCATCTGAACCACACGAAGGCCTCTCAGATTAAGTCACATAATAATATTGGACACCCAACTCAGATAGTTTTGGAAATCAATGCCATCTTATGCCTTAGAAAGGCACAATTAATTTCATAAAAATCTACTTCTTCCCAAGTGACTTTCTTTTGTTATACACTAATCAAGTTAGGGTAATTTGACAGAAGTTTTTATGCTGGAGTATCTTTCATTGTTACATTTGTCATAATTTGCTCCCTTTTTAGGCCATTTGGGATCAAGCTGTATGACCCAGAGCTATTCACAAAGTCTCAGTTGTTAATAAATATTAAGAATTAGAGCAGTGTGTGGGTTAAAGAGTTGGCAAAGTATCCAATAGCCTCCCTGTCATTGCCTTGTTTAACTTGGTGGTTAGCAAATAGGCAAAGGTCTGTTATAATATTAATGGCACTTCACTAAACAAATTTGAATATGAACCAGATACCTAATCTATGAATGTTACTGTTAACCTAATGTAGAAATTCAAAATTTAAATGGAAACAGATCTGAAAATGAGAAGAAACTCAGTTTAACACTGGCACTCATTTTGAGTTACCCTGCTTTTCAAACTGGAATAAATAATTCTATCAAGATGTTAATTCCAAAACTTCACTGCAAAAAAAAAAAAAAGTTGATAACTTGGGACTTAAATATACCATGCAGAGTTAAAAACAACTTTTTTCCTTACAATGATGTTGTAGAAAATGACGTTTTTCAGCTTGTCAGAAAGCCACCAAGGTCAAGCCCTGTAACAGGCAGTCATACAGTCAGTGGCTGGATATGTTCTAACTGTTCTTGCACAGATAGCGAACCAGCAGTTGAGAGTTCCTTACTGAATGTTCAATTTAACATATCTTCTCTTTTACATTTTTAGCTAAAAGCAGACAAACCAAACACAAGGTAATATTTTACAAGTCTTTATCGTCTGTCAAGCTGCATATTGGGCAGAGTTTGTATCAAATGGCTCTGCCCACATCACATCTCAGAATGAACATAGTGTTGCTTGACAGTATCTCCTTAAAATTCTTTTATGTTTGCACCTCTGTGCAGCAGGTATTATCCACACAATAGAAGGAGATTTAATGGAATATCATCTCCTTGGATAAATATTTTTTAAAATAAGCTTTACATAACTTATAAATGTATGAATCTGTAAACTACCACAATGATGCCACAATACAAACAGAAAATGATTGACTTTAACAATTGGCTTAGTTTCTGGTGTCATTCCAAGGGGATCCAGTACCTGACAGCCTGGAAAGACATGATTGACAAACCACGATGCTTTACCAGTGATGGCCTGCATCTGTCTCCCTTGGGGTTCAGGCTCCTGGCAAAGGCTCTTATCTCGCCATAATGCCTTTTTTAGGCAATGCCATGAGGTCAAAACTACCAACATGAAAATTTCACCAAAATGCAAATTAAAGGTCATGCTGCTAAATGCTAGGAGTCTAAACATGAAACTGCAATCATTGCAAGCATTCATTACCCCGGAATATGCTGATATTTGTTCAGTCACAGAAACCTGGTTCAGAGCTGTGGAGAGCACCCCAGCCATACCAGGTTACTCATCCTATCAGACCCTAAACCATGAGCAGCAAAGCAAAAGGAGGAGGAGCTGCAATATATATGAAAGAATGCACACCTCCAGGCTGGTCAAACAGTATGACACACAGGATACACTCCAGGTGCAGTTAACCATTGACAGGGCCCCTGTTCAAATCATAGCTAGCTACAGGCCTCCAACTCCACCTATCCAACCATAGTTCGGAAGAACTAGTCATGCCAAAACACAAATGCCCAGAGATTCTTTGATTTCATCAGTGCAAATGCCTTGGATCAGCTGGTCACTACCTCCACAAGAGGTGAAAATATCTTGGACTTGGTATTAACCAACATGAGTAACCACTGCAGCATCCCTACAGTGTCATTCTCCCTGGTAAGATCCGAAGACAAAGCGGTCACTTTCAAAGTCACAATCTCCCTCGACCTCCCCCACCCCAGATAGGGTAAAAAAAAAAAAAACCTCCAAAGCTGATTACAACCTTTTGAGGGAAGGTATAAACAGCTTCACAGCCCCCTCCCCCTCCACGGGAACTGGCAGATATGTCCAAACCTACACCAAAGTACTATACAAGCATTTATTATAGCTGCATGGAATCAGCAATACTCAACAAGACAAAATCCTCCTCCTCAAGGAAGAGTAAACCTGTTGTGTGGATGTCTGCAATAAATAAACTCTATAATACAAGCAAAAAATTGCTGTGCAGGACCAAGAAGGAACAGCTGCCTAATTGGAAGCAATCTCTCCTTAGTCTGAAGAAGCAAATAAGAGCACTAGTGAAATCCTCCAAAGCAAATTTTGAGTCCAGACTGGACACATCTACTAAAAACAATCACATGGCTTTCTTCGCATATATCCGCAATCTCAAGGGAAGCACCCAGATCTGCTCAGAACTGAACACCACATACACAGACGCCATAGATATATCCAACCTGCTGGCAGACATGTTCAGTGAAAATGTCACCCCCCCTCATCAGTAAATCAGGATATCCCCAACACCTGACCCCCTCCCTTATCTCTAGGGAGCAAGTCATCACTGCCCTCTCAAAGGCAAAAAATACAGCCTCCATGGGACCTGATAATATCCCTGGCTGCATCCTCCATGAACTCAGGCAGGAACTTACAGCACCATTAGGCAACCTATTCAACCAAAGCCTAAGTACCGGCTTCATCCCAGCTGAGTAGAGGGCAGCCACTGTCATCCCTTTGCAAAAAGGCAGAGCATCAACCGATCCAGGAAATTATAGTCCCATCAGCCTAACTAGCCTGATCTGCAAGGCCATGTAACGAATTATCATGGACCTCATTAACAAGGACATTGGCAACCTTCAAACACTCCATCCCACACAGTTTGATTTCATAGGGAAGGTCATGCCTGTTAAATTTAGTCGACTTCTTTGAGACAGTCACCAAAGCCATGGACGAGGGGAAGACAGTGTACACCCCTTACCTTGACCTGGCCAAAGCCTTTGATGCTATTCCTCACTCAGATGTAATAGATAAACTCTCTCAACTAGGCATCAATCCATATTTTACAAGATGGCTAGCAAACTGGCTCACTGATAGAACCCGCCTAGTCAAAATAGTGGAGGCAACCTCAAGAAGTCAACCTGTAATAAGTGGTGTACCCCAGGTATTGGTCTTGGGGCCTTTCTTGTTTGGGATATACTTTTCTGAGGTGCAGGCCAAAACCAGTGGGATATGGTTAGTCAAGTTTGCAGATGACTGCAAGCTGGGTGCTGTTATCAATTCCCCTAGTGATGTGGATATACTCCAAGAGGGTCTCACCCAAACAAATGACTGGTGCCAGAAACATGGCCTCAAACTGAATGCCAAAAAATGCATCATTATCCCCTTTGGGGAGAGTGACGTCCCCACAAATTATCACATTAATAACAAGGTCCTAAGCACACAATCAGTCCTGGACACATAGGTTGATAGCAAACTGACTTTTGACCACCATAATGCCTCTGTTGTACAGAAAGGTTTCTACATGGCCTACCTCATTAGTTAGGGTATCTCATCCAGGGACAAGGTGGTCATAACATCCCATTGAGTACAATGCCCCTTTTGGAATGTACCTCACAAAGCACATGCAGCAGCTGGAGAGATCACAGAGGTTCCTCACCAGGAGAATCCAGGGCCTCAAACATCTACCTTACACAGGTAGGCTAAAGGCCTGTCCCTCTACTCAGTCTCCTACAGACTCCTCAGAGGTGAACTCTGTCTGGCATACAAAGCAATCTCAGACCCCACCTTGATTGGACTGCTGCATATCTGCAAGTCAAGCTCCACATGAGTAACCCGCATGAGTGACCTCAACCTGGTCTGTGACATCAATAGGACTTGTTGACGGGACAGATTTGTGTCCCAGAAACTCCTCCTTCTGTGGAATAGACTCCCGCTCCATGTAAAGCAAAGTACCTCATTAACCCTTTTAAGTGCAACCTGGATAACTGGATGGGGAGCAGAAAATACACCCCTGGGATGCCACCTGTGTCCGTGCTAGACAGGGGCATCGGGTGCTGACTTGTCGGAACATGGGTTAATTCTTTCCTAGGCTTGTAAGGGCCTCAGGGCCAATAGCCTAGTAACTTCCTATGATCCTAACTGACTTTCACCAGTACAGTCTTTTTAGAAAACAGTGCAAGAGATCAGTAATTAAACCAAAGATTTGATTATGAAGTGATGCCTAGAACCATAGCCTGGACACTCTCCTGGATTTTGTAGGGACATTAATAACTTGATGGGAAGGCTAATCATGTTCTGATCAACACATTAATACCAGTTGTGTTAGAGTCTCAGTACATAAGCAAGCTACTAAAGCATCTGCTACATTCTCTGAATCGCAGTTCATCTCCTATATTCTAGTACCACAGTAATCTTCATACATAAAGACCTAAAACACAGTTGAATATAACATAGACTTTCTGCTTAAAGATAAATGTCTTTCTAACTAAGTAAACCCCTGTGTCCAACAAGTTGCTAGCCATAGCTAAGTTACATCAGATGGCCTCTGTTCTGTTTTTTTTTTTTTTTGCTTCTGTAGCGCAATCTCTGTTATGCCTTTAAAGCATTTCCCTCACTTATGTTCACCTGTTTAGAACAGTGAAAAATAGCCAACAACATATTCATACCTAAGTAGGGTCCTACTTCACAGACTGACAGACAGTTATAGCCCTAGTGCACACATTTCCCATATTGCCAAAATTCTGAGGAAACTACTAAATTAAAAAGGCACAATGATGTTTATGATTACTGCCAGACCAATAAAATGGCTACAGAATAGGATATTTAACAATAAAATGTCACTTTTCTTACTGCTTGTATATACAGCATGACCTAAGGATGAAGACAAATTTACTGGTTCAATATTTGTATGTCTTTCTAAAGTGTTTCTGTGTCAACAATTCTAAATTGATAGGTGAGCTATCATATACAATGTAAGCCTATCCTACCATTTACTAATAACCAAATTATCTTTAATAGTTTCTTCTGTGTAACCATTGCTTTGTAGTCAATTTCAGCATTTCTTAGTAAAATACGGGCTATCTTGTGTCTCAGTTCCTGACCAAAATTTGTTCTCAGACTGCAACAGCTCTCTGTCTGTGTCACTTAAATGCATCACTATATTATTTTATACAAATGACATGGTCATCTGGCTTCAGATACATATTTAGATTTGACAAGGTGACTATTATCTCAAACCTGAATCAGCTTCACAAGGGTCTTGAGCATGAAAGTCTTCAAAGTTTATTTATTTTGAATTTGTTAAGTGGGGTACAGCACTGATCCTCCCATTGGACATATTTCAGTCTCAACACAGGGAAAACACAATAGTTACATGAGAGTATATACAGAGTGAATGGCAAAGTGAAATATATATAAATACATATATATATATATATATATATATATATATATATATATATATATATATATATATATATATTACATACAAAGTAAATATCATAGCTGGCTTGAGGGATAATATAAATGACATTATACAGAGAATGAGTGAAAAATGTATGTATGCATTATATATAGGTATGTATTGTATGTAGCTTTCAGTAAATCTGGGTAAAACCGCAGTAATGTTGCTTGACACCCTGAAGAAACCAAGCATGCACAATAAAAAGCTTGAGTACCCCAAGGCCAGATGAAGCTCCCCTTGAAAATGTGTAACAATGAAGTGTCTTGAGATCTGGCACAAACTATTTTAACATTTTACACTCATATATACACAATACTGCTGTCAAAATATTAACCTCTTTATTTTTCTTCCACAGAATGAATAACGCACTGACCAAAGAAACAAAAGAAGCACTAGGGAAGGGGTTCTTACACACTGGGAATATACATTTCCTGCCTTTACATTTGCTTCTGCTAGTAAAATAAAAGAACCAGAAATTTTACAAAACAAAATATGTAGGTCTGGGGCGCAAAGGAGTCAACATAATTGTCTGGAGATTTGTAAGGATAGATGGTTGCGTATCACTCTGGGTCACACTTCTTATCAATACTCTGATCTGCAAACTGTTTTACAGTATGACACAGTGGTTGGATGTTAAGATCAACAGCATCCTGTAGATTTGTACTGGCAGTACCACATGACTTCTTTACTTTGCTGCCGACATTTTATCTGTTGCTGTTTTCATTCATTTCTTCATTCATTCATTTATACAAACCAGGGAAATTTGCCAGTTCCACCTCCCTGTTTAATAGCAATATATTTTTCTGTATAATATTTATCTTAATTGTATTTAAACTTCTCTTATGCTGTGGCAGCTTGTTTCACAACTGTATTATATTTCCTGAGAACAATGTTGTGATTTTACTTGTTCTGTTTTTTTTAACCTAACTCTTCCTACATTTCTCCATTTATTCTACCCTAGACATTCTCATAAATAACCATTCTTTGTGACCTTGTACACATGTAGCAGTTCCTCTAGCAGATATTTATAATACATGGAATATAATGAATACTATTTTAATCTCTAATAAAATTTCAGATTTGCATTTCCTTTTATTAATTTGAGACATTGTTTCATACACTTTTTAGAACTTTAATACTAAGCATCCATAATTCTTCTTCTTTTGGCTTTTCCCAGTTAGTGGTCATCACAGCGGATCACCTGTCCACTCATGATTGGCAGTGGAGGTTTATGGTGTTGAATTGCCAGCCCAGCGCCCAACCTTCCACAGAAGGCACACACATGCACGCACTCACGCCTAGGGCCAATTTAGAGTGCCCAGTCCACTTACAGCATGTCTTTGGGATGTGGGAGGAAACCGGAGCACCCAGTGGAAACCCACACGACCACAGGAAGGACATGCAGACTCTGCACAGAAGGCACCCCAGCCAAGGATTGAACCAGAGAGCCTCTCGCTGTGAGGCGGCAATGCTAACCGCTGCACCACCATGGCCGCCCATAATAGGCTTCCATATTCCATTTTCTTAATCATTTAACTATAAAAAATATATAACTTGACTTTTGGATTTCCCAACTTACTGAGTTTTATTATACTTCACATGATCCTATAAAACTCAGTGCTTGTTCTGTTAATGTGTCATGTAAAACTTAATTTATTGTCCATGAGTATTCCTCACATGCTTAAATGTTATCACTTACTTTCTTTGAACAGTAACTTCTAAGTGATGTTAAACTGTTTCTTGTACTGTCTTTGTATTCCTTGATATTCAGTACTCCACTTCAACAAAATGTGAAATACATCTGTAACAGGGCATTTATGTAACTCATTAACACCTAGCAGCCTGCGTACATCTTACATTCCAGAGTATTTTCTGAAAAATCAGCTCCAGAAGCATAAGGTAGCCCAATGTGAATATTTTGTTAGCAATAAAAGCTACTAAAATTGTACAAATGTGTTCTTTGTGGTGATAATAGCCAGTGCATTTATAGTTTTCCCATAAATGCTATAATATATTATTAATTCACACCAACCCAGAATTATAATTTAACTTTCATAAACAGATCATCATATCCTGGAAAATGTACAACATAGACATATATTCCTGGAATGCTTTGGTTAAGTCAGACATACGTTTTCACATGACAACAAGAAATTTATCTCTGAATACATTTTTATTTAGATATTTACTTAATTATATAATTAGCAATATAATTAACACTGAATATCTCACAAAATGTACAACTTAGTGCAAATATCAAAAACAGTTTTCTTCAACAACATGCAAGTCTTCACCTCATGTTACGTAGCCTTTGTGAGTCACTTGTTTTTTTAAATATTAAGTCCATATGGAAATATTGCCCATTTTCATAATGATTAACACACAGCTACCAATATCTCAAGTACAGTGTGATATAACTGGACACTGCTAATAAATTTTCCTGTCTCTAGCCATGTTATTTCACACTATACTCCTCAACAGCATGTAGGTCTCTCAGTTATAAAAATATGAATAATAAGTGGTAAACAGTGATTAATTTCTCCACTGCAGGGCATCCAAGGATAACAATCTTAGTGTCATTTTATTAATACATCCTTGCCCTTTCTAATCTTAAACAGACTAACTGGAACCCTCTAAAGACCCTTCCTTTGGATGCCGCTGTCTCTCACTTAGGTTCATAGGTTCATAGATTAGTGCTAGGCTAACTGCCCTTGCGAGCCATTTTAAGCCTAGCTAATTATCCCTTGTGAAACTCGAACCCTGCACCTTGTGTTTGTAAGGCAAACACCTTAACCATTCAACACAGTATTCACTAATGTACTTAATTGCTTTGCCCCCTCCAGAACTAAAAGAACCAAATCCAATACTGTCCCCTGGCTAACCAAGGAGACTGAAACCCTTATGCATCTTTGAGACAAAACATGGAAATGCTATCAAAAATTCAAAACACCCAACCCCCTGACTGAATACAAGCAACTTTGAAATCGGGTAAAAAAACAAATAGCTACCAACCGAAAATCCTACTATTTTAAACTTCAAAATAACCACAAAACCAACCCCTAAAAATTCTGGAGTAGCTTATCCTCAATCCTCTGTCCTGGCAAAAAAGAGAACCCCTGCCCTGACGCCAGCTCTCCTGACCATGTCCTAGCTACTCAATTCAATTCCTTTTTCATTGATTCCATAGCCAAACTTACCTCATCTTTCCCTAATAATACCTCACCCAATACACCCAATCCAGTCCCTTCAACCTCCAAGAATACTCACCTCCCTCCTTTCTCTATCAAGCCGGTTCCAACACATACCATAAAAAAACTCCTACTAAAATTAAAACCTTGCTCTAATGCCCCTGACAGTATCCCATCTAACTTTCTCAAGTTAGTTGCTGATAGCATAGCTCTACCAATTTGCATCCTAATAAATTGCTCCATTCAAGAGTGTTATGTACCCCTCCTTTGGAAAAAAGCCTTCATCATTCCTCTTCACAAAGGGGGTAGTAACTTTACAATCCAGTTTTTGTCCAGTAGCTATCCTGTCCCCTTTCTCTAAAATCCTTGAAAAATGTATCCACCTACAACTCTTACCCTCCCTGTTAGACAATCAACTATTGACCCCCACACAACATGGGTTTAAACCCGGACACAGCACCACTACTGCCCTGC
Organism: Protopterus annectens; assembly: GCF_019279795.1. NCBI lineage: Eukaryota > Metazoa > Chordata > Ceratodontiformes > Protopteridae > Protopterus > Protopterus annectens. The sequence continues at coordinate 920,335,748 of NC_056726.1, forward strand.
TCTTCTTTCTTGAAGTCATTAATTCTGCTCGTTATTCTGGTAATATAGTATCTACTCTTCTTCTCAACTTATCCAAGGCCTTTGATACAGTCTCCCACAATCTCCTCCTGTCCAAGCTTTCTCATCTCAACCTCTCCTCTTCTTCCATCAACTGGTTCACCAGCTACCTCTCAGACAGAGAACAAGCAGTAAAGTGGAACAACTGCACTTCCTCCTTCCCCCACATTCCAACAGGTGTTCTACAAGGCACCATATTGGGCCCTTTACTCTTCCACATTTTTTATTAATGACTTCCATCAGAACATCCCTAATGCTAAACTTGTCCAATATGCAGACAATTCTATCATTATCTGCTCTGCCAAACTCATGAATTTAACTCAAATAGCTTTCTCCTGCACTGAGTCTTGGATGCTAGATAACCATCTAGCTCTCAATGCATCAAAATCCAAAATTATGATATTCACACCCTCTAGGCACACCAATCTTGACAAAGCATCCTTCTCTATATTCAGCCATAACAAGACCTCTTTTGAAATAGTTCCCTATGCAAAACTGCTGGGAGTCCTTATTGACGAGCAATTAAAATTTGAGACACACCTACAAAATAATATTAAAAAAAAACACCAAAAGCTTGGAATGCTTTACAGTCACAGTCGCTACATTACTCCTCATCCAAACAACTCCTATCCACCACTTACCTCATTCCCTCTCTTCTATATGGAACCCCTCTCCTTACCAACCTTCAATCAACCCACAAATCTAAACTATCTCCCTGCTATAACAAAATCTTCAAGTTTGCCATCAGATGCAAATTCTCCACTCATCACTGCAACTCCCTCCATTCCCTAAACTGGTTGGGACTCCCAAACTACCTAACATACATTCAACTTACAACAGTACATAAGCTCATATTCAAACCCTCCTTCTCTCTCCTCTACCCTAAAAATGCATCAGCCATATAGAACACTCAGATCCAATAATCAAAATCTCCTAGAAATTTACAAACCCATTTGTTCTCCAGGGCAACTCTTAATATCTTTCTCCCTTGCCAGATCATGGCATTCACTTCCCCTACACATTAGAACTACCCACACTCTCTCTCACTCTCTCTACCTTTAAGACCTTGCATCACTCCTTTCTCTCCTCTCCCTGGGAATGCTCCTGCTTTCACCCCACCTGATGCTATCCACCCCTCTACCCCTTCCCATCTCAAAAAAAAAAAAAAGCATGGATTTTCCAATTTAGTTGTTCAATTTTATTTTCCTCATATATATTAACTATTGTTTGAATTGTCTTTTGCTTTTATTATTGTAAATATTGCAAACACTATATTGGAGTTTTTATTGTAGATTTGGCAAATTCTTTTTTTTTTTTTTTTGGAGCTTTTCTCCCTGGGCCTCCATTGAAAACAGGCTCAACTAGGCCCAATGGACCTTCCCGGTCAACAAACTGCAAATAAATAAATAGAAATAAATTACCTATTATTAACTTATAAGTCACTTAGTTAAAAAAGCCAGATTTGAAAAAGATCTGGACTCCCAAAGGAGATATAGGTGTTAACTGGAAGTATACAAAAAGGTGGTATAGGCATGAGTGAGTTAAAGTGGATGATCAGTATTTAATTAACTCAGGGCTGCAATTATTTAAGGAAAGATGGTGTCTTTAGTTATTACATTGATTGTAATATATAGTTCAAGATAAATGGTTTGTTAAGCTAGTATAATACCATATGATAAATTATACCAATATTAATGTACAGTTTCATTCTCTGTAAATTGGCAGGACTGAAAAGGGCCCAAGTGATCCACCTCACTTACCTGTAAAGCAAACAATAAAATACAGTATATGAACAATCATAGTAGGTTTCTGAGGACCTCACAGGAGAAGACCACTGTTATGCAAGACTTGCATGACATCATAGTCCTCCCCCTGGTCAGGGTACTACTAATTGCACATATTGCATTTAGCTTGTCAGTGAGTTTACATAGTGATAGCAGCAACATCAGGAAGAACTACCATTTTTTGAATTGCTGCATGTTCTGCAGTGCACATGACCGTATAAACAAGCATGTTCATTCATTGTTTGCTAGTGGCGTGTGAATGAATGATACCACTGTATGGCATGTCACCTCCACCAATGTTTAAAGAAATAGCATTATCCATTTGGGGCATCTAGTTGGCAAGTGCAAGGATCATAGCACCTAGTAATATAAAAGTTGTTCATTGTTTGTACACCTGATGTGTAATGACATACAACAGAATGTGATATGCTTTGTGGCTGATGCAGGATAAACCCTCGAGTCATGGCTGATGATATCTGTCAGAGCTGTCCATATACATTAGCTGAACATTGATGAGATGTTACCCATGACCAGACCCATGTTATTGTGGAATGCATACTTCAGCTTCTGAAGACATGCTTCAAATGCCTTGACAACACAGAAACAACAATGTAATATGTACCTAACAATTTTAGTAAACTCTTTGTTCTTTATGTCATGCTACATGACATGATTGTCTGGAACAATGCTGCCAACACAACCTGCCCAATCACAGCTACCAGCCCCTCAGCAACCATTTTCAGATGATTGGCATTATAATAGTGACTAGCAAGATGTCAGAGATATGCATCCCCAATCCGTTCCAAGCCCAGTACAGGTTAACACAAGATAATGGATTAATCTGGTTTATTCCTCTATATTATGAAAACACACACACACATGTCAAAGCCATAAAGATTACAGTGATGCATACAGTACAGTAGTTGCCATACTGAAATCATTATAGCCTGTGTAGCTCAGTGATTGTTCTATTTATATAGTGTATCTACTATTACCAAATAAATGTCTGCACAGGAAAAGGTCAGCACATACATTTTCAAGTGGTAACAATGATGTATGTGAAATGGATTAAGTTCAGTAATATTAATGTTGTTTTTGTAAGGAGGCATAACCAGATCATTGTCAAATGGGGCCCCATGCAGGGTACCCCCCAGCAGCCGTACCAATAGCCTATTACTTGGCTGTCCCTCTTCAATTACAATAAAACATTGCTCACACTTCTCAGTGTGCATACTACATTTTATTTACTTTTACAATGATCACAAAGATTTGGATTTAGATTTGATTAAAATGAGTTTACAGCAAAAACACTAACTGCCATTTCTAAATAAAACAAAACATTCTTACACTGTAAACAAACATGCCATAAGCAACAGTAAACTTCTCTGCCCTTGAACCTCACATTTATTGAAAATGCATCTCACAACTCATCAGACTACAAGAGATGTGCTGGAATTCATTCTAAAATATTAGCTATATGAAGGGTACAGGAATTCAGCAGGCAAATGTATAGGGCATTTTATAACAGCTTTGCACAGCCCACTATACATACAATATGTATCCCTTTCTGGAGCAGTCCAGGAGCATTATTTGGTTAGGTGACATGGCAAGAGTCACACTGTAGACAAAGACTGAGTGAATAAAACCCTGCACTTTAGGAAGCAGCTTATTAATAGCCCATAGCCTTAATCATTTGCATTAAGTACCAAACAAACTGTTGTAGCCCAAAACAGTGCATTTCACACCCATGTGCCTGCAAGAACAAAGCTAATTTAAAAATATTAACATTAAACTCATAGACTTCATGCTATCCATTTTATTCACAGCTAAATGCTAATCTCACTGTCAACAGCCAAGTAGTCAATTAAACAAGGAAAACAAGGATTATACGCAAATAATATAGCTGACTTAATGATGCTCCAGTTTACTACAATTAATTCCTTCATTTATACCATAACTACTCTGGAATTCAGGAATGAAGTATTTGCGCGCGCGCGCGTGCGCACACACACACACACACACACACACACACACACACATACAAAACTATCAGTTATAGCCACTTGTATGATTATACACCTCAGATATCACCTTGAGATCAAGTGAATTAACTGCACACCCTCTGCAAATCTCTCTGCTCCTTCAATTTCTTACCTTGAGTTAATAACAAAGACCCAGAAATTAAGAACAGATTTTAAAATGTTATGATATGCTTAGAAAGTTGCAGAAAAAACACAATTTGCTTTAGTAAATATATTCTGAAGGATACAAAGTCTGGAATTTATACACTTGTCCTTATTTGTTGACTGCAATCCACAAATATTTGCCAGAAAGCCAAGTTTATGAGGCACAGACAAAGGAACATCTTACCTTCTTTCTTCAAAAATTCTGAGGAAAGTCAAAGATAATGGGGGAGCGGGACAAAAAGGGACAGTTTTTAAATATTATCATTTTTTATATATCTGTTAGACAGGTAACTTCATTGGCTAAAGTAATCCTTTTTAGGAGCAACCCAGAAGCACTTTCTGAATGACTTGCTCAAAATCATACAGTGCGCAGTTTAAGAACTCAGAGCCATAAGTGCCAGACAACTCTAATTCACATAAAAGGTTGACAGAATAACATGGTTTAATTGCATATCTAAACTAGGAAAGAGGCCACAACTGTGTCTCTTATAAGTCACACAGAAATTAAGTTTTTCTCTACCTTTTTACCCTGACGCTGTTGTGTTTTTCAACTCAACTGTCTTTGTAGTTGCCTGTCCCTTGAGCTAACTTGACCACATATCTCCTTCTCTCTCTCTTTTCATTGGCTGTTGTGAATAAGCACAACATTATCATTCTATGAAAACACTCCCCTTCAACTGTCTACATTTATTGCCCATCCCACTGTATTCCATAGAGCCAGAATACAAAGTGCCCATCCCCTTCCAATCTATCTTGGTCTTATAAAATTTGTGGCACTCCACTAAGATAGATAAAGCTTAAGTTACCCCCTCTTTTATATCAACTGCTTAGTGCACACTGTAGTTCTTGGAATATTAACCCATTTTTCCATCTTACCTTTAAAATTTGCAACATCAGCTGCAGGACCACTATTTGTCAGAGAGCCCTTATTCTGCCTCTCCATAGTCATCTTGGGATTAGTGCTTTTGTTTGCTCCTTGTGATAGAAGGAGCACAGTCGCATTTCCTGGAGACTGCAGATCACCAGAAAGACTAATAACTGCTTCATCGGTGCCAGCTTGGAATTTGCATTTATATTTTGGTCCTGACAAGAGAAGGAGCAGAGTGCATTGATTCCTGACTATTTCTTGTTCGGCAGTGAGCATTTGTGTTTGACTTTCCTGATTGGTCCGGTTGCTATTGAAGGCATCTATCAAGAAAAGGCTACAATAAGCCTACAAGCCCTTACATTATCTGGGACAAGACTGTGTAGCACCAAACAGGCTCTGGCCCACTTCTTATCTTGGCATTGGAGTTAATGTTTTGGTTCTGGTGAGAGCAGAAGCAAAGGAGCATTGTATCCCAGCAGAGTGAAGCTGTAGTGAGACTAGCATTATTAGCAGCCAGGCAAGTAGCCATTCACTCGACTCCCCTCTTTTTATCATTCTTGACAAGCTAATTCTTTCTTTTCCGTAAGTGATTTGTTTCTACCTTCTTCAAATTATCTGCCTAAACACTTCATAAATCATCAGGGTCTGCTTATTAGTTTGCCCTCAAGTGTTTGCCAGTGCCCTATAGAGACACAGACACGTTGAGTGACATTTTTTTCTTGTAAAATCACTGTCAGAATTTCACCAAAACTTAGTTGCACACAGGACAACTAGTTTGCAGTGATAAGCACTGACTCCAGAGTTGCAAACCAGATACTCCTGACATTGCTTTATATTTTCACTCTGACTGTCTAATCAATAAAAAAAGGGTCTGTTACCATGGACATAAACTTTCCACTATCTCTGTTACCATCTTGCTGGATATGGACATCCTGAGGCAATGTAGAAATTGCCTCATGTATACTGACAACCCATTAATTCTCATGCAAACTGATATGGTGTGTTAGAGATGTATTTACACAATACCACTGGAGGCAAAGCTCTCACATAAAGTACTCCTAATGTCAATAAGGTTGTCAGTAGTACACATGCTGCATCCATAACACACAATTTAAAGCATACACATAGACCTATTTATGCTGAGGCACTTAAATGTAATCTTCCTAAACCACAAAGACCTCCTAAATGAAGTACACATAACAAATACCCTCAGCAGCCCCGAATGCACTCTTTTAATCCAACACCCACATAAACACATATAGCCATAGCTCATGGAGCTTCTACTTCTAAGCCCATAAAGCAAGCCACTACACAGTCCAACATTCTGGTCATTGTGAACTCCATTGTTAAACACATTGATGTCCCTCTAACCAGGTTGAGTAAGGAGAAAGTCATGGTAAGTTGCTCATCAGGGACTAGGATCCACCACATTATGCATGCACTCAGGTCATTGGATCACAAGTACCAGTATGAGTCAGTCATAGTCCATGTGGGTGTAAATGACCTGAGACTTCCTTCCTAGATTATATGAAGAGAGATATCATGGAGCTCTCAGAATATGTGTTCCAGGTTGGCACGAGCCTAGCACTGAGCAGCAATTTACCTTCTCCAATGATTATGCCACAATATGACCAAAAAATGACTCACTTTAATAATTGGCTTAGTTTCTGGTGTCATTCTAATTGGGTACAGTATTTGTCAGCATGGAAGGAGATGGTCAAGAGACCATGCTGGTTTGCTAGGGATGATCTGCACCTTTCCCCTCTTATGCTTTTGAATATTAGATAAAACATTGTCTTCCCCATAGAGCATTTTTTTAGGCAATGCCAAACTGAAAGTACTTCCAGCATAGCAAATCAAAACCAAGAAAATCTAAAGGTATCACTGCTCAGTGTTAGGAGTCTAAACAAAATTTCTACTGCCTAGAAGCTCTCTTTATTCTAGAGAATGCTGATGCCTGGGTGGACACTAAGATCTGGTTTAAGGCTGTGGAGGATACACCGAAAGTGCAAGGTTATAATACCGTCCACACATTTAGACCATCTACAACACAGACAGGGAATTAAGTTGGAGATGTCTCAATTTACATCAAAAATAAATATACCTCAAGGCTGGCCAAAGAAGACAATGCACTTGAGCTTCTCCATGTTCAAATCACAACAGACAAAATGCAATACCACTTCCCTGCAAACTATAGGTCCCCCTCTGTGACCCAGGAAACCCATGCCATGTATTTAAACTTATTGGAAACACTCACTATCCAACCCAGTATCATATTCCTGTGCAACTCTAATTGTCCCAGTATTAATTGGGAATCCTATTATGACACCAAATGTACAGGCACAGTGATTCCTGGATTTTGTAAACAAAAACTCCTTGGACCAGATTGTCAGTACATTAATCAGGGGTGCAACTATTCTGGATCTGGTCCTCACTAATATGGGAGAGTGTAATGTCTTCTCTGGTAAGATCAGACCACAAAATGGTTTCATTTGAAGTAAAACCTGGAACCCCAGCTAACCCTAGAATATTCAGGAACTACTCTAAGGCTAGCTTCATGCTATTAAGTTAAGTGATAACCTGGCAAAATTTCAAGCCCCCATAAAGCCTGAGAGCATTGTTGCCTATGCAGAACTGTTCACATAAACTTTGCACAAGCATGTTAATAGCTGCATAGAAGCAGCTGTACCCACCATGAAGAAGTACAGAACTAATTTAAAAAAACAAGCCGCCCTGGTGGAATCACAAAATCAGTAGGCTGTATAATAAAAGGAAGAAACCCATGGCAAAATTAAGAGGTGCAGCAACAAACAGGATAAAAGCACTCTCATCCAATTAAACAAACAACTCAGAGAACAAATAGTCTATCAAAGCCATATTTGAGGTAAATTAGGACTCCCATGCAAAGGGCATTCGCAAGGCATTATTTAGCTATGTCCACAACCTCAAAGGCAGTACACAATTTTGTGCAGAGCTCATTGTAAATGGAGCCACCTATACTGAGCCAGAAGATGTAGCTAACATACTGGCTGACAAATTCAGCTCCAACTTTACTCCTCTCTTCCCCTCAACCTTCCCTCAGGAAATAACATCAAATATAACTCCTCCTGCTATCACTAGGGAACAGGTCCTTAATATTCTCTCTAAGGCCAAGATCACTTCATCAATGGGCCCAGACAGTATCCCAGGATGCCTTCCAAATATCATGAAACATGACCTGTCAGGTCCTCTGGAATTACTATTTAACTGTAGCCTCCAAGCAGGTGCTGTGCCTCATGACTGAAGAACAGCAACAGCCATCCGTTTGCACAACAGTGGGCCATCTACAGACCCTGGAAACTACTGACCCATAAGTCTCACTAGTCATGGAAATGATCAATAATGACATAGTAAACCTCTAGACACTGGACCCAACCCAATTTGGTTTTGTCAAGAGAAGGTCATGCCTACTCAACCTGGTGGACTTCTTTGGTCATCAAAGCAATGAAGGAGGACAAAATGGTTCACACAGCTTACCTTGATCTGGCCAAGGCATTTGATGCAATACCCCACTCGGGCATTGTTAACAAACTCAAGAGGTTAGGTACAAACCCTTATGCAACCCAGTGAATAGCCAGCTGTCTCACAGGCAGGAACCAGAAAGTTAAAATTGGGGAGTCCACCTTTACAAAGAGGCCAGTCAGAAGCAGAGTCCATCAAGGATCCATCCTGGTACTGCTCCTTTTTGGCATTTATTCCTCTGAAGTCAAGGCCAATGTCAGTGGCCTCTGGCTGACTAAATTTGCAGATCATTGCAAATTAGGAGCTGTCATTGAATCCTACACTGACACAAATGCTCTCCAAGAAGGAATGACACAGACAAACAGTTGGTGTCAGAGCCATGGGCTAAAACTAAATGCCGAGAAATGCATAATTGTATCCTTTGGGAAGTCATGCACCCTAGTAACTATCATATTGACAGCACACCCCTAAGAGTTGACCCATTAGTCAGAGACTTGGAGACACATGTAGACAGTAATACAGCCTTTGACGATCACGTGTCTACAGTACTGAGGAGATCATTATATATTGCACAACTTATAAACAAAGGTATGGCATCGAGGTCCAGGGAAGTAATTGTTTCACTGTATTTGGCATTCATTAGTTCATTAGACATACCAGTGAGTACAATGCCCCCTTTGGTATGTACGTAATCAGGCATATCCAACAATTGGAATGTCCATAGAGGTTCCTGACTAAAAGAATACAGGGCATAAGTAACATGTGCTGTACAGACCACCTCAGGACTCTATCCCTGTATTCTGTCTCCTACAGGCTGTTGAGGGGAGATCTGTGGCTGGCATACAAGGCATTGTCATACCCCACTCTGATGGACCTTGTGCATATCCACAAAACAGACAGCACCAGAATTAGCCATTGTAAAGACTTAAACCTTGCCTGTGATAGAAATAGGACCTGCTGGAGACACACATATGTATCCCAAAGACTACCCTGCCTCTGGAATAGACTCCCCATCCATGTGAAGCAGAGTTCCTCCCTAACCAAATTCAAGTGTAACTTGGACAATTGGATGGGGAACAGAAAATTTATCACTGGCTTGACACCTATTTCTGTAATGGACACAGGCAACCTGTAAATGTTTCACCTCCCAGACACCTGCTAGTAAATGTTTCATTTTGCAAGCCCCTGCTTACACTTATCAAGGGTACCAGAACTTGTCAGAGATTTGGAATGCATGGCTAGACTTAAAAAGGCCCTTCCACTCATTAGCCTAGTAAACACCTATGAAATTATGAACCTCTGTACTGCATGGGCATGCATTTTCTGAACAGTAAGGATTATGAAGTGTGGCACAGTGGCACGGCAGGTAGTGCTGTTACCTCATAGCAAGTGGTTCTCTGGTTCAATTCTCACCTAAGGTGTCTTCTCTACAGAGTGTGCATATCCTCTTTTTGTTCATGTGGGTTTTCTTTTGGTGCTTCGGTTTGAGCCCACATTCCAAAGACATGCAGTAGGTGGACTGGGCACTCTAAACTGCCCATGGTGTGAGTGTGCATGTACATGAGTGGTATAAAGAACAACTGCAAGAGAGCTGGCCACCTGATGGTGTTAATATTGGCTCTAGATGATTGTCATTACTGATGTGACACCCTGACCCCATGTACAAAAAAATAGGAAAAAGGGGTTGTTGATGGATGGATGTAAATACTATGAAACTCTAATGACTGACGTTACTGACTGACTGTAATCTTCAGCATTTTACTTATTTGTTAACTAGGTAAGTCCACTGGAGAAATTTCTCTTTTCAAGGGCAACCTGGGAGCACTGTCTGGTTAAGTGACTTCCTCAGAGCTACACACAGCAAATTAAAGTGGAAAGAATTAATCCTTGTACTTCTGAAAAAGCTTATTAACAGCTCAGGGCTAACTTCCAGAACAATTAATGAAAGGAATGGCAAAAATAAGGGACAAAATCAGAGGTGCTCTACAAAACTGGGAAAAGATAAGAGGCGGAGTAATGTAATTTGCTTAAAATTGAATAAACAAGAGGTTTTGCATCCACATGCATTTTCTGAAAATGAAATATGAAACTCTAATGACTGACATTGTTCCCTGGCTGTAATCTTCAGTGATTTGTCAGAAAATAAAGGTATAGCAGTTGGAGTAGAGGTTTACAGCTCTAACCTCCTCATGAGCTGCTTCATGTAGTAAAGGGTTTAGAGTTTGATCCCTTCTGCCCTCATTTGCCTACAGTGTGATTTTGAGCAATCCACTTAGCCAGACAGTGCTCCTGGGTTGCACTTTTGCATGACTGACACAGGAAAAGAAAGGAGACTACATGTGTGTTTCCAGATTAATTATTAGGAATTGACATAATGGTGAATGTGCTTGCCTCACAAGTACAGGGTTTAATTCTCATCTTGGAAAGCATGACTAAGCTTGAAAAGACTTAGTAATCACTTATTTCTGTGTTCATTGGATTTTCTAGTTCTGTTTGCCTCCAAATCACCTTGCAAAAGACTGAATTAGCCAGGGACTTGGCTGGTAGTTGTTTGTTGTTTCCCATCCATTTGAAACAGAGTTCCTCCCTATCCTTATTTCAGCTCAACTTGGACAAATGTGTGAATAATTGGAAATTCAACCCTGGTCTGGCACCTATGTCTCAGATAGACATCATCCCCTATATAAATCAAATTTGTGGGTCACATTTGGGTTACACAGCTAGACATATAAGGGCCCTAGTGGTAGTTAACCTAGTATACACATCTGAACCTATGAACCTGTGAGCAACTATGAAGCTCTAATGACTGGCATTACTGACTGCAGTCCTTAGTGACTTACCTGGAAGTGTTTTGATCCTGCTAGAGTTAAACAAGTCCTGATGTGATTAAGCAAAAGCAAACTGTAAGTAATGGTGGGCAAAGCACAATGGTGTTGAGAAGCAGCAAATCCTGCAATGGTTAAGTAAATTATGTACATGCCCAGTTTGCCCACATACACAAACACACCTGCACTCACTGAAAAGTTTTAGCTAATTAGTTAAGCAAAACCAAATGGTCCTGAGAAACAAAACTGTCCTCCTCTGATCACACAGGTTTATGCACACACATGCACATGCCTGCACCCACACACACAAACGCACGCTTTGACTGTTTGTAAAACATATAATGAGTTAGCTTCTCAGAGAAGATGATATTCATTATATTAATCACTGCTGTAATAGCCTCAATAGCTTAAGCTGTTTGGGTTATATCCTGTCAGGAATATAGCAGCCAGCCAGCTTCCAAAGTTTCAGGGAACCTTCCACTCATCCAAACCATTAAATACTTCAAGCTGAACTGCCTAAAAGACAGGTTTGGGTGCCAAACTTCTCAGAGCTTTCCTACCACTGAACAGAGTGCTCCTCGGTAAGCTTTCAAGGACTGACAGTCAGTTTCTACTGTTCCATTGCTAAACAGTTAAGTTCCCTTAGGGGGAAATTTAGTATTTATTGTTTAACATTACTTTCCTAGTTAAAGTTGTTTTTTTTAACTAGAAGTTTGTGTTTTTATTGATTCATGAGAGTTAAGTGTACCTTTAAACAGGATCACACTTTTTTATTGTCACTTACAAAGTTGAAACATTCTAAAACTTATTTTTCTCTGGAAAAACTGTGTTTATTTCACTTTTTGGAGGATGATGAAGTGTATTAAAGTGCTTTTTTACTGTCACAAACAATGTGCCACAGGGCTGCCAGGGCATAAAAAGTCACGAACTCCAAGTCTGTAAAGACAAATCCAAATGCAGTCTAATCAGTACATCCAATACACGAAGACAACACTTCCAAAAGATCTTAAAAACACCGGTTTATTCTGCTGTGGTAAGCGCTTTCGCTTAGGAGCTTCTTCAGACCAAGAATACATACAAAAACTTCACATATTTATAACATGCAGTAATCAGCATCAATTAAATGCCAGTTGTACATTAAAGGTGTATAGACATTGATATAAAACAACGAATATGCAAATATGTAAAATAAAGAAACTAGTATGTCCTATATAAAATAAAAGTAAAAAGTATCTAAGCTAAGATGTACCTATAAAATAATGTGGGACACTAATATATATAAATGTAATAGAAAATATAATCAAAATAATGTAAAAACCTATATATGTGTGAAGACATATATATAAAAAGATGTCCATAAATAGATGAATATGAACAAAATAAACTAATCTAAGATACCTATTTATAAACACATAAATTCAAATCATTTATGGAGCCTTCTCTTTTTCAACGCAGGCTTGATAGACGCCCTCTCATTTAAACCTAAGCCTCTATCTGCCCTTAGGGTAATTATCCAACACATTTCTCTATATTCCGTATAAGTCCGAATGTCTCCTACCCTGATGCTCGGTCTTATTGCTTCTATCACTCTAAATCTAAAACTATGATGTGTACCCTGTTCCATCACATGTTTAGACAGGGCATTTAGAGTAGAACACTTCCTGATGTTATACAAATGTTCTCTCATTCTGTCACGTAATGGCCTATTCGTCTTCCCCACATAGAAAGCCCTACAGCTTCCACATACTGCTAGGTATACCACATGGGGAGTCATACAATTGTGGGTACCCCTGAAATAAAAATCCCTATATAAGTCCGGATGATGAAACACTTCCGTGGTTTTGATGTAGGAGCAAAAGTTACAAGACATACAAGATTCAGTATGGCCTATTGGTGCTCTATTTATCATACTCTTATTAGTGCATAACAATTTCTTCAAATTACTGTGATTTTTGAATCTAAAGTGAGGTATGTCACCCACCAAGTTGGCAATATCTTTGTCAACTAATAATATGGGCCAGTAATCTTTAAACAAATCAATGACATATCCTATGTCACATGTGTAAAACAGCGAGACCTTAGTGACAATATCTCGATTATGGTCTATATAATTGTCATAGGTACCTGCTGGTCCATAATATGGTTGGGCTCTAGTCTCTCTCAATTCAACCAACTCATCCCATTGTTTAGCCATCTCAGAATGACTATATCCTCTATCTAGTAGATTTTCTTCAATTAGAGCTAACTCCAGTTGGAAGCCTTCAAAGGAAGGATTCATTCTGGTCGCTCGCATTCCCTGTCCCCTTATCAGGTTCCTAAATATGTATCCTGGATGCGTACTGGACCTGAAAAGGAACGCATTCCTATGGTAAGTTTTACGAAAAATGCCTGTGTTGATCAATCCTTGATCTAACTTCTCTACATAAACATCCAAATATTCAATAAAATTGTAGGAAAATTGATAAGTGAATTTCAGACACTCCAATAGGTTATTCATAGTCCCAAGGAATTTGATCAATTCTTCTGTCGACCCTCTCCACAAGAGAAACAGGTCATCAACAAAACACCTATAGAACAAAACATGTTCTCGGAATTCAGACAAAGGGAAGAGGAATTCTTCTTCCCACTAGTCAAGAAACATATTGGCGTAGCTATTGGCACAAGATGTGCCCATAGCTATGCCATGTTTCTGCTTTTTTACTGTGTTTTATTGGGAAAAAGTCACTTTTTGGGACTTTTAATGTTTTAATGGCTTGCTCTTAGTTTCCATGTAAAAGAGTCACCATTTTCAGCTTGATCGTAGAACGAAACTATTGGTACCACAGGTAGTCCATCTTCCAGACACACAAAGGAAAGGTTAAGCAAACAGACTTTGTCACTACAGCAGACTAGCAATTTGATTTTGTCACAGGTGGGTGAGTCTGCTGTGTTCAAAGCTGATTCCTCAGACCACTCATTGTTTTCCCCAGATCCCTCTGGTGTCACACCCACAACCACTATGAACTGGGATTTAGCCACATCCTCTGCAGCTGTTGGGTTTCCTCAGTGGACATCATAGACAGCCACTCTTGACGGTCTTTGGAATGATTCCCTGTTTAGTGAGAATGTTGTGTCCACCCCTGGGAAACTGTTGTGGACATTACTAAACCAGTTTGCCCCATTTTTCTTGTCAAAAAGAAACAGAAAGCTATACATTTGTCTTCTCCTACACAGCCCTGTCTGGACAGAAGTAGTTTATCGAGTCTGGCTCAGAGGGTCTTGTTTAAGCTATTAAAGCTTCTTATCATGTGGTTTCTGGTAAAAGAAAAAGGGATTCCTCTCTTCTTGAAGATATTCAAGATTCTGAATTTGGATAGGAATATGAAGGGACAGATACAGGGTTTTCTCCCCAGATTTCTGATTCAGACTCAGAGAAGAGAATGATATCTGAATTTCTCTGTGAGACATTCTCTTTTCCTGAGACTATTTCCAGAATGTGCCATTGTTTCCAGTGGAAGAACACTGAGATTTCTCAATCCTCAGAAAATACAATGAGCTATTACAAATGGAATTTTCAGAGCATTCACCCATTCCCCAAGGTCTCTCAGCTTTGAAGGATGTGTTGGTCACAGCCTATAGTTTCCCTGATACTCTGCTTGCTGCTCCCAAAAAAGCAGTTACATTGTATAATGTTCCTCAGTTTTTCAAGTTGTTATACACTCATCTCAGACCTTTCAGACAATGATAGTAAATAATTGATATGCATGGGGAAAGTGTATGGTCTTCAGCCTGTGGGATACCGGATCCATATCGGATCCGAGCCGGTAATCTCACAAGCATTTGTTCTGAGCTCCAAGCTCCACCACTTAACCATAATACACCTCCACTACCTTCCAAGAACCAGATCTCATTTGCCGCGGTTTACTGAAGCATCGTGATCTCCTGATCTCTGAGTAGTTAGTGGGTTATTTCTGCTTTTAAGCAGCTTTTTTTCTCTGAAAGTAGTATAGTGTTTTAATCTAGGTTCAATCTTCTCCTCCCCTCGCTGATGTATCATGAAATTGATCTTTGTTGTAGTTTAGCATTAGCTGGTAGTGTGCTTTGCTTCCCCTCCCACCTCAGTGTGTTCTGTGTGACTTGAGAGTGGTGAGTGGTTTAAGTGAAAAAAATGGTATTTTTTCTCTCCTTTTTTCCCTTTCTAGTTTGAGTGACTGGATAGAAGCATGGCTTAAAACCTGCATATATAGAGCAGTCAGTACTTAGATGGGCAACACCCAAGCACATTACACGAAGAGTGTGACCATAAATTGTCTCCAGCAAATGGCCACACTCTTCGTGTAATGTGCTTAGTCATTGCCCATCTAAGTACTGACTGCTCTATATACGCAGATTTTAACCCATGCACTATTAAAGACAGGAAGGCTAAGTTGGCCCTGAAAGGCCTTCTTCCCACTTCTGAGGTGGTTGCCTCATCCTCGGCTACGGCCACAGCAGCTGCTGTGGCCACCATTCCTTCCTCTCTTGCCCTTGCTTCACCTCCCTCCCAGGCTGGGACTCGACCACCCATTTCAAACTCTGTGGAAGTGGAGCAGAAAAGGGGCAGAGAGAAGGAGAGAGAGCCAAAATTCCACAGACCTGACAAACATAAGAGGTCCCTGGACCTCCCTTCTCCCACCAGAAGTCAGCATAGGATCTGTGACTCCCCTTGGCTCTGATCTCTGAGATTTTCCCCAGAGCTGGAGGAGACACGTTCTCCATCTAGGACCTCAGTTCCTCGACCTGCAAGGTCGGAGTCCATGGCCTTGTTGACGTCCATGCGAAGCTTATCAGAAGTTGACATGGATAAAATTATGAGGAGGTTCATTCGTACTCAGATCCAGATGGGGGTCTAGCCTGCCCCCTCTCCCTTTGGAGGGAGGAGCTCACTTCCTTTTTTTACACAGATTTCTCCTTTTCTGATCTGTCCACTGGGTTCGGAGTACTCGGTTACAAGGATGGCCTTAGTCAGGGGGTCGGGTCAGCACTGACACTACCTGCTTCCTCGATGCCGACAGCTGCCTGGAGCATGTCGGATCTGACCAGTTCGGATCCGAGCTGCACTTGGAGCAGGACCTTGGGTGTCGGATCCGAGGGAGTGGAACTTTTTTCCTTGGCTCCGGCTTTGTTGGGCCAAGTTCCCTCCCTCAGAACTCCGACCACTTTTAGCCCGGCTCCAATTCTCACATCTGATCCGTGGAGACCGGCTTCCTTATTGGTTCTCCAGGAGGTTCGTTCTCCCTGGACATTCGACATGGTAGAAAGGGTTCTCTCCGCTAGATTGAGACCCTTGACTATCCCCTTGGAGCCCCAACCCCCTCGGCTCTATCTACAAATCCCATCATTTTACTAGTGGGACAGCCCATGGTCGAGGAGCCCCAGATGGTTCCCCCCTGAGGAATAAGTGATTTATGAGGTGCCCCACCGGGGATGTGCCTCACAAGCATACGTGTAAGAGGAGGCACTTGAACTTCCCTGAGTCCTTCACCGAGGACATGGATTTGGATGATGGGGAAGGTTCCCCCAGGTCACCGCCCAAGGATGTCTCCTTTGGAGACATCATGGAAATCCTTTGCCAGTGGGGAGGTTGGTCCGCTCCCAAACCTTCTTCTGATGAGTCCGTGTTCCTGGAGGCTTTCGGCATGGACCCATCTACTTCCTGGGTGTCCCCTCCCACAGATCCCTTGGTGAACCTGGTCACCTCATGGGCCAGGAAGGAGCTGGACACTGTGGAACCAATCCTTAAACAGCCTGATAAGATCTTGAGTCCACCTTCAGATAGGCCAGTGTGGAACAAGGGCTTCCCTGTAGATGCTATGGTGGTACCAGCAGCCACAAAGAAGAAACTAGCCCAAGAGAGTTCCTCGGTTCATCCTCCTGACCGAGAGTCACGGATGATGGACCGCTTAGGGAAGCGGGTTTATGCGTCAGCAACCTTTTCTATTAGGGAGTTGAACTACCTGCCCCACATCACGAGACTCCAGCGCAACCTGGTCAAGGAGCTGGCTGAGTCTCCCCCTTAGTCCATGTTGCAGGAGGACAGGGACTTGTTCTCCATGAGGATTGCCACTTTGATAGCAGTATCCAACACGTCCATGCGACTCCTCTCACATGCTACTGAAGAAGCGGCTAGGGCAGCTGGGTATGGCGTGTGCATGAGGCGCAATTCCTGGCTCAGACTATGTCAGTTTTTGGAACCTTTCAAGGCGTTCTTTGCCAATACCCCTTATGACGGCTCTAGTCTCTTTGGTAAGACCATCAAAGAGACTTTAGTCCAGAGTGAGAAGGACGGGAAGACACTGTCTGCCATCAGAATCCACTTTTCAGACTCTCAAAGATCCTTTTCCTGGAATCAGAGAGGGCAAAAGAAGATGTGGTTCCGGAAGTCACAGTATTTCTGGGACACTCAGGGCTCTTCTTCGCCAGAGGCAGAGGGGGACAGAATGGACACCGGCCCAGAGGCAGAGGGGGTCCGAGGAATTTTGGGTCTCGAGAACCTTTCTTGGACAGGCCCAGACAGCAACCTGAGGGTTGCCTGACTGCTCTACTCTGGAGGCAGTCGGGGGATGATTTTCATTGCACCTGGCAGCATGGGAGTCCATTACATCAGTCCTCTGGGTGCTTCAGATCATATCCAGAGGATACTCTATCCCTTTTGTAGTTCCTTCCAAACCTCCCAAACACCTCCCAGACATACCACCCATGCAAAGGGAGGCAGCAGCGCCAGAAATTTCCAAACTGCTAGGAAAATGAGCCATCAAATCAGTCCCCCCAGATCAGTCTGGATTGGGCTTCTGCTGCAGGTTCTTTTTGGTACCAAAGAAAATGGGGGACTTAAGGCCCATTCTGGATCTATCTACCCTGAACCTGTCAGTTGCCAAAGAAAAATTCCAGGTGGTCACACTACAGTCCATCATGCATTACCTGCAAGAGAGCAACTGAATGTGCTCGTTAGATCTCCAAGATGCCTATTTTCACATAAAGATGCACAGAAGCTCCTGGAGGTTCCTCGGCTTCTGGCTAGGAGTCAATCATTACCAATTTCAAGCCCTGCTGTTTGGTCTCACCAAAGCCCCCAAGGTGTACACCAAAGTGATGGCTGTAGTAGTGGCTCACCTGAGGCTTCAGGGGATTTAGGTCTACCCATACCCAGAAGACTGGCTCCTCACTGCTCCCACCAGGCGTCTACTTTCTCAAACCAGAGATTATTTCTTAAACCTCGCCCTACATTTGAGGATCACAATCAGCGCATCCAAATCACTTCAAAATCCTGTCCAGGTGATAGACTACATTGGGGCAAGAATAGACACCTTACAGTGCAAAAATCTACCTGACCTCGGAGAGAGTACAAAACCTGAGGATGCATGTTTCTCTGATCTACCATTCTCATCTTCCATCGGCAGAATCAGTGTTGAGGGCCTTAGGTTCAGTGGCAGCTACCATAATGCTTCTTCTGTGTGCCCGGTTACATATGAGAATTCTACAGTGGCTACTAACTGTGCAATGGGCCCTGTTGGATCTTCCATTATCATATCCAATACAACACAGTTGAGTCTGTCGGTCGTCCCTTTTGTAGTGGATGTGCTCTCTGGAGATTCTGGAGGGACGACCCTTTGTTTCAGCCTCTGTCCAAGCCACACTGACCACGAACACCTCCCAACTTGGGTGGGGGGGGGCATTGTTCGGGCAGGATGGTCCAAGGCCTGTGGTCCCCTGTAGAGACCAGCTTGCACATAAACGTTCTAAAGATGAGGGTGGTCCTTTTGGCGTTGCAGGCCCTTCATGCCTTTCTTCCTCTGGGAACCATTGCATTTCAGTCAGACAACATGTCAGTGGTCTGGTACATCAACAAACAGGGAGGGACCAGATCTTACCACCTTTGTCACGAGGCCATGAGAGTCTGGGAATAGGCCATCTCCACTGGTTGTTTTCTCATAGCAACGCACATTCCAGGATGGTCCAACTTTCTAGCGGACAGGTTAAGTTGGACTATTCTGATGCCTTACAAGTGGTCTCTGAATCATTCAGTAGCAGAGCAGATCTTCCAGGAGTGGAGTCAGCCTTGCTGCGATCTCTTAGCATCTCCTTCCACTGCGAAGTGCAGTGAGATTTTCACTCTGAACCCCTGCCGGAGAGTCCCCCAGAGATGCTCTAGTCCATGCTTGGCCTCCCGGTCTTCTGTATGCTTACCTCCCAGTACCTCTTATTCCAAGGTTTCTACAGAAAGCTCGTTAACTGGGGAGCAAAGTGATCCTCATTGCCCCATTTTGGACTCGCCAGGTATGGTTTCTCTTCCTTTGGTCTCACCTTCTGGCTCTGCCCTGGATCTTGGATCCCATTCAGGATCTGATTTCACACCCATCGGGTGTTCCTCATCCGAACCTGGACAGTTTGAAGCTCACAGCTTGGCTGCTCCAGTTCCCATGATCACTAGGACTCCTGGAGTATCCTCTTCAGTTAGGTATATTCTGGTGGCTGCTCATAAGTTTACTGCAGCAAATGGAAACATTTTTCATTTTGGACTTCTCAAAGGAGTTTAGACCCCTTCACAGCTCCTATTTCTGCCATTCATGATTTCCTAGCCAATATTTTTCAACAGGGAGCTAGTTCTTCTGCTATCAGAGTCCAATTGGCTTCCATTTCTCATTTTCATGTGGGTGAGAATTCGGCTTCACTAGCCTCTGCCAGACTGTGTAAAGCCTTTATCAAAGGGACTTTTCTGTTACACCCCTGGTCAAGGATCCTGTTACCCCATGGGACCTTACTGTGGTTCTTCAAGCTTTGGCCTTTTGAACCTGCTGCAATCACAGTTCTAAAATTCTTATCTTGGATAACAGCATTCCTGGTGGCTATCATTTCTGCTAAGAGGGTTTCAGAATTGCAAGCCTTGTCCATCAGTGTTCCATATATGATTTTCCATAAAGATAGGGTTTCCCTTTGGAGCAATCCCTCCATTCTTCCTAAGGTGGCATCACAAGTTAATATCAATCAAACCATCAATTTAAATGTTTTCTTTCCTAATTTTGCTAACAGAATGGAATACAAGCTCCACTTGTTGGATGTTCATAGACAGTTACGATTTTATTTACACAGGACCAAAAACGTCCGTAAATCCGATCAGCTGTTTGTGTCCTTCTATAAACCCTTTTTTGTGTAAACTTATCTCCAAGGTCACTGTTGCTAGGTTTATTTCCTCATGCATCCTTCAGGTCTATAAGGACAAAGGCATGTCTCCTTCAGGTCAAGTGAAAGCTCATTCCACTAGGTCCATGGATACTTTTGCAGCCTTTTGGTCTAGAGTTTCATTGGAGGATATTTGTTCTGCAGCTACTTGGTCCTCATCTCATACCTTTATTTCTCACTACAAATTGGATTTGACTTCTAGAAGGAGAGCATCCTTTGGTTCTGCAGTGCTCTGGAATATCCTTCCAGGAGTTTAGTAGCTGGGGACTCTGTCCCACAGGTTGAAGACCAAATGAAGTAAACTACTTCAGATAAAAAAGTTATGTACTCACTGTAACGTTCCATCTGAGTAGTTCTACTTCATTTGTCTTCAGCCGTCCCTCCCTCCTTCTCCCTGACCTTGTGTGGGCTGCAATTGTAGGTCATAAAGTATTTTCAGGTCAGGTTATCAGTATAAGGGTCAGCAAACTCAATCTGGGGGTTGGAAGGTAATGCAGGTATATTATGCGTAAGGGGAGAAGCTTGGAGCTCGGAGCAGATGCTAGTGAGATTGCCGGCTCAGATCCAATACGGATCCGGTATCCCTCAGGTTAAAGACAAATGAAGTAGAACTACTCAGATGGAACGTTATGGTGAGTACATAACTTCTTTTTTCTCCAACTTTGATTTTCAGAATTTTGAATTGTCACACTCCTATGTTAAAGTTTATTCTGACTAATTGTGAAATTATGAAGAATGTATTATCTACACTTCCTTTTGTTAGGAAAAATCTGTTTTGAGTGGTTTAGTCACTACTCATTGTTTAAAATGTGTTTATGATTCTGTAGATACTTCTTCCAGAGCTGTGGCAACTGTTACTATGTTGAGGCAGTTTTCCTGGTTGTGTTCTCAAAACTTCCCAGAGAATGTAAAAAATGAGATTTGAAATTCTTCTTTAGACAAAAGGTAGTTTTTGGACCCTTCTGCAGAGGTCATCAAACAATGTGATGAGATAGATAAGATGATTTAGGAATCTCTCAGATTTTTCAGCCCTACTCTTCAATATTTTCAAAGCTAATCTCTACCCCCCCCCCCACCTGTCTAGTTTTGGCAAGAAACAAAATAAACAGTGTTAGCAAAATGCTGTTAAGCAGATGCTTAAAAAACAATGTCAATAAGTTTCCAAAAATAAAGCATAAACCCCTCAAAACTAAGGACAGTCAAACAAAAGTCAGAATGACTATATAACAGAACATGTACCCCCTCCCACTCTGATAGTCCCTTATCTCTTCCAGAAAGTCTGAATCTCCTTTTCTCTCATTGGTAACAGGTAGTTTCAGACAAATAGGTTATGGCGATCATTAATCAAGGATAAAAATGGCAGAGGCAAAAAATTCCTTCTTTCCATAGGAGGTTACTAGGCTAACAGCCCCAGAGCCCTTACAACCCTAGCCATGTTCAACCCATGTTGCCATGGGTGTCTGGTTCAAGCAGACACTAAAATCAGCACCTATTGCCCCTTTCCAAGAGGGACACAGGTGGAACGTCTGGTGTGAATTTCTGGTTACCCATCCAATTGTCCAAATTGTGCTTTAATAGGGCCAACAAGGGGCTTTGTTTAACATGAATAGGTAGGTTGTTCCAAAGGTGGGGCAACCTCTGTGAGACAAATCTATATCTCCAACAAGCTCTGTTGATGTTGCATACCAGGTTAAGATCCTTTGAGTGACCGATCTGTGTGCTATTTGACTTGTGAATGTGCAACATTTCCATCAGGGTCAGAGATTGCTCTATATGCAAGGCACAGGTTGCCTCTGAGCAGTCTGTACCACATAGAGTAAAGTGACAATGATTTCAGTCTGTCTCCATAAGACAGCTCTTGAACACCTTGAATTTTCTTCCTAAGGAACCTTAGTGGTCTGTCCAGTTACTGCAGATGTTTGGAAAGGAGCATACCAAAGGGAGCATTATACTCTATTATTGGCTTGAGGAGGGAAGAGTACAGGGGGTTATAGCCTCTTTTTTTTCCTGGAGGCAATGCCCTTACTTATGAGATGAGAAATATTAAATTCCCTTCTTACCACTGTGGAGACATGGTGATTGACGTTAAGGTTGCTGTCAACCTGTATGCTTGCTATTGATGTGGTAGCTTGCAGGAACATCACCCTTGCTAAAGGAGATGATAATGCATTTTTCCATTAGGTTTAAGACCATTACTTTGGCACTAGTCATTAGTCCGCGTAAGACCTACTTGCAGGAAGTTGATATTGCTAGGGGTTTCACTGATAGCTCCCAGTTTGCAGTCATCAGCAAACTTTGTCAGCGACAGTCCTTTAATTATAGCCTCCACTTTGGAGAAGTAGATTCTGAACAGTAGGGGTCTTAGAACCGATCCTTGTGGAATACTACTGGTTATGGGTCTGCTGAAGGAGGTGGAGTCCCCAATTTTGACTGTATGAGTTCTATCAGTGAGCCACTTTGCAACCCACCTGACAATATAAGGGTTGATACCCATCTGGGTGAGTTTATCAATGATGTCTGAGTGGGGAATTGTGTCAAAGGTGATGGCTAAGTCTAGGTAGGCAGTATGCTCAGATTTTCCTTTGTCTAGGGCTTTGGTGACTATCTGGAAGAAGTCAACCAAGTTTAACAATCATGATCTCCCCTTGACAAAGCCAGACTGGGTGAGGTCGAGCATTTGGAGATTTCCTATATCTTTAAGGTCCATGATAATTTGTTCCATGGCCTTGCAGATAAGGCTGGTCAGGCTAATGGGTCTATAGATCCCAGGGTCTGTGGATGCACCTACTTTGTGCAAAGGGATGATGGTAGCTGTTTTCCATTCTACTGGGATGACATCAGTGCTTAGGCTGTGATTGAAAAGTGTGCTCAATGGTGATGCTAATTCCTGTTTTAACTCATGTAGAACACACCCTGGGATGTTGTCTGGTCACATAGAGGCTATGTTTTTGGCTTTGGAGAGGGCATTTAAGACCTGCTTTTTGGGGATACCAGGTGGGGGACAGGTATTTGGGATGCTTGGGATATATGTGGTGACGTCAGTGGAGTGAAGTTTTCACTGAACCTGTTAGCCAGCAGGTTTGCTATATCCACAGGTTCTATAAATGGAGTACCATTAACTACAAGTTCAGCACAAATCTGTGCCTTACCTTTGAGGTTATGGATGTAACTAAAGAATGCCTTGTGGTTATCCTTAGTTAGGGAAGCTAATTTGGATTCATAGTTAGCTTTAGAGGACTTCACTAGAGTTTTATTTGGTTGTTTAAGTTGAGGAGGGAATGTTTTCAGTTTTGAGAATGTTCCTTTCTGCTCTTAAACAGCAATTTCTTTCTCCTATTCTATAGCCTATTAATGGCAGTTGTCCACCAGGCAGATTTGTTTCTCCTTGAAGATCTTGCTTTGTTTCTATCAGGTATGGCAGAGTCTATACAATTGTACAGGTGCTTGTATAAAGCATTGGTGTATAATTATAACTCAGCATAGGTGTCTGTTCCATAAGTGGGGGGAGGGGCTTTGAAGCTATTTATGCTGTCATGTAAGAGGTTGTAATTGGCCTTGAAGAAGTTTTTTAGTCTAGCTGTTGCTAAGGGAGTGGTCTTATGTTATACTTCTAGTGAGACTAATTTGTGATCAGATCTCTCCAGGGATGGCCACACACTGGGGGGTGGAGCAGCAGTCTCCCATGTTGTTGAGCACCAGGTTCTGGATGTTTGAGTCCCTGTGGGTGTATCAACCAGCTGGTCTAGGGCATTGGAGTTAAGGAAGTCCAGAAACCTTTGGGCAAGTGAGTTAGAACATGTATAATTTACCCAGTCTATGGACGGTTAATTAAAATGTTTGGTTGTATCTTGATTGACTCAAGTTGATCCAAGTAGGCTGATTGGATGTCCTAATTCATAGAGAGGGCCCTATGGCTGGCAATCACCTGAAGAGCAGTATTACCTACAGTCAATTACACCTGAAGTAATTCAAGGGAATTGCACTATTTAACCAATCTAGAGGTGTATTTATCTTTAATAAATACTGATACAGCACCTCCTTTAGATCTAATGCCTTCAGTTTGGGGTCTGAATGTGTGGAAAGAAATTTAACCTGGTATAGCTAGGGTGCTCTCCACAGCCTTAAACCAGGTCTCAGTGACTGCACAAATGTCAGCATCTTTCAGAGTGAGGACTCCTTCCAGTGAGTGCAATTTCCAGTTTAGACTGCTAGTATTTAGCAGTATAACCTTGAGGTTGTTTTTAGAAGGTATTATTACATTGGGAATTTTGTACTTGTGACATTGCCTAAAAAGGCACTATGGGGATGGCAAGAGCCTTAGCCAGTAACTGAAATCCCAGGTGTGGCAGATGAAGACCATCTCTGGCGAAACATCGAGGTGCCTGTCGACTCTGTCATCTCAGGCTGACAGATACTGGATCCCCCTTTGAATCACACCAGGAACTAAGGCAACTGTTAAAGTCAATCATTTTTTTGTTTGTATTGCGGTATCATGCTAGGTGAAGGTGAAATGCTGCTTAAGGCTAGTGACATAGCTGCCTGAGGCATATAATCCGAGAGCTTAGTCGTGTCTCTCTTCATATAGTCCAGTGAGGTGCATCTCAAGTCATTCATACCAACATGAACTATGGCAGAGTCATAACAGTGCCTGTTACAGAGAGACTTGAGTGCGTATGTGATGTGGCAGATCCTGGTGCCTGACAGACAGCTAACTGTGACCATTTCCCTATCCAACGTGGTGAGAGGGACATCTGTGTGTCTCACAATCAAGTTACCTATGGCTAAGATGTTTGTTTTTGCGTTATGCTTAGGAACTTGACTGATGAAACACCGGTGTGTGATATATTATGAAACACCGGTGTGTGATATATTATGTGTACTATGTTCTGCAGAGGATGTATTATGTGAAACGTGCTTGTGTTTGGGAGGTCTCTGATGTTTAGGTAAGGATCTTGTAAGGACCTCCGCATATGTAGGTTTATGTGTTATTGATTTGGTAGGTGCAGGAGATGAGGTGTACATGCTGACAACTTGCACAATATTAGATGGACTGACTGGTGAGCGAGAGAGCCTAGATTCTAGGTTCTTGATATGGATGCATCTCTCACATAATGAATTTGTGTGGACTAGAAGAAGTGGGTTCTTAGTGTACATGAGGCAGTTACTACATTGCCTCAGGATGCCCATGTCACCTTGGCTGGCTGGAGAAACTGTAGGAAATTGTTGATCCATAATGCTAGGTAAGTTGATGTGGTCAGAGAACAGGAAGGAACAGGTAAAGTAGAGTACAGGAGACTTGGACAAAAAAATTATTAAGGGCTAGTGGGTAGGATCTCTGTTGGTACCTCAGAAACTTTTCTGAATGAATCAGCTGTCAGTGAGGGACAATCACAAGAACTCACCGATGGAGCACCAGTAGAGAACTAAGGGAAAATTTGCAGGCAAAACTGTTTGCGTCTATAACCACCAATGTGAGCGATGCACAAAGACAGTGCTGTGTAGCTAACAAGCACAAACTGACCTAAACAAATTAACCAATAAAAAAGGAATTTATTCCTCACTCAACAGACCAAACTTCTCTATTTTCCCCATCCTGCAACACACATTGTCTCAGGGAAGTGAGTTGACATAATGGTTAAGGTGTCTACCTCACAGACACAGGGTATGTGGTTTGATTCTCACCTTTAATAATTTGGCTAAGCTTAAAATGACCCAGAAAGGCATAGTGACCTATGACTAGAAAGAGTTCTTCCTTCTCAGTTTGTGAAAGATATATTCAATAATATTTTTAATGCCAAAGAAAGAGAATGTCTGGAGACCATGCTTGGATCTTTGTAGACAAACAGAACAAAAGAATGCTGTGAAAAGGCAGAAGTTTAATAAGCAAACAGTAAGCACTTATGCAGATACATTCTGCTTCATCAGACCATACAACCATAAACCAAAATTAATTTTATATACAATCCATTAAAATCAAAACAACCAATAAAAACGGATTAAAAAAGATTGCTGTGTTTCTAATTAAGCAGTATAAAATTAACTTGTGGATGCCTCTTTGCTTCAAGGCAGGTTTTAAAGAGACCTTGCCATTAAGACCATAGGACTTGTCAACCTGTAAATGTGGGATCCAATATAGTTCCCTGTCTTCTATCCTAGTATACAAATCCCTTAGTCTGCCATAATCTGTAATTAATTCAACAACCTTGAACTTAAACATGTGACCTTCTCCCAACCCCATAGCATGTTTAGCTAGAGAATTGGTCTCATTGCCTTGTCTAATGTCCCTAATATGTTCCCTAACATGTTCTAAAAGGGAAAAATTAGTCTTAAGTATGTCAAATTTTTTTTACATAGTATACATTGAGCAAGGTAAATCCGCGGTGGTGGTGCTGCGGTAGCGTTGTCGCCTCACAGTAAGATGCTGTCCGGTTCGATTCTCAGCTAGAACGTCTTCTGCGTAGAGACATGCGTGAATGGGCGTACCTTCATTGAAGGTTGTGCGTTAGGGCTAGCAACTCGGCATGTAAAAATCAACTGCCAATCATTAGCGGACTGGTGTTCTGCTCTGGCGACCCTTAACCGGGAAAAGCCGAAAGACACAACAATAACAACAACATTGAGCAAGGTAAATGAGATGTGTGGAAGTACAGTTAGCTTCAACTCTAAAGTAATATTTTTGCCAGTCCCAAGATGTATAAAGGTACTGTCACTGTCTATAAAGTGACAGAAATTACATCTGCCACAGGGAAGGGTACCTATACAGGTCAGTCTATCTTGGCTGTCATGTCTGTTATAGCATAAAAGCCTTTTTAAGAGATTTTTTTCTTCTTATAACTAAAATTCAGTTTCAACCCTGTGAAACCATTGACCTGCTCATCTGCTGTCAATATATGCCAATTCTTCTTAATTATACCACAGATAGAGCTGATGTTACTCAAATAGGTCAAAGTTACCGGAATACCTCTGATGTCAGAACTACCTGGGGCATTAACCAAGACTTATTTATTTATTTTTATTTATTTATTTTACATTTGTTTATCAGGATAGTCCAACTGGACACATGTCCATTTACAGTGGAGGCCAGAGGAGAGAGATGCTCCACATCATCACTATTGGTTGAAAAGTAAGGTTTAGCACTCCCTAATCATAAGATATCCAACCCCATAGCATTATAACCTCTCTCCAAGAGTTCTGTTTTCATCTGTTCAATATCAATGGTAAATCTATCATTCCTGTTGTTAAATCTGGACACTTTCATAGCCTGTTCTTCCAGTATATTTCTGAATATATCTGGGGGACGTAAACTCTGTCTATGCAACAGATGGCTCCCATGACATGGTTTTCTAAACCTGCCAGTAGTAATTTCATTTAAATAATTCCTGTCTAGCTTAACATCTATACATTTATTGGATACCACTGCAGTAATTCTCAAGAATGTCATAGTATTATGTAAATAATCAATAAACTCTCTAAGCTTAATATGAGTACCCCTCGAGAGGAGAAAAACATCATCCACAAACTTGTGGTAAAAGATGATGGATGAAACAAACCTATGACCCGAGGGCATATTCCAAGACTCCCAATGTGCCAAGACACCATTAGCATAGCTATTGGCACATGGGGTCCCCATAGCTACTCCAGTAATCTGACAATAGTAATTACCCATAAATATAAACACGTTATTCCCTAATATGGTTTCAGTAAATAAACAAATTAAATCTATGAATTTATTAACATAGTTACTCTTCTCAACTAGAAATTGTTTAATAAACTCTAAATCTGTCTGATTAGGAATAATGTTAAATAATGAACAAATGTCTGTGGTAACAAAGTATTACTATCCAAAGGATTACTCTCTAAATACTTATAAAGATCATTCAAAAATAGCTTTGTATCATTCAACACTGTTTCAACCCCATCCAAAAGCCCCTTTAGATGTTTCTCTACATAAATAGAAAGCGGCTTAGTGAGCCAGCCTTACTCAGACACAGTCATTCTAAAAGGCGGATTAACTAAGCTCTTGTGTATTTTGGGCAAACCTTGAAATACAGGAATCAGTGGAAACTCATCTAAACAAAAAGTATAAATATCATATTATATAGAATTACTAAGTATACAATCATATAGCATAGAATGCACACTCCTAGTAATAGTTAAGACATCATCCAAAACAATAGGTTCGTAAACATCAACATTGTTTAACATATCTTGCAAACCAGAATTATAAAATTCTGAGTCCATAATAACCAATGCTCCACCCTTGTCAGATGGTCGTATAGAAATTGAAGTGTCACTATGAAGTTGTTTCAGGGCTTCAGATTCAGCTTTAAGTTAGATTATAAAATTTTATTTCTGCTTCTTATAGCCAGAACTATTAAACAAATTATTAAAATCCCACTCACACATTACAGAAAACATCAAGAGTAGAGTTTAAGACAGGGCGAAACAAACTAGGTTTTTTAAAAGTATTCATGAAAACACTATCACCAAATAATACACACAGCATTCAGCTACCACAAACCAGGAGAAATAGATCAACTCCAACAACTGGAACCATTTAATGAAATTGTCACTTTATTAAACAATGTTGACCTAGGTTTCGTTTCAATAGCAAAGACTTCTTCAGAACAAATGCTTTCATACATAACACTCCCTTATATACCCACCCTCTCCCAATTGACTCAGTTGATTAATGAGTCATATAAACACAATTATTCCATACAAATTGATACATGCTTAAAAATTATTAAAATTTCAAAAACTTTTCCAAAAAACACACTGCAGGAGTATATGTAAAAAATACTAATACCCCCACCATAACAATCATAATAATGATGCCATTCCTGAACTTGTTGTTATATAAATTAGCTTATAATAAATATAAAATCTAATAATCATGTTTCTTGTTTCAGCCTAAAATATGTTTTAACTTTAATATTGGAGCTATGCTTATGCTATCATTGATGCCAGGGAAATTTGTGGCATCTAACCTCAATTGCCACTTCATTTCACAGATGTCCAAGTGCACATCAAGGATGCTACCTTGGTTATCTTTGTTGATCTGCTGTATAACACAGAACTTAAAATTGTGTCCTGGATATTGACCTATATGTCTAACTAATGTATTTGTGGTTTTCATGTGTCTGATGTCTAAAATATGTTCACTTATTCTTTCCCTTAAACTTCTACAAGTTTTTCCAATATAAAATGCAGAACATTGACCACATTTTGCTAAATATACCACATTTTTACTATAACAATTAAAATGTCCCCTAATATTTATAAACATTTCTGCAACAATTTTACCACCAGTAATCAAAATATGCTTACATAGGCTACATCTCCCACATTTGAAATTACCCCTTTGTCAACTTGTGTTAACGCTGTTAAACTGGGCACCCATCTCAAACAAATTCTTAAATGATTTATCTTTCCTAAATACATTTTTAGGAGCCATCCCCATTTTCGTACACACATTGCTATCCAACTTTAATAATCCTCAATTCTTCCGAATAATGTTAATAATATATTCCGTGTCATAATTGTAAGTGGTTATAAAATATAATTGCTCATTTTTCTCTTTCTTACCAATTCCCTTTTTATCCAGTTGCAACTTGCCTGCCATTATTCCCCTTGAGCTCGTTTTTAAAATGGCTTCATCAATACCATTAATTCTTTTACAAACAAATTTTGGGGTCTTTCCAGTTGCTGCAGGTGTCTGGTAAGGTACATCCCAAAAGGGACATTGTACTCAATTATGGGCCTGATGAGGGATGAGTAAAGAGGCACGATGACCTCCCCTGATCTAGATGTGAATCCCTATTAGGTGGGCTATATAAAATGTTTTTCTAACCATTTTGGCCACGTGGTTGTCAAATGAGAGATTGCTATCAACCTGGGTCCCAAGGTCCCTAATTACTTCTTCTGTACTTAATGGATTACCACCTATGTGGTAATTTGTGGGCACTTTGTTTTTGCCAAAGGGGATCACTATGCACTTTTTGGCGTTTAGCTTGAGGTCATGGCTCTGGCACCAGTTGTCTGTTTCTATGAGGCCCTTTTGGAGGATGCTTGTGTCGGCTGGAGAGTCGATTATGGCGCCCAGTTTGCAGTCATCTGCGAAATTGGTCAGTCACAGTCCTTCCATGTTGGCCTGTACCTCCGAGAAATATATACCAAACAAGAGAGGTCCCAGGACTGAGCCTTGTGGGATGCCACTTGTAACTGGTTTGGAGTCTGACATGGCACCAGCAATTATAACCATGTGGGTTCTGTCCTTGAGCCAGTTTGCAACCCATCTAGTGACATAGGGGTTTATATTTAAGCTGGTGAGCTTATCTATAATGCCCGAGTGGGGTATTGTATTGAAGGCTTTTGCGAGGTCCATGTAGGCTGTGTGGACCACCTTCCCCTCGTCAATGGCCTTGGTGACTGTTTCAAAGAAATCAGCCTGGTTTAAGAGGCAGGAACTGCCCTTAACAAAGCTGAACTGGGTAGGATCCAGTGTCTGTAGGTCCCCAATATCTTTATTTATGAGGTCCATGATGATCCCTTCCATAGCTTTGCAGACCAAGCTAGTCAGGCTTATGGGGCAATAGTTTCCAGGATCCGTTGAGGCACCACCTTTGTGGAGAGGGACCACTGTTGCTGTACGCCACTCTTTGGGTACATATCCTGTAGTAAGGCTAAGATTGAACAGTAGTTTTATGTTTGGGTTTAGCTCTTCTTGGAGTTCTTGTAGGATGCAACCCGGGACACCGTCTGGTCCCATTGATGCTATGTTTTTTGCTTTGAAGAGGGCGGCTCTTACCTGAGCATCTGAGATGTCAGGGGGGCAGCACTCTGCTGGGATAGATATTTGCCCTTTTGGTGGGGAGAGGGGGAGAAGTTTGCGCTGAACCTGTCAGCTAGGATGTTGGCAATGTCTGTGGGTTCGGTGTATTTTTTGTCATTTTGGACTAATTCTGAGCATATCTGGGAATTCCCACCCAGGTTCCTAACATAACTAAAGAAAGCCTTGTGATTATCCTTAGTGTCCTGTGCAATTTTTCTCTCGAAGCTGGCCTTAGACGATTTTATAAGTGACCTTAGTTATTTGCTAATACTGATCAGAGATGCCTTCCCTTTTTGGGATTTTGCTCTATCATGTAGTAGCTTACTCCTTCTATTGTATAGTTTGTTTATGGCTGGGGTCCACCAGACAGGATGTCTGCCTTTGGAGGATTGGGTCTTGGTTTTATTTGGGATTGCATGATCCATGCATTCCTGAAGGTGTTCATAGAATGCGTTTATAAAGGATTCTGCGGTCTGGGCTGCATTTTCCACAGGCCCAGGGGCTTTGAAGGATTCCACCTCGGTTTTGAGGAGTGTAAAATTTGCTTTAGAGAAGTTTTTCACTGTGGTTTTCAGGGCAGGGGGTGGAGTTGGGATGTGAATATCCAGTGAGATTAGTTTATGGTCTGATCTTATCAATGAGGGATACACTTCTGGTCTGGAGCATAGAGTCTCCATGTTGGTGATGATCAGGTCCAGTATGTTTTCCCTTCTTGTGGGAGTGGTAACAAGTTGTTCCATAGCATTTGAGTTTACAAATTCTAGAACCTTTGGGCTAGGGTGTTGGAGCTAGAGTAATGCTCCCAGTCTATGTTTGGGTATTTGAAGTTGCCCAATATAATGGTGTTTGGAGAGACCTTCATATTTTCCAGTGTTCTCAGGAAGGCCAAGTGGGGTTCCTGGGTTTGGGAGGGTGGTCTGTAGCAGGCTATAAACTGGAAGGCAGTTTTAACCACTGTTAGTTGCACATGGATAGTCTCTGATGCTTCGTGCTGTGCCACCAACCTGGAGGTGTGGGTATCTTTGATGAATATTGATACTCACCCTCCTTTTGTGGTTCGGTCCAAGTTTTGGGTCCGTAAAGCATGGTATGAGGTATAACCTGGTAGTGCTGGGGTGCTCTCGGGAGCCTTGAACCAGGTTTCTGTTACTGCACAGATATCAATGTTCTCCATGCTAAGGAGAGTTTCGAGTGTGTGCATCTTGAGGTTTAGACTTCTGGCGTTAAGTAGCATTACTCTTAGTTTCTTATCCCTTGTGATACCTATGGAGGTGGGTTTGTCTTTTGAGCCTTGCCTAAAAAAGGCACTATGGGGGTAGCAAGAGCCTTTGCCAATATCCGAAAGCCCAGGGGTGATAGGTGCAAGCTGTCCCTAGCGAAGCATCGTGGCTTGTCGAGCATGTCATCCCAGGCTGACAGGCATTGGATCCCCTTTGAATGACACCAATACTTAAGCCAATTGTTGAAACTGATCATCTTGTCTTCATATTGTGGCATCATTCTTGGTGAGGGTAAGATGCTACTCAAGGTCAGGGTCATACCGGCCTGGGCTACATGCTCAGAGAGCTCCTCTATGTCTCTTTTCATGTAGTCCAGGGAGGTACGTATCAGGTCATTCACACAAGCATGGACAATGACTGAGTCATATATGTACTTGCCTTGGAGTGACCTGAGTGCTTGTGTTATGTGGCGGATCCTAGTGCCCGACAGGTAGCTCACCATGACCTTCTCCTTGTTCAGCCTGGTGAGCGGGACGTCAGTGTGCCTGACGATAGAGTCACCTATTACAAGTGTATCAGGTGTGTTGTTTAGCCTTAAGGGCTGTGACTATTCGGCACCCTGGCTTTGTGAGCTATGTGTTGCACATGTTCTGTTTTGGGGTAGCAGTTGCTTGGGTGCCTGCTTTGGAGGTCTCTGCTGCTTAGGCAGAATTTATTTAGAGCCTCCGAGTATTTTTTTGTGTGTTTATGTGTTTGGTTTGCTGTCGTGGTAGGTCTATGTGAGACTGGAATTGCAGTGAGTGTGGTTTCCTTCTCCTCCTGACTTTTAACCTTTCAAGGCTACCTTCCCAAACTATAAAAATGTCATCCAAAAAATGTGTATATTGTTTGATACAATTATTGTATTCACTAGGAAAAACATATTCCTGCTCCCAGAATGACATTACATAGTTGGCATATATGGGGGCACAGGTGGCCCCCATTGCTACCCCTGTAACTTGCTTATAAAAATGGCCTTCGAAATACATAATGTTGTTTCTTAACACAGTATCCATAAGTGTCACAAATAATTTATATGATCTTGATCAAACATGCCAGTTTTAACTAATTGATTTTCCAACCATTCTAATCCCACCTCATTAGCAATGACTGAAAATAAATTACATACATCTATAGTAAGAAGAATAGTATTTTCCGTTATATCAACCCCATTTAACTTATGTAGAAAATGCCAAGAATCTTTAGTTATATATTTAAATTTGGTCAACCCTCCCTGTAAATGGTGGTAAAGATATTTACTAATAGGTTCATAGGTTCATACTAGGCTATCTGCCCTAGGGCATTTATAAGCCTAGCCAGAGTGTGTTTGGCTTTCGCCACCCATTTTAAAATTAATTTTGCTATGCCCTTTTTCGAGGTTAGTATACTGTGCCTCTGTCTAACAGTGACACAGAAGTGATACCCGGGGTAAACCTACGATTCCCCATCCACTCATCAAGATTCCTCTTGAAGAGAGTCAGTGAGGGACTCTGCCTAACCTGGACTGGGATTTTATTCCAGAGTGAAGGGAGCCTCTGGGTTATGAATCTGTCCCTCCAGCATGAACTATTTATTTCAGTGCTGAGGTTCAAGTCTCTCGAGCGCGTAGCTCGATGGGATTTGGATTTTCTGAGGTGCAGCATGTCCATGAATTCCGGGTTGGACGTGGCTTTATATGTCAGGCACAGATCGCCTCTGAGCAGGCGCTATGCCACTGAGTAGAGCTGGAGTTTCTTTAACCGGGCAGCATATGGCATCTGTTTGAGCCCTTTGATCCTCTTGGTGAGGTACTTTTGGGGTCTTTCCAGTTGCTGCAGGTGTCTGGTAAGGTACATCCCAAAAGGGGAATTGTACTCAATTATGGGCCTGATGAGGGATGAGTAAAGAGGCACGATGACGTCCCCTGATCTAGATGTGAATCCCTTCATGATTAGGTGGGCTATATAAAATGTTTTTCTAACCACTTTGGCCACGTGGTTGTCAAATGAGAGATTGCTATCAACTTGGGTCCCCAGGTTCCTAATTATTTTTTACGTACTTAATGGATTACCACCTA
Source organism: Protopterus annectens (assembly GCF_019279795.1). Taxonomy (NCBI): domain Eukaryota; kingdom Metazoa; phylum Chordata; order Ceratodontiformes; family Protopteridae; genus Protopterus; species Protopterus annectens. The sequence continues at coordinate 920,370,316 of NC_056726.1, forward strand.
TGTGGTAATTTGTGGGCACTTTGTTTTTGCCAAAGGGGATGACAATACACTTTTTGGCGTTTAGCTTGAGGCCATGGCTCTGGCACCAGTTGTCTGTTTCTATGAGGCCCTTTTGGAGGATGCTTGTGTCGGCTGGAGAGTCGATTATAGCGCCCAGTTTGCAGTCATCTGCGAACTTGGTCAGCCACAGTCCTTCCGTGTTTGCCTGTACCTCCGAGAAATATATACCGAACAGGAGATGTCCCAGGACTGAGCCTTGTGGGACGCCACTTGTAACTGGCTTGGAGTCTGAAATAGCTCCAGCAATTCTAACCATGTGGGTTCTGTCCTTGAGCCAGTTTGCAACCCATCTAGTGACATAGGGATTTATATTTAAGCTGGTGAGCTTATCTATAATTCCCGAGTGGAGTATTGTATCGAAGGCTTTTGTGAGGTCCAGGTAGGCTGTGTGGAGCACCTTCCCCTTGTCAATGGCCTTGGTGACTGGTTTCAAAGAAATTGACCAGGTTTAAGAGGCAGGATCTGCCCTTAACAAAGCCGAACTGGGTAGGATCCAGTGTCTGTAGGTCCCCAATATCTTTTTTTATGAGGTCCATGATGATCCTTTCCATAGCTTTGCTGACCAAGCTAGTCAGGCTTATAGGGCGATAGTTTCCAGGATCCGTTGTGGCAACACCTTTGTGGAGAGGGACCACTGTTGCTGTACGCCACTCTTTGGGTACATATCCTGTGGTAAGGCTGAGATTGAACAGTAGTTTTATGTTTGGGTTTAGCTCTTCTTGGAGTTCATGTAGGACACAGCCCGGGACACCGTCTGGTCCCATTGATGCTGTGTTTTTTGCTTTGAAGAGGGCGGCTCTTACCTGAGCATCTGAGATGTCAGGGGGGCAGCACTCTGCTGGGATAGATATTTGCCCTTTTGGTGTGTGGGGGGGAGAAGTTTGCGCCGAACCTGTCAGCTAGGATGTTGGCAATGTCTGTGGGTTCGGTGTATTTTTTGTCATTTTGGACTAATTCTGAGCATATCTGGGAATTCCCACCCAGGTTCCTAACATAACTAAAGAAAGCCTTGTGATTATCCTTAGTGTCCTGTGCAATTTTTCTCTCGAAGCTGGCCTTAGACGATTTTATGAGTGCCCGTAGTTTTTTGCTAACACTGATCAGAGATGCCTTTCCTTTTTAGGATTTTGCTCTATCATGTAGTAACTTCCTCCTTCTATTGTATAGTTTGTTTATGGCTGGGGTCCACCAGACAGGATGTCTGCCTTTGGAGGATTGGGTCTTGGTTTTATTTGGGATTGCATGATCCATGCATTCCTGAAGGTGTTCATAGAATGCGTTTATAAAGGATTCTGTGGTCTGGGCCGTATTTTCCACAGGCCCGGGGGCTTTGAAGGATTCCACCTCAGTTTTGAGGAGTGTGAAATTTGCTTTAGAGAAGTTTTTCACTGCGGTTTTCTGGGCAGGCGGTGGGGTCGGGATGCGAATATCCAGTGAGATTAGTTTATGGTCTGATCTTACCAGTGAGGGATACACTTCTGGTCTGGAGCATAGAGTCCCCATGTTGGTGATGATCAGGTCCAGTATGTTTTCCCCTCTTGTGGGAGTGGTAACAAGTTGTTCCATAGCATTTGAGTTTATAAATTCTAGGAACCTTTGAGCTAGGGTGTTGGAGCTAGAGTAATGCTCCCAGTCTATGTTTGGGTAGTTGAAGTCGCCCAGTATAATGGTGTTTGGAAAGACCTTCATATTTTCCAGTGTTCTCAGGAAGGCCGAGTGGGGTTCCTGGGTTTGGAAGGGTAGTCTGTAGCAGGCTATAAACTGGAAGGCAGTTTTACCCCTGTTAGTTGCACATGGATAGTCTCTGATGCTTCGTGCTGTGCCACCAACCTGGAGGTGTGGGTATCTTTGATGAATATTGATACTCCCCCTCCTTTTCTGGTTCGGTCCAAGTTTTGGGGCTGAAAAGCATGGTATGAGGTATAACCTGGTAGTGCTGGGGTGCTCTCGGGAGCCTTGAACCAGGTTTCTGTTACTGCACAGATATCGATGTTTTCCATGCTAAGGAGAGTTTCGAGTGCATGCATCTTGAGGTTTAGACTTCTGGCGTTGAGTAGCATTACTCTTAGTTTCTTATCCCTTGTGATACCTATGGAGGTGGGTTTGTCTTTTGAGCCTTGCCTAAAAAGGCACTATGGGGGTAGCAAGAGCCTTTGCCAATATCCGAAAGCCCAGGGGTGACAGGTGCAAGCCATCCCTAGCGAAGCATCGTGGCTTGTCGAGCATGTCATCCCAGGCCGACAGGCATTGGATCCCCTTTGAATGACACCAATACTTAAGCCAATTGTTGAAACTGATCATCTTGTCTTCATATTGTGGCATCATTCTTGGTGAGGGTAAGATGCTACTCAAGGTCAGGGTCATACCGGCCTGAGCCACATGCTCAGAGAGCTCCTCTATGTCTCTTTTCATGTAGACCAGGGAGGTATGTCTCAGGTCATTCACACCAGCATGGACAATGACTGAGTCATATTTGTGTTTGCCTTGGAGTGACCTGAGTGCTTGTGTTATGTGGCGGATCCTAGCGTCCGACAGGCAGCTCACCGTGACCTTCTCCTTGTTCAGCCTGGTGAGCGGGACGTCAGTGTGCCTGACGATAGAGTCACCTATTACAAGTGTATCAGGTGTATTGTTTAGCCTTAAGGGCTGTGACTGTTCGGCACACTGGCTTTGTGAGCTATGTGTTGCATGTGTTTTGTTTTGGGGTAGCGGTTGCTTGGGTGTCTGCTTTGGAGGTTGTTGCTGCTTAGGTAGATTTTTATTTAGAGCCTCCGAGTATGTTTTTGTGTGTTTATGTGTTTGGTTTGCTGTCGTAGTAGGTCTATGTGAGACTGGAATTGTAGTGAGTGTAGTTTCCTTCTCCTCCTGACAGGTTTCACCAGTACTGAGTTGAGACAGCTTAGCCTCCAGTTTGGCTATATGGTTGCATCTCTCACATGTGTTGGAATTTGTTGGAAGGAGGAGAGGGTTGTCTGTGTACATGAGGCAGTTGTAACATTGCCTCAAGATTCCCAGATTCACCAGCTGGACCGGAGAGGAGATTGACAACTGACCTTTGGGCATACTAGAATAGTATTGGGAATTCCTTTATAATTGAAAAAAAAAGGGCCAATGGGGAACAAGGTACTCAAGGGGAGTTTGTGAGGGTGTACTGCTTTTAATTTTTTAGTGCTGACTTATATAATTGCTTTAGTGAGCAAGTGCCAGGTAACTTAAATGCAATGTGTTACAGGTAACCTAAATGCAAAAATGACAAACAGTAACTTTCTTTCAAGTGAAACAAGGAAATAAGTACAGTAAGCAATGCAGATATCACCAGGGATCCACAGAAGCGCTGAAAATCCACGTTTTAGGTGGAATTAGCGTTTCAGGGAAATAACAAGCAAACAAGCATACAAACAAAGCTAGATTCAGCAGGCCTGGATCTAGTCTATGCTACAGCAAACAAGGTGTACCAATTCCAGTAAAAAACAGTTCAAATATGCAGGCACTATAAGCCTTTAACCAGAAATTCCCAGCTCAGAAGGGCAGAGTCCAGCCTCTCCTCCCTCAAGAGTGCAGACCACGAACCTTCTTAATGTAAAATAACTGGCGTGAAGCCCAAGTGCTTAAACCAGAACTAATACACTTTTAGAATAACAGACACTGAGCCCTCAATCAGCAGTTCCCAACTTAGAAGGATGTAAGCTACCTGTCCTGTCACTACAGTGCAGACCACAAACCTTCTTAATGTAAAACAACTGGTCTGAGCCCAAGTGCTTAATCCAAAAGACTTAGAATGATAGCTACACTTTAATCAAGTTACTACCAAGCAGTAATAAATACAATTGAATACTTTACACACATTTTACTTCTTTTGCCATCAACGATTGGTCTAAACCTGATGTTATTTAAACCTTTGTGTATTTTGGGTATACCAGATATGTTGCTTATCATAGTATGGTCATTTTTCAAATAATTATAATCAATTTCATTTATTTGCCCTTGAAATAATAAATCATCAATCAACAGATCTATTTTTGAATATGCCACATAAATTTCATTTAAAGTACTTTCCTCATATGTATCCTCTGCCAACATATTGAGCATGTGGTCAACGTAATCATTCTTATCCATGACCACCACCCCTTTACCTTTATCTGGTTTCATTAAACGGATTCCTTTATCTTTTATAAGATTCGTTAATAACTTTTCCTCTTACTGGGTTATATTTCTAATACATTCATTACCCTTAAAACTTTTCTTCATATGTTCCCTTATGTCTAACTCACATGCCCTCTCAAACAAAGCTACCATGCAGTTGGCAGGGGGATTAAATGTACTCATTTCTTTCAAATTGTTAACATTTTGACTAATACCATCAGCAAACCACATTTTAATATTCATTTTCCATGTTAGCATTTTCAAATCCACTAACATTTCGGTTAGCTTACCTCTCCTGCCCGGTATAAACGTAAATCCCTTAGACAGTAATTCAGCATATTCCACTCCAAATTATTTACCGGAATAATTATACACTTTATAACCCCCATACACATTGGAAATTATAACAGGATTACTAAACATTTGAAAATAATTAGCTCCTTGTATCACATCCGTCAGCTACATAATGTTACTAAAGTCTCCACTGTCATTTGTGCTCACCAAGTCAACGGTTATGTTGTCACTACTAGCCTCTTCACATATCCGATACTGCTGTTTAAAACTATAACTTCACTGCCATTAAAACAAACATTTTTATCATCCACTGTTTTTGAAACCAAAGCATCATTGCACTGAACAGTCACATTGCCAAATACACCTTCCATCATTTCTCCTTGATCACTTAAGCTGAATGAACGTACTTGATCCAAAAATATCGGACTATTACACCCTAAGCCCGATAAAAACTCGGGAACCTCGTGAACACTTACTTGTAATAACGAGTCCCCAAAAATATCTATCTCCATGCTGCTTGGTAATTGTTGTTAGACTTCTGCTGGTAATTCCACCTTTTTGACCGTGCTCTTTGCTGCACATATGACTCGTTCTCCTCCCTTCTCGTTTGTTGCCCATTCTGTCCCCGGTTGCGTAATTTCTCGGAACACCTGGGCCCTCCTTCTAAAGGGTACTCCTCCTGCCGTGAATTATAATCACTTCGCTGCAATGTCACTTCCTACTCAGGTCGCTCACCATCATTGGCTGTTTCTTTCTGGTTACCATGATTACCCCTTGACATGGGATACACCCTACTACTACGATATTCATCTGTATCCCTTGAAATTTTGTGTAGTTTCCTCTGGAAAATAATATGAGAACTACTGTTGATACTATTTAACATATTTTTGTAATTTGTTTGGTAATGTCCGAAATTTAAATCACTCATAATTATTTCACTTTCCTGCTCCAGTTCATTCATACACTGGGCTATCATTTGATCATTGAACTTTATCATGATTTTCATTAACGCAGTGCCCGTACAATCAAACAACTGGTGCACCTCTTCTAACATTTCACCATTTCCCTCTATTCCATTGGGATATCTCCATAACCGCAAACCTCGTGGCACCAGTCCTAAGTCTATATTCCTCAGCAAATAACCATTTTCCAGTTGCAACTTTTTCATACCAAACAACTTCCTTTCAAACTCTTTCAAATGCTCAGTTAGTGTCATATTGACTCTAACAGTCATAGCCTCTCTTATTACTCGAGTCTGTTTGAAAGTTGAAATTGTTGTTCTTCCGTTGTACTTTATCAAAGTCCATATCCAAGTCAATCACATTCCCCATCGTAGACTTACCCCCATTTTGTACTCGCACTCCAGCGTTCGCTTCATTGATACCAGAACGATGTTGACCTAGGTTTCGTCTCAATAGCAAAGACTACTTCAGAACAAATGCTTTCATACATAACACTCCCTTATATACCCACCCTCTCCCAATTGACTCAATTGATTAATGAGTCATATAAACACAATTATTCCATACAAACTGATACATCGAGGTGCCTGTTGACTACGTCATCTCAGGCTGACAGATACTGGATCCCCCTTTGAATGACACCAGAAACTAAGGCAACTGTTAAAGTCAATCATTTTTTTTGTTTGTATTGAGGTATCATCCTAGGAGAAGGTAAAATGCTTCTTAAGGCTAGGGACATAGCTGCCTGAGGCACATAATCCAAGAGCTTAGTCATGTCTCTCTTCATATAGTCCAGTGAGGTGCATCTCAAGTCGTTCATACCAACATGAATTACGGCAGAGTCATAACAGTGCCTGTTGCTGAAAGACTTGAGAGCGTGTGTGATGTGGCAGATCCTGGTGCCTGACAGACAGCTAACTGTGACCTTTTCCCTATCCAACCTCATGAGAGGGACATCTGTGTGTCTCACAATCAAGTTGCCTATGGCTAAGATGTTTGTTTTTGTGATATGCTTAGGGGCTTGACTGGTGAAACACCGGTGTGTGATATATTATGAAACACCGGTGTATGATATATTATGTGTACTATGTTCTGCAGAGGATGTATTATGTGAAACATGCTTATGTTTGGGAGGTCTCGGATGTTTAGGTAAGGATCTTGTAAGGACCTCCGCATATGTAGGTTTATGTGTTATTGGTTTGGTAGGTGCAGGAGGTGAGGTGTGCATGCTGACAACTTGCACAATATCAGATGGACTGACTGGTGAGCGAGAGAGCCTGGATTCTAGGTTCTTGATATGGATGCATCTCTCACATAATGAATTTGTGTGGACTAGAAGAAGTGAGTTCTTAGTGTACATGAGGCAGTTACTACATTGCCTCAGGATGCCCATATCATCTTGGCTGACTGGAGAAACTGTAGGAAATTGTTCATCCATAATGCTAGGTAAGTTGATGTGGTCAGAGAACAGGAAGGAACAGGTAAAGTAGAGGACAGGAGACATGGACAAAAAAAATATGAAGGGCTAGTGGGTAGGATCTGTGTTGGTACCTCAGAAACTTTGCTGAATGAATCAGCTGTCAGTGAGGGATAATCACAAGAACTCACCGATGGAGCACCAGTAGAGAACTAAGGGAACATTTGCAGGCAAAACTGTTTGCGTCTATAATGACCAATGTGAGCAATGCACAAACACAGTGCTGTGTAGCTAACAAGCACAAATTGATCTAAACAAATTAACCAATAAAAAATGAACTTATTCCTCACTCAACAGGCCAAACTTCTCTATTTTCCCCATCCTGTAACACACATTGTCTCAGGGAAGTGAGGTGACATAATGGTTAAGGTGTCTACCTCACAGACACAGGGTATGGGGTTTGATTCTCACCTTTAATAATTTGGCTAAGCTTAAAATTACTCAGAACGGCATAGTGACCTATGACTAGAAAGAGTTCTTCCTTCTCAGTTTGAGAAAGACATATTCAAGAATATGTTTAATGCCAAAGAAAGAGAATGCTGGATGACCATACTTGGATCTTTGTAGACAAACAGAACAAGAAAATGGTGTGAAAAGGCAGAAGTTTAATAAGCAAACAGTAAGCACTTATGCAGATACATTCTGCTTCATCAGGCCATACAACCATAAACCAAAATAATTTTATATACAATCCATTAAAATCAAAACAACCAATAAAAACAGATTAAAAAAAGATAGCTGTGTTTCTAATTAAGCAGTATAAAATTCACTTGTGGATGCCCCTTTGCTTCAAGGGAGGTTTTAAAGAGACCTTGCCATTCAGACCATAAGACTTGTCAACCTGTAAATGTGGGCTCCAATATAGTTCCCTGTCTTCTGTCCTAGTATACAAATCCCCTAGTCTGTCATCATCTGTAATTAATTCAACAACCTTGACCTTAAAAGTGTGACCTTCTCCCAACCCCATAGCATGTTTAGCTAGAGAATTGTTCTCATTGCCTTGTCTAATGTCCCTAATATGTTCCCTAGCATGTTCTAAAAGGGAACAATTAGTCTTACGTATGTAAAATGTTTTACATAGTATACATTGAGCAAGGTAAATGAGATGTGTGGAAGTACAGTTAGCTTCAACTCTAAAGTAATATTTTTGCCAGTCCCAGGATGTATAAAGGTACTGTCACTGTCTATAAAGTGACAGAAATTGCATCTGCCACAGGGAAGGGTACCTGTACGGGTCAGTCTATCTTGGCTGTCATGTCTGTTATAGCATAAAAGCCTTTTTAAGAGATTGTTTTCTTCTTAAAAATAAAATTCAGTTTCAACCCTGTGAAACCATTGACCTGCTCATCTGCTGTCAATATATGCCAATTCTTCTTAATTATACCACAGATCGAGCTGATGTTACTCAAATAGGTCAAAGTTACCGGAATACCTCTGATGTCAGAACTACCTGGGGCATTAACCAAGACTTATTTATTTATTTTTATTTATTTATTTTACATTTGTTTACCAGGATAGTCCAAATGGACACAGGTCCATTTACAGTGGAGGCCAGGGGGGAGAGATGCTCCACATCATTACTATTGGTTGAAAAGTAAGGTTTAGCACTCCCTAATCATAAGATATCCATATCCAACCCCCCCCTATCTCATTTCTATTATAACCTCTCTCCAAGAGTTCTGTTTTCATCTGTTCAATATCAATGGTAAATCTATCATTCCTATTGTTAAATCTAGACACTTTCATAGCCTGTTCTTTCAGTATATTTCTGAATATATCTAGGGGACGTAAACTCTGTCTATGCAACAGATGGCTCCCATGACATGGTTTTCTAAACCTGCCAGTAGTAATTTCATTTAAATAATTCCTCTCTTGCTTAACATCTAAGTAGTCTATACATTTATCAGATACCACTGCAGTAAATCTCAAGAATGTCATAGTATTATGTAAATAATCAATAAACTCTCTAAGCTTAATATGAGTACCCCTCGAGAGGAGAAAAACATCATCCGCAAACCTGTGGTAAAAAATGATGGATGAAACAAACCTATGACCCGAGGGCATATTCCAGGACTCCCAATGTGCCAAGACACCATTAGCATAGCTATTGGCACATGGGGTCCCCATAGCTACTCCAGTAATCTGACAATAGTAATTACCCATAAACATAAACACATTATTCCCTAATATGGTTTCAGTAAATAAACAAATTAAATGTATGAATTTATTAACATAGTTACGCCTCTCAACTAGAAATTGTTTAATAAACTCTAAATATGTCTGATTAGAAATAACGTTAAATAATGAACAAATGTCCGTGGTAACAAAGTATTACTATCCAAAGGATTACTCTCTAAATACTTATAAAGATCATTCAAAAATAGCTTTGTATCATTCAACACTGTTTTAACCCCATCCAAAAGCCCCTTTTGATGTTTCTCTACATAAATAGAAAGCGACTCAGTGAGCCACCCTTACCCAGACACAGTCATTCTAAAAGGCGGATTAACTAAGCTCTTGTGTATTTTGGGCAAACCTTGAAATACAGGAATCAGTGGAAACTCATCTAAACAAAAATTATAAATATCATATTATATAGAATTACTAAGTATACAATCATATAGCATAGAATGCACATTCCTAGTAATAGTTAAGACATCATCCAAAACAATAGGTTCATAAACATCAGCATTGTTTAACATATCTTGCAAACCAGAATTATAAAATTCTGAGTCCATAATAACCAATGCTCCACCCTTGTGAGATGGTCGTATAGAAATTGAAGTGTCTCTATGAAGTCGTTTCAGAGCTTCAGACTCAGCTTTAGTTAGATTATAAATTTGTATTTCTGCTTCTTATAGCCAGAACTATTAAACAAATTATTAAAATCCCACTCACACATATTACAGAAAACTTCAAGAGTAGAGTTTACGACAGGGCAAAACAAATTAGGATTTTTAAAAGTATTCATGAAAACACTATCACCAAATAATACACACAGCATTAACTGCAGTACAAAAAGTTTAATGTCAAGTGTGACCTCACCCAGCTGCGATTCACATGCCAGAATAAATGATAATTCCCATATGGAAAACTTTAGCTTCATCATTAAAGTCCTGATGGAAATATTAAAAATCAGGGAGCCAGTGTCCTTTCCTACATGCTTTTGATGTTCCATGAATGGACGCTGTCTTGATGATTCCTTCTCCTTTTGCACCATCTGCTGATCGATTGACCTCTCTCTACCGAATGTACATCCCAAATTGGCAAAGGTAGACTGGGACAAACCTGTGGCTGTGTAGTAGGAATGGCAGTTTTCTTATAAACCACAGGTGTAGCAATGTTATTTGAAGTACAAGAGACTGCAGGTTGGGAGCAAATATGTGGATGTGAAGTATTTAATACCTTATTGTCAGGGTTCACAGTAACAGAAGGATCCCTCTTAGTAAGAGCCATTGTAACATCATTGTTGTAATTATCTTGAACCCCCTTCCTTTTTGGCCATGAAAAAACTTGACCATTCCTAAAGTCTGCAATTTTTCTCTCAAGTTTTTTAACTTTCTGTTTCTTTAACCGTTGTTCATAAGCCATAGCATCACATAAAACATCTTCTAAAGCTGAGGTTACTACATCAGATATGACAGCTAACTGTATTTTCTGATTGTCACACGGAAGTTCTTTTAAGTTATATATTTATTAAACCAGTCAGTGGACATGAAACAAGTCAGGTGTCATTTAGAGTGCTAAGCAGGAAGGAGTGGTTCACAGTAACAGACGTGTAGTCAGTTCTCCATAACTGGAGCTGTCAATGGCATCACTTAGGAGTGGTTATATTATTTCTTCCCTGTCTGAAATAATATTACTGGTCTGATTGATGATCATACCTATCAAGATGTTTTTTGAATTCGAGATGCAGTCATATTTTAAAAGATCTTGGCAAGATAGGGTAGAAGTGAGGTAGGTCAAAGCTGGGAAATCTTAGTGCCACCAGTGTCAGAATAGACCAAATTAATGCTTCCTTCCTACAATACAAAGGAGTTGTAGGACAGTAGAGAGTTATAAAAACCAAACGACTGCTGCAGCAACAGGTTAATGCCTCACTTCAACGATAAGTACAAATAAAATCCAACAAAATATAGGCTGTAGGTGAGGCAATGGTGCTTCCTAGTGCATAAAAGCAGCGACAAATCAGTCCATGTAAAAAGCAATTTATTTTATTTTATAAAAACAGATAAGCGCTTTCACTACAAGAGCTTCATCAGATCTAAGACAAGACACTGAGAACCAGGATATAAATGCAGTATTAATTAATCAATCAACCTATCTGATGAAAGGTTTAATCAAATCTTAAAGCAGCACTGATGCAAAAAGTGAGGATAATAATGATAATAAGTTCTCATACAAACAAGTATACAAATAAATTAATTTGTACTGCACAAATTCATATGTATAACATGACTGAGCCAACATATCCATAAATGCAAACGCTACCATAGTAAAAATACTTGTATATTAATAACATATTAAAATGCACATAAAAATAATGTTGCAAATCACTTCACATTCCTGCGCTGCTTCAATCTGGGTTTAATTGAGGCTCGTTCATTGAGACCTGACCCAGAATCAGCTCTCAATAAAATTATCCATTCACACTCCCTACTTTCAGTGTAGTTCACAACATCACCTCCCCTCTTATTCGGTATAACAACTTCTAGAACCTTGAATAAGAAAGTTTGTCCTTCTCCAAACAAAGAAAAAATGTTTTGCTAAGGCATTGCTTTGTATACGTTTCCTAATGTGGTATATATGCTCTCTCATTCTGTCACGCAAAGGACGATTAGTTTTCCCAACATAGAAAGAGTTGCATGAACTACAAGTAGCCAAATATACCACATGGGGTGTCATGCAATTAGCCTCAGTGGTTGTATTAAAAACTGTGTGTGTGTCTGGATGCAAGAAACTAATGCTTTCATCTATATAAGAACAGAAGTTACAACGCTTGCAGGGACTAGTGTGTCCAATGCACCTGGCTCTTTTATCAAATTTGGGATAACAAAGTAATTTCTTTAAATTATTCTTATTCCTATAGATGAAACGGGGTTCATCCCCCACTATCCCTCTTATTTCTTCATCAACATGTAAAACACCCCGATATTTACCAATAATCTCCTTCACCTTCCAATAATCTGATGAAAAATAAGTGGTGAATTTTACTTCCGAATGGCTTCTATATCCCCTCATATCTTGTTGGGAACATCTAGGTCCAAAATATGGTGAGGCTGTAGTCGTGCGGAGTTCACAGGCTTCCGATAAATATTGATTAACTTCTCCATCACCATACCCCCTGTGTATCAATCTATCTCTCAGATCATTTAACTCAACAGTAAGGTCCTCATCCATAGGATTCAGCCTAGAGGCTCTGATCACCTGACCCTTCATTATATTCCTGAATACAAATGGTGGATGCATACTGGATCTCATAAGTAATGAGTTACTATAACAAGATTTACGGTACACCCCCATGTTTATCATGCCACTAGGAAGCTTCTCTATATATAGATGTAAGTATGATATTTTTGATCAGAGTACTGCATTGTAAACTTAAGACAGGTGATCAGAGTGTTCATAATCAAAAACATAGTCTTTAACTGTAGATCTGTTCCCTTCCAAAGAAGGAAGAGATCGTCTACAAAGCGTCGATAGAAAATCACATGTTCTTTGAACAATATCTCTTGAAACAGCACATGTTCTTCCCAATATGCCAGGAACATGTTGGCGTAGCTATTGGCACAAGGTGTGCCCATAGCCACGCCATCTAGTTGTCTGTATATCGTGTCTTTGAACATAAATAGGTTATTCTCAAGTATCAGTTCTAAAAAATGGACTATTAAGTCTATGTCAACTGCTGTATACTCACTATGTTCATTTAAATATGCAGAAACGTAAGCAAGACCTAACTCATTAGGGATAATGTTGAAGAGGGATTGCACATCAAAGGTAACAAAAAGGATACCATCCATCTCTTCATGTTGTTTGATACAACCATATAACTCAGTTAAAAACTGTTTAGAATCTCTTAACACATGAACATTCTTGTTCAAGACCACTCTGAGATGCTTCTCTACATATACAGACAAATGTTCAGTAACCCAGCCTCTACCTGAAACTATTGGTCTCATAGGTGGTTTATAGAGGTGTTTATGTATCTTAGGTAACCCGTGGATACTCGGGATGAGTGGTTTTCTTATTGTCAAGTAGTCATATAACTCTTTATCTATTAAGTGACCTTTAAAAATATCCAATAATGTGTCACTGATGTACTTAATAATACCACTTACATCATCAGAGTTTATGGTTTCATAAAAACTATCACCTAACATAGATTCCATGCAAGTTGTGTAATGCAACATGTCCATTACAACTAGTCGACCACCCTTATCAGCAGGTCTTATAATGATGTTCGGATCATCTTGTAATTTCTTAAGACTCTGCCTCTCCCTAAACGTAAGATTATCTTGTCTCCATGGGTTTACTGCTCATATTGCCATAATATTCATATAGCTCATCCTCAGTTAGCTTATGAAAAGCCTCTACTAGGGGGTGGTGTATTGGTACATATTCACTTAAATTCTTGAAAGCCAGTTGCCTATTTCCAATTGATTCATCAGTTGTCCCTTTATATATAAGTTTGAGCATTAAACTTCTGCAAAATAACTTTAAATCAAGCACTGTGTCAACTAGCCTACTATGACTTCTGGGAATGAAATTCAATCCTTTCTCTAATAATATTATGTCATCTGTAGTTAATGTGATTCTAGATATATTGTGTATCAATGTTTGCTGTTCCACATTTTCTTTAATGTTTGATGAACTGGAGCATCCCCTGAGAGCTTCCTTTTCTGCCTGCCACGACTCATGGAGCGTGTCCACCTCGGACCTTTCTCCATGCGTACTGGCAAAGGAAAAGATAAACACTGATTCTCATTGATACTCTGCCCTGCTGAATTTTTTAGCACTTTGGGTCTAACTACAATGTCAGATTCAACTTCTATTGATTTATCCTTTACAACACGTACATCAGGATATAGATTCATTCCAGAACGGACACTAGAATGCACCACATGTATAACATCTGTGGAGTCAGTGTTAATGGGCACTGAAACACTTACATTGCAAATGGACTTATCATTAAGTGCTATTATTTCAAGCCCATCCTTAAGAATAGTATTATCACTGCCACATTCATTAATATAATCATTTAAAGCAATGTCATTAGTTACATTGCCCTTAGGGCCATTGTCCAATTTACTAGTGATGTTCAACTGTTTAGCATTCGTATTCATATCACAATTCAATGGCTCAACATTGGTACTTCTTATATGATTTACATCTATAGATGCAACACCCGAGTCTGTCATATTTTCTTGTCCATATCTGGGCCATACAAAGACATGACCACATTTGAAATCGTTTATGTCCCTTGTTGCCTTATGCCTCTTCTGCTGCAGAAGCTTTCTCTCAAAAGCAGACACACCATCCAATAAATTCTCAAAAAGCGGTTGCACGAGTTTAAAAGGAAAGTCTCTAAAGAGAGATTTCTGTTTATAATCAATATTCTCCGCTAATGCTGCTTCCTCTGGTTTAAAAAAGTCTATAAGCAGCTCTAAGTACTTTCGGCTTACCTCTATATTTAAAAGCTGCCACCTCGCAAGTAAGTCCGGATACTCTCTGCCTTGACTCGGCATGGTGAAAACCCTTAGACCACGTGGAATAATTTTGCGGTCTAAGCAAAACTGGAAATGCAGCCTTTGAGTTTGGAGGCGTTTTAATTTCATGAACGCCTTCTCAATGTCGTCGAGTAACTTGTACAATCTATCAGAGTCAACGGACTCACCATTTACGTCATCAGGACTCGCCGTATCCTCAGTATACCAAGAAATATTGGTTGTACCTTGAAGGTATTGGCGAAATCTTTGTTGTAACGCTTCACTCCCCCGGTTTTCACCTCGTGGGACATATTCCAACTCGATGTCAGCCATACCAAAATCGGAACTCACCCCTGATGGCAGCAAGACAAAATATATAAAAATCCATAAAAACCAAACGACTGCTGCAGCAACAGGTTAATGCCTCACTTCAACGATAAGTACAAATAAAATCCAACAAAATATAGGCTGTAGGTGAGGCAATGGTGCTTACTAGTGCATAAAAGCAGCGACAAATCAGTCCATGTAAAAAGCAATTTATTTTATTTTATAAAAACAGATAAGCACTTTCACTACAAGAGCTTCATCAGATCTAAGACAAGACACTGAGAACCAGGATATAAATGCAGTATTAATTAATCAATCAACCTATCTGATGAAAGGTTTAATCAAATCTTAAAGCAGCACTGATGCAAAAAGTGAGGATAATAATGATAATAAGTTCTCATACAAACAAGTATACAAATAAATTAATTTGTACTGCACAAATTCATATGTATAACATGATTGAGCCAACATATCCATAAATGCAAATGCTTACATAGTAAAAATACTTATATATTAATAACATATTAAAATGCACATAAAAATAATGTTGCAAATCACTTCACATTCCTGCGCTGCTTCAATCTGGGTTTAATTGAGGCTCGTTCATTGAGACCTGACCCAGAATCAGCTCTCAATAAAATTATCCATTCACACTCCCTACTTTCAGTGTAGTTCACAACATCACCTCCCCTCTTATTCGGTATAACAACTTCTAGAACCTTGAATAAGAAAGTGTGTCCTTCTCCAAACAAAGAAAAATGTTTTGCTAAGGCATTGCTTTGTATAGGTTTCCTAATGTGGTATATATGCTCTCTCATTCTGTCACGCAAAGGGATTAGTTTTCCCAACATAGAAAGAGTTGCATGAACTACAAGTAGCCAAATATACCACATGGGGTGTCATGCAATTAGCCTCAGTGGTTGTATTAAAAACTGTGTGTGTCTGGATGCAAGAAACTAATGCTTTCATCTATATAAGAACAGAAGTTACAACGCTTGCAGGGCCTAGTGTGTCCAATGCACCTGGCTCTTTTATCAAATTTGGGATAACAAAGTAATTTCTTTAAATTATTCTTATTCCTATAGATGAAACGGGGTTCATCCCCCACTATCCCTCTTATTTCTTCATCAACATGTAAAACATCCCAATATTTACCAAAAATCTCCTTCACCTTCCAATAATCTGATGAAAAATAAGTGGTGAATTTTACTTCCGAATGGCTTCTATATCCCCTCATATCTTGAGAAGAGAGTTATAGGTAATATTTTTATATGAGAACTCCAGGGGGGATAAGAAGAGACTTTGAGCAATATGTGTTATCTTTCTGCATTTTTGATTTTCATTCTGCTCAAGTTTCCAAGGGGAAGCTATTCATGAGGAATCTGCTCAAGGTAAGCAACCCAGAAATTATTTTGAGAAGATCTCAGCTAACCTTTGCCTTATCATTTGTAGCTGGTCTGTTACCAAATTGCAGAAGTAACATTAGGGACAATTTATACAGGTGGATCAGAAAGTAAGTGCTGGATCAAGCAAGCCTCAGAAAATGCTATTCTGTTTACAGGTGTTGAATGCTGCTTTAAATACAAAATTGAGTAAACTATTCATTAAAGGCATATGAGTTATATAACGGGCATTCACATTAACTCCTGTAATCCATAGATACAGCAATAAATATTTGCCCTAGAGAAGAGATTATCTGGTTTAAGCTACTAAATCATGCAAGTGTATCTAATTGCTTTTAACACTAAGAAACTGTGGGTGTTCCTGAGCTGCCCATAAGACAGCGGTGTACATCTTTAAGTCCAAAGAAAATGACTTGTGCCAGCAGAATTACTATAGCCTACTTTTAGGGAGCTGCAGAGTGCTCAAAAGAGAGAAACATTAGTAATGCAGCCATATTTGTTGCTTGGGCTATCCAGTTTTTGACTAGTACTGGTTAGTGACCACAAATCTTTAGCCGGGTATGGCTCAAGCGCAATTAACCCAGGGAAGTGACCTCAGGCAGAAATGTCTGAATGGTAAAAGTAGATGTCTCTTTGTTGCTGCTGATATATATATATATATATATATATATATATATATATATATATATATATATATATATATATATATATATATATACATAAGATATTGCCTTCCTGGTAGTGCAAAGGTGAGCCCATCACATAATATTTAGTATGAAGCATTAAACATGCTGGCTAGCTTTGTACTTCTGCTTAAAATAACTTTGCATAGTGTATACAGTCATAGAAGCATCTCGCCTCAGCTATAAAGAAAGTTTTGAAGTCAAGGTTTTAGGTAAGAGACAATTTGTGTCTAGTCTAAAAAATGAATGCCCTAGTTGCTGAAATATTCATTTTTTATATCAGTACTTGAAAGAGAAAATGTTTGGAGGGTTGCAATTTTATGGTCTTCCAAGATTTCCAACCTGAGGTCAGTTGAATAATTATGTTTTCACTATTATTTGTAAGACTTACAAGCTAGAAATGCTAGAAATGTAATTGAAATTATTTTTAATTAGCTAAATGACCTGATCCTTATGCACCTTATTCCATCATGACCTAAGCTAGCAGGGCAGTTTAAATGCAATGTGCAAGGACATGGACACTTTTCAAATGGGCAGCCAACCATTATGTATTTTGTGAAACACATGGAGGATATGCAGACTCTTCATGAACAACAGCAACGTGATATATACCATTCTGATCTCAGAAACAGTAATCATCCTTTTAGGATTGGTGCAGTAACTTGTTTTCTGGATAAATGCAAGCTAGGACAGTGCAGAGACCAGAGGTCCCTCATATGAAGTGTCAGGAGGTATAGCATCCCCAGATGCTCTGACAACATTAAACGTTGTACTCCTGATGATGTTTTCCTGTGGAGATGTAACTTATATAATCAGTTTCAATAAAACATGACATATTGAATCTTGTTTTATTTGATTGTCATAGATTTCTGATGAAAGCTTGTATTGCTATTTTGTCAGGGGAAATGCTCACCCCATCACTGCATCAAGAACTATTTAATCATTAAGTTGTTTAACTGAACCCTGACCTTCACATAAATGGTGTTATAACTTTTGTTTGTCTTCCTTACAGCAAAGATGTCTTCAATGAATTGACTCAGCCTCCACCTCCTGCAAAGGTAGAACTGATGTCTACTACACGACAAGATTATAAAGTTGAAGGCTTTAAATCTGTGCCTCCACAGCCAACCATGGTAGGTCAAGAAAGAGTACATTTTCTATTTTCCTGTATATTTTAACTTTATTTTTCTAAAGCATATTTTGTCATCTGCAGGAAAAAAAGTGTTACTCTTGCATGCAGCCTGATAAATGTTCCTATCTCATGTTGAAATTGCTGAAGGTCCTACGATATGAGAAGAATGTATTCAGCTGGGAGCTTGTCAACTGCTCAGAATGTTGGTTTTTAGTTTGAGGAGATATTTTTTGATGGTAGAGATTGGTATGGTTTTGATATAAAATGAGATTTTGTCCTTTGGTGGTAATAAAGGAGGTTGAGGGTGGGTATTGATATCATGTCTGATCAGAAAATGTTGCTGCTTGTATGATGTGTATGTTTTTTGTTTTCATCTGTTTGTTCATTTGATGTTGTTGAGCATGGACTGAGTTGAGTGGCTTTGCAAGGTTTTAAAAACTTGTTAATTTTGTAAGTTCAGAAAAAAATAGTGTCTTGTCAGTATTTATAAGAGATTTAACGTGATTGCATACATCCTTGTATTGCTGATATAAATCTGGATCTTTGCTTTCCAGAGTTTCTGTCTTTCCTTCATTTGTTGCTTAGTTTTTAGATTCAACTGGGGGCAGGATGGGCGTTTAATCTTTTTTGTTTCACTGGGGCTTACTTATTGAGTATACTAAGAAAAATGTTGTTTAATTGTTGGGTAATATCATCTAGTGGGAAATGGTGTAGGAAAGATCATTTAACGAGTTGTAAAGAAGAACTGAAGATTTCTTACAGAAGTTGGACAGGTTTTAAACTAGATTAAAGAGATGATGTTTATGAGATTGTGATTGTTGTCTGATTGCAAAGAAAGGCCTGTGGTCAAGAAGGGTGTCTGTTAGGATGCCAGTTCTGGCTATATTATTAGCATGGGCTGTTTGTATCCAGTCAAGGGTCAAATATGAATTCTAAGGTTTGTTGTATCTAGTTGGAGAGGTACTTAACTGGGTGAAGGTGAAGATATTCATTGAGGAAGTATTTAGATCTCCTCGAATGATTGTTTCCAGAGGGATGTGAGGAGATGCCTGAGAGTAAATATATTTAGCTGTAGTAATGTAGCTACTGGGGGAACGTAGATTGCCATGATGCAAAGACATTTGGGGGAGTTTATTTTAAGTAGGATATTAATATTTCAGCTTTGTAAAACTGGGATATGGAATGTGGGTAAAGAGAGAACTGTAAATTGTTTGGATAGATAATGGCAACAACCCCTCCTTTTATAGTTATCCGGTCTAATCCTAGAATGTTCAAGCTGGGTGGAAGAATATGGTTGTCTTTGATTTCTGGTTTTAGCCATGTTTCCTTGAGGGCAGTGGAGAGCTATCCATGAGTGGAATTCAGGTAGTTTGTTGCAAACGTTCCTAATGTTAAAACTGAAGAGTTTGATTCATTAGAGAGAACTGATTGCCTGTTTTATAGGGTAGATTAAAGGAGTTGTGGAGTTATTAGGGTTAATGGGGTAGGTCAGTCCAGGATTATAATGAATATGTCCACATAGTAGCAGGACAGTTATTTTATGAGAGCTGAGTCAGTGGGATTTAATTTTGTTTTTATTTTATATAGACGTTTGAGACAGAGTCTTTGGCAGAGAGGTATCTCTGGACAGAAGAAGGGATGCTAATAACTGAACCTGTAGTAAGATTCCAAGTTTTTAAGTAATACATAAGGGCAACACTGGTATAACTATCATTTTAATGTTATCTGTTAACACTTAATTTATACTGCAGGCTAGAGATTAAAAATAGAGCAGTAGGAATAGTCAGTTTGTCCTCTGTCCATCTTTGCAGTTAATAAAATACTTGATAGACACAGCAATCCACTGCCTACACCAGCTATCCAGTAAATCAGCATTTACAGCAAGCCAGTTACAGGATGCTAAGGGGGAAGTGCTTGCTTTTATCTCTTATAAACCTGTCGACCTTGCACACAATTTCAGCTGACTAGATATAGTTACAATCAGAGTGAACTTGATGTCCATACAGAATCCTTACAGCTGGTGTAAAAACAGTAGTATGTACAGCTGATATGTGCCTGCAGCAGTTATTCTTCCTTGTTTCTAGGAAGTTTAGCCAGATAGTGGTACTCAGCATGAAAAGCCATTGCAGTGGTTACTGTGCACTCCTGCAGTATGTATTCGTACTACTCACACTGTGGCATGTTAATAGATAACAGCTTTATGTGTATCCAGGCATAACCATACTCCATGGGGTGCAACTATCTATGATGTTCTTCTATACAAATCTGCAAAGTCCAAGTTTATGCATTTTATCATATGCAAGACTATTGTTTTTTTTTTGTTTATTTGTTTTTTTTACAAGTCCACAGAGGTTAGTTACATGGGTTGGGTTGACGTGTGTGTGTGTGTGTGTGTGTGTGTGTGTGTGTGTGTGTGTGTGTGTGTGTGTGTGTGTGTGTGTGTGCACGTGTGCGCGTGCTGCTCTAAACCTTCCTCTATATGATAGCAAGATCTTCAGCATAACTCAGATGATTAACCTCTCTGTGTTTTAGTCACCAGGTGGGTTCAAGTGGGACAGTGACCCTGGAAGCTATCAGTGAAGCACACATGCTAGCCTAGTGGTGCTGAATGTTGACCCTTACCTAGCAAAGCTGGGTTTGAGTTTGCATGCATGAAATTGGTTACTTTAGAGGGGTAGGTTTGGCATAATGGTTAAGATCTTCACCTCATAATCACAAGGTACAGGGCTTGAGCCTGACCTCAGGTTATTGGCTAGACTCAAAAAGGCCTCTCTGAGCAGTTAGCTTAGTATTCACCCATAAACATAGGATGAATTAAAACAGTGCTAGGAGGCACTACCCCTATGTGTTTGCATTATTCAGAAGGGGGTTCTGAACTTTTAGGCATGGTTTGTCTTTAAGCTGTGTCCCTGCTCCCCTCCAAAAATAACAGTACTCCCTCATGACTGTCCATTCACCTAGTCCAGCTACCATTCATGATTACGCACAAGGACCACCTGCATTATTACAGTATATTGTCATTATCCCCTCACATTAAAAAAGAGGTGTGCTGTCATAACCTCATAATTCCTTGCCCCCCACCAGGACGTATAGGTGCCCGAACTGTGTAAATGAACCCAGATCTGGGTCATTGTCAGGACTTTATCCCTTTACACCAATTTACATGCTTGTTCTGCAGGACTTGCAAACTTTCGCTCATACTATTGGATTAGTAACTGTGAATACTGATATTGTCCTTAGCAAGGTACCTGGTTTGCAGAGAATAAGATTATGAAACATGACTTGCTAATGAGGCCCATTAGTGCTGTATTGTATTGGAGAGTTAAATGTAGTGTCAATGATGTCATATAAGTCTGTATTATTATAAGATATGCACACATATGGGATTATTACCTGTACAACGGAGATGATGTAGTTTTCTGATAGGAAGGTATGTTCGCTTATCTATTATATCAGACCTGTTGAGCTGTATCTCATTCTAGGTCTGTGCTGAATATGTACGTGATTATTGTGCTCCTGTCGTGTTGATGCTGAGGAACACTTTTATATAGAAGATACAACCCAGTTGTGATACTGTATACATTTGTGAGTTTTCTATGGAAACTGTTTAATGTAGATGGCTTGTTGTGGACATGTTTTGCAGTTACTGAAGCATATTTTCCACGTATGTGTGTTGTCTATAGCTATGTTATGCTGTTAGCATAGAAAGCTGTTTGCTATCCACAGCTGTCCATGATAGCATGTCACATACCAGTTCCATATATAAGTAGTTGCATATCTGTGGTGCTGCTTAGAAAAGTGAATCACTATGATGTTCAGAGTATGTCTTCTCATGTATATATAGATTTCTGGGGGAGAGCACATGATTATTTTTGCATTAGCCATTCCTTGGATAGCTGCATTAGCATGTGGCTTTCCCCCATAACCTCTGTGTTGAGGACCCCATGAGGAGAAAATCTCAGTAGTAGAACAGTCTGTGAATTAGAAAGTCTTAGCACAATGTGGAAACTTTCCAATTTGTGGCTTCCCCAACACAATAAGCCTTTCCCAGTCACAATATTTGTTTCAGTGTAAAAAAATGTCACCTATCAGGAGAAATAACAGTATGGCAAGTCATTTAAGTCATATTCCGTATTATTGTTATACTTAAAGATGATGCTTTTTTTTATTTCTGAGTTTTCATGTCACTTTACACATATAAATTGAATAAGAACTCTAAAGTGAGGTAATGTTCCATTAAATAAAATGTCGCTTTTTTCTTGATACCTCTGCATTTTCAAATTTAGAACATTGAAAATTATGATATTGATACTGACACTGGTTCAGGATTTTACTACTAACATTTTTCTTCATATATATACACACACACACACACACACACACACACACACACACACGCACACACACGAACACACACACACAGTTTTTGTGTTTATGTTTGTGTTTGTCTTTGAAATTTAAATGTATTGAGACAGATTCCAGATGAGTTGCTCTCAGTCTAAATCTGCTGTTTATTCCAAAAGACTTGCTGTCAGTCTAAGTGACTTACCTCGGTGTAAGGCCTATCTATAAAAAGGCTTGTGCATGAGGCCAAATTCCAAAACACCTGCTCTTAACCTGCTCTCAGTGTAAGCGTTCACTTATACTGAGGGCAAGTCTTTTGGAATCATGCCCATTATCTAATAAAAAAGATATTTGAGAGCAATATCCTAATTAAGGGACTGCCTTATAATAATCTCATAGCAAGGGCACTAAATGACATAATTGGTCCCCCAGGCATGCCATCTCATCATTATAATGCAACAGCCTATCTATTCACCCTGATCCACCTGAGTCCAACAACTCTAAACATCTTTAATATAAAGCAAGGGAATGGCTGGTTGGCATGGCAAGACTGGCAGTTAAAAATCACCTAAGATTTACTTTATAAAACAAAAGTGTCAAGTTAGAAACTGAACAAACCTGTGAAGAACTTAATTTCTCTTAATATAGCATTTTAAATGAGGTAAATTTCTACCACACTTCTTAACAAAGAAAAAATAAGTTTCTCTGTTTCTTCCAAAGAACAAATTGACAACTATTATTATAGGTTCATAGGTGCTTACTAACTGTACGGATAAAGAAGACCATCAAAAAGCTCAGCGTCATCATCTAGTACTGGTGAGAGATTGGTATTACAACTTTATTCCAAGGGTACTGTTAAATCAGAAAAATGTTTACAGTTTCACTGATTTACAAGTTCATTTTTTCATGGCTAACCGTTTTGGTGAAAGCCTAAATTCTGGATGGGGCAGAAGCAAATAACATGGTGCAATTCAAGAAATAGCTTGGTTAGTGCTGACACTCATTTAAGGAACACATATAATTGTGGCTGAATGAGGTGAATTGTTGGGTGCATTTGTGAGTATGACCAATTGTAGGGGAGCTTATCTGATGGATATATGTGTGTGTGTATGTGTGTGTGTGTGTGTGTGTGTGTGTGTGTGTGTGTGTGTGTGTGTGTGTGTGTGTGTGTGTGTGTGTGTGTGTGTATAAGTGAAGGAGAGTGCCTTTGCCAATGTGATGCATGAGCAACCAAGGAAAACACTACTGCTATCAGGTCTGACAGCATTAGTGTTAAACAAGTTCAGTTCAGAGGTATGCCAATGAGCCAGTAATGACATCTTTCTCATTGCAGCCATAGCTGTCTCTGAATTGGATTTTCTCACTGTCTCATAAATTGACCTACCTGTGCTAGACAATCTGTGCAAACTGTGAGGATCGTTTTGAATTCCATGAATAGAGTATACATCTGTTCAGTTTGTAGTGGAGTCGAATTTTGCAGTCGCAGTTGTCACTATATATAGCATTATTTTTCTTATATTTTTTGGAGGAATGTGTAAAACTTAAAATTTCCAAGTTTAGTTCTTCTCAAAAATTTTTAGCATGCTCAATTTATTCTGTATATGCAATCAAATCAGCTGTGACTGGACATTCCCAATGGATGTGTGACAGGTCTGCAGTAGTGACATTACAATTATAACATTTTCTTGAAAAGTATGGAAAATATGTAACCTTTTAATCAGGGTAAGCTATGCATTTCATAAAACATACATTTTGTATAGTAAAGTTTCTTGTATTTATTAGCTGATAGCCAAATGTTTGCCACATTGAAATATCCCTCGTGTGGATCATAGGATATCCATAATGGAGGAAAATAATAAACAGTATTGTATATACATGTTTTCATTGGCACTAGATATAATTTTTGAAATAATTTTAATTTGCTTTCACCAAAAATATAACAGAATTTGAATTTTATAATGTTCCATCTAATGTTTATTGATGGTAAATAGTCTTGGGGTAAAAACATTGACATTCAAATTCCATTTGCAGATTCGAGATTTTTCTGCTGGTCCTTGTCTCCACATTGATAACTTTATATTTCCATGGCTTACTAGTTTCAGAAGATTAATCATTTAGTCTTTTGCTTTATATCTTCCAGTTTTAAATACCTGGACCCTGTTTTGCAGTTCAATACTGCTAGTTCATAAAGACCTTATTTTTTTTTTAATTTCTGCAGTCTTTCAAGAGCAACACCCTTTCTAGCTCCTTTCTCTTTTCTATTTGTCCATATACACTTAATTACTTTTTCCGTTAAGTTTGTTGCAATGTAATTAGATGTAGTACAACCAAAAGGCTTTTTACTTATATGCATCTGTTAACTCATGATTTTGTGTACTGTTTTTTCTCACTGTGTGTCATTGCATTCCTTTTGCATTTATCTCCATTACTGACTCAAAAGGTCTCTTGATCTGCCCATTTACTATGTTAACAAATAATAAATAAAAATATTCATAAATAAATAACAGTCTACTTAAAGCAAAGATTGTAGAATAAATGTGCTTTCTGGCTTCTTATGTAATAGTTTTTTTAGTAGCTAAATCCTTTAATGTGAAGTTGTTCTATCTCGCCGTTGATTCTTACGGATGGGTTTGGAGCCAGTCCCTCGGCTCCGAGTTGGCCTACTACAAAGCTTGAGGTCTTCAAATAGCTTGAGTCCAAGTCCCTATCCCATGATGCACCTAGAGTTACCTCAGATCTAGTTTGCTACTGAAACAGATCGGAGTTTCTCACTAGCTCAGGCCAGTAAAATCTTATTTTTTCAAATTTTTTTGGTTATTATATTGATATCTGTTATTAGTAGTAGTTTTAGATACTTTTATAAGCCCTTATAGCTTCATAGTTTATTTGCCTTTCCCTTGGTGTGCTTTATTAGAAATTTCTAGTTGGCCTGTTTTCCTCTAGGCCTAGTTTAAAGAGTGTTTTATCAATGACCTTTTTGTCACAGCTTATAAAATTTAGATAAGGTTTATTGTATTTAGAGTGTGCTTAGTTCGTGACCTTTTGTCACAGTTTAGAATTTTAGATAAGGTTAGTTTAGTGTGTTAATTAGCAGCTATCTTTATTACTATAGTTAAAGTCTGCTTAGTATTAATACTGTGTGCTTTTAAACAGGGTTTTCTGTCAAAATATAATATTTTATCTGTTTAAGATAAATACTTGTGTGTGTGTGTGTGTGTGTGTGTGTGTGTGTGTGTGTGTGTGTGTGTGTGTGTGTGTGAGTGTGACTTGAGCCTGTATTTTTTAAAAGGCTTTTCTGACTGTGTTACTGTTCAAATTTTCAGAGAGTTCAGTTTGACAGTAATTTTGTTTGATACTGTGTTTGGTAAAATATGGCTGAACAAGACAAATATCCTAAGTCAGGATTTAAAAAGTGCCCCAAATGTGGCCAAAAAAATGTCTGTTACTGACAGTCATGTCAACTGCGTGTATTGTTTAGGAGCATTACATTTACAAGATAGCTGCTCCATATGCCATTCGTTCTCTTCATAGGTTCATAGGTTGGTACTAGGCTATTAGCCCTAGGACCTATACAAGCCTAGCCATAACAATTCCGTAGCTATTTCTTCCCACACTATTTACTTCCTGGACCCCTGTCTAGCAGGGTGACTGACATGATCCCCAGGGTGAATTTCCTTTCTCCTATCCAATCGTCACGGTTCTCCAGGAGAGAAAAAGGAAGTTGATTGATAGAGGTTTGCTAAAACCCTCTTTCAAAGAAACTTTGAACGACCAAGATGGATCCAGCATCCATACTCCTTTTGATGGCTCGACCCTTTTCAGACCCAAAGTTAAGGAAACTTTGACCAAGTGTGAGCAGGAAGGAAAGACTGTCTGCTGTCAGAGTCCATTTTTTCACCCCTACCAGACCCTACCACAAGGGTCAAAGGGGAGGGAAAATATGGTTCCAAAAAGCCCAAGAAGCTTTTCAGGGCACACGTGGTGAACCTCCCTCCAGGGGCAGAGGAGAGGGCAATAATGGAAGATGCTGCCCTCACGGCATAGGGGGTCTGCAAAATCAGGGTGACAGAGATCACTTCTTTGGGAAGCCCTACCAGTGCTCCTGAAAGCAGGCCGGACTGTCCTACTCTGGAGACAGTCGGGGGTCACATATCTTTGTACCCAGACACCTGGCTCTAAATAACAAATGACTACTGGGTACAAAGTATCATTTCCAGAAAATATTTTATTCCTTTTGCTATACCCCCTCCACAAACAAGGAGAATCCTGGATGTTCCACCCAGTTACAGGGAACAGGCAACAGTAGAGGTCCAAACGTTGCTAAGAAAAAGAATCATCCAACCAGTCCCAGCAGACCAGACAGGATCCAGAACTTACTCAAGATTCTTTTTAGTTCCAAAAAAGACAGGGGACTGGAGACCTATACTGGACCTCAGCAGGCTAAACAAATCTGTCAAAAAAGAGAGGTTTCGGATGGTCACGCTTCAGTCGATGCTTCCCTTCTTAGGGAAAGACAATTGGATGTGCTCAACAGATCTCCAGGATGCGTACTACCACATAAAAATGACCAGACCATCCAGGTATCATCTGGGCTTCCGGCTGGGAGCCCATCATTACCAGTTTCGAGCCCTGCCCTCTGGTCTCACTACAGCCCCCAGAGAGTTCACCAAATGTATGTCAGTGGTCACGGCTCAACTGAGACGTTTAGTATTCCAGGTGCTTCCGTAGCTAGATGATTGGCTCCTCACTGCCACCACCAAGCATCAACTCATTCAAGCCAGGTACTCCACTCTGTTACTCTGCAGCCAGCTGGGCATTACAATAAACTCAGAAAAATCTGCCTTGTCGCCATCGCAACATACCGTTTTTATCGGAGCAGAACTGGACACCACCACCACCGTGCTGAATTCCAGTAGAAAGAGTCTTACTTCTCCGTCA
Source organism: Protopterus annectens (assembly GCF_019279795.1). Classification (NCBI taxonomy): domain Eukaryota; kingdom Metazoa; phylum Chordata; order Ceratodontiformes; family Protopteridae; genus Protopterus; species Protopterus annectens. The sequence goes on from NC_056726.1 coordinate 920,397,785, forward strand.
GCATGTCTGCATTCTAATATCCAAAAACAAGGCTCCAGCATCAGAAGTTCTAAAGTTGTTAGGTATGATGGCAGCTGCAATTTTGGCCGTACCTCTGGGTCATATGCACATGCGGATACTGCAATGGCTGTTGTTTACTCAATGGTCTTACCAAGAGCTTCCCATGTCTCACCTGATAATGATCACAAACTCTTGCAAAAAGGATCTTCAGTGGTGGTGGTTGACTTCACTTCATGTCACGATAGGACGCCCCTTTGTGTTACCCCCACCACTGGCCACATTGACCACAGATGCTTCCCTGATAGGGTGGGAGGGGCATTTTTAGGGAAGGACAGCCCAAGGCACATGGACTGATCAAGAGACACATCTGCATATCAATGTCTTAGAGATGAGAGCAGTACTTTTGGAGTTGCAGTACTTCCAGGACTGTCTTCCTCTAGGTACAATTGCAATTCAGACAGACAACATGTCAGTGGTCTGGTACTTGAACAAACAAGGAGGAACCAGGTCATATCCCCTTTGTCATGAGGCCCTAAGAGTATGGCAGTGGGCTATATCCACCCAGCGCTTTCTGTTAGCAACGCACATCCTGGGGAAATCCACTGTGGTAACAGACAAGCTGAGCAGAGCAATTTTGTTGCCCCATGAGTGGTCCCTCAAGAAAGAAATAATGGACAGGATATTCTGCAGGTGGGACCAGCCTTGCTGCAACCTTTTTGCCAGTCACATGAGCATGAAATGCAGAAGCTACTTTGCCCTGATTCCCCCGCCGGGAGAAGCCCCAAGGGACGCACTCATTTAAGATTGGCCTCCGGGTCCAGTTCCAGACCTTCTGACGCACTCGTCGGGGGAACTTCATCCCTCTCTGCAGTCCCTGAAGCTGACAGCTTGGCTGCTCCAATTCCCATCATAGCCAGGTTCCATAACCTTTCCAATGAGACTAAGCAAATTTTCTTATCCTCTCATAAATCCTCTATGAGGAAATTATACCTTAGCAAATGGAAAAAAATGTTCTATATGGGCCTATATTGATCCTTACCAAGCCCCTATGGCCTCCATCTTAGAGTTTTTGACCATGATTTTCAACAAAGCAGCTGCATCAGCAACAGTTTGTGTTCAACTTGCTGCCATTTCTAATTTTCATCTTGGATTCGAAGGATTGAATATTATGTCACACAAATTATCCAAAGCCTTTCTCAAAGGGAACTTTCATCTCAGACCACCTGTAAAATCTCCCTATTCCCCATTAAATCTAAATTTTATGCTTTCCCTCATTATTCTTCCTCCATTTGAACCAGCTTCCTCATGTGACCTCAAATGTTTGTCATGGAAAACTATCTTTTTAGTAGCTATTACTTCTGCCCGTAGAGTGTCAGGGCTTCAAGCCTTGCCCATTAAGCCTCCTTACTTGATTTTCCATGCTGACAGAGTCTTACTTCAAACAAACCCCTCCTTTTTGCCTAAGGTGTGCACCGAGACTAATATTAACCAAATTATTGATTTGCCATTTTCCTTCCCCAATTACTCCAACAATCTAGAAAACATGCTGCACAAACTGGATGTTCACAGACAGCTCAGATTTTACTTGGATAGAACAAAAGATTTCAAGAAATCGGAACAGCTTTTTGTTTCCTTTTCAGACTCTAGGAAAGTTATGCAACTGACTAAAACAACTCTGTCTAAATGGTTACCTGATTATATCACATTTGCTTATTCAGCTGCCAATATGCCCTTACAACACAAAATCAAAGCTCACTCAACCAGAGCAGTTTCTACATCCTCTGCCTTTTCTGCCAGACTTCCTATTGATAACATTTGTGCAGCAGCCACTTGGTCAAGACCTCATACCTTTATCACTCATTACAAAGTTGGCAGGGCCTCCAAGGACAGGGCTGCCTTTGGATCCACAGTCCTACAAAATATACTCATGTGAGCCACCCAAGATAGATGGTGCTTGGGACGCTGCCCATCAGTAAGAATGAACGGCGAGATAGAACAACTTCACATAAAGAAGTTATGTACTTACCATAACGTTCCATGTGAGTTGTTCATCTCACCTTCATTCTTACGTCCCTCCCTCCTACCCCCTCCTGGGCTTTTAGAAGACCGAGATGCTGGATCCTTCTTGGTTGCTCAACCCTTCTATACTTTTCTATTATGGAGTTATAGAATGACATATGGTATTATTATACGAAGCAAACAAGATCTGAGGTAACTCTAGGTGCATCATGGGATAGGGACTTGGCCTCAAGCTATTTGAAGACCGCGAGCTTTGTAGTAGGCCTAGGCCAACTCGGCTCCAAACCTATCAGTAAGAATGAAGGCGAGATGAACAACTCACATGGAATGTTATGGTAAATACATAACTTCTTTTTTCAGCACCCAGTATTTGAAATATACACTTCCTGTAAACCAATGGAACAAGTGTGATCTTTGAGCTTTTCCAGATTTAAAAGTTTATCTGCAGTTTAATGATGATATATCTGCATTTTAACCCTATTTTCTGGCCTTCAGACTACTCTGCATTGTATGAGCCATCTGTTGCCCCTCTGGCTTAACAGCCAGCCTCTTTAATTCCCCAGTGAGTTCAAGAGCCCTACAGCCCATTTATTCCCTGCCTGAAACAAGACCCAATCAGCCTATTAATTTCCATTCAAGGGTGAGAGTTGGTAGGGGCAGTTCACAATTCATGAGATTGTTCCACTCCCTCCACAACTAACTCCAACTCCAGAGTGCATGGCGGCTTCATTAGAAGTCTGGCTTCCTATCTTGTGTGGCATAAGCTACAGTGATCCAATAGTTGCTATCAACAATATCTCAACACTCCTGTTGGAATCCTTGGTGCAGTGGATCACTGCCCCCCTTCAAGATTGGAAAACTAGCATTGGCCAGTTACTCCCATCATCACCCGCCTATCTGCTCCAGCAGCCAAGCTCTGATCATCTTGATCATAGTCAGGGCCTTATCCAACTGTACCATTAAGCTAGGTAACATCTCTGCATTTTTAAAGCTGACATTTTTCTTATAATCAGTACTAGGTAAATTCTAGAAATGCTTTCAAAACTGACAGTTTATGGCTTTGACTGAATTTAAACCCCATGCCAGCTCCACTGGCACAGAGAGATAAAGCCCAAACTGTGATCCAGACAACCCAACTTTAGTGTCCTAGGCACCTGTTGTGTGGGTTTTGGAGAAGAATGAAAAGACTGAAACATACTCATCTCTGAGAGGAGAGGGACATGCTGGTGAGGTGAGCTGTTGCCATGTGTTGCTAGTGGAGAGATCAGACAGCATAGGAGATTAGCCAATGTCTAGGTATGTGGTTGGGACCAGGATTGGGGAAGTGTCACTGTGGAGTCAGGGCAGTCTGCTCAAAGAGTGCCATTGCACACTGATATTCAGTGCACTTATATAAGCCAACATACCTGGAGACTTAGGACACAGGCAAGAAAAACTGCAACCTCCAGCGCATATGACTGTACACTCCCAGCTGGCTTGACTCTCACATTCAGGAGAACAAAGGACCATAAGCAGCATGAGGCTTTATGGTTGGGGAGGGGACCACAACAGAACAAAAGTGAAGTAGCTAGTCAAAAAAAGTCAACATACGGAATCAAGGTCTCACACTGCTTGTATTGATCTAAGATCTTGAAAAGTAATCAACACATGGAAATAATCACTATAATTGTCATTTTAAGAAAAAATATATATTTTTTCTTAATACTTTTTTCAAATGTTACTAAAACTTTTTACTAGGTACTTCATTGTAATCTATGTTGATTGAAGATAGCAGACAGGAAAAAAATGCCAAAAGCTGGGAACTATACTTTTGTTTCTAAACAGCTTATTTCTGCTTTTGTCAAGTGTTTAATAAAGCATGAGAGGATGAGGGTCATAATTTCTATACCATTTTGTGGTGGTATTTGGTCTTGACACTGAAGGTGGTGTGACCATAAGACCCCTACTTTTGGGTAAATGCCATAACAACCCATATATCAGTGAAATTTACTGACAGGTTACAACAATTATGCTACTGTTTTTATGCAGACAAAATAAAGATTTGTGTATGCTGTTTATGTATTGATTTTGGTAGTAAATGCTTCCCTACTCCAAAAATGGAAAAATGTAAATTATGAGATGAAGAAGTTAGGACTGCTATAATATGCTGCATAGCTGTGTAGCAGAAGAAAATAAAGCTATGACTGTGTCCCAGATGGTCTGTGATTGATCACTGACCTAGGTGCAAGAGATGCCAACTAGAAGAATAGGGCTGAGTGGCCATGAAGCTTGCAGTAAGCCTGATACTTGTTAGAATTTAGTATACCTGCATGTAGATGAGTACCCACCAATGACCATGTGAGCAGCAGCCAAATGACAGACACATGTGGAAATGAGCATGAATCAGAAATTCTGGGACTGTAGAAGCCCTGCACATCAAAGTTACCGTGAGGTACTTGAGGTTAGGACAAGCTGGAAACCTTGATGGCTGCCTGTATGATGACAGCTGGCATGCGAAAAAGAGAAAAAGACCAAGAAAAAAGCAAATAAAATGGAGCAGCTATGACCAACATTTTACTGACTATTACATTAAGGTGACTGATTTCATCTACTTCACTGATGCTTTTTCCGTGAGTAAGGGTGATTTCCCCTTGGAAAACAAGCCACTGAGCCAGTCATTATTAAGAAATTTCTCATGTTATTGCTGAACAGATGGAATAGTTGCTTCTGGAGGACGTATAACTATATTTGCATTTATGTAAGTTGTTTCTAAATGATCCTTGTGATCCTAAGTAGAGTATTCAATAGGTTGTGTTTATGAACATTAAGCACGTATAAGGAAGTGCTGATTATCTACCAGCCACATTATGTATCCTAGAATAGTTAGTAGCCATGTTAGAGACACATTGATGGCCGCTTCATTATGCCATCTCACCATTTTAAGTTAAAGATATTTTTCAGAACTGTCATTGATGATTAATAACTTTATCCATCTCCATTTAAAACTGAACACTAGTACATCATCTTATTTTGTTGTCTGACTAATTGCTGAATAAATATCAAATCTTTGATGATTATGAATTGAAAACTTTTGTTTTTGAATATACTTCTACTTATACTAACATGCCTACATAACCAGTTAACATAAAAAGACACTTACATTAGCAACATTCCATATATGTTCCAATATATATATTCCAAAGCACAACCCTCCCCATGGCTACAGAAAACCACTAAGTCAGAAATGAAAAACCGGGATAAAGCCTGGGAGCACTGGCGCAAAACTAAAACCCCCTCAACTAGACAGAAATTCCTAGAACTACGCAATAGAGTCAAAAAGCTAATAAAACAGAACAAATTCCAATACTACCAGTCTGCCCTAGACTCCTCACAACACAGCCCCAAATAATTCTGGTCCTCCATAAACTCCATCCTCCACCCAGGTAATGTCAGTACCCTGACTCCTAACATCCCTCACTCCTCAGAAAATATTGCTACCACATTCAACACACACTTCACCCAAACCATACTATCACTAGCTAAACAACACAACCCCCCTCCCCTCCAACCCAAACCTTCAACTAGTAATCTCCCCACTGCCTTCTCTTTTTCTCCTGTACCTACCTCCAACATAAAAAAAAACTCTTAACTAAATTTAAACCCCCAAATTAGCAGCAGACAACCTCCCAAGTGAATACCTACAAATCGCAGCTGATGCTCTGGCCTACCCAGTATCCATCTTGATTAACCGATCTCTGTCAGAAAGTTACTTTCTCACACTGTGGAAAGTATCACATATAATTCCCCTCCACAAAGGCGGACCCTCCACAGAACTAACCAATTACTGCCCCATAGCTATTCTCTCTCCACTCTCCAAAATACTAGAGAGATGCATACACTCTCAGGTCTCAGACTACCTCCTTACTAACAACCTCCTTTCCAGTACTCAGCATGGTTTCCCCCCAAACCATAGCACCACCACTGCCTTACTCTCCTTTAGTAACACTATCCTTCAGCATAAAAACAATGGCTATCTCTCCTGTGCTACTTTCCTAGACCTATCTAAAGCATTTGACATGGTCACACACAAACAACTTATCTCTGTCCTCAATAACCTATCCTTCTCTCAATCAGTCACCAACTGGTTTCAGAGTTACCTGTCTGAGCACCAAAAATCCATTGTATGGCAGAATGACATATTTCCCCAACTACCTGTCTTCATAGGGGTTCCCCAAGGATCCATCCTTGGACCCCTACTCTTCTCTGTTTACACCAATAATCTAGCCTCTGCCACCAAACATGGCACACTCATACAATGCGCAGATGACTCAACCATCATCTTCTCAGCCCAGTCCCTACCCAAACTGCAAAAAGTCACACAGGAAGCCTTTTCCTCTGTTGAAACTTGGTTATCTGATGCCCAATTAATACTCAACCCAAACAAAACTAAACTACTCATCTTCCAACCCACCAAACATACTCAAAACAACTCTCATTTTAATATCACAGCAAAAGATAACACCACTATATACCCAACTGAACACACAAAATTGCTAGGAGTGGAAATAGACAAAATAAATTTGACATTCACATATCCATGACCATAAAAAAGTCCACAAAAAACTAGGAGCATTATACAGAAATAAGCAACTTCTCACCAAAGCAGCAAAGATTTCAATAGCAAATTCTCACCTTATCTCCACCCTACTTTATGCCTCTCCAATATGTACCAACCTAAGGCAATGCGATCTAAACAAGCTAGAGACCTGCTACAACAAAATTGCCAAATTCGCCACAGGGGCATCCTACTGTAGTCACCACTGTCTCTCACTTGCTGAACTGGGCTGGCTTGAACTCCCTCACCTCCTTCAGTGGTATCAACTCTCACTCGCCCACAAACTAGTAAACCATCCTCTAAATGTCCCATCCCTCCAGAATCTACTCCAGCCCTATCGCACCACCAGACCACTAAGATCCAACAACAAAAATCACTTGCAGATCACTAAAGCCAATAACTCTGCTGGTGAAGCACTATTCTCTTGCACCATAGCCAAATTATGGAACTCCCTTCCACCCACAATTACCTCCACCATCATGCACCCACTTCAAAACTTTACTAAAAGCGCACCTAAAAACATGCTGGCTATGCCCTTGCAACTCCCACTCTAATATCACCCACCCCATCCAACCACTACTTTTCTTTCCACTCCATTAACTACCTTGATTATAGCAAGCTCAGATGCTCATAAGCCTAGTACTTATTATACAGCAGGAACTTCTTATTGTAACATTTGTTAATGTCTGTTATGTACATCACAGATAAAGATTCTAGTTGTCTACTGATGTACTATGTTCTTCATCTGTAAATATGTTGTAAGTAATTGCTATGTTAAAATTGTTAATCACTATGTAATCCAATGTAACTACTGTCTGTCCATTATAACTGTGGAGCTTTTCTCCCCGGGCCTCTGCTGAAAATGGACCTACATCCAGTCGGACACTCCCGGTCAACAAATGTAAATAAATAAATATATAAATAATGCTGATACAGGAAGCTTTTTAAATAAAATATACATTTGTTGAATAGTCCCAGTTCAAGGACAAAAGTGTTCAACATCTATGTGCATTACAATAAAGTTTTCTTTGTTTTGCTACAAGTCACTGTTTTTCTGTGCATGGCATTATGGCTTGCCTTGGGTTGTGGAGTTATTTCAGTTGTAATATGCTCAAGTTTACTGTCTGTTTTTTGGTTCTTTTGTGTGGAATAGTCCTATTATTGGTGAATGAAACAAACAGATCTGCTTCTCCTATTGCAAACACTGGAAGTCATTGTGATGTACATTGCCATCCACTTCTGAACCTGAAGGTACTGGTTCTAATCCCATGCAGGGCCTGTTATTTCTGAACAGCGTTGGTGAGAGTTAAACTGGTGGGTGTGCCATCACTTGGATAAGACATCAAATTCTACCAGTTCTGATGTTGTCTTGGTGGGTGTGTCCAAATGAAAGTTATTATCACTGCCTACCATACCATTTTCTATCTTTTCAGTGGGCCAAATGATTAGAGCATGACTGCAGCATCAGTGCTTTGCCAGATTTTTGACAGTAATTTCAAATGTTCAGAGTAGAATGATTTAGCTATCTTAAATATCGTGGACCTGATTATTGCAGCTGTATGTATTTGTCTCAGTTAGTACAGACATGAGCTGATTATAGTGTGACTTGTCTCACAGAAGTTTTCATTTTTCATCCATCCATTCATCCATTTGTGCTCCAGTACCTACGCTATTTGTTCAGGGTGGTAGGGAAGCTGGAGCTTTTCTTGGCACTCACTGGGCACAAGCCAGGAAAATAATCCTGCATGATATGCCAGTCCATAATTGATGTAGGTATATACTCAGTCAGACTGCTCATTCATTTATGGGGGAATTTGAAGTGCATTTTGTGTACAGTTTAACATGAGGGAAGAAACTAGAATACCTGATAAATGTCCTCACCAATACAGAGAGGGCATGCAGGCTCAACACAGAAGGAGTCTTAGCCAGAAAAAAAAACAGAGATCCAAGTAATATGAGGCAGCAGTGTTAATCACTGCACCACTATGCCTTCTTCCATCCATCCATCCATCCATCAACAATCCCTTTTTCCCATTTTTGCACATGGGGTCAGGGTGTCACTTTACCAATGACAATCATCTAGAGCTAAGGTTCACATGATCTGGTGATTATGTCTTCTTATAGGATTATATATCTGTGCAGAATTTGTGTAGAGCTGATATAGCAGAGAGCGAAATTCTCCTGACTGTGAGCAGAGTTGGAATCTTTTCCCATCTGATATCCCAAACTGATAAGTACACTTTTTGCGACTCAGTTTGCACTGTGCTGTATTTATATATTTGCTTTATTGTTTATATATTTGCTGTATTGTTTTTGTCCTTTGTTGGTGTCTGCACTTTGTTTCTCAGGGTAGCTCAGAAGCTAGTTTCAGGTTGGGGTTGTTGATCCAGCCCATCTTAGCTGTTAGTCATTGCCTGAAGTATATTTTCTGTGTTGTACTTCCATTACAGACCACGTTTCTGTGAATTTGTGCAGAGCTGATATAGAATAGAGCTAAATTCTCCTTACTGTGAGCAGAGTTGGAATCTTTTCCCATCAGATTTTCCAAATTGATAAGTACACTTTTTGCAACTCAGTTTTCACTATGCTGTATTTACATATATTGCTTTATTATTTATATAGTTGCTGTATTATTTCTGTCTTTTGTTGTTTCCTGCACTGTTGTTTCCATGACTCCCTCCCAAGTGTTCTTGTAGTCTTAAAATTGGTAGCTATAGATTTTCCCGCCCCTGCTGTAAATCTAATCTTGGTCACTGATCCGGGTCCAATCCCATTTGATCACTCAACACAGTGCAGTGAGATTATTTGGGCAGGACTACCCCCTTACTTCTTTGACTTTGAATGCTTCTGTTTCCTCCCTCTCCACTTAAAAAAATTCTACACTTTATTCATCTGCTTTTACTGTAATTGTGTTCTTCATACTTTATTACCTTATTTTTTGCTGTGTGTTCTTAAGTGTTCGAGTGCTTCAATTCTGCTGCAATTAATACTGCTTGTAGTAGCCTATTTAAATGTATCTGTTATTCTAAGCATTTTAAGCTTTGGACTTAGCAGTTGCGCATCAGGCGAGTTACTTTTCATTTAAGAATGTTCTTTTGGTCTACACTCTTGTGGATAAATCCTTAACAAAGCCTTCTCTCCATAATGTCCTGCATACCATTATTACAATCCCTTTGTGTTCTGACTGTGTGTGCTTCTCAAACAATCTGGAAATATAGAGCTGATAAGTATATTTTTTGGCACTTTTTAACTGTTCAGAGTTCTGCACTGTCTTAATTTTTGCTTAACTGAATTATTTATATATTTGCTGACATTGTTTTCTGATACTCTAAGTGCCTCCATTTTAATTTTTTTCCTAATTTACTGCTTTCTGCACTTGTTTTTAGTTGTTTTTTTAATTTAATTGCATTTATTTAAATTGTATTTGCTTTAATATTGCTACACACTCAAGTGTGCTAGCTTGCACTGCATTTGAATTGTTTTTACTGCTGTTTTAGCTGCTTTTCTATAAAAAACAAACAGACAAAAAAAGTTCTAAGCTTGTTTTCTGCCTTCCCTATAACTAGTCTAGTCCAGATACAGATTTGCTGTATCCAGGACTGTTTGTAAGCTTCTGAACTCCCCAAGCCTTTCTTTGTTGGAGGGAAGCCTTTTAGCTTATCAGTGGGAGTGATAAGCACTAGGCAGCCATCCTTGGAACCGAGCCGGACAATATCAAGCTCGTGTCAGCCAAAAACTCTCGAGCCAAGGTCCTACCCAGAATGCTCTACTCCCTGTTACCCCTGATCACGTTTGCCGCATTGCTGAACAGCCGTGTCAAGCCACTCTCTCAGCTGTCTGTTTTGACAGTTTATATATTATTACTCTAAAAATTTTCTCAAAAGTTTATTCTAATATTTTCCTACCCTATCGCACATTAGACTCTCTCCTTTTAGTCTTTTCTTACCTTGTGGTAATTCTCCATTACCATCATTGGTAATCTTTCCTTTTCTCTTTTTACCATTTTATTGGGTAGCCGTTATTCTTCCTTTTGCTACTGTGCTTTTTCTCCACAACAGCTATGTTTGATAAGAAAAGTTCCATTGGTTTCAAGCAGTGCAAGGATTGCGGCCATAAGTTACTGCTTTCCAATGGCCATGACTTGTGTCTACTGTCTTAATGTCTCCCACTTGACTGTAGATCCTCCGTGTGGGATCTGTAAAAACCTGTCTACCAGGACTCTCAACGAGAGGAAGAATACGTTAATTTTGAAAGGTCTCCTCATGTCACCTTTCTCTGAGGATATTTCTGAGTCGGAGGGCTCACCCCCTCCTGTTAAACCCACAAAGAGGCATTCTTCCTCTTCTTCATCAAAGTCACTCCCTTGTTCTCCCTCTGGAGATTGTAGGGACTTGACTCACAAGAAGGTAAAGCTGATTATTACTCTGGCTCTGCCACCTGTGACCCTGCCGGCTCCAGGCTTGCTGAACAGATGGAATAGTTGCTTCTGGAGGACGTATAACTATATTTGCATTTATGTAAGTTGTTTCTAAATGATCCTTGTGATCCTAAGTAGAGTATTCAATAGGTTGTGTTTATGAACATTAAGCACGTATAAGGAAGTGCTGATTATCTACCAGCCACATTATGTATCCTAGAATAGTTAGTAGCCATGTTAGAGACACATTGATGGCGGCTTCATTATGCCATCTCACCATTTTAAGTTAAAGATATTTTTCAGAACTGTCATTGATGATTAATAACTTTATCCATCTCCATTTAAAACTGAACACTAGTACATCATCTTATTTTGTTGTCTGACTAATTGCTGAATAAATATCAAATCTTTGATGATTATGAATTGAAAACTTTTGTTTTTGAATATACTTCTACTTATACTAACATGCCTACATAACCAGTTAACATAAAAAGACACTTACATTAGCAACATTCCATATATGTTCCAATATATATATTCCAAAGCACAACCCTCCCCATGGCTACAGAAAACCACTAAGTCAGAAATGAAAAACCGGGATAAAGCCTGGGAGCACTGGCGCAAAACTAAAACCCCCTCAACTAGACAGAAATTCCTAGAACTACGCAATAGAGTCAAAAAGCTAATAAAACAGAACAAATTCCAATACTACCAGTCTGCCCTAGACTCCTCACAACACAGCCCCAAACAATTCTGGTCCTCCATAAACTCCATCCTCCACCCAGGTAATGTCAGTACCCTGACTCCTAACATCCCTCACTCCTCAGAAAATATTGCTACCACATTCAACACACACTTCACCCAAACCATACTATCACTAGCTAAACAACACAACCCCCTTCCTTCCAACCCAAACCTTCAACTAGTAATCTCCCCACTGCCTTCTCTTTTTCTCCTGTACCTACCTCCAACATAAAAAAAAACTCTTAACTAAATTTAAACCCCCAAATTAGCAGCAGACAACCTCCCAAGTGAATACCTACAAATCACAGCTGATGCTCTGGCCTACCCAGTATCCATCTTGATTAACCGATCTCTGTCAGAAAGTTACTTTCTCACACTGTGGAAAGTATCACATATAATTCCCCTCCACAAAGGCGGACCCTCCACAGAACTAACTAATTACTGCCCCATAGCTATTCTCTCTCCACTCTCCAAAATACTAGAGAGATGCATACACTCTCAGGTCTCAGACTACCTCCTTACTAACAACCTCCTTTCCAGTACTCAGCATGGTTTCCCCCCAAACCATAGCACCACCACTGCCTTACTCTCCTTTAGTAACACTATTTTTCAGCATAAAAACAATGGCTATCTCTCCTGTGCTACTTTCCTAGACCTATCTAAAGCATTTGACATGGTCACACACAAACAACTTATCTCTGTCCTCAATAACCTATCCTTCTCTCAATCAGTCACCAACTGGTTTCAGAGTTACCTGTCTGACCGCCAAAAATCCATTGTATGGCAGAATGACATATCTCCCCAACTACCTGTCTTCATAGGGGTTCCCCAAGGATCCATCCTTGGACCCCTACTCTTCTCTGTTTACACCAATAATCTAGCCTCTGCCACCAAACATGGCACACTCATACAATGCGCAGATGACTCAACCATCATCTTCTCAGCCCAGTCCCTACCCAAACTGCAAAAAGTCACACAGGAAGCCTTTTCCTCTGTTGAAACTTGGTTATCTGATGCCCAATTAATACTCAACCCAAACAAAACTAAACTACTCATCTTCCAACCCACCAAACATACTCAAAACAACTCTCATTTTAATATCACAGCAAAAGATAACACCACTATATACCCAACTGAACACACAAAATTGCTAGGAGTGGAAATAGACAAAATAAATTTGACATTCACATATCCATGACCATAAAAAAGTCCACAAAAAACTAGGAGCATTATACAGAAATAAGCAACTTCTCACCAAAGCAGCAAAGATTTCAATAGCAAATTCTCACCTTATCTCCACCCTACTTTATGCCTCTCCAATATGTACCAACCTAAGGCAATGCGATCTAAACAAGCTAGAGACCTGCTACAACAAAATTGCCAAATTAAGCCACAGGGCATCCTACTGTAGTCACCACTGTCTCTCACTTGCTGAACTGGGCTGGCTTGAACTCCCTCACCTCCTTCAGTGGTATCAACTCTCACTCGCCCACAAACTAGTAAACCATCCTCTAAATGTCCCATCCCTCCAGAATCTACTCCAGCCCTATCGCACCACCAGACCACTAAGATCCAACAACAAAAATCACTTGCAGATCACTAAAGCCAATAACTCTGCTGGTGAAGCACTATTCTCTTGCACCATAGCCAAATTATGGAACTCCCTTCCACCCACAATTACCTCCGTACCATCATGCACCCACTTCAAAACTTTACTAAAAGCGCACCTAAAAACATGCTGGCTATGCCCTTGCAACTCCCACTCTAATATCACCCACCCCATCCAACCACTACTTTTCTTTCCACTCCATTAACTACCTTGATTATAGCAAGCTCAGATGCTCATAAGCCTAGTACTTATTATACAGCAGGAACTTCTTATTGTAACATTTGTTAATGTCTGTTATGTACATCACAGATAAAGATTCTAGTTGTCTACTGATGTACTATGTTCTTCATCTGTAAATATGTTGTAAGTAATTGCTATGTTAAAATTGTTAATCACTATGTAATCCAATGTAACTACTGTCTGTCCATTATAACTGTGGAGCTTTTCTCCCCGGGCCTCTGCTGAAAATGGACCTACATCCAGTCGGACACTCCCGGTCAACAAATGTAAATAAATAAATATATAAATAATGCTGATACAGGAAGCTTTTTAAATAAAATATACATTTGTTGAATAGTCCCAGTTCAAGGACAAAAGTGTTCAACATCTATGTGCATTACAATAAAGTTTTCTTTGTTTTGCTACAAGTCACTGTTTTTCTGTGCATGGCATTATGGCTTGCCTTGGGTTGTGGAGTTATTTCAGTTGTAATATGCTCAAGTTTACTGTCTGTTTTTTGGTTCTTTTGTGTGGAATAGTCCTATTATTGGTGAATGAAACAAACAGATCTGCTTCTCCTATTGCAAACACTGGAAGTCATTGTGATGTACATTGCCATCCACTTCTGAACCTGAAGGTACTGGTTCTAATCCCATGCAGGGCTTGTTATTTCTGAACAGCGTTGGTGAGAGTTAAACTGGTGGGTGTGCCATCACTTGGATAAGACATCAAATTCTACCAGTTCTGATGTTGTCTTGGTGGGTGTGTCCAAATGAAAGTTATTATCACTGCCTACCATACCATTTTCTATCTTTTCAGTGGGCCAAATGATTAGAGCATGACTGCAGCATCAGTGCTTTGCCAGATTTTTGACAGTAATTTCAAATGTTCAGAGTAGAATGATTTAGCTATCTTAAATATCGTGGACCTGATTATTGCAGCTGTATGTATTTGTCTCAGTTAGTACAGACATGAGCTGATTATAGTGTGACTTGTCTCACAGAAGTTTTCATTTTTCATCCATCCATTCATCCATTTGTGCTCCAGTACCTACGTTATTTGTTCAGGGTGGTAGGGAAGCTGGAGCTTTTCTTGGCACTCACTGGGCACAAGCCAGGAAAATAATCCTGCATGATATGCCAGTCCATAATTGATGTAGGTATATACTCAGTCAGACTGCTCATTCATTTATGGGGGAATTTGAAGTGCATTTTGTGTACAGTTTAACATGAGGGAAGAAACTAGAATACCTGATAAATGTCCTCACCAATACAGAGAGGGCATGCAGGCTCAACACAGAAGGAGTCTTAGCCAGAAAAAAAAACAGAGATCCAAGTAATATGAGGCAGCAGTGTTAATCACTGCACCACTATGCCTTCTTCCATCCATCCATCCATCCATCCATCAACAATCCCTTTTTCCCATTTTTGCACATGGGGTCAGGGTGTCACTTTACCAATGACAATCATCTAGAGCTAAGGTTCACATGATCTGGTGGTTATGTCTTCTTATAGGATTATATATCTGTGCAGAATTTGTGTAGAGCTGATATAGCAGAGAGCAAAATTCTCTTGACTGTGAGCAGAGTTGGAATCTTTTCCCATCTGATATCCCAAACTGATAAGTACACTTTTTGCGACTCAGTTTGCACTGTGCTGTATTTATATATTTGCTTTATTGTTTATATATTTGCTGTATTGTTTTTGTCCTTTGTTGGTGTCTGCACTTTGTTTCTCAGGGTAGCTCAGAAGCTAGTTTCAGGTTGGGGTTGTTGATCCAGCCCATCTTAGCTGTTAGTCATTGCCTGAAGTATATTTTCTGTGTTGTACTTCCATTACAGACCACGTTTCTGTGAATTTGTGCAGAGCTGATATAGCATAGAGCTAAATTCTCCTTACTGTGAGCAGAGTTGGAATCTTTTCCCATCTGATTTTCCAAATTGATAAGTACACTATGTTAAGTTGTCAATCTCGCCTTCATTCTTGCTTGATGGGTTCGGAGCCGATCCTCGGCTCCGACTCGGCACTTGCTAAGCTCGAGAGTCACTTTTACCAGCTCGAGGCAGCCCCATATCCCATGATGCAAGGCGGTAAGTACCCAGATCTCGTTTGCCGCTTCGCTGATGAGGTCCTCCTTTTACCAGCTCCTGGTAAGTGATTTGCTACTTTGCTGTTTTAGCCCCTTTTAACAAAAAAACCCTTAATTGTTAGTTTTATTTTAGTTTTAAACCTTTTCTGACAGAAAATTCTCTGTCTCTTCTTATTTTTTTAGTCAGACTTTCACCCATCCCATCCCCTGTTAGGGTGTGTGTGTGTGTTTTCTAGTTATACCTTTTGGTATATTTAATTTAATTTCTTTGACTGGTGTGTGTGTCTGTGTTTACACCATGTCTAAAGAAGGGGTCTCAGGCTTTAAGAAGTGTGACTCGTGCTGTCAGAAAATGTCTCTGACAGGCGGTCACACTTCTTGCCTGTATTGCCTGGGCCTCTTCACTTGCAGGACAACTGTGCTATATGACATACTTTCAGCCAGAGAGTCCTGAAGGAAAGAAAATAAGTTG
The DNA here is from genome assembly GCF_019279795.1 of Protopterus annectens. NCBI lineage: Eukaryota > Metazoa > Chordata > Ceratodontiformes > Protopteridae > Protopterus > Protopterus annectens. The sequence goes on from NC_056726.1 coordinate 920,413,947, forward strand.
ATTTTGAGGGGCCTTCTTAAGCCGGAGGGCTCTCCGGCTAAGTCGGCTCCATCCAAGACTTCTAAGTCTTCCAAGGCCCAGGCTTCTGTGTCCAAGCCTGCGGCCTCGGCTCCGACTTCGTTCTGAGTCGAGATCGGCTCGGCTGGAGCGATTCTGGCTTAAGCCTTTGGCACCGATGGCTATCGGTGCGATTCTGGTTCGACCACCGGTGTCGGCTCCGATCGGTTCCAACCACCATGTGGCTCAGGCATCGGTGTCGGCTCCGATCGGCTCCGACACCGTTACTTTTGTAGCTGTATCGGCTCCGGCTGGAGCGATGCATCAAGCTACCTGTCGGCTCCGATAAGTTGTCGGCTCCAACAGGTTCAATAGTTTCATCGGTTCCGATGGCTCCTTCGAGGAAGAGGTCTAGGTCTCCTTCCTTGGAGCCGATACTTTCGGCTCCGGCTTCACCTCTCCTCTCGGGCGAGCCATCGGAGCCGATCTTCAAGGTCATCAGGCTTTCTGACCATGATTTAGAGAGTGGTCAGTAGATTACTTAAGTCACAGGCACTGGCCCAAATGTTACATAGCCCGTCTCAACAGGCGGCTGTTGGTCCACACCCATTGCAGTTCCTCCTTCAACTGTACCCCAGAGGTTGGAGTTGGAGTCTTCGGGAATGGGGACTGCTACGGCTGAGGGACAGATACCCGCTTGTGTGCCGTCAGCCTCTACTCTTATCTCCTCTTGAGACCTTCCTTAGAGGGATTCGGTGGCCGGGCTTCCATGGTCTCCTCCGAGGGGTGAGTGGCATCGGACACTTGTCCGAACCGCTCTTCCCCTTGGAGCCTCGGCCTTGGTGAGCTCTGCTCCGACATCTGCCTCGGAGACTTCCCTTCGGTGGTCCCTGGGTTCCTAGCTCTTGAACGGGTTCTCTCGGACCTTCCTGGGAGGGAGCATTCGAGGTGATGAAGAGTGTGCTGGCCACGGGTATCAGCCAGCAGTCTGTTCCCTTAGCTCCTCCCTCTATAGTGCCTGTTGACATCTCTGCCACTTCTCTTGCTACAGGACCCAGAGATCCTCCGCCTCAGGTTTCCCCATTGGGAATATCCCCTCTTCCGAGGATTCTCCTGATGTTTCAGGAGATCCTCCTAGGAAGAGGACCTGTAAGAGGAAACATGTAGACTCCCGAGTCTATCACTTCAGATACTGACTTAGATGAGTCAGAGGGATCCCCAAGATCCCCTCTGAGGATGTCTCCTTCTCAGACATCCTAGAACTCCTTAGACAGAGGGAAACTGGCCCACCAATAATCCCTCTGAGGATGAGTCAGTATACCTAGAGGCGTTTGGATCTCGGCCCTCCACCTCCTGGGTGTCTCCGCCTTCGACCCCCTTATGCAGGTTATTGCCCGAAAGGCGTGGGCTGCTCCTGACTCTGTAGAGCCAGTCCCTAGGAGGCCTTCAAAATTTATTACTGCCCGTGTGATAAGCAATTCCTCACTAAGGGTGTTCCCGCTGATGCCATGGTGGTGGCTGCTGCCACCAAGAAGGAACTTGCAGATCCTTCCGTACCCGTCCATCCTCCTAATAAGGACTCTAGGACCATGGATAGATGCAGTGGCGGATGTTTTCCTCAGCGACCTTTGCTATCGTTCACTGAATTACCTATGTCACTTCACCAGACTCCAAAGGGATATCCTTAAGGAGCTAGGTGATGTTGTACAGGATCCTACAGCTGCAGGGGCTCAGGAAAAATTGCTTCAGCTAGGAACCCTTAATTCCATTGCAAACTCCTCCATGCGGCTAATATCATATGCTGCTGATGGAGCGAGTAGGGCCATGAGTACAGGGGTGGCTCTCAGGCGCCAAGCCTGGATGCGGCTATGTGACTTTGCAGATCCCTTTAAGGCGTCCTTCACAAATTCTCCCTTTGATGGGTCAGCTTTGTTTGGCCCTCAAGTGAAGAAACTTTGACCAGGTGTGAGCAGGACGGCAAGACTCTTTCTGCCGTGGAGTCCGTTTTCCACCCCTTCTAGACCTTACCCCAAAGGACAGAAGGGTGGCAAAATGTGGTTCCATAAATCCCAAGGAGTCACGCTGGATTCACGTGGTCAGTTTACCCCTAGAGGCAGAGGGGCAACAACAACAGGCGCGCTCTAGAGGCAGAGGGGTCCAAAACCAGGAAACAGAGAGCCTCTCTCTGACAAGCCCTTTCAGCATCCCTGAGATGTTGCCCGGCTTTCCCTCCTTGGAGGCAGTCGGGAAGATTATCACTGTACCCAGAAGCCTGGCACTCCTCACTCAAGACAGATGGGTACAGTCGATCATATCCAAGGGTTACATAATTCCTTTCGAGGAAAGTCCTTTCTACCCCTCAAATTCCCTTCCAGATGTACCACCGGTCTAAGGGAAATTGCAGAGTTAGAAGTCTCAAAACTACTGCAAAAAGAGCCATTCAGCCAGTTACAACAGACCATTCAGAGCCGGAATCTACTCAAGGTTCTTTTGGTCCCCAAAAGACGAGAGACTGGAGACCAATATTGGATCTCAGCAGACTCAACAAGTCTGTGAGGAAGACAAGATTCGAATGGTCACTCTTCAGTCAATTCTGCCCTTCTTACAGAAGGACAACTGGATGTGCTCAATAGATCTTCAGGATGCACTATCACATCAAAATTCACAGGCGCTCCAGGAGATTTCTCCGCTTCGGCTGGGGTCAAGTCATTTCCAGTTCAGAGCCCTGCCCTTTGGTCTCACCACAGCCCCAGAGTGTTCACCAAATGCATGGCAGTGGTCACGGCTCACCTGAGGCGTCAAGGATTCCAGGTGTTTCCGTATCTCGGCGACTGGCTCCTGTCAGCCACCACCAGGCATCAGCTTATTCAAGCCAGGGATTACACAATAAATCTTTGTTCTGATGTGGGCATCTCGATCAACTTGAAAAGTCATCCTTATTGCCCTGCCAGTCTATTACTTTCATAGGCAAACTTAAACACTGTTCGGATGTCAGCTACCCTTACAGATCAAAGAGTTTCAGACATTCAAAGTCATGTCAGGATCATTCTAGCCAACAAGAAAGTACAGGCCAGAATGGTTCTAAAGGTATTAGGCCTCATGGCTGCGGCCATTACTGTTCTTCCCCTGGCTCGCTTCTACATGCGCCTTCTTCAGTGGATGCTGTTCACACAGTGGTCGTACCAACAACTTCCAATGCATCACCAGATTCTGGTGACACAGACTTGCAAAGATCATCTTGCTTGGTGGATCATATCTCCCCAGGTTCACCAAGGCAGACACTTTGTACCCCCATCCCGGTAGCCACTGTCACCATGGATGCCTCCCTGATCGGGTGGGGGGTCATTATCAGGGCAGGATGGTTCATGGGGCGTGGCAGCCGTTCGAGTACCACCTGCACATAAATGTCCTGGAGATGAGAGCAGTGCTTTTAACGTTGCAAGCCCTCAGCGACTTTCTTCCCATAGGGACAATTGCAGTCCACACAGACAACATGTCTGTAGTTTGGTATATCAACAAACAGGGCGGAACCAAGTCCTACCCTTGTGTCGAGAAGCGCTCAGACTATGGCAATGGGCAATCTCCTCTCATCGGTTTCTGGTAGCAGCGCATATCCTGGGAAAACCAACATTGTAGCCCACAGATTGAGCAGAGCTATTCTCTTGCCTCTCGAGTGGTCTCCCATGCAATCGATTGCGCAAGAGATTTTTCTGGAATGGGGTGCGTCCATGTTGCGATCTTTTAGCTACTCCCCAAAACAGCAAATGCCCAGACTTCTTCTCTCTCTTCCCTCTTCCAGGCCATCCCCCCAGAGACGCTCTGACCCAGGATTGGCCCCAGGGACTTCTTTATGCCTTCCCTCCATTTCCTCTGATCCCTCAAGTTATCCAGCACGCAACGTTTGAGAGCCAAATTGATTCTCATTACTCCTTACTGGCCTCGACAAGTTTGGTTCCGTTCCTCCATCGTCACCTTTTGGTGCAGCGTGGCATCTGGACCCAGTGCCAGATCTTCTGATTCACCAATCCGGTCAGCTGCACCGGTCTATCCCTTCTCTCAACCTCACAGCATGGTTGCTCCACTTCCTTCCTTAGCCAGGCTTCCTTTGATCTCTAACCCTGTTAGAGACATCATAGTAGCTTCTTTAAAATCCTCTACCAGGAGGATTTATGCAAGCAAATGGAAGCGTTTCTCTTATTGGGCTAAGGCCAAGAATATTGATCCTTTCTCTGCCCGTGTTCAGGCAGTCCTGGACTTCTTAGCAGAGATTTTTCATGCAGGCTCCTCTTCTTCCACAGTCAGAGTTCAATTGGCTGCTATCTCGAACTTTCATGTCGGGATTGCAGATCACAATATTATGTTCCATAGGCTCTGCAGTGCCTTCTTGAAAGGAATTTTCCTGCTAAAGCCTCCAATCAGGAATCCTCCTCCTCAATGGGATCTAAATTTAGTGCTGACATCCTTGATTCTTCCCCCCTTTGAGCCAGCTGTTTCTTGTTCCCTGAAATTTCTTTCTTGGAAAACTTTATTCCTAGTAGCTATTACATCGGCCAGGAGAGTGTCTGAACTTCATGCTCTATCGGTTCGACCCCCCTATTTGGTTTTTCACAAAGACAGAGTATCATTGAGAACTAATCCGACCTTTTTGCCTAAGGTCGCCTCAAAGTCTAATTTGAATCAATCCATTGATCTCCCTGTATTTTTCCCAAACTATTCAGACAGAGCCGAACAAAACTACATTATCTTGATGTCCACCGTCAACTCAGATATTATTTGGACAGAACAAAAATTTAGGAAATCTGATCAACTTTTTGTTTCCTATGCGGATAATAAGAAAGGCCTTCCTGTCTCTAAAGTGACCTTGTCTAGATGGCTTTCTTCGATCATCTCTGAAATTTATCTGCTCAGGGGAAACAGCTGTGCTCAAAACCTAAAGCACATTCAACTAGGAGCTTAGCTACTTCTACAGCCTTTCAAGCTAGACTTCCTTTAGGCACTATTTGTGCAGCGGCCACTTGGGCCACTCCTCATACTTTTGTTTCCCATTACAAATTGGACTTGGCCTCCAGGGACAGAGCCAGTTTTGGCTCTACAGTCCTCAAGAGTCTGTTCCATTGAGCCACCCAGGATAGAGGTGCTAGGGGCGGTCCCATCAAGCAGAATGAAGGCGAGATTGACAACTTAACATTAAGAAGTTATGTACCTACCATAACGTTCCATGTTAGTTGTCTTCTCTCGCCTTCTTTCTTGACCCTCCTCCTTCCCCCAGGCCTGGACAGACCTTCCTATAAGAAATTATTATGCTGAAGACCATTCAGACCTGGTCCTTCTTCCATCCTGTAAGTTTTCTTTCTTCCTTTTGGAAGTGTTTTTATGCTTGGTGCTATTGCCCTTTGTCATCAAACGAGATCTGGGTACTTACCGCCTTGCATCATGGGATATGGGGCTGCCTCGAGCTGGTAAAAGTGACTCTCGAGCTTAGCAAGTGCCGAGTCGGAGCCGAGGATCGGCTCCGAACCCATCAAGCAAGAAAGAAGGCGAGAGAAGACAACTAACATGGAACGTTATGGTAGGTACATAACTTCTTATTTTGCAACTCAGTTTTCACTATGCTGTATTTACATATATTGCTTTATTATTTATATAGTTGCTGTATTATTTCTGTCTTTTGTTGTTGCCTGCACTGTTGTTTCCATGACTCCCTCCCAAGTGTTCTTGTAGTCTTAAAATTGGTAGCTATAGATTTTCCCGCCCCTGCTGTAAATCTAATCTTGGTCACTGATCCGGGTCCAATCCCATTTGATCACTCAACACAGTGCAGTGAGATTATTTGGGCAGGACTACCCCCTTACTTCTTTGACTTTGAATGCTTCTGTTTCCTCCCTCTCCACTTAAAAAAATTCTACACTTTATTCATCTGCTTTTACTGTAATTGTGTTCTTCATACTTTATTACCTTATTTTTTGCTGTGTGTTCTTAAGTGTTCGAGTGCTTCAATTCTGCTGCAATTAATACTGCTTGTAGTAGCCTATTTAAATGTATCTGTTATTCTAAGCATTTTAAGCTTTGGACTTAGCAGTTGCGCATCAGGCGAGTTACTTTTCATTTAAGAATGTTCTTTTGGTCTACACTCTTGTGGACAAATCCTTAACAAAGCCTTCTCTCCATAATGTCCTGCATACCATTATTACAATCCCTTTGTGTTCTGACTGTGTGTGCTTCTCAAACAATCTGGAAATATAGAGCTGATAAGTATATTTTTTGGCACTTTTTAACTGTTCAGAGTTCTGCACTGTCTTAATTTTTGCTTAACTGAATTATTTATTTATTTGCTGACATTGTTTTCTGATACTCTAAGTGCCTCCATTTTGATGTTTTCGTAATTTACTGATTTCTGTACTTGTTTTAGTTGTTTTTTAATTTAATTGCATTTATTTAAACTGTATTTGCTTTAATATTGCTACATACTCGTGTGTTAGCTTTCACTGCATTTGAATTGTTTTTACTGCTGTTTTAGCTGCTTTTCTATAAAAAACAAACAGACAAAAAAAGTTCTAAGCTTGTTTTCTGCCTTCCCTATAACTAGTCTAGTCCAGATACAGATTTGCTGTATCCAGGACTGTTTGTAAGCTTCTGAACTCCCCAAGCCTTTCTTTGTTGGAGGGAAGCCTTTTAGCTTATCAGTGGGAGTGATAAGCACTAGGCAGCCATCCTTGGAACCGAGCCGGACAATATCAAGCTCGTGTCAGCCAAAAACTCTCGAGCCAAGGTCCTACCCAGAATGCTCTACTCCTTGTTACCCCTGATCACGTTTGCCGCATTGCTGAACAGCCATGTCAAGCCACTCTCTCAGCTGTCTGTTTTGACAGTTTATATATTATTACTCTAAAAATTTTCTCAAAAGTTTATTCTAATATTTTCCTACCCTATTGCACATTAGACTCTCTCCCTTTAGTCTTTTCTTACCTTGTGGTAATTCTCCATTACCATCATTGGTAATCTTTCCTTTTCTCTTTTTACCATTTTATTGGGTAGCCGTTATTCTTCCTTTTGCTACTGTGCTTTTTCTCCACAACAGCTATGTTTGATAAGAAAAGTTCCATTGGTTTCAAGCAGTGCAAGGATTGCGGCCATAAGTTACCGCTTTCCAATGGCCATGACTTGTGTCTACTGTCTTAATGTCTCCCACTTGACTGTAGATCCTCCGTGTGGGATCTGTAAAAACCTGTCTACCAGGACTCTCAACGAGAGGAAGAATACGTTAATTTTGAAAGGTCTCCTCATGTCACCTTTCTCTGAGGATATTTCTGGGTCGGAGGGCTCACCCCCTCCTGTTAAACCCACAAAGAGGCATTCTTCCTCTTCTTCATCAAAGTCACTCCCTTGTTCTCCCTCTGGAGATTGTAGGGACTTGACTCACAAGAAGGTGAAGCTGATTATTACTCTGGCTCTGCCACCTGTGACCCTGCCGGCTCCAGGCTTGGCACCCCCCCAAATGATCTTGACTACAGCCATGTCTCCTTTATCAATATTGGCACCAGAGTTCCCGGTGCAGACAACTATGGTTCTAAAAGTTCTGTCGCAACCCCTAACAGCATCATCAATACAGGTTCAGTCCCTTTCGGCACTGTTGGTATAGTCACCTTCAGCTCCAAGTATGACTCTTCTGTACTCCACGGTGCAGACCCTTTTGGCACCAACATGTACTTTGGTGCAGTCCTTCTCAGCACCATCCTTATTGTCAGTGCAGACACTTTCCACTACGGCACCGTACCCTTCGGGGCAGACCTTTGCCTTTATGGTGCAGAAACCTTCAACTACCATGGCACCAACATCTTCAGTGCAGACTTTTTCCACACCATTTTCTTCGGTGCAGACTTCCTCAATTCCAAGCTCTGCACCTATTGAACTAGCAAGGACCAAATATTCCCCTTCACTGGATCCTTTTGCAAGAAGTCAGTATAGTCATTTCCTGGAAAGGCTAGAATCACCATCAGCCTTCTCCATGAGGTCAACCAAGAGTCTTTCTGAGCAGGATGTGTTGCAGCTTGTTGACCAGTTGCTTGTGGCCAGAGGTCTCTCCCAACTGTCGAAAACCACGTTCTGTCATTCAGGTAAGAGTATCTTGCCTCAAACCCCTACGTATACTCTTCCTTTGACTTCTACTCAAGTCTCGAAGCCTATTACTCTGACAGCAACTTCCCTCCCTCCTACTCCAATAGTGGATCTCACTTTGGAACCAGAGTCTTCCTTGTGACCCTTGGTGCACTGGGCATTGGGCTGTTCTCAGGCCAGTGGCTGTGCCATTGGGGAGGGCATTCCTGGCTTCCAGGGATGCACTCTCTCTCTCTCTTACGATTCACGGTCCTCTTGAAATTCCTGGTCTGGGGCGGGTTTGTAGGGGCGAGATTGTCTTGCTCAGTTCCCGGGCTCCCTTCCTTCCTTGGGTGGGTAAGCCTTCCAGGCCATAGAGCAGGCACTTGCCTGCACTAGCAAAGCTCATTTGTCGGAGTCCTCACCCCCCCCTCTGTGCCGCAAGTGCCACAAGCCTCAACCCCCAGACACTGGGCACAAGAGTTTCAGTTCTCTCCTCCTCAGGAGACCCCCTCTTTGCAGTCTTCCCCAGAACCTCCCACTGAGGAAGCACCCTGCAAAGCATCACACAAGAGGAAACACATGGACACTCCACTTAGGACTCATTGACTGAAGATATGGATTTTGATGACGGGGAAGGGTCCCCACGGTCATCCTCTGATGAGGTGTCCTTTGGTGACATCCTCGAGATCCTTAGAGGGGTGACTGGAATCCCTCTAAACCTTCCTCTGAGGAATCCATATTCCTGCAAGCTTTTTGTGCTCGGCCCCCTATCTCCTGGCTCATCCCACCTGCCAATGAGCTTGTCTAGCTCATTGTGCAGCACGCATGGAAGGCACCTGATGCCATTGAAGCAATACCTAAGAGGCCAGACAAGATATTATCGCCCCATGCAGAACACCCCCACTGGTCCCGTGGTCTCCCAGTAGACACTATGGTGGTGGCAGCTGCTACTAAGAAAGATTTGGAAGAAGAGAGCAAAACTGTCCATCCACCCAACAAGGAGTCCCAGGCGATTGACAGATTAGGGAAGCATCTGTTTGCTTCATCGACCTTCGCCGTAAGGTCTTTGAATTATTTGGCACATTTTACCAGGCTTCATCGAGATCTTATCAACCAGCTCTCTGAAACCTTGGCAGGATCTGTTTCTGATGAAGTCTGTGATGATGTGGCTTCTCAGATAGCCACCCTAGAGTCCATTTCCAACTCTTCAATGCATCTTATTTCTCATGTAATGGAAGGGGTGGCTAGACCAGCAGGCGCAGGTATAGTCACCAGATGACATGCTTGGATGTGCCTTTGTGACTTTGCGGACTCCTTTAAGGCTTCCTTCATGAATGCCCCCATAGAGGCTGCTTCTTTGTTTGGTCCTAAAGTCAATGATATGCTGGCAAGGTGTGAACAAGATGGCAAGACCTTGCCTGCCGTTGCTGTCAGACACTCCACACCTCAGCGATGATATTCCAGAAATCAGAGGAGGGGAAAGATTTGGCACAAGAAATCACAGGGTGCTTTCCAGGATACATGTGATGAGTTTTCCCCTAGAGGCAGAGGGGGGAACTCCAATGGAAGACGCCCCTTTCAGGGCAGAGGTGGTCCATAAAACCAGGGTTCTAGAGATTCTTTGGCCAACCCTATCAGCACTCCTGAAGTGTTGCCCGACTGCTCACCTCTGGAAGTGGTTGAGGGTCATTTCTCCTTGTACCCTGCTGCCTGGCAAAAGATAACCGACTCTTGGGTACAACGGATTATATCTAGAGGATATCACATCCCCTTCCATCTTTGCCCAGTCTCATCAAGAGTGTTACCTGCCGTTCCACCCAGTCAAAGGGAAACAGCAGCACACTAAATCAAAAAGGTGCTACAAAAAAAGTCATCCACATGGTTCCCCAGACCAGATATGATCTGGATTTTACTCAAGGTTATTTTTAGTGCCAAAAAAGACAGGGGACTAGAGGCCAGTTCTGGATCTCAGTACACTAAACAAATTTGTAAAAACAGAGAAAATCCAGATGGTGTCATTTCAGTCTATCATTCCTCTTCTGGAAGAAAACGATTGGATGTGCTCTGTAGATCTTCAAGATGCGTATTACCACATAAAGATGGACAAACACTCAAGAAGATATTTCCGCTTCCGTATAGGAGCCAGTCACTACCAGTTTTGAGCCCTACCCTTTGGTCTCTCTACAGCCCCCAGAGTGTACACAAAATGCATGGCAGTGGTTATCGCTCACTTACGACTTCAAGGATTCCAGGGGTTTTCATATCTAGACGACTGGCTCCTTACCTCCCCCACCAAGCTTCTACTGGAAGAAGCCTTGCAGTATACTCTCTTAACAGCTTGATGCCTGGGAATCACTGTAAACTGGGAGAACTCCAACACAACCCCAACTCGGTCTTTGAATTCATAGGGGTACTGTTGGACACAAGAAATTACACAGCATCCCTTCCAGAATACAGACTTCATAGAATAAGACAAGTTCAGCTGTTGCTTTGTCACTACAAATCCCCAGTTTGATCTGTACTTCAGCTATTGGGGTCAATGGCAGCTTCAATCACCATTGTTCCCCTAGCCAGATTCCACATGAGACTTCTTCACTGGCTTCTTCTCACTCAGTGGTACCCTCTACAACATCCTTTGTCTTGTTAAATAAGTGTGACTCAGAGATGCAAACAAGATTTACTCTGGTGGACATCTCGAAATCCCCAACAATGGTCTCGCCCTTTCACCCCCCCATCTACCGATAGCCTTGGTGACCACGGATGCCTCCCTGATGGGGTGGGGGAGCTATGTCAGGGAAACTCAGTCCAAGACACCTGGTCAGAGACAGAGGCCCTTTTGCATATCAATGTCCTGGAACTGAAGGCGGTGCTGCTAGTGTTGCAAGCATTTCACTTTATCCTTCTGTCAGCAACATGTCAGTGGTCTGGTACATCAACAAACAAGGGGGCACCAGATCTTACCCGTTATGCTGAAAGGGCCTTGAGAATATGGCAATGGGCGATAGCTCACAACCACTTTCTGATTGCAAAGCACATTTCCGGGAGCTCCAGAGTGATAGCGTACAAATTGAGCAGGTGCATTCTACAGCCTCACGAGTGGTCCCTTAATCCTCTGATAGCGGCACAAATCTTTCACCGCTGGGGCCAGCCTTGCTGCGACCTATTTGCCTCCCCAACCAACTACAAGTGCAGCAACTACTTTGACCTGATCCCCCCTTGGGGACAGTCACCAAGGGATGGTCTAGTCCACACTTGGCCCTCAGGTCTTCTTTATGCTTATCCACCTCTTCCCCTCATCTCCCAATTTCTAAAGAAAGCACGGCAGTTGAAGATCAAAGTGATCCTCATTGCTCCATATTGGCCTCGACAAGTCTGGTTTCCCTTCCTCTGGCCTCACCTGCTAGATCAATGATGGCTCCTCAATCCATCACCAACATTTATCTCCCATCCGCAGGGTCTGATTCACCCCAATCTAACAACCCTGAAACTGACAGTTTGGTTTCTCTACTTCCTATGATTGCCAGGCATGAAAACCTTTCATCCCATGTGAGCAATATTCTTATTGCATCTCATAAATCATCCACCAGACTAATCTATCTTAACAAATGGAAGAGGTTCTCTCTATGGGCAGCAGATAAGCAAATAGACCCCTTGTCACCCCAGTCTCGGTTGTATTAGATTACTTATCACATCTTTTCCACTCTGGGGTGTCTGCCTCTACTATCCTTGTACATTTAGCTGCCATCTCAAATTTTCATATTGGTTTTCAAGATTCTTTACTTATGTCACACAGACTCTGTAAGACTTTCTTGAAAGGAGTTATCCACCTAAAACCTCCCTTCAGAGAACCCGTATAACCTTGGGATTTGGCTTTGGTTCTGAAAGCTTTAACAGCTCCACCCTTTGAACCTGCGTCCTCTTGTGATGTAAGATATCTGTCTTGGAAAACTTTGTTTCTGATTGCAATCACATCGGCCAGATGATTGTCAGAACTTCAGGCCTTATGCATCAAGCCTCCTTATCTTATCTTCCATAAGGCTAGGGTATCACTGAGAACCAGTTCTCCCTTTTTACCAAACGTGGTGTCAGAATGATCTATCAACCAATCTGTTGATCTCCCAGTGTTCTTTCCTAACCATTCTAACAAGGGAGAGTATTGCTTACACTCCTTGGATGTTCATAGACAAATACGATTTTATCTGGACAGAACAAAATCTACCCGTAAATCAGACCAACTGTTTCTGGCTTTTTCTGGTCCTAGATGGGGTCATCCTGTATCAAAAGTTACATTGGCTTCATGATGGAAAAACTGTGTCATCTTTATCTACAAAAAAAAAAAAAAAAAACAATCTCACCTTGCCTCATAGAGTCAAAGCCCATTCTACAAGACCTGTGGCAACTTCAGCAGCTTTCTATGCTAAGGCTTCACTCAATGATATTTGCTCAGCTGCAACTTGGGCTAAACCTCATACATTTATTCTTCATTACAAATTGGACTTGGCCTCCAGAGGTAGAGCTTCCTTTGGTTCCATGGTACTCAGGAATGTCCTTTCATGAAGGCCACCCAGGAATGCAGGTAGCTGGGGACTCTGTCCCATCAGTAAGGAATGAACGAAGATTAACAACATCAAATAAAGAAGTTATGTCTTACCATAACGCTCCTGTGTTGTTGATCTTTGTTCATTCATTACTTCCTACCCTCCCTTCCCCATCAGGAGGCTCTTGGTTGATCTCATGTACTCCTTTCTGGTAGGTCTGTTACGACCAGAGGTAGGCTCTTCTTTTATCTATCAACTTGCAAACTCGATCTGAGGTAACAGGGAGGAGAGCATTCTGGGTAAGACCTTGGCTCAAGAGTTTTTGGCTGATGCGAGCTTGATATTGGCCGGCTCGGTTCCGAGGATGGAACTGATAACCCATCAGTAATGAATGAAAGAAGATCAACAACACAGATAGAACTTTATGGTAAGACATAACTTATTTTTATTGGCCATTTGGGCAGTTTTTCCATCCCTTTCAACTTTTTGGTTTAAAAGCCTGCATTTGCACTTGTTTCCCACCTTTCCTGTAACTAGTCTAGTCCAGATTCAGATTTTGTGTATCCAGGACTGTTTGTAAGCTTCTGAGCCCCCCAAGCCTTTCTGTGTTGGAGGGAAGCCCTCTACTTATCAGTGGGAGTGGTAAGCACTAGGTAGCCTATCTACCACAAGAGGAGTGGTTTCTGGCCCAGAAATTGTAGTTTATTGGCTGTTTGGGCAGTTTCTCCTTCTGTTTCAACTTTCTGGTTTAAAAGACTGCGTTTACATGGGTTTGCACTTGTTTAATTTTGGGGGATCCAGTTTTGGTGTCCTGCAGACTGCAAGAGCATCAGGAAGGAGAAAGAGATACTTTAAGTGCCTCGATTTTAAATTTTTCCCTAATTTACTGTTTTCTGCATTTATTTTTTGTTTTTTAATTTAATTGCATTTATTTAAACTGCATTTTCTTTAATATTGCTACACATTCAAGTGTGCTAGCTTGCACTGCATTTGAAATGTTTTCACTGCTGCTTTAGCTGCTTTTCTGTAAAAAAAAAAAAAATCTAAGCTTGTTTCCCACCTTTCCTGTAACTATTCTAGTCCAGATATAGATTTGCTACATCCAGGACTGTTTGTAAGCTTCTGAGCTCCCCCAAGACTTTCTGTGTTTGAGGGAAGCCTTCTACGTTATCAGTGAGAGTGGTAAGCAGTAGGTAGCCTACCTACCACAAGAGGAGTGGTTTCTGGCCCAGTAATTGTAGTTTTGTGGCCATTTGGGTAGTTTTTCTATTCCTTTCAACTTTCTGGTTTAAAAGCCCACATTTGCGCGGGTTTGCACTTGTTTAAGTTCCACACAGCGGCGCCGAGCTGAGGTAAACTATTACTGCTGCCAGAAAGTCTGCTCTTCAGTTGTTCCCTTAGATCTTGCTAGTTCTCTCTCTCTCTCTTGCTCTTCAAATAGCTTAATTGCTTTGCACTTTAATATGTTTTTGTAGCAATTATTATAGCACACCTAAGTGCCATCAGCACTAGATGATCTTCATGGAAATAGCTCCAGTACTTAGTAGTTATGACCACCCCTCCTGGCATGATTAAAGGGAAGTTTCCTGTGCTTTCTCCTATTAACCTGGTGCACTTAGGCATTCTGAGACAGTGTAGCAACTGCCTCATGTACACAGACAACCCTCTCCTCTTACCTTCCAACACTCAGACTTGTGACAGATGCACTTATATCACCAAACTGGAAGCTATGCACTCTCCAGCCAAGACCAGACTAGCTGTTAAAGAGGAGAAGGTCAACACCTGCACTATACTACATGGAACACATAGCTATCCAGAATACACACCATCACAGCTCTCACATAAAAAACAAACCACACACCCACCTTCGTGGAGGATCTCAATAGAAATTTACCCAAACAGCAGAGACCTCCAAGACAGAAATGCACTCGACCACCACAACACAGCACAAGCCACAGGACACATAGCTCACCTCCACAGTGTGCCCCTCACCCTAAGCCCCTAAGGCTAAACACCTTGCCCAATACAATAATCATAGGTGACTCAGTAGTGAGGCACACAGATGTCCCACTCGCCAGGTTGAATAAGGAGAAGGTAACAGTCAGCTGTCTATCAGGTGCCAGAATCCGACACATAGCACACGCACTCACGGCACTCCACAACAAGTACAAGTATGACTCTGTCATTGTCCATGTGGGTGTGAATAACCTGAGATGCACCTCCCAGGACTACATGAAAAGAGACATGGTGGTGCTCTTGGAATACGTGGCCCAGGCAGGTATGACCCTAGCCCTGAGCAGTATCCCACTGTTACCCAGAATTATACTGCAGTACAAAGAAAAAATGATTTACTTCAACAATTGGCTAAGTTTCTGGTATCATTCTAAGGGGATCCAGTATCTGTCTGCTTGGGATGACATGACTGACAAACCTCGATGCTTTGCCAGAGATGGCCTGCACCTGTCACCCCTGGGTTTCTGGGTACTGGCTAAGGTTTTTCCCACCCCTATAGTGCCTTTTTAGGCAGTGTTCCAAAGACCAAATTACCACTGTAACAGATATAAATAAATAAATGCAGTCCGAGGGTCATGCTGCTCAATACTAGAAGTCTAAATCTCAAAATGCACTCATTGGAAGCACTCCTGAAAATGGAGAACATCGACATTTGTGCTGTAATGGAGACCTGGTTTAAAGCAGCAGAAAGCACTACCAGGCTATAACTCTTGCCACACCTTTCGGCCCCAAAACATGGACCGAAGCTCCAAAAGCAGTGGTGTCTCCATATTCATAAAGGATATGCACATCTCCAGACTAGTAGCCCAGCATAACGCATCTGAGATACCTCAGGTACAACTAACATTGATAATACGACGATCCAGATCATAGCCTGCTATAGGTCCCCAACCATGTCCCTAGACTCTCACTCCACGTTCCTAAGCACCCTGGAATCTATCAAGGTCCAACACTTTCATACTAGGAGACTAAACTACCCCTCCATCAAATGGGAAAACTACTCAAGCACCAATGCACTGGCCTAACGCTTCCTGGAATTCATCATTTCCAATCCCCTGGACCAGCTCATTCTGACCCCCACTAGAGGAAGCAACATCCTTAACCTGGTTATTACTAACATGGGCGACTGTTGCTGTACACCAATAGTCAATCCCTCCCTGGTCAGATCTGACCATAAACTAATCACCATGGAAATCCACATCTCACCCACACTGCCCGCATAGGTAACCACCTTGAAAAACTTCTCCAAAGCTGATTTTGGGCTCCTAAAAACAGTGGTGGCTAACTTCACAGCACCCTTGCCAATGGAAAATAACTGCATGACTGCCAAATCATACACCAGTGCACTGTAGGAACATGTACATAAATGCATGGAACTAGCCACACCCAACAGAACCAAGATGCTCTCCTCCAAATAAACTCTACAACAGAAGGAAGAAAATGTTGCAGAATGAAAAAATGTTGCAGAAAAAGGTGAAGTCCCAAGACTGGAAAAACTCCCTTATTAGCCTCAACAAAAAGTTGAGATCCCTCATCAAAACCTCCAAAGCCAGCTATGACGGCAGAATGTGGCAGACACTAAAAACAATCACAAAGCCTTCTGTAGTTATATCAAGAACCTCCATGGTAATTCCCCCGATTTGCTCTGAGTTACTGCACAATGGTAACTCATATGCTGAGCCAACAGAAATTGCCAACATACTGGCTGAAAGATGCAGTGCCAACCTTACCCCTCCCCCCAAAGGACCAGTCACAATATCGGAAGAATGCCAAGCACCCAGTATTACTGCACCACAGGTTAAAGCTGCATTGTCCAAGGCCAAGAATACAGCTTCCATGGGACCAAATAATATCCCTGGCTGTGTTCTACATGAACTACAAAGCGAACTGGCACCACATCCATGTGCCCTGTTCAGCCATGGCCTTACCTCAGGCTTTGTCCCTACCGAATGGCGCACTGTTATAGTCATCCTTCTCCATAAAGGGGGAGCAACTACAGACCCTGGGAATTATCGCCCCATTTACCTGATGAGTTGATATGTAAACCTATGGAGCGCATCATCAAAGACCTGATTAACAAAGATATAGGAAATCTCCAAACTCTGGACCCCATGCAGTTTGGCTTTGTGAAAGGAAGATCATGCCTGCTCAACCTGGTTGACTTCTTTGAGACAGTCACCAGGGCTGTCGATGTAAGTAAGGCAGTGCATACAGCCTACCTCGATCTGGCCAAGGCCTTTGATACCATTCCTCACTCGGGAATTATTGATAAACTCACCAAACTAGGCATCAACCCCTATATCACTATGTGGGTTGCAAATTGGCTCACAGATAGAGCACACAGTGTGAAAGAAGTGAACTCCAAGTCAGACTGCCAACCAGTCACGAGTGGAGTCCCACAGAGATTGGTCCTGGGTCTTCTCCTGTCTGGCATCTACTTCTCAGAAGTCTAGGCCAACACAAAGGGACTCTGGCTGAACAAGTTCACAGATGATTGCAAGCTGGGAGCAATTATTAACTCCCCAAGTGATGCAGACATCCTACAGAAAGGCCGAACTGAGACCAATGACTGGTGTCGAAACCATGGCCTTAAGCTTAATACCAAAAAATGCTTTGTCATCCCCATTGGTAAAAACTCAGTTCCCATTAATTACCACATCGATGGGAGCCCACTGAACACTGAAGGCATTATAAGAGATCTGGGGATGCAGGTTGACAGCAACCTCTCCTTCGACTTCCACTTTGCCACTGTGATCAGAAAGTCCTTCTATGTGGCATATTTCATTACCAAGGGATTTTGCATCCAAGAAGAAAGATGTCATCATCTCTCTGTACTCTTCCCTCATTAGACCAATCATCGAGTATAAATCGCCATTTGGCTTGTACCTAACTAGACACCTGCAATAGCTGGAGAGGCCACAGAAGTACCTCACGAAGTGGATCCTAGGCATTAAACACATGTCCTGCATGGACAGACTCAAAAGATTCCAGCTATTCTCTGTCTCATATCACCTACTTAGAGGCGATCTCTGTTTGACTTGCAAAGTCATGTTTGACCCAACTCTGTTAGAAATGCTACATCTAAAAAAATCCCAGTCCCTCCACACCACATGCTCCAAAGACCTCAGCCTCATTACCACAATCAACCGAACATGCTAGAGGGACAGGTTCCTCACCCAGAGACTGCCCGTGTTCTGGTATAGACTTCCCATGCATGTCAAGCAGAGCTCCTCACTGTCCCTCTTCAGGAGAAATCTTGATGAGTGGATGGGTAATAGAAAGTCCACCCTGGGGATCACTCCAGTGGCTCTACTTGATAGAGGCACTAAGAACTAACATCGGGTGGCACAATGCCAGTGCACTTCTGTGGGCTAGGCTTGTAAAGGCTCCACGGCCATTAGCCTAGTACACACCTATGACCCTATATATATATATATATATATATATATATATATATATATATATATATATATATATATATATATGCATATATATGTATCTGTGTGTGTGTGTGTGTACATAAAAAGTGTACACACCCCTGTTAAAATGCCAGTTTTTTGTGATATAAAAAAATGAGACCACAATAAATAATTTCAAAATCTTTCCCATCTTTATTGTGACCTATAACCTGTACAACTCAATTAAAAAACAAACAAATCTGTTAGAGGAAAATATAAAAAATAAAAAACATACAATAAGCTGGTTGCATAAGTGTGCACACCCTTAAACTAATACTTTGTTGAAGCAACTTTTGACTTAATTACAGCATTCAGTCTTCTTGGGCACCCACCTGCCATCAATTAATGAGACTCTGATTAACCCCAAATAACGTTTTCTACATATGTTTTCTTAATTGTTTGTTTGTATAGTTGATTCTGTATTAAACATATTTCAGTCTGCTAAGAAACTGTTGAAGCATACTTGTGTGGTAGTAGAAGCAGTAACTTAATGAAGATCAGGAATTATTGGGCCAATCCAGCCCTTGCCATCAATATATTGCATTTGAATAATGGCTCAAGAAATAGAAGGTTGTGACTGTGGGGAAGGAATAGAAAGAATTGCAGTTCATAGAATCATTGTTGCTGCGTTGTGGGCAAGTCACTATGGCAGCATGATTGGATGGAAATTGGGAGGGAAGATGATGGCTAGTGTTTGTAATGGTATGGTTTACTGGCCATGCTAGTGCAAAGTGGGGCACATGAAAGCATGTAAACATAGCCAGACCTTTACTGATATACAGTCCTTGGGATATGGGTGATCAGTGAATGTTGGGAACTGAAATCCAGTCCTAGAGTGTTATGGTACAGATTTTCATGTTCCATGAATATCAGCACCTAAATAAGAAAAGTGGTCAGAATTTCAAATTGAAGACATTGTGGGAATCGGATATCAGATGTCAAGGACATCTATGTAAAACAATATTACACAATGACAAGGCCTGTCAATATCCTAGACTTATATGTAGTATTACTTTTATGTAATATCAGTATTATGTGTATATATGTATGTGTGTGTGTGTGTGTGTGTGTATGTGTGTGTGTGTGTGTGTGTCTCATCAAACATCAAATGCTCATGAGAGTGAACACAGAAAGAATTATTTTAGATTGAATCTTAAGTGATAGAAATTAACAAAAACTAAAACACCCATCACCCCCTAAATAAACACAAAACTGAATGCAGGTTTAAGCTGGTAAAACAATATTACACAATGACAAGGCCTGTCAATATCCTAGACTTATATGTAGTATTACTTTTATGTAATATCAGTATTATGTGTATATATGTATGTGTGTGTGTGTGTGTGTGTGTGTGTGTGTGTGTGTGTGTGTGTCATCAAACATCGAATGCTCATGAGAGTGAACACAGAAAGAATTATTTTAGATTGAATCTTAAGTGATAGAAATTAACAAAAACTAAAACACCCCTCACCCCCTAAATAAACACAAAACTGGATGCAGGTTTAAGCTAAACTCTGGCTACCTCAGAAATGTCTGGGAGCATTCTTTGTACAGAAAGTGAGGAGAGTGGATGGCCCAAAATACCCACTGTGGACATTTGTGCAAAACTGCATCTGCACCTTATACATAAATGTGACAGGTATGTTTATTAAACTGAAGTAGTCACAAACAGATGAAATGGAAACATGAAGACTACTAAAAATATGGCTTTCATTCACATACCTATTTATATTTTGTGAGCAGAATTTTAATACCTAGATGGGTGTACTGTATAACTCTGTATTTATCTTTCCATTTTTTTTTCAGAAGCATGACTATAAAACAGAGCAGGCCATTACATTCTGGTCAGAGAACATCCAGAAAGTTACGGTGAGCTATTCAACATCTTATACCATGTATTGTATATAAATTTCATCAAAGTAAATTTTAAATATACAGTACCTGAATAAAATTAATTTGTAACACATTTTCCTTCTATTTGCTGACACGCAAAACTCATGTACATGTATTTTTATCCTACCATCACTACTCTTTTCTTCTTGGTTTATCTCAAATTGTTATATTCACCCCATATGTTAAACTCAGAGTAAATATAAATGGATGTAAATTCTTTTCATGAGTTGGAAAAATCAAAAATCAAGACATTTAGCAATTATATTGTTAAAGGGAAAAATGAGACCTGCTTCGCTCATGTGAATTTGCATATGCTCCTACTATTTATTTTGATAGTTACTTTATTTTGTTTCTCCATGCCTGTTGCCCATCAAACCACTACTGGATCCTTTACTGCCAGACTGTCATGAGACTTAACTGTACTTTTAAATGGGAGCACACTTTTTCTGGCAGTTTAAAAGTTGTTTAATTGAATTTTTTTTGTGGATAAATTCTGTTTATTTTACATTTTGTGACTGGCAAAGTGGTTTAAAATGCTTTTTCTGGTGTTTTTGTGGAAAAAAATTACTTTTAAAAACTTTAAATTTTTTACCAGTTTTTGCTGCTTATTTTACCTGAGGAAGAGGCACTGCTTTTAGCTTGACCATGAAACAAACTATCAGTCCTATGGTGAGTCTTTCTTTCATCCACAGAAAGAAAAAGGTTAAGCAAATACCACAGCAGGTTAGCAATTTTCTTCATCTACAGGTGGGTGACTCTTCTGTGGCCATAGATTGTTCTTCTGACCACTCATCTTTTATCCTGGATCCCTGTGGTGTAGCACCTACAGCCACCATGGTCCAGGAGTTAGCCATGTCTTCTGTGGCTGATGGGGTCCCCTCAGTGAGCAAAGTAGAGATGCTTTTGCTGGTCCTGAGAGAGGGAACAGGGAAGACTTCCCGGTTTGGTCTGAATGTTGCGCCCATCCATAGGGAAGCTGATGTTGCTATTCATAACAGTGTTGCACCCATTTTCTTGTTTAAAAAAAAAAAAAAAAAAAAAAAAAAAAAGAAAACTAAGCATGTATCTACTCCTCCTCAAATTTCCTTTGACAGCAGTAGTTTACTGTGTCTGGCTGAGGATTCAATTCAGGCTATTGAGCCTTCTTATAAGGTGGTTACTATGAGCTGTTACAGAAGGAATTTCCAGAAACTTCACCCATTCCTCCATCATTCTGATTACTGCTTCAGTAGCCGTAGACATATGGGTTATATCATTCCAAACCATCAGGGTACCTTTCATGCACCCAAACCATCAGTCAACTTGAGTTGAGCTGTCTAAAAAGACAGGTTTGGGTGCCAAGTCCTTCTGAGTTTTCTGCCATTGAAGAGTACACTCCTCTAAGGCTCTCGAGGATTGACAGTCAGCTTGTGCTGTTCCTTTGCTGGGCAGATAAGTTGCCTTTAGTGAAAAAATTTCCATTTCAAAAAACTGTTTATTTAATAATGCTTTCCTATTTGGGACAGTTATGTTAAAACTTGGAATCTGTGTTTTAATGGACTGTCTCAAGACCATATTGCACTTTTAAAGAGAGCACTCTTTTTTTCTGTCAGTTTAAAAGTTGTTTAAATAATTGAAAACCATTCTTTCTGTTGAGAAATAGTGTTTATTTTGCATCTGATGTTCTTTTCATTCATTCCCCAGTTGATGGGTTCTGATCAGACTTGGCCACTTCTGACAGATCATCAGATCATAGAGGTCTCAAGCTCCTCCCTTTACCCATAATGCCATTCCAACCTAATGTGCCTCAGATCTCATTTGCCACCATTAGGTTTTAGATGCGGATTCCTTATCTCTCAGGCGTTTTTGGATTTTGTTTGATTCTTCTTGGCCATGAGTTAGTTTAAAATTATTTTTTGTTGTGGCTCTTCCTCCCTCCCATTTTCTGTGAGTTAGCTAGTTAGTGTAATTAATGATTTCTTTAAGCTGCTGTTTTTTTTTTGGAGGGGGGTTGTACTTCTCTCTATACCATTGCTGGTATCTGTTTGTACACTTTAAAGCACTCCTACCACTGTTAGTAGTTTTTCCACTTTTCTTTCTTACCTTTTTCTAAAAAAAAAAAAAAAGAATTTTCATAGCTTTATATAGTAGCATATTTAGAGCTGTGTTTGCTTCCTATTTGCTGACATGTCTGACAAATCCTCTGAGTTTAAAAAAATACATTTCCTGTAGACACAAACTTCAAAACTCAGATGCCCGTACAGAATACGTGTACTGTCTGGGTCCTGCACACCTTGATGTGGACTATGAGATCTGTTCTGGCTTCAACATCATAGCTTTAACAGATTGCAGAAATAAACTAGTTTTATGAGATAGCAACATCCTTGACCTGGTCATTACTAACATGGGCGACCGTTGCTCTACACCAGTAGTCAGCTCCTCCCTGATTAGATCCGACCACAAACTAATCACTTTGAAAACTCCAGCAAAGGTAGAACTTCCACTGAGTGACCTCCCAAACCTCTTGTATCAGAGGCACATGGGATATATGCAAATGACCCTTATGAACATCAGGTGTTTCAGCTAATTGGCGATTCAGAATGCCCATGACTTGTTTTGTCATTTTAATGGACAATTTCAAGCCAATAAAGCCAAACCCACTAGCTGTGGATATGCATATTTCGGCCTTGTTATGACCTCGTCAGCACAGCACAACACTCTGCTTGTGTTGTGCTGATGAGATCATAACAAGGCCGAAATATGCATATCCACTCCTAGTGGGGTTTGGCTTTATTGGCCTGAAATTGTCCATTAAAATGACGAATGTTTTTTCAGTGACATTCTCACTTATTGTTTTACAAACTAATCACCTTGGAAATCCACATCCCTTACACCCCCCCCCCCCAGCAAAGGTAACCACCATGAAAAACTTCTCCAAAGCTAACTTCAGGATCCTAAAAACAGAAGTGGCTAACTTCACGGCACACATGCAAATAGAGAATAGTTGCTTGACCGCAGAATCATACACCAATGCACTATACGAATGCGTACACAAATGCATGGATCTCACCATACCCAGTAGAACCAAGACACTCTCCTCCAAAAAAGGAAGCCAATCTGGTGGTCCCCTACCATAAACAATCTCTACAACAGGAGGAGGAAGCTGATGCAGAATAAGGTGAAGTCCCAAGACTGGAAAACCCCCTTATCTGCCTCAACAAAAAGTTGAGATCCCTCATCAAATCCTCTAAATCTAGGTATGAAAACAGAATTGCAGCAGATAGTAAAGACAACCACAAGGCCTTCTGTAGATATGTAAAGAATTTCCACGGCAATACCCAGATTTGCTCTGAGCTATTGCACAATGATACCGCCTATATCGAGCCAGCAGATATTGCCAGTATACTGGCTGACAGATTCAGTGCCAACTTTACCCCCCCAAAGGACCAATCACAATACCAGTAGATTGCCAGGCACCCAGTGCACAGGTTAAAACAGCACTGTCCAAGGCAAAGAATACAGCTTCTTTGGGACCTGACAATATCCCTGGTTGTGTTCTATATGAACTACAGAGTGAACTGGCACCTCACCTGTGTGCCCTGTTCAATCACACGCTCACCTCAAGCTTTGTCCCTGCCAAATGGCACACTGCTACAGTCATCCCTCTCCACAAAGGAGGAGCGACTACAGTCCCTGGGAACTGTCACCCCATTAGCCTGATGAGTCTGATATGCAAAGCTATGTAATGCATCATTATGGACCTAATAAACAAGGATATAGGGAATCTCCAAACTCTGGATCACACACAGTTTGGTTTTGTGAAGGGTAGATCATGCCTGCTCAACTTGGTCGACTTCTCTGAGTCAGTCACCAGAGCTGTGGATGAAGGCAAGGTGGTTCATACAGCCTACCTTGATCTGGCCAAGGCTTTTGATACCATTCCTCACTCAGGAATCATAGAAAAAAAACTCACTAAGCTTGGCATAAACCCCCTGTATCAATAGGTGGGTTGCAAACTGGCTCACAGATAGAACCCACAGTGTGAAAGTAGCTGACTCAAAGTCAGACTGATGATTAGTCATGAGTGGAGTCCCACAGTGTTTGGTCCTGGGTCCTCTCCTGTTTGGTATCTATTTCTCTGATGTCCAGGCCAACACAAAGGGATTCTGGCTGACAAAGTTCACAGACGATTGCAAGTTGGGAGCTATTATTAACTCCCCAAGTGATGCTGACATCCTACAGAATGGCCTCACTGTGGCCAACGACTGGTATCAGAACCATGGCCTTAAGCTCAATGCCAAAGAAATGTGTCTTCATCCCCTTTGGAAAAAATCCGGTTCTCATGGATTACCACATTGATGATAGTTCACTGAACACAGAAGGCATTATAAGTGATCTGGGAAGACAGTTTGACAGCAACCTCTCTTTTGATCACCACATTGCCACTGTGGTCAGAAAGCCCTTCTATGTGGCACATCTCATTACTAAGGGTTTTGCATCCAGGAAGAAAGAGGTCACTGTCTCCCTCTACTCTTCACTCATTAGGCCAGTCATTGAGTACAATGCCCCATTTGCATGTACCTCACTAGACATGTGCAACAACTGGAGAGGCCGCAAAAGTACCTTACAAAGAGGATCCTAGGCCTTAAACACTTGTCTTATATGGACAGACTCAAAAAACTCCAACTATTCTCTGTCTCAGATCACCTACTTAGAGGCTATCTCTGCTTGACTTACAAAGCCATGTCTGACCCAGCTCTATTAGAAATGCTACATCTAAAGAAATCCCAATCTCTCTGCACCACACGCCCCAGAGACCTCAACCTCATTACCACAATCAACAGAACATGCTGGAGGGACAGGTTCCTCATCCAGAGACTGCCCATGCTATGGAACAGACTTCCCATGCATGTCAAGCAGAACACCTCGCTGACCCTCTTCAAGAGAAATCTTGATAAGTGGATGGGAAACAGAAAATTCACCCCGGCGATAACTCCAGTGGCTCTACTCAACAGAGGCACTGGGAACTAAGGTCGGGTGGCACTATGCCAGGGTACTTCTATGGCTAGGTTTGTAAAGACCCCAGGGCCATTAGCCGAGTGCACACCTATGAACCAATGAGGACTTCTGCCTTCTTCTTCCACTCCCTCAGTTGCTGAGACCCAAATCCCTTATAAAAAGCTGAACAAATGTAAGCATGATATATTACCTAAGGCAAAGGAGTCCTGTAAAAGGTCTCCAGATTGCACTTTAGCTTCGATTTTGGCTCTTTCAACAGATCCCCCAACAAAAGTTCATAAGAAGTCAAATCCATTGGTCTCAAATCCAACTGCTCAAACACCAAAGTCCCTTCAGATCTGTTCTTTGCTACTTTTATTGGATCTTATTCCATCTAGGCTTCCTTCGCCTTTCCTGGAAGGGGTCACCTCAAAGACACTGTAGACCACCTTTCCACTACATCCTCTCTTAGATTCTCCAGATGTCTCTCAGAAGTAGATGTGGACAGGATGATGATAAAGTTCCTCAGAGCACATACACAGGTGTAGGTTCGCCCAGTTCTGACCCCAAATGGGTCCATGAGCCGACATCTGTTTACTTGCCCTGTAGTATCTCCTTCTCCAGTCCAACCCTCTGTTTCGGGCCTTTGGATCCATGATCACTGGGAGTGTCTGCTTCAGATCTGAAGACTATTTGTTCTTTGGCTCTGATGATTCCCCTGATCCGACCAGTACAGGGTGTCTTGGACCTGGAGGACTCTCAGAGCCAAAACATCAGTGATGGTTCGGGGGTTTGGAGTCGACTCCAAAGCTTTCAGAGTCATTTCTTCCCCTTAGAGCCTCTGTGTTTAAAAATGCATTTCCTGTGGACACAAGCTTCAAAATACAGATGCTAAGGTCTGACTCCTTCCTTAGATGGAGTGCTGATAAGGTTGGTGGAGCCGACAATCTGAGATATTTCACCTTCAGAGTCATCCACTTCTGTGTCCCCTAGGCATTCTGCCTTTAATGTTGTTGAAAAGGTTTTCTCCTTGGCTAGAAAAGAGACATCCCTGCCACTTTCAGATCAGACAACCCTGCCTCATACTGTCCTTTGCTCTGACCCTCAACCATTCCTTCCACAGGACAGACTGTCTGAAAGGGTCACTGTTAGAAAAATATGTATTTGAGCATATATAAAGTGCTAGTTAAAAAGCAAATAGTGTATAATGCATTTTATTCTATTAATAATATGGCAATAAGAATGATTTTACATGTAATTGCTTGAAGCTTTGGAACTGCAGTGTATTTGAACTCTGACCTTGGCAGCAGCCAGCTCAGCAAGCTTATGTTTTTCACTAATGATTATCTGCTGGGTCAGGAAATTAAATGTATGAAGCACTGAAAATCTTCTTCTCCTTCCTCTGGGACAATTGGCCTTGTAAATGTTATCAAGATAAAACGCAGCTGCTGGAAGAATGTTGCAAGAAGAACAAAGAAGTGTATTACAAGACTGAACCAACTATTGTATTCGAACAGGCCTGAAACCTTGAAGGAGTAACATTTACAGAAAGACATTATAACTGACCAGGTGCTTTGTAAGGCTATATTATTCCCAAGGGAAAGTTTTTTTTAAAAAATGTAATATCAGCAATCTTTATGAATAGAATACTGTTAGTAAAAGTGATGTAGATGCCCTGTGACTAACCACGTCAGTAAGGTGGGCATAATCTGAATGTAAGCACTATAAAATATTCTGTACTTCCTGCATCATGTCAGACAAAATTCTGTACTTGTACATTTTTTGCCTCCTGGTGTACACTAGTAAACATTTGCATCTGAGCCTCCTGTGTTGTTATCTTTGTTTTTATTTAACAGTTTGGTCCTTCGGACCAGAAACCCTCAGACAGCTACAGATCAGAGTGTACCGGTGGTCGAACACTGCGCAGGAGAAGCTACCGAAACGGTTCTTCTTGAAATACAAAAGACCTCCGACTGAATTGTCGTTTTGAGAGGCTGGCCACTTTCTGATCTGCGGCCGAAGAGCGGTCTCAAACTGGTCGACTCAGGAGGCTCAGGTAGGAAGATATTTGCCTTTTTTCTGTTTTAGATCAGGGACTAGGTTACAGTAAATACTATTGTCAGAAGATTTGTTATACAGATCAGGGACAAAAGGAAATTACTGTATATTTTGTCAGAGATCAGGGAAACAGAATAAGGTAGGCAGTCATTCTAGATAAACTGTGTAAGGAACTGAAATACCACATGGTGAAAAGGGTTACGTAACATTTTCTTTTAGTATGGGAAATCAGTGCACTAAAAACTCGCGAGATCCGGCCCTAACTGAAGATGCAAAATATATGCAATTACAACGGGTTGATAATGTTAGGCATTACACAAAATGGGTTAATAAATACGGATTTGATGGTAAATTGGATAAAATTTAATTAGTTAAACTCTTAAAACAACTTAAATCTGACGCAGAAGGACAGGCAAAAAAACAACAACGATTAGGCATTCCTCAGGCACAGGTGGATTGAGGAAGTAAACCGAAGGGAACAGAGAACTAAAAATGCTAAGACATTATTTTTAGATAAAGAGGATAATAATACAGTAATAGCGACGGCTCCTCCTCCCCCGCCCCCTCCGATGCCTTTTTCAGGATATGAAGCAGGTGGACAAGCTGGACCACCTCCACGTTATCCTGATGTCACAAGAACACTAAAACCATTTGTTAGAGATCCTATTGAAACTAGGTCCCGGACACGTAAAACACTTGGGGACACAGACTTATATCAAATAGGAAAAAACACACTAAAGGAA
Organism: Protopterus annectens; assembly: GCF_019279795.1. Taxonomy (NCBI): domain Eukaryota; kingdom Metazoa; phylum Chordata; order Ceratodontiformes; family Protopteridae; genus Protopterus; species Protopterus annectens. Next base: position 920,441,721 of record NC_056726.1, read on the forward strand.
AATGAAGAAGAAATATGTCCACTAATCGAGGTACCAAATCCTCAGGCAGGACAGGAAGGGCAGGACCCAACTCTTCTAGTATACAGACCATGGACACCGGAAGATATTCGGAAAGCTACAGAGGGAATCCCCCATCCAAAAGTCAATTACACAAAGTTTTTACAAGATTTACAAGGTATGAGACTAAGTTACCACCTGAATGGGGAAGAAGTAGAAAAGGTAGTTAGACAAATTGTGGGTCCAGACTGGCACATGATTTGTGGCACCTGGAATCCTCGTAATGCAGAGCTTAAACCACTCCCACATAGTGACGCAGAACTAGACAACAGAGTAAAAGGTCTTACAGACTGAATTTCAGAAAAATGGAAACGTAGAGCAGATTGGACTTGCATTAACCAATGCATACAACAAGGGAATGAAACTGTAGATGGGTATTATGGTAGATTATTGGAATGTTTCAATAACCATAGTGGTATGGCTATTCCTGAAAATCAGACACTTGATACCTCGTATGAACAGCAACTGAAAAATGCATTTTTGAAAGGTTGCATTGCACCTATCAGTAGCTTCATTACGAAGCATATGATAGATCATCGAACAAGTAGGCTACAAGCCTTACTTGAATATGCTAGACATGCTGAAAGACACTTTAATAGTAAAAAGAAAAAGAAGACAAAAGTCTTCACTGCTGAAGACGGAGCTGAGGTTTTTGTAGTACAATCCGGTAAAAAGGGTAAGAAAAATGCCCAGGGAAACAGACAATCTGACAAGCGGTCAGAAGATTTTGAAGAGAGAAAAAAGAAAGGTGAGTGCTTTAAGTGCGGGAAGAAAGGACATTTAGCGAGGGATTGCAGGCTAAATAAAAAGGTAACTACAGAAAGTAAGGGTGATGAAGACTGACTAAAGGCTAACAAACAAAGGACAAATGTAAATGTAGTAGAAGGAATAGAGGAAGTGCAAGTAGACATAGAGGATGAAGAAAGTGAAATTTTAGATTTGGCATTACTGAGCTTGGAGCTCTATCTGGCAGACACAAAACCGGAAGTCACACTTCTGGTGGAGGGGAGGGAAGTAAAATTCCTGTGTGACTCAGGAGCGTCACGAACTTTGATACACCCCTCCAAGTTACCAGAATATTCTGAATCACCTGATTTTATATTAGTAAAAGCAGCAAACGGACAGCTATATAGGGAGCCACTCTCCCGTGATATAGCAATAACTGACCCTGTTTCAGGTATGACTCAGAAAAGTAAAATCGTGGTTTCTGCAAAATGTCCAGTAAACTTACTGGGAAGAGATCTTATGCAGATATTTGGCATAGCGGTAGTTCCCACTATGCAGGGTATGGAGGCACAAAGACAAATGGATACACTGTGGATGGGAGATCGTAGGTTTACCCCGGGAATCATCTCTGTGTCACTGCTGGACAGAGGCACAACAAACTAATGGGCACAGTATTTTTTCATATAAGAGGTGGCGTAAGCCACAAAAATTTGGGCTAGGCTTATAAATGCCTTAGGGCAGATAGCCTAGTATAAACCTATGAACCTATGAACCTATTTGTGGTGCGACCGGAGGGTGAGACTTTTTACTGGTACAGCCAGGACCTAGTTACGACTGGTCCAGGGGCAATAACTGAGGAACGGATGAATGTAGCCATCAATAAGGCCCCCTCCCTTGACACTGACCAACAGCATTTGTTACATTGTATTCTATACTACTGTAGCATGCCAGGACCTGATAAAGAATATAAGCAAGAATTATTCAAAAATCCTGCTAACAGATTAGTATTACGAACCTTGTATTGGGATACTGAGGGAAACAGTGTGGTAAGCTGTTCATTACCTCAGGAATTCATGACACTGTACAAATCTAATCGACTACCACATGTCAGCTTGACGAAAAATAAGAATATGAAATGGGCGGACTTAGGAGAAAAAGTAACAAGGTGGGAAAAACAAACTGATTTAGAATTATCAGAGCAGGGAATACAAAAACAGAAATTGAATTGACTAACGCAGACACATCCAGCTGTACACTTACAAACTAGTGAAGACAGCTGATTAGCATTCTTATTAGAAGAAGAAGAAAAAGCCCTGTGTGATATACCACAGATTCTTTGGTCAACAGGCAAATCAGATGTAGGACTTATTCGAACAGCAGGACCAGTTACTATTACACCAAAATCAGCATTTAGACCACAAAAAAGATAATACCCCTTGAGGAAAGATGCAGAGCAAGGAATCAAGCCTATAATAGCAACATTACTCAAGGAAGGAGTACTGGTAGAATCTCTTGATTCACCATGTAATACCCCTCTATTTCCTGTTAAAAAAGCAAACGGGGAATGGCGGATGGTACAGGATTTACAAGCTGTAAACAATGCAGTAATACCTAGAGCACCTACGGTGCCAGACCCACACACCTTGTTGAACGATTTAAAGCTGCAACAAAAATATTTTACTGTAGTAGACATAAGCAATGCTTTCTTTTCAATACCTATACAGCCTGATAGCCAGTATTGGTTTGCATTTACATTTCAGGGTAAAAGATATACCTATACTCAGCTACCACAGGGATATTGTGAAAGTCCAATGATATTTGCACAAGAAATGGCAAGCAACCTGGCAGGGTTTACCCCACCAGGAGGTAGTCATATTCTACTTTATGTAGATGACATTTTGCTAGCAGCCCTCACCCAGCATCAATGCAGGGAGGATACGATAGCGTTATTGAAATTTTTAGCAGCACAGGGACATAAAGTAAACAAAAGTAAGTTACAACTTTGGAAAAAATAGGTCAGATACCTAGGATATGTAATATCCAATGAAGGTAGACTATTAGACAAAGACAGACAAAAACAGCAATTTTACAAGCACCTAAACCAACGAACAAGAAGGAAATTATGTCCTTCTTGGGAACAACTAATTTTTGTCGAAGCTGGATATCAAACTATGCTTTAGAATCTGCTCCGCTGGCTGATTTAATATATAAAACACCAATGGCAGCACAAGATATATTACAATGGACACCCGAAGCAGAAACAGCTTTCTGCAGACTAAAGCAATTGATAGCTTCTTCATTAATTTTAGGACTTCCGAATTACCACAAAAGATTCTTTCAGACCGTAGATTGTAAACAGGGATATATGACGTCAGTCCTGACGCAACAGCATGGGGATAAGCAACGCCCCATAGCTTACTATTCATCACAGTTAGACCCAGTGGCACGGTCATTGCCTCACTGTGTACAAGCAGTGGTCGCAGCTGTAATGGCAGTACAGGCATCGGCCTCAGTGGTGTTATTCCACCCTCTCACATTGAGAGTGCCTCATGCAGTCGCGATAATTTTACTGCAAGAAAAAATAGCATATCTATCCCCTGCTAGACATCTTTCATGAATGACCATACTGCTGAGCCAACCTCATATGGTAATTGAACGTTGTACAACATTAAACCCGTCAACGTTACTTCCAACTCCTGTGGATGGCACGCCGCACAGCTGCCTGCAGGAAATTGAGCAACAACTTTGCCCAGACAAGATCTCACTGATATGCCCTTGGATGATGCCGAGGTGACATTTTATGTGGATGGCTCGTGCAGAAGGGGTCCTACAGGAAAAAATGTAGTGGGGTATGCAGTGGTTACAGATACAGAGATCTTAGAAGCCCAACCCTTACAGCATAACCTATCTGCTCAAGCAGCAGAATTGATAGCCTTAAAACGGGCTTGCACTCTAGCGAAAGATAAATGTCTGAACATATATACTGACAGTCAGTATGCTTTCTCTACAGTGCATGTTTTTGCGCAACAATGGAAAAATAGGGGAATGATAACATCTAATGGCAAACCGATTAATCATGCGCAACTTATTTTGAACCTATTAGATTCTATTCAGTTACCTACTAAAGTAGCTATTTGTAAATGTTTAGCTCATACAAAACAACAAGATAGAATTTCAAAAGGAAATGCAAAAGCTGATGCAACTGCAAAGCAAGCAGCCTCAGACTCAGAAACTCTTCTTTTAACCGAGGAATTACAACCCTCTGAGATTTTAGATCTAGAAATGCTAAAAACAATGCAGACATTAACTACAAAAGCAGAAAAACAAAAATGGGAGAAACGAGGTGCAATCCTCGAAAATGGACTGTATGTCTCCAAAGAGAAAAAAAACAATATTACCGTCTAATTTATTTAGATATGCAGCTTTGTTGAGCCATGGGCAGTGCCATGTCTCAACAGGGGGGATGGTACAGTCAGTAAATAGAGTATTTCAAACATACGGATTCATAAATTATACAAAAAATTTTGTACAGCATGCCATATTTGTAACAAACATCATGCACAAGGGGCATTCAAACCCAAGCAAGGGAGTTTTCCTACACCACCATATCCATTCCACACTATTTGTATGGATTTCATAGAATTTAATAAATGTGAAGGGAAAAAGTGCTGTTTAGTAATTATAGATATGTTTTCCAAATGGGTAGAAGCTTTTCCAACTAGAAATCCGGATGCAGCAACCGTGGCAAAAGCCCTAGTAAAAGAAATAATTCCCAGATTTGGCATACCGGAAAGGATTTATAGTGACAATGGGACACATTTTGTTAATCAGACGATTCACCAGCTTGGGAGATTCTTTGGAATCTCCTTAAAGAATCATTGTGCTTACCACCCACAGTCTGCAGGACTGGTGGAAAGGTACAATGGAATTCTAAAAAACAAATTGAGGAAGCTAGTGAGTGAGACACAGAAAAACTGGATTTGCTGTCTGCCTTTGGCACTGCTGAACATGAGAACAGTTCCAAGTGTAAAGGGTTTGACTCCCTTTGAAATGATATTTGGAAGGGCATGTTATGTGCCACAGTGGAAAGCTCTCATGCCTGCAGAACTAGAGGCTGACAGCTCATTAGCTAGCTACATGAGAAAACTGTTAACAAATAAAACTGTTCTGCAGTTGAACTCTTTTTCAGATAAAAGACAGACCAGACCGTTAGAAGCAGTGCTGACTCCGGGGACCTGGGTGTGGTTGAAGGTTACGAAGAGGAAGAATTGGGCGAGTCCAAAGTGGGAAGGACTGTACCAGGTACTGTTCGCAACGCCTACTGCAGTCAAAGTTGCTGAGAGGACGTCCTGGGTCCATCTGACACACTGTAAACCGGTAAAGAATTTTCAGCTTGATAAACACTTTGTGACTGATACACAACAAAGGCAGGATGGCCAAGAGCAAAACGAGTAAAAATACAGATCAACCCCAAAGATGTTGTTTAATCATCTTGTTGACTATGCATTTATTGACTATGATTGTGATGACCTTCCTTTTGTTGTGGTTTTTCCTACATGTAACCACACAAGTGAAAGTGGAGAGACGTGATGAACTGTCTATAGACTGGCATCCGAACTTTAACACATACCTAGCTATGAAGCGTGTATATGTAGAGACTATGAACATTTCAAATTGCTGGGTTTGTACTGCTATACCAATAGCATATGGAGGACTGTTAATGTCCGCTGTCCCCTTGGGGATAAATGAGACTTGGGAGAATTTACTTTTCGATACAGGATCTGTAAGATCACAAGACAAAATTGCATTGTATTTGCCTATTACACAGAAGGGAATTGTATGTTTTTATAAGAATGATACACTTCAAGTGGATTGGAGTAACTGTAATATAACCATATCTTATAAATGCTACATTAAAGTTAAAGATAGAGGCACTGTTTTTAATACAAATTATGATTCATATTTGAGTTTAATGAAAACAACATTAAGTGATGTACAGAGAAATCCTGTCTTACATAAACAACTGTCTATTATAGACAAGAAAATGTTTCATTCAGAATTAACCCGCATCAGTACTAAAGTAGAAAACTGTTATTTTGTTTGTGGGAAAAAGGCATACAAATGGCTACCTGAGAATTGGTCCGGCAGTTGTTTTTTGGGTTATCTGGTTCCGCCATAAGACATACTGCAGAATTACCTCTAGGTAAGATACGAAATGTGAGAGATGTAGCCCGGAAACCTGAAGGTCCAATCGGAAAACCTGTAAATCCAGTAGGACAAATCGAAGCTGGTTGGAAAGACCATCATTCCGTAAAAAACAAAGAAAAATTGACTCATATGGACTTGAGTGACAGTGTAATATCCTGGGCTGGAATACTTCCAGCATATGGAGCAGTCAAATTGATCTGGAAGTTGAGAAAGCTGTCGAAACTTCTCGAAGTAATGAGTAATGCAAATTTTTCTGCTCTCGAACTAGTGACTGATGAACTGAATGCAATGAGAACTGTTGTGCTACAAAATCGAATGGCTCTTGACTTCACCCTAGCGGCGAGAGGTGGTACGTGTGTGTTTATCAAAGAAGAATGCTGTGCGTTTATACCAGACAATCGACATGAAATTAATGACCACCTAGAGGTAATACAGCAGGTATCGGCCATGATTGAACCAGGCTCAAACCCACTGACAAACTTTTTCCAGAGTCTGTTTGGTGGGTGGGGTTCTATCCTAATGAACATCTTGATTGCTATTTGTGTGGGTCTGCTCCTACTAGGAGCATGTGTCTGTTGTGATATTCCCTTCATGAAAAGATTAATCAAAGATTTTATTGATATATCTGTAACTGAAACTTTGTACCAAGACATTGAGTTAGAAAAATTAATTTCAGATGAAATTCTTTCCGAAGCATAAACTAAATGACTTACCTGTTTGAAAGTCCTTAAAGGAGAAGGCTAGGGGACGAAATGACATTGTTTATATTTCAGAATAGAATAAAAGTATTAAAAGGGAGGAAAATGTTAGAAAAATATGTATTTGAGCATATATAAAGTGCTAGTTGAAAAGCAAATAGTGTATAATGCATTTTATTCTATTAATAATATGGCAATAAGAATGATTTTACATGTAATTGCTTGAAGCTTTGGAACTGCAGTGTATTTGAACTCTGACCCTGGCAGTAGCCAGCTCAGCAAGCTTATGTTTTCACTAATGACTATCTGCTGGGTCAGGAAATTAAATGTATGAAGCATTGAAAATCTTCTTCTCCTTCCTCTGGGACAATTGGCCTTGTAAATGTTATCAAGATAAAATGCAGCTGCTGGAAGAATGTTGCAAGAAGAACAAAGAATTGTATTACAAGACTGAACCAACTATTGTATTCGAACAGGCCTGAAACCTTGAAGGAGTAACATTTACAGAAAGACATTATAACTGACCAGGTGCTTTGTAAGGCTATATTATTCCCAAGTGAAAGCTTTTTTTAAAAAAATGTATTATCAGCAATCTTTATGAATAGAATACTGTTAGTAAAAGTGATGTAGATGCCCTGTGACTAACCACGTCAGTAAGGTGGGCATAATCTGAATGTAAGCACTATAAAATATTCTGTACTTCCTGCATCATGTCAGACAAAATTCTGTACTTGTACGTTTTTTGCCTCCTGGTGTACACTAGTAAACTTTTGCATCTGAGCCTCCTGTGTTGTTATCTTTGTTTTTATTTAACAGTCACCAGCCAGTCAGTCAAGACATTATCTCTTCCATCATTTCCCAAGAACATCCCATTGAGGAAGTCCCTCAGAAAAGAATGTGTAAGATGAGTCTCTGAGATTCCCCAGGAATCTCTCACAGAAGATACCAATTTTGATGAAGGGGGGAGGGGATCCCCCAGTTCACCTTCTGACATCTCCTTTGGAGACATCCTGGAGCTCCTGACTCAAAAAAGAGGTTGGTCTTCTGACACCTACTCCCAAGGGGAATCAGTGTTCCTGGAGGCTTTTGGGTCTGGCTTATCTACTTCTCGGGTAACCCCCCTCCCCCCACCAGTACCTTGTCTCTCAGCAGGTGTGGAAGGAGCCAAACACTGTTGAGCCAATACCAAAAAAACCTAGGAAGGATTTTAGCCCACCCTAAAGACTGCACACACTGGAACAAGGGAGTCCCAGTTGGTGCTATGGTTGTGGCTGCCGCCACAGAGAAAGAACTGGGAGAAGAGAGTTCTTCTCTCCCTCCTCCTAATAAAGAATCTTGGGTATTGGACAGATTTAGGAAGCATGTATATGCTTCAGCAACCTTCACCCTCAGGTTGCTGAATTACTTGGCACATTTTATGAGACTGCAAAGAGATCTGATCAAGGAGCTTACCAAATCTCTTTTGGGTTCCATGTCGTCTGAGGATGGAAACATAATTTTCTCACAACTGGCCACCCTCTAATCCATCTTGAATGTATCCATGAGGTAGGTCTCACATGAAGCAGAAGGTACAACACCGGCTACGGGTTCAAGCATAACCATCAGGAGACATGGCTGGATGCGCTTAGGCATAACCATCAGGAGACATGGCTGGATGCACTTATGTGACTTTGTGTAACCATTTAAGTCTGCATTTGTCAATGTGCCCTTTGACAGACCTTCTCTGTTTGGCCCCAAGGATAAAGAGATGCTCTCCAGATGTGAAGAGGAGGGAAAGAGTCAGTCACCAGAGCAGAGGTGGTCTGCAGAACCAGGGCTTTAGAGATTCTTTCTCAGATAAGCCCTGTCAGTGCTCCTGAAAGGACACACAATTGTTCACCTCTGGAGGCAGTCATGAGTCACTTATCTCTGCAGCAGAGAGCCTGGTTATCTATCACAAAAGATTTCTGGGTGCAGATGATCATATGCAGATGTTATACCATACCATTTTTCCTAACTCCTCAGAGGAAAGCAGTGTATCTATAAATAAAAAAAAACTGCTAGAAGAGTCATCCAAGAGGTCCCCCAGACCAGAGAGGGTGTGGAATTTATTCAAGATTCTTCTTAGTGTCAAAAAAGACAGGGGACTTGAGACCAATTCTGGATCTCAGCAAGTTTAACTGGTTTGTTTAGTACACAAAGTTTCAGATGATCATGGTTGAGTTTATCTTACGTCTGATGCAAAGGGACTATCGGATGTGCTTGGCAGATCTTCAGGATGCGTACTATCACATCAAAATGAGCAGGTGTGTGAAAAAATACCTATGCTTCCATGTAGGATCCAGTCATTACCAGTTCAGAACACTGCCCTTTGGTCTCACCACAGCCCCCCATGGTGTTCACCCAATGTATGGCAGACGTAGCTGTTCACTTGACACTGCTGAGATTCTGGGTGTTTGCATCACTGGATGACTAAATCCTTACTGCCTCAACCAGGCATTGACTTTTACAGGCAATGGATTACTTGTTTCAGTTCTGTTCTCATCTGGGATTAACAGCCAATTACAACAAATCTCAACTCACCCCGATACAGAACCTGTAGTTCATAGGTGCTTATTTGGACACAGTCAGTCATATAGTCTCCCTTCCTTCCACCTGAATAAGCACACTGCAGTCCCAAATCAAGAAATTGATGAAAAGTTTATCTCTTCCAGTCCGACTGATACCACAGGCTTTGGGTTCCATGGCAGCAGCTATCACTTTTGTCCCTTTGGCCAGGTTCCATATGAGAATCATTCAATGGACTCTGTCAGCTGAATGGTTCATTCTCCAACATCCATTATCCACACCAGTGAAGATCACGAAAGTGTGCAAAATGTATCTTCTTCTGGGAAGTCTTTCTAATCAGCTCTGTGAAAAACATTCCTTTGTTCATCCCCTGCCCAAGGCCATCAAAGTGTCACCCGAGGAGGCCAAGATGCATATCAATGTCCTGGAGATGAGAGCTGTCCCCCTAGCATTACAGTCCTTTGAAGACATTGTCCCAACCAGGACAGTTGCAATAAAGACAAACAATATGTCTGTAGTCTGGTACATCAACAAACGGGAGGACCAGATCTTATCCTCTTTATTGAGAAGCCATGAGAGTATGGCAGTGGGTGATTTCTTCCACTTGCTTTCTAATAGTAATGCACATTCTGGGGAAATCCAACGTGATTGCAGACAAACTAAGCAGGCCAATTCTGATGCCTCATGAGTGGTCTGTCAATGTCAATGTGACAAAGAATTTTCTGTCAGTGGGGCCAGCCATGCTGTGATCCATCTGCATCTCCCCTCAATAACAAATGCCTTGATCCCTCCACTCAGGAAGTCACTGAGAAATACTCTAGTTTTTGATTGTCGCACCTGTCTTCTGTATGCTTTGCCACTCTTGCCACTAATTCCTAAGTTTCTTCAGAAAGCAGTTTGGTTGAAGAGCAGTTATCCTCATTGCACCTTTTTGGCCTCATCAGATTTGGTTCCCATACCTCTGGCCTCATCTTCAACACCCACCATGGATTCTGGATCCAACCCCAAATCTCCTGTCACACCCGACAGGCATAACTTGTCTGAACTTGACAGGCCTCAGACTGACTACATTGGTTCTCCATTTCCACTGATTGCTAGACAGCCCAGGGTCTCCTCCACAGTCCATCATATTTTGTTATATTCTCATAAGGCTTCTATTAGAAGACCTTACAAGTGTAATTGGAAAAGATTTGTCTTCTGGGCCCTTAGCAAGGATCTGGAACCTTTTTCAGTGCCTGTGTCTTCAATCCTTGAATTCTTAGCTTCAATCTTCAATGAAGGGGCTAGATTTTCAAACTAAAGTTCGATTGGCTGCCATTTCTAATTTCCACCTGGGTAAAAATAACTCTACTCTAGCCTCTTCTAGACAATGCAAGGCCTTTCTTAAGGGAGTTTTTTTTTTGTTTTTGTTTTTTTTTTCCTTTTGCTTAGGCCTCCGTTAAAAGATCCTTCTACTTCTCCTTGAGATTTGAATGCAATGCTTCAGGCCTTAACTCAATCTCCCTTTGAACCTTCAGCCAAAACAGATCTTAAATTGTTGTCTTGGAAAACTATTTTTCTAGATGCTATAACATCAGCTAGATGAGTATCTGAACTCCAGGGTCTCCTCGAAACATCAGCTAGATGAGTATTTGAACTCCAGGGTCTCCTTGAAACCTGCTTACCTGATTTTTTTACAAAGACAGGGTGTCATTGTGAGCAAACCCATCCTTTTTACCTATGGTAGCTTTTGTGACAAACATATACAAGGTCATTAATATCCCAGTTTTCTTTCCAAGCTTTTCAAATAAGGGGGAGTGTATGCTACACCTTTTGGATGTACATAGACAACTTCACTTTTACCTTCATAGACCCAACAATTTTAGGAAATCTGATCAGTTATTTGTTTCTTTTTCTTCTAACAGGTTGGATAAACCAGTATCTAAAGTTACAATGGTCAAATGATCGACTGATTGTATTATTTTTGTCTATGGTAAATTAGGATTACCTGTACCAAAACTTCATAGAGCACATTCCATGAGGTCTATGTCAGTTTCTTCAGCCTGCTGTTCAAGAGCTTCATTAGATGATATTTGTGCAGCTGCAACTTGGGATAATCCTCACATGTTTATTCATATTTAAAAGTTAGATTTAATTTCCAGGAACAGAGTGGCCTTTGGCTCAAGAGTGCTCCGAAATCTTCAACTACCCCACCATTAACTGGGAAAACTACTTATGTACCAACTCCTTCACTCAGCGCTTTCTGGAATTCATAAATTCCAATGCCCTGGATCAACTTATCCACACCCCCACCAGCGGCAACAATATCCTAGACCTAGTCATTACCATCATGAGTGACCGGTGTTCCACACCTGAAGTCAACTCTTCATTGGTCCGATCCAACCATAAGATAATCACCTTAGATATCCACATCCCGCCCCCACCCCCCATTAAGGAAACCACGGTAAAAAATTTCTCCAAAGCCAACTTCATGCTTCTTAAGACATAAGTGGTGAACTTCATGACACCCATGAAAATGGACAATACAGTTACGACTGCTGAATCCTACACAAATGCACTCTATAAGCACTTACACAAGTGCATGGATTGTGCTATCCCAAACAGAACCAAGACACTATCCTCCAAAAAAAGGAAGCCAATCTGGTGGTCCCCTACCATAAACAAACTCTACAACAGAAGGAAGAAATTGTTTCAAAAGAGAGTAAAATCCCATGAGCGGAGAAGCTCCCTGGTCAGCCTCAGCAAGAAGCTGAGATCCCTTATAAGATCCTCCAAAGTTAGGCATGAAAACAACATTGCCACTGATTCTAAGGACAAACACAAAGCATTCTATAGCAATTTCAAAAATCTCAATGGCAACACCCAGATCTGCTCTGAGTTACAGCACAATGGCACAAATATTACAGAATTGGGTTGGGAGGGTGGCCTAATGGTTAAGGTGTTTGCCTTACAAACACAAGATGCAGGGTTTGAGTCTCACAAGGGATAATTGGCTAGGCTTAAAATGGCTCGCAAGGGCAGTTAGCTTAGTACTAATCTATGAACCTATAAGAACCAACTGATATTGCCAACATCCTAGCAGATAGGTTTAGTGCTAACTTTACCCCCCTCTCACCCCTAAAGGACCCATATCTATACAGGAAGAATGCAGAGTCCCTGTAATCACAAATTCACAGGTAAAAGCAGCACTCTCTACAGCCAAAAACAGAGCATCCATGGGACTGGACAACATCCCAGGCTGCATTTTACATGAACTTCAGAATGAACTGGCTCCCCACCTAAGCACCATAGCCTCACGTCAGGCTTTGTGCCCACTGAATGGTGCACAGCAACAGTTATCCCACTCCACAAAGGGGGAGCCATCACAGATCCTGGAAACTATCACCCTGTTAGCCTGACAAGCCTCATCTGCAAGGCCATGGAACGTATCATCATGGAATTCATAAACAAAGACATTGGTAACCTCCAAACTCTGGACCCCACCCAGTTTGGGTTTGTGAAAGGCAGATCTTGCCTGCTGAACCTGGTCGACTTCTTTGAGGCAGTCACCAAAGCCGTAGACGAGGGTAAGGTGGTTCACACAGCCTATCTTGTGCTCGCCAAGGCTTTTGACACCATCCCCCATTCTGGAATTATAGTTAAACTCACTAAACTAGGTATAAATCCCTACATCACAAGATGGGTTGCTAACTGGCTCACTGACAGAACCCACACTGTAAAAGTTGCAGACTCCAAATCTGACTTCAAACCAGTGACAAGTGGAGTACCACAGGGTTCTGTCCTGGGACCTCTCCTGTTTGGTATCTACTTCTCTGAAGTACAGGCTAACACAGAAGGCCTCTGGCTAATGATGTTCACAAATGACTGCAAACTAGGAGCTATAATTAAGTCCACAAATGATGTGGACATCCTACAGAAGGGCCTCACTGAGAGAGATACCTGGTGTCAGAGCCATGGCCTCAAGCTCAATGCAAAAAAGTGCATTGTTATCCCCTTTGGTAAAAACTCTGTACCCATGAACTACCACATAGGCGGCAGTCTTCTTAACACCGAATGTGTGATAAGAGACCTTGGAACCCAGGTGGACAGTAGTCTCTCCTTTGATAATCACATTGCCGTAGTAGTCAGGAAATCCTTCTACATAGCACACCTCATCACAAAAGGGTTCTCATCCAGGAAAAAAGAGGTCATTGTTCCCCTCTACTCAACACTCATTAGACCCATTATAGAGTACAACTCCCCTTTTGGAATGTACCTCACAAGACATCTGCAGCAGCTGAAAGACAACAGAAGTACCTCACAAAGAGAATTACTGGCCTCACACAGATACCCTACACTGATCGTCTCAAAAAACTGCAGCTTTACTCTATAGTATATAGCCTACTCCGAGGTGATCTCTGGCTAACATATAAACAGAAGTACCTCACAAAGAGAATTACTGGCCTCAGACAGATACCCTACACTGATCGTCTCAAAAAACTGCAGTTTTACTCTGTAGTATATAGCCTACTCTGGGGTGATCTCTGCCTAACATATAAAGCTATGTCAAACCCAGAGCTGTTGGACATGCTGCACCTAAAGAAATCCCAATCCCTCAAGCTACACGCTCTAGGGACCTAAACCTTGTCACCACAATAAAAAGGACTTGCTGGAGGGATAGATTCCTGTCCCAGAGACTTCCTATACTCTGGAACAAGCTACCCATCTATGTCAAGCAAGCAAAGTTCCTCATTAACACTCTTCAAGAAAAATCTTGATGAGTGGATGGGAAATAGGAAATACACCCCGGGGATCACTTCTGTGGCTCTGCTTGACAGGGACACAGGAAATTAACTTTCTTGGGTTGGCGTAAGCCAGGGAAATTTGTTGGCTAGGCTTACTTAGGCCCTTGGGCCGATAGCCTAGTACCTACCTATGAACCTACAAGGCCCTCCCAAGGTTGCAGTAGCTGGGGACTCTGTCCTGTCAGTTAAAGAATGAATGAAAAGGACAATATCAGATAAAAAAGTTTTGTACTTACCATAGCATTCCATCTGCGTTATCCATTTTCTCAACTTTCTATCCAACTACCCCCATCCTTTTCTTCTGGAAAGATCCTAAGAGTTGTTCAGGAACCTCTGTTCTTTGTTTGAACTCCAGCTTCCCTTTTCCCTTCTCTCTTTGAATTTATCTATAATAGATTGCCCTATTATATCTAGGGGCTGCAAACTCGATCTAAAGTATGTTTTCATCTATACCATGGAGCAAACTGTTGGTCCCAAGGTCATTCCTTTTTCCAGCGACAGAAAGAAAAAGTTAAGCAAACAGCCTTTGTCACCATAGCAGGCTAGCAATTTGTCACAGCCATAGGTGAGTGACTCTGCTGTGGCCATTAGCTGTACCTCAGACCACTCATTTTTACCCTCAATCCCTCTGGTGTAGTACCTACAGCTACTGTGGACTGGGGTGTTAGCCAAGAAGTCAACTAAAGCTGCTCTTCCACCTGATCCTTACCAGTTTCCAGTCATTAATCTAGTCTTGCACAGAGCTATCTAGCCCTCTTCTGCACTGACTTCACTACCTGGAAGCTAAAGAGAGGAAGAATATGAACAGAAGAGTTCTGACTTCTTCACCTGGACCATGAAGAGTGGAAGAATCCAAACAGAAGAACCCTCACTAACTACTAGACTCAGAAAGAGGCTGGACAGTAAACATCCCAGACTGGAACACCACATATCCACACTCTTAGACTAGGGGAATTCTCCATCTCACTGTGGATATCACACAGCCACCAGGTATAGATGTTCTAACCACTTGGCATGCATTTGACATAATTTCTGTAAGATGCAGTACAGTGACAATTGTTATCCCTGGACCCCACTCCACACTCCTGTATTATATACACCATAGGTACAATGTGGCTATGCTAAACGAAGCTGTTAGATACTTATACTTTTTAATAGTTGTGTGTAGTCTGTAGTTCAACACTTGGTGGATTTTTACTCCATGGGCACAAAATAGCCTATACAAAAGGTTCTGAGGTCTCAAGCTGTATTTACATGTTCCTCCTACTTGTGCACATCCATGAGCTCTGTAAAAATGAGCACTTTGACTTGTTTCACTGCAAACTATTTCTCTGGATGCATGTATTTTTGAAACAAAAAAAAAATGGAAGTCACCAAGTGTGACTTTTAAGTGACTACCTCCCCTGCATTTAAAAGGTTGACTTCCCTAGGAAGAAGAATGGGAACTGGTCACATTGATGCATATAAGCCTTTTATAAGCAGGCACTATAACCCTTTTTGCCAAACAAGAGAAGATTAGTCTTTTGTAATGTATTTCAGGAAATATGAACCTTGTAAAAGTGAGCACAAGCTCTCATGTTATATATGATGCAAGTGTTGATACGAACAAGTCAGACTGGAAAAAAGGTCTTTAATAAAGGTTTTCATAATTTTCTTCAAGAAATATGAACCCTGTAGAGGCAGACACAGCCTCCCATGTTACATTACATGTGATACAAATAGGCCAATAAAAGTCTGGTGATAGCCACATAAAAGCAGGCATTTTCACTGATCAAACTGTAAACCACTCTATAGACCACTCCATCAGATGGACCTGATGAAGCTCAGGTGGAAGTGCTTTCTTAAATATAGGAGGAGTCTCTTTGCAAAGGTCTCTTCCTTACTTCCTTTGAAGATTCAGATTCTGAGGAGAATCTGCTTTCAGCTTCATCTCCTGAAGACATCGCTTTTGGGGAAACACTCCATGCCATATGGGAACATTTCCAGTGGGAGGCACAGGAATAAACGCAATCTAAAAAGAGGGTTAGGGAGTTCCTTGACCTCTTCGAACACAAACCCGTGGCTATTCCTCCAGGAATGTAGGTGGTAAAAGATGTTTTTAAGGACTCCTCCCTAAATCTATATTCTCTACATCCAACCCCTTGAAAACTAGACAGGTTTTACAGGGTGCTGGACTCACATAAATACCTTTTCAAAAACCCCTCTGCTAACCCAGAGGTTGTCACTCCAGGTTCCAAGGGAGCAAGAGTCAGCTCTTCAAACAACCCTTTACCCACTGACTGGAAAAGTAGGGCACTTGATATGTTTGGTAAAAAAAAAAAAGTCTACATTTATGCTACCCTAGCTATGAGGGCCCTTAATTGCCAGTTTCATATGATTAATTACCAGCAAAGTACTTTAGATAAAATGAAGCAAAATATATCATCCCTGGAGGACAAGAACATTTCTAAGGAATTGCTGGACCTTTGCCAGTCCAGCTCCCAGGTAGAAAGGCACTAATTAAATTGCAGCTATGATGCTATGGAGGCCTCTAGCCAACCTGCTGTATCTGGCTCTGTCATTCAAAGGCATGCTTGGCTTAGGGAACAGACCCTGCCAGACCATGTCAAATCCAAACTTCTAGATGCAACCCTGGATAAAGACTTTCTTTTTGGGCTAAAGGCTGAGGGTGAGTTAAAAAAGATGGAAGATAAAGCAAAATCTATACAATCTGTCAAGGAGTTCTCCAAGTTCAGCCTCCTAAGTTTAGGAGGAATTTTCCCACTAAACACTGGTCCTTTCCATTTCAATCAAAAAGCAGCTAGAGGAAGCCTCAAAGGGAAAGGTCTGAAAGGTAGCATCACTCACAAAGACCCATGCAGTGGTTCTCAGGAACCCCAGGGCAGGGGAGTTCAAGGCCACATGGCCCTGGCGAAGAGCAGCAATGACTCTTTCTTTCCCCTACCTGCCCCCCCCCCCCAGAAAAGAAAGGAGGAAGACTAGGAGAGAAAGGCTATCCTTGTTCAAAGAAGACTGGTCCCTCATTACTTCAGACAAGCAGGTTCTGAAAGTTATCTCAGACGTTTATAAGCTCACTTACACAATCCTACTGTGAGATATAGGCTGAGAGTATTTATAGTGCTCTGCCCTTATACTAGAATCTGATTGCCATGAGTCTGTCACTAATTCTGTTGACATCCCTCACTGTCTTCTGAACCCTCTCCCTCACCACAGTTCCCAAGTTCCCACACCATTTCTAGTCTGTCCTCCTCCTAAGTAGCAGACTCTGGATCCCAGACCAAGTGGCTCTGCTGTGCTCCTAGATGCAGAAGATATCCAGCCACCTCCTAACCATTATGTTCCAGGCTGAGCCCTGCCAGTGAACCTGTATTGATTGCAACAATCCTGGGAAACTGGACACTGGCCAGACAGTAGCTAACTGACCCAGGACTGATGGATTTTATGTTGGACACACACACACACTGGTCAATAGGGGCACATAGACCCCTCCCACTGTTAGCATGGTATATATCTGAGTAAGCCAAGTCCTCAATTCACTTATTACTAGCAAATACATTATTGACATTAGGTGATTTGGCCATGTTGACTACAGCTAATTTTTAGTCCACTGAGTGGCTAGCCCTGAAGTGGTGCACATTGTCCTATCTAGGGGATACTGCACACTACACAAATTCTCAAAGCAGTTGGCATATATAGCTCTTCCCCTGATACGCACCATCTGCTGCCCACAACTCCGTTCTTGGGAGAGTTTAAGGTGAAAACACTTGGCATGTTTTTGGGAGATGGGAAGAGCCCCCACAGAGACATAGGGAGAACATACAAGCATCATGCAGGTATTAGACAAAGGTCAGGATTGAATCTTGTACTTGTGGATGGGAAGCAAAGACTTTAAGCATTATCCCATTATGCTAACATCGAGTAACTAGTATCAAAAACTTTATATCAAGGGCACCTGTGATGCAGTTGATGCAGTCTCTCAAGCAGCAGCAACAGGTTCAGTAAGGCATGTGCATGCCTAGCTTAGGTTACAGATTCTCCCTGAAGATGTGAAATCCCAGGTTCTCAATGCGCCGTTAGAGAAAGATGTCTTTTTGGTATTTCCTCAGCTGAGGTCCTAAAATATCTGGAGGAAAAAAAGACAAGTTAATGCAGGCAGTAAAGCAGACTTTTTCCTGTCTCCAGTCTCTAAATAAATATTTAATTTTGTTAACGTTTGACATTCAGGTAAATGTGCTGGTGGTCACCACATCCTTTTAACCATGACCCCACCCCATAAAGACAACAGTTTAGTACATCAAATAAAGACAATAACTTGTCGATTTACAAATATTTTGAGTAGACAAATATTTACAATGCAGACAGAGAAAGTCAACTGCACATTTACAAATTTTGAATGCATGACTGCACACAATTTGGCAGTGACATGTTTATTCAAAAGTGGATATTTTAGAGTACAATGTTAAATACTTTATGATATTACAAAATTATTCAGGAGGTTCACAGTTGTTAGAAACAGCAAAATAGTTACAATACACCTTTTGATGTTAAAGCAGAAAGAACAACAAAATGTGTTTTGATGAAGGTGAAAGTGACAGCATGATGAATATTATACCCAGTATCTATACTGTGACAATGTCCATGAATTTTTTTTCATTTGTGGGCAGAACCCTTTTCTTTGTAGCAGGCACAGGCTAACTCCTGAATAAAGGATTCTTTCAGCTTGCTCTTGAACTTATGTAAAGTATCTCCTTGCCTGATTTCTGTTGAAAGTTGGATCCAGATGGCAGGTGCAAGTTTTGCAAATGCCCTTTCTCCCATACGCATCTTAAATATGGGTCTGTTAGAGAAAGGTTATCCTCATCTATATCCCTCAGTCCATAACTGTAGTGGCTGATTTGCAATTTGGATTTTAATGGGAGCAATGACCCAACTTGATGATTTTAAAAATCTGGGAGGACAGTAGTAGGATTGCTCTTTCATTTAATGGTAAACATTTCACCTTGCATGAGATTAAGCAATGATGGGTTCTTGGGTCAGCATGTAATGCAGATTTGCAGATTTTGTTAATTGCTGTTTGTAATTATTGTGTAGATGTGCATGATTAGAAGGTTACTAATGGAAGTTTGTATTCAAGTTTTGGAATTAAGACATCCCTTACTATAGCTTGGCGGGAGGCTAGAGTAAGCACTGGACAGATAGACACTCTGAGGTTGCCACTCCTCTGGAACAGGCTTCCAATCCATATCAAGCAGGGCACCTCCATGACTCTGTTTAAGTGTAGCCTAGAAGACTGGATGGGACATAGGAAATATCTGCCAGGGATTGCCCTGGCTTCTCTCCTGGGCATGGGTAGTCCTTGCTAGAAAAAAAAACTTGGGCATAGATGATATCTGTCATCTGGTATTATATTGGGATTTAATGGCTAGGCTTCTAAAGACCCTCGGGTCAGTAGCCTTGTAACACTCTATGAACTTATGAACCTAAGTGGAATATTTTATAGCACAAATTTCACTGCGAGTGTGCTTTGTTTATAATAACACCTCTGTGGCTAGAGAAGGGTAGTGAAGAGTTGTGGGTTCATACATAATTACTAGGCTAGCTGCCCTTGAGGGCCCTTCAAGCCTAGCCAGTTTCCCTTTTTGTGGTGAAAATAATCTATCCCATTTGGTTATAGACTGGCCTTACCTGTCCCATAGTCAATAATTATATATTACCCCTAATGAGAATAACTGGGCTCATACCATAGATAATTGGAGGGACCCATGCATGGGATAAAACATTATCCCCATTTTGAGTGAGGTCATGGTATCTTTGTTCAGTTACAGATGAAATATTGCTACCGTTTGTTTCTGTAACAATACTGGTATTCTTAGGAATTCTTTGAGGTGTTCCAAAAACATTATGCTGGATTTTAAGGTGTTTATAAGTATTTTTTTTATTTTTATTTATTTATTTTATTTGTTAACCGGGTAGTGTCTGGCTGGGCCAGAGGCCCGTTTTCAGCGGAGACCCGGGGAGAAAAGCTCCGAAGCAAATTATAATAGAAGTTACTTATTACAATAGAAGTTACTTATGAACATATGCAAGTTACAATAATTATTATAGGATATACAAAGGAATACAAATTTCAGCTTTCTACAGTAGTGTGAAAAAAGTTAGACATCTTGAGAAAATGATTCAGTAATTATAGGTAATTGTCAAACATAGCAAGCAAATAGCAAAATATTTATCACTTATAGGCAATTGTCAAATATATCAAGCAATATCAGTTCACCACACTTCAGTCTATTCTTTTAATTTTTTTTTGGGGAGAATGACTCAGTAGAGCCAAGAGATATTGAGAAAGGAAGGTAGCAGGAGGCTGCAGATGTTTAGCCTGGGTTAGTACAGGAGTAGAGTGTATGTTTAGAGAAATGTTCCTTTAGCGTCTGTTTATATGTTAGTGTGTTACTGATGGCGAGAATATGCTGTGGAAGAGAGTTCCATTGCTTGGCTATGGAATGGGAGAATAGGGAGATGCCATAAGAGTTTTGGGCCTTACTAACTTTTTGCAATATTTTGTCAGCAAATCTAAGGGATGTTAGGTTACTATAGAGTTGAACCAGATGTGATATTGCTGTGCAGTTGTTGGGTTTGTGTATGATTGTGTTGGCGGTAAGTAGCTGAGTTAGGGAGAGGAGATGAGGAAGCTCTAGCCAGTTTAGCTGCATTAATGCAGTACAGTGGTGGGCTCTATATGGTTGATTTGTAGTGAATTTTGTTATAGCAGGATTCAAGGTTATTTAGGTCAGTTTTGCAAAGGTTGGTAAATATTTGAGAGCAATATGAAGGGAAGATAATAGCTGGGTCCGAGCAGTAGAGGCTTGGTCAGTGAGAAATGGTTTTGCTCTGTAGAGTGAACCCAGTTTGGCATGCACCTATATTATGGTTAGAGCAATGTGTTTATCAAACCTAAGTCTGCTATTAATTGTAACAGCAAGATGTTTTGTATGTTCTACTGGCTCAATTTTAGTGCCATTAGAGGAGGAAATATAGATAGAAAGTACATTCTTAGATGTTGGGTTTTGATGGAAAACCATAAGCTTGTTTTTTTGGGGGGTTAAGTATAAGTTGATGGAGAGTTAGATCATTTTCTATACTGTGGAGGGCTGCTTGAGTTTTATCTTGTAGCTCTTTGATACTGGTGGCAGAGCAGACCAGGAAAGCAGCATCGACATATTGTACAATTGAGGCTGGGTTAGCTGCAGTATGAAGGTCGTTAGTAAACATAGGGAACAGGAGTGGACCAGGAATTGAGCCTTGTGGGACCACAACTGTCACCAGGAACTGAGTGGAAACTTTATTTTCCCATTGAGTGGTGTGTCTTTTGTCAGACAGGTAGCCATGAAACCATTTTAGGGTATCAGAGTTGCAGTGGTGGAGGGCTAGTTTGTTTAGAAGTATTTGATGTGACACAGTGTCAAATGCTTTTGACATGTCTAGGAAGGTAGCAGATACTAGTTATTTTTTGTTTATAAGCTAGTATACAGTGTCAGTAAAGCTGATGAGTGCTGTACTGGTACTATGGTTGGTCCAGAAGCTGTGTTGTGTTTTGGATAGTAGATTATAGATCTGGAAATGTTCTAATATCTGTTTGCGTACACATTTTTCTAAGATTTTGGCAAGGGGAGACAGAATGACTATGGGTCAGTAGTTAGGTATATCAGTTGAGTGGCCACCTTTGTGTAAGGGTATTATGTGGGATATTTTACATAGGGATGGTACATACTGTTATTAGAATAGATATAGGGTAAACTATGGAAGAATCAGCTAGTTGAAGAAAGTCACCAGGTAGCTGGTCAGCGGATAGTGTGCAAGGTTTTGATTTGGTAATAAGAGTTCTGATATAGTTGGTTTGTATTGATTTAAGTCGAGAAGGGTAGTGTTTTTGTCAGAAATCCTAGGTATAGTAGGAGTTGTACTAGGGGTGTTGTTAAGAAAGGAGGTTATTGAGTTAATAAAGTGGGAGTTAAATTGAGTGGCTATGGACTCATTTTGATTGGTCAGTGTTGGGGCTGGGGTAGAGGGTATTCCTGGGTTAAGGAGGAGATTAATTGTTTGCCAGAATCTTTTGGGATTGTTCTGGTATTTTAGTTGTTTTGCTTGGAAGTAGTTTTTTTGTCATGTTTAATTAGTTTTTGAGTTTGATTTCTAAGTTGCTGGTAGGTCGTGAGGTTTTCTTTAGTTTTAATACTTTGATAGTGAGACCAGGCTCTATCCCTTTGTTTTAGTAAATGAAGTGTGTCTTTTGATAGCCAGCGAAGCCTGTAGAGTTGGTGTGTATTTTTCTTATGGGGGCTAGTTCATTAAGTATTTGAAGGAAGGCAATACTGAAGTACTGAACTGTGCTATGAAGTGGAAGATGTTTCAGAGGTGTCCAATCATATTGTAGTACTTGAGAGTTGAATAATGGAGGAGAGAATTTTTTTTTTGTTTCGAATGTTTCAAAATTAAATATTGGAGAAATTTGGAAGATGCTTTCTAACCAAGTAGGTATGGGAGTGATTGCATAGTGTGTCAAGGAGACACCCAGCATCATATGTAATATTGGGCTTGTTAGTTAAAATTCAATCTATAGTGGATTGTCTCTTGGTGTGCTTATCAATGCTTGTGGGGAGGATGATTCTTTGAGAGAAGTTGTAAAGATTGATGAAATTTGTAGGGGTAATGGAAGAGCAGGTGGTCCAGTCAAGATTGAAATCTCCTAGTATTATGGTTTCATGGGTGAAGTTTGTAGAGGCCCATTCCAGGATGTTTTCTATATTCTGGAGGTTTTTACCAGGAGGGAGGTAGGAGGCTATAAAGATAATGGACTTGTGGTTGTTAAGTTCAAGGCGTGCTATCAAAATTTCAAGGTTAGGGATATCAGGTGTTGAGGTGTACCAGTTTGAGAGTTTTTTTAAATAATGTGGCAATACCTCCTCCATGTTTAGCTACTCTGTCAGTTCTAAGGATAAGTAACAACATGTTAGCCACTGAAAACAAACAATAAACTGTGAAGTAAATCCAAAAAATGCCACAGGAGCGACAGCAACGTTGACCCAAACGAAATTTAATGTTGAGAGTACAACAAGAAACACGACACAACAGCGAACCACTGTTATCCACAAAAATCACTAAAACAATGAAACTGGTGTTTCATTGTTTTAATGATTTTTGTCGATAACAGCGGTTCACTATTGTGTCGTGTTTCTTGTTGTACTCTCAACATTAAATTTCATTTGGATAAGTAACATGTTGTTTTGAGTCCAGTTGCATGTCTTATTGAAGATGCCTTGTAGTTTAAGCTGGAGCTGTGGAAGTTTATTGCTAGTTTCAAGTATCAGATCATCAGCATACATTTGCGACATTCAAATTGGGAAAATCATGTGGGAGATCATTAAGAAAAAATGAGAAAAGCAATGGATTCAGAAACAAACATAGCAGTAACTATCTCTCAAGCCCTGAATCTTTCTTTGGGAAACCATTCAAGCAAGGTCAGCATAAATCAGGTAAACAATAACATAAAAAGAAATGGCAAGGGGAATAACCCCAGATCTTTTCCCAGCAAAACATACATGAATTTACAAAGGTACCTAAGTACTCCTTCTATTCCTTCTCCTTCCCACCCCGGACACCTTTCCAAAATAGCAGGTACTCTGTTTCTTTCCCTGCTTTGCTGAAAAAAAAGTAACATCAGACTCTTGGGTATTAAGAATAATTCAAAATAGCTACAAATGGCAGTGGGAATCTACCCCTGCCCCAAGTCAGAAATTTACCTCTCTCCTTCCAGAAAAAAAATAAAGAAATAAATGCATTTATTTCCCCAGATCCTTTCATAAATGACAGCTCAATGACTTGTAGAACCTGCTCTACTAGATTAGACCAAAACAATTGTACTGAAACTGCTTTCTGTGATGTTAGAGTTTTCCCTTTTCTTCTCTATTGTGCGACCTCAGAGTAGGTATATGCAAGTTTGCCGGGGTGTCCTCCTATAAGGGTGAAGAGTGACGTTCCCTCTTGCAAAAAGGATTACCTTTGAGTTTCGCCAAAAAGTGGTTTTGTATAATTGTTTTGTTTGAATCCACTTTCAACTGAAGTTGATTTAATCAATCAATATCAGTAAAATTTTTCTTGTACCCAAGGAAGATGTCACTGGGAGACCAGTAATACACCTTTTGGGTCTGAATTAATTTCTAGAAATTCCATAGTTTCTATTTCCACTTCTTCCATCCCAGTCCTTTCTGGTAACCCTAGACCTCAAAGATGCATATTTCTATATTCCAGTTCACAAGAACTTGAAGTGCTGCTTAAGATTTTTTTGTGTCTGGGTTACATTTTCAATTCACATCCTTACATTTTGGACTTGCTGCTGCTCCAAGAGTGTTTGCAAAGTACTTGTCTTCAGTAATTGCCTTCTACAGATTTCAATGAATCCACATTTGCCCATCCTGGGTGATTGCCTCATTTTAGCAGATTCTCTTCCAAGCACTGAGTTTCAAAGTAAACCTAGAGAAATCATCTCTAGTTCCATCCTATAGGTTATCATTTCTGAGATGACTTTTGGACACCTCTCATGATGGTATACTTCCCTCCACTGAAGGTACTGGGGAATACAAGTCACCCCTTCTGAATATATCTTGTCTGGCTGGTTTGCTGATTGTGATGTTTTATATGTCTCTGGCCCAGAGAAATGCTTTCTAAAAGTTCTGACTTTTTGAAGGGCTTAGTAAATTGTCAAGCCTCACTATAAACTTTAAAAAATAGGTAATGTTCCACTTAATGATCACTTGATGACCAGTGGTTACTTCACCTACCTATCTGTATGGATTGCAGTCTTAACTTTTCCAAGATTCTGTTACTAGTTGTCCCATATGCTTGGTAGGAGTGCAAAACCAATAGATGTAGCAGTCTCTTAGGATATTGGTGGAAATACAACTGCCTTTTTTAGCAAAAGTAGCTGTGAAAGCAGTTTCTTGTTTGCCTAATTTATCTTTCCAACAAGACAGTCATTCCAGCTGTACAGGTGTGGTTATCATAACAAGACGAAGAACCCAATGTTATCTGTTATTTGGGATTCCTACCAAATACATCTGTCAGTTAGGTCTCTTCCCAAAGTTTGAATAATCCCCAAGTTGAAAGTGATTTGCTGTCTTCAAGGGACTGTCTTAAATGTAAATATCAAGATATAGTACCCTAGAGGCACAGATCAGAACAGCTGTCAGACCCTGTGCAACAGGTTTAGGAATGTGGAATAGTATCAGGGACTCTAAAACATTTCAAATGGACTGCAGCCTATTCACTGGCAGAAATGGATAGTGAAGGAGTATACATTATGACAAGATTTCTGTTTGGCTCATTCCAGTACTTTTCCTACTTCTACTTTGCTTGCATGTTTAGAGCATAGTAGAAGTATCCTAGTAACATTCTAGCACTATTAGAAGTGCAAGTCTTTGTTTCAAGGCCAGTTGTCCTCCAACCCATTCAGGGATATAGGCTGTAAGAATTTTAACCCCACAGAGGCAGTACAGAGGTATCAAACACCGTCACATGCAAGTGATGGAGAAGTTAGCTGAAAAAATGAATATGCAGAGTAGCAGGAAGTATAATAAGAGATGGGCAGTCTGGATTCAGATCAGGATGTAGTGCAACCAAACTGATCTTAGTATTGAGACAGGCAGTGAAAATGAAGCTGTAAATGTGGAGATAGTTCAGCTGGGCATTCCTAGAAATGGAGAAAGCATATGACAGGGTTCCAAGTAAACTGATTTGGGTAGTCGTGATAGTTTGAAGTCCTAGAAACATTGGTAGAGTTAGAGCAGGCTATGTGCAGGGGATCCACTGAAACAAACACAAATAGCATTCATACTCACAAAGGGGCTCCTAAGGAGAGTCTTTTTAACTGGGTTCACCTCTTAACCTAATCATATTCATACTTGTGATGAACTATATGATCAAACTGGTCAGAGGAGATACTACAACAGAGCTCTTTAATCAGGTGATGTGGCGTTACAAGCAGACTCTGAGCAGGTACTTCAGCAAAGAATAGGGGACCAGAATTCAAAACTGAAGGCACATGGGATAGAACTGAGTACAGACAAGACAGTGGTCATGAGAGCAGGTAGAGAATTTCAGAAGAAGCTGAAATTTGAGATAGAAGGGAAAACAGTAGAACAGATTAACAGCTTCAAGGATCTGGAAGGGGTAGTTGAGAAGGGAAGTCTGAATGAGGAGGTCAAAGCTAGCATCTGAGAAGCTGCATCTTGCTGGCAAAAAAGTGTTAAGGGCAATGTGGGTGGGATTTTGAAGATGAATAATAAGCTGTACAAAACAATGGTGTATATGGCATAAAACCTGGAAAGTGAAGGAAGAACACCTGAGGAAGCTTGAGATGACTGAAATGAAATGTCTGAGACAAGAAGTAGGGCTCACACTGTGGTACAGATGAAGAAATGAGAACATCAGATCAGAAGAAAAATAATCCTGAATTGCTTGACTACAGTTGTTTGTTCGCATGTGCATGAATGCAAAAGATGATTTGGTAAAGCAATTTTGGGAGAAACAGGAAGAAGTTAAGAGGAGATGATGATACCCAGCCAAGATGTGAATGAACTGGATGAGAGAAGTTCATAGGTAACTACTATGCTAACTGACCTGAAGGGTCTTCTGAAGCCTAACCAATTATCTTGGATCAGAATCAAGCCCTGTACCTTATGCCTAATGAGGCGAAGACCTTAACCATTATGCCAAACCCATATACTACATGTGGCTCTCTGGTATGACTGTTGAAGAAATTAGAAGAGTGACTGTGAATCAAGAGAGATAGCAACAATTGAAGCAGTACTCTAGCCCCATGTAAAAATAGAAATAAATAGGGTTGATCATGATGATCATGAGGTTGTTTATCAGTAATAGAGTTTTACTAGGTAAACATTTCAGCTCACTGAGAACTGTTAAAATGCAGTGAAGATGTGGGTATATTGTTTAAAGACGACCTACAATATATTTCAATCTGGAGAAAGATTTTGAAAGCCTTTACTGTGGCTTTTATGCAGCTTAAAGTGTTGCATCACTGACAAATACTTCCCTTCAAGCAAAGGATAGAAGACAAAGATTGGATGACAGGTATTAGGAATGTTTACAACCCCAGTAACAATTATGTCTACATGATGTGGCTATGTCCACCTTTTCAACCAACTTAGGTCATATGGGAGTGAGTTGTACAGGCAGCCTTAATAGCACCGTGGCATTGTCTTGTAGCTTTATGTAAGCTGGGAGTTTGGTTGCTAGATCTGTAGGCTCCAGACACTCATTTATCCTCAAAAGAGAAAATAAGCTTGCATTGTATTACTTTTATGGTGATTACTATTATGGCTATGAACTGCAAAACCTGACCCCCAAGGATTAAACACTACACCACTTTTTTTGTATGAGCATCAACTGTGGGAGGCCTATAAGTACCTTGGATATAATTCATATATCCTGGACTTTTAGAATGTTTTTTATTCCATCTGGAAATTCAGTTTGCTTTGTAACTCTGTCATACTCCATGCCATGTTGGTGGTTTGAATTATTGTATCAGATTGACATTAGCTTAATTGCTTCATATTACACCACCAGTTTTTTCCTTAGTTAACTGCTCAATGCTTTGACATTTTTGTCATAGCATTATTTTGACATATGATATGGTGTTGCCCTTTTCATTCTTCCTCACAAATGGGTTCGGGTCTGATCCTCGGATCTGACTTGTCCGCATTTCCTAGACGTCGGATCCAACTCTCGAGCTCCTCCCTCTACCCATAATGCTGTAGTCCATATCCACTGTCTCAGATCTTATTTGCCGCCATTGTGGTTAGCTGTAGATTCCAATCTCTTGAGCGTAGTAAGTAGTTTTCTCTTTCAGTAGTACTAGTTAAATTGATATTAGTCTTCTTAAAACTCACTAGTCTCTTTCTGTTCTGTATTCTCCCTCTTAGTGTTCACAGGCATTAGGATTTCAATGTTTTTACCCTTTCTTCTTTCTCTACTCACTTTTGAGTAGTCTTCATGCCAGTGTTGTTAAAGCCATTTGCTTTAGGATACCATACCTGGTATTATTTAGTTCCCTTTTCTACCTTATAACTACTATTTAAAAAAAACAAAGTTGTTGTTGTTTCCTTCCTGGCTTTTTCACTTCAAGCATGTCAGAGAAACTGAATGGTTTTAAAAAGTGCAAGTCTTGTGGGCATAAGATCCCAAACTCCAATGCCCGCAACAAGTGTGTGTATTGTCTAGGACTCAACACATCCTGTTGCATTTATGCTTCTTTTAATCCTAGAGCATTATCAGACAGGTACAAAAAACTAATTCTTAGGGCATTACTTCCTGCTTCTTCTGGGGCTCAAACCCCCTCTGAAACGGGTTCCTATCACATAGTCAAACTTGCACAAGTTCAAACCTTATATGGTCGAGACCATAAGTTTGAACTTGTACAAGTTCGGGTGTTTCAACGGAAATCTCCGTAAGGAGAAGTTACTGTTTTGTTGAATGAGGTGCGAACTCGGAGTTGGTATAATTAAGTAGCAGGGGGTGTGGGGGGCTGGGGGTTTAGGGGGGCTTTCCCCCCTGCTTACAACAGATTATTTTGTTTTTCCTTCTTTTTTTTTTTTTGTATTCATAGTCAAAGTTTTCGAACTTCGAAAGGAATGGTTTATACATTTCATGTTCGAAGTTATAAAACTTCGACTATGTAATATAGACCCTCTGAGACACCCTAAACGGTTTATTCAGATACCAGAAAGAGGTCTCCTGTGAAGTCCTTAAGGGCTTCATCTGAGCATTTAGAAAAAAATTATAAAAATTTCGGATCCGATTTCCTTGGATCCAAACCTCTTGGTCCTTTCTTGGATCCAAAGGGAACAGCTCTGTTTCCATATCCTCCATACCATCTGCTTCTTCCTCAAATCCTAAGTCCTTGGATCTGAGAATGAGTTCAGCTCAAAGAAGCTTTATACCAGAGTATGCAGTGAAGCCTGTTTCCCCTTCTGTGCCTTCTCGACTTTTTCAGACTCAGAAGAAATACACTTGACCCCCTTTTACTTCATCTTCTAGGTCATCCAGAAGTCTGTCAGAGGTGGATGTGGACAGAATGATGTGTAAAGTCCTCAGAGCTCAGATCCAGATGAGGGTTCTTCTAACTCCATCCCCTACTGGATCCGTGAGTGCACCTACAAAGTCCCTTGTTTCTCCCTCTCCAATCCAACCTGTTGTTTTGGAGTCCCAGGATCTGAGATCTCCAAGAGTTTTGGTGTCAGATCTGAGGATGGTTCCCTCCTCCACTCTGGTGATTTCCCAGACTGGCTCTGCTCTGATACCCTTGTATCAAAGCAGGTCTCAGCACCAGGTCTGAGGACCCATTTTTGTCAAATCTGTCCCTTCCTATTGGAGCCTCAGCCCTGGGTAGTTCAGATCCAGTTTTCTCCTTCAGTCTCAGATCCAGGGGTGGCCCCAACCTGAATTCTTCAGATGTTTTGGCTCAGAAGGGGGGAAGGGATTTTCCCTAGTCTCTCAGCATTCAAGATGGTAGAAAGGGCTTCATCTACTCATAGAGAACCATTGCCTTATGCCTCAAATCCTATCCCCTTCACCTCACTGGCTCCAAGCTCAGAGTCCATCAGGCCCATTCCATAGGGACAGCCAGTTCTAGTAAGACTCCAGGCAATTCCACAAATGGACCTCCCTTGAACATCCCACATAGGAGGTTCCTCGGAAGAGAACGTGTAAGAGGGGGAACATAGACTCTCCCAAGAAGTTTCTCATGGAAAACATTGATTTTTATGAGGGAGAAGGATCCCCCCAGATCACTACCTGATGACATCTCCTTTGGAGATATTCTAGAAATCCTTAAGAAGAAAGGTGCTGATTGTCCCAAACTCCTTATTCTGAGGAATCAGTGTTCCTAGAGGCTTTTGATGCTGGACCATCCACGTCTTGAGTGACCCCCAGTGGATGAACTCATCGATCTGGTATCCCCCCAGGCTTGGAAGGAGCCAGACCCTATTGAGCCCATACTCAAGTGCCCATACAAATTTTTATCTCCCCCTTCAGACCACGCTTACTGGAGCAAAGGAGTCCCCGTGGATGCTATGGCAGTGGTGGTAGCCACTAAGAATGAGCTAGCAGATCAGAGCTCTTCTGTCCAGCCACCTAACAGGGAGTCCAGAGCACTGGACAGATTCAGAAAATGAGTGTTCTCCTCAACTACCTTTGCACTGAGGCCACTTAACTGTTTGACACATTTTACTAGGCTGCAGAGAGATTTGACTAAGGAATTATCAAATTCTCTTCCTGAGTCCATGTGTGCTGAGGACTTCAAAAGGACCTCCTCAGAACTTGCCACTCTCTTGTCTATTTCTAACCCATCAATGAGGCTAATCTCTCACACTGCTGAAGGTACTTCACAAACTGTTGTTTCAGGTATTGCCTTAAGGAGATATGCCTGGATGTGGTTGTCTGACTTTGTGGAGCTCTTCAAGAAGTCTTTTATTAATGCCCTTTTTGATGGCACTTCTTTTTTGGGCCATCTGTAAAAGATACACTTAACTGCAGTGAAAAAGATGGAAAAACTCTGTTTGCAGTAGGAATCAAAGTTTCTACTCTTCAACAGACCTTCTACTGAAACTAAGGAGGTGGTATGAAGATGTGGTTCTGTAAATGTCAGGGAACTTTCCAGGATTTGTGAGAGGATAATTCCTCCAGAGGCCGAGGAGGAAGTTTCAAAGGCAGACATCATCCTAGAGGCAGAAGAGGCCCGCAGAACCAGGGATTTAGGGATTCTTTTTCAGACAGGCCCTATCAGCACTCTTAAAGCACTGCCTGTCTGTTCAACTCTGGAGGCAGTTGGGGTTCATTTCTCTTTGCACCTAGATGCCTGGACAAATATCACAAAAGATTCATGGGTGCTAAGCATAATATCTGGAGGTTACTACATACCCTTTTCTCTTCTTCCTCCATGTCGAAGAAAGAAACTTCCCAATATTCCACCCAAACAGAGGAAAGAAGCAGCACATGAGATACAAAAGCTGGTAGAATAAAGTCTTCCAGATGGTCCCACCCAACCAGACAGGACTCTTCTATTTAGTGCCAAAGAAAAACAGGAGACCTCAGACCAATTTTAGATTTAAGTGGTTTGAACCAGTTTGTGAGGAAGGAAAAGTTCCAAATGGTCAGGGTTCAGTCCATCCTGCCCCTCCTATGCAAGGACAACTGGATATGATCTATGGACCCTCAGGACACATACTATCATATAAGAATAGACAGACAATCCAAAAGGTATCCTTGCTTTTGGCTGGGAGCTAGTCATTACCAATTAAGAGCTCTGCCCTTTGGACTCACTGCAGCCCCCAGGGTGTTTACTAAATGCATGGTAGTAGTGGCAGCTCACTTGAGGCTCAAAAGATTCCAGGTGTTTCCATATCTGGACAATTGGCTTCTCACCACTCCAGCCACCCCTCCAGGCATCAACTTCAACAGACTGTTTGCTCCAGATTTCCAACACCTTGGAGATTTCACTCAACCTTGCCAAACCTCAGCTTGGTCCAGCCCAGAGCCTGGAATTCATCAGAACAATTCTGAACACTATGACTCAGGTGGTGTCTTTACCCCTCCACTGCATTGCTTCTATAAGGTATCAAGTACAGGATATCCCCTCTCATCCTTCTCCTCCAGCAAAGTTAGTGCTTCGAGCACAAGGGTCCATGTCAGCAGACATAGTACTGCTTCCCTTAGCACTCTTCTTTATGCGTATTCTCCGATGGACATTAGCTGTGGAGTGGTCCATTCTACATCTGCTCCTATCCTTTCAAATAATACTCACCTTTATTTGCAAGCACCACATTTGCTGGTGGATTCATTCTGACAATCTTTTTTTCAGGGCAGACTCTTTGTTCTTCTGAATCCAGTAGCCACAGTGACTTTGGATATTTTCCAACTATGGTGGAGGAGGTAATTTCTTTGTAAGGATGGTCAAAGGCATGTGATCCACCCCAAGAGACCAAATTGGATATCAACTTCATAGAGATGAGACTAGTCCTTTTAGCATTACAGGCTTTTCAAGAATCTGTTCCTCTGGGAATGATCACAATTCAGACAGACAACATGTTAGTAGTCTGGTACATCAACAAGCAAGGAGGAACCTAATCCTTAGCCCCTGTGCAGGGAGGCCATGAAAGTTTGGGAATGGGTGATCTCTTCAGACCATTTTCTAATTGTGATGCACATTCTGGGGGAAACTAATGTGCTTGCAGACAAATTAAGCAGATCAATTCTGATGCCTCATGAGCGGTTTCTCAATCAGTCATTAGGGAATAAGATCTTCAGGCATTGGGGCCAACCTTGCTGCAACCTATTTGCCTCCCCTCTCAACAACAAGTGCAGCAAGTGCTTCACTCTGATCCCCCATCAGGGAGAGTCACTGAGAGACACACTGAGTCAGTCTTGGCCCTCAGGTCTCCTTTATGCATACCCTCCTCTTCCACTGATTTCAAAATTCTTAAAGAAAGCAGGTAGGCTGAATAGCTCAGTAATCTCCATTGCCACTTTCTGGCCTTGTCAAGTTTAGCTCCCCTTCCTACAGTCTCATCTTCATTATTCACCATGGATACTGAAGCATCATCAGGATCTCCTCTCTCACCCATCAGGGGTTCAACATACCAACCTTCAACCCCTCAGGTTAACTGGATGGTTTCTGTACTTCCAGTAGTAGTTAGACCGTCCAGGCTCTCTTTCCTAGTATGAGATTATTTTAGCTCCCCAAAAAGCTTCCACCAAGAAAGTTTATAGGATAAATTGGAAAAGGTTTTCTATCTGGGCTTCTGAACACAGCATTCATCTTTTTTAACCTCCAGTTTCTTCTATGCTCCAATTTCTCACAACTCTTTTTAATGAAGGAGCCAGTTTTTCTACGATTAAACTTCAGTTGGCATAATTTCAAATTTCCATTTAGGAAATAAATCCTTCTGTCTGGCTTCTTCCAGGTTATATAAAGCTTTTATGAAGTGTGTTTTTCTTCTCAGACCCCCAATAAGGGATCTTTCACTGCCTTGGGATCTTACTGTGGTTCTTCACGGTTTAACTCAGAAGCCCTTTGAACTGTCAGACAAATATGATTTGAAATTTCTGTCATGGAAAATGTTCTTCTTGGTAGCCATAAAAGATTTCTGAACTCCAGGCTTTGTAAGCAAAACCCCCTTACATTGTTTTTCATAAAGACAAGGTTTCTGTATGGAGTAACCATTCCTTTGTACCTAAGTGGCTTTGGAAAATAACATCAACCAATCCATTAATTTACCAGTCTTTTTTACCATATTTCTCTAGTAAAGGGGAGTACATGCTACCTATCCTTGATGTTCACAGGCAACTACATTTTTATCTTAATAGAACAAGACAGTTTAGGAAGTCAGTCTGCTTGTGTCCTTTTCCTCAAATTGCTTGAGTCAGTCAGTCTCTAAAGTTACTGTAGCAAAATAGATTACAGACTGCATTTCATTGGTTTACTTTCATAAGGGTTTAGTTTTACCAGGACCTCCTAGGGTGTATTCAACTTGATCCTTTGCTACTTCTTCAGCCTTTTGATCAATGATTTCTTTTGATGACATTTATGCAGCAGCTACATGGTCCAAGGCCCATATCTTTGTTTCACATTACAAGTTAGACATAATACCTAGAAATAAAGCCTCCTTTGGTTTGGCAGTGCTCTGGAATAATAACCTTCCATAAGGGCCAATCAAGGTCTATGTAGCTGGTGACTCTGTCCCATTTATGAGGAAGAATGACAAGGACAACATCAGATTTTGAAGTTATGTACTCACCATAACTTGGCATGTGTTGTACATTTTCATTCTTCTTCACCTCCCCTCCCATCCATCTCCCATTGATTTCTCTTCTGGTAAGACCTATTGAACTCTTTTGGAACCTACAGTTCCAGGTTTGAGCTCTATCTTTTTCTATCAGTCTATACCTGTTCTCTGTTTAACTATGGAGATATTTGGCAAAAACTCAATCTGAGGCAGTGGGGATGAACTAGAGCATTATGGGTAAAGGAAGTAGCTCGAGAGTTGGATTTGAAGTCTAGGAAATGCAGCTGAGTTAGATCTGAGGATCAGATCTGAACCCATTTGTGAGGAAAAATGAAAACAGACAACACAGATGCCTAGTTATGGTGAGTACATAACTTAAAAATTTCTTGCCTTACCTTAAAGTGATCATATGTTATTTTTTGATATTGTTAAGGGCATTATATGTTCTATTATTAAAATTTTCTAACTGATTTGTTAAGCTGTAGTTAATAAAGTTCATCTTCTTTATAAATATGCCTAATAATGTAACTGTAGGTTTATCCAACATTTTTCAATTAATGTGACAAACAGAATGTCATTATATTCACTAAGTAACATATAGTTACAGTTTCTGTGTGGTGAATGGGCGTATAAATCCCACCTGCTGCCACCAAATATGTGGCAAAAGGGGTATAGGTTATCCATCAGCAGTGCTGCAAGCCAATTAATATGCAAGGGGCAGTTGCGTTTAAGGACATAGTAAATGCACACAGCAGCATCAGATAATATCCAACTCCTATCACTACCATGTAAGGTTTACACTGTACCAAAGCAGGTCAGAAATATAATACCCAGTTCATGAGAATTACAATTTACTTGGAGCCCAATTCCTTCAATTTGTAGCCTTACCAACAGTAATTGAAACACACACACACACACACAATTTTCTAGAAAGGAGAGTTAGATTAAATAATTATCCAGTATCTACACTCAGGCTGCACTGATAAAACCACTAGCACAGATCATTATTGCCCCTTAAAATAAACCAACCAGGGGATTTAATAAACTCTGTGTAGGCTCGGCACAGAGCCTACACAGAGTTTACATGTTAACGTGATGGTGAGCAGCATGCTTTAACGCACAGTGTATATTAATGAGGTGCAGTGTGCTTCAGCTAGGTTTTGTGGCTTGCAACAGTGTTGCTGGCTGGGAAACCTTGTAAGCAAATGCAGATAGCAATTCTGAGTGAGGAAAAGTACCTAAGGGACACAGATTGGTGAGGAATGCCACAGTGATCACCAGCTCTTTGCAAATAGCTGCCATTCTGTTAATGCAACACATCTGCATAGAAGCCAACTTAATGAGAGGACAGATAGCAATTAATAGGGACATATTTGACATAGATGTCACATAGGAATGTTAGAATGTAACACTGTCAATCTCTTAGAGCAAGAAATCTCGACAAAGCCATAAAAAT
This sequence comes from Protopterus annectens, assembly GCF_019279795.1. Lineage (NCBI taxonomy): Eukaryota > Metazoa > Chordata > Ceratodontiformes > Protopteridae > Protopterus > Protopterus annectens. The sequence continues at coordinate 920,477,050 of NC_056726.1, forward strand.
GGGGTGAGAAAAGGCCAGAAATAGGGACAGTTGTTTAATGTTGCACTTCCATACTTAGGAAGTTCATAGAATATATAGGTTGTACATTAGCATGAACTTTCTGAAGAGCAAGAAGCTTGAAACTCAAATGTCAGTCATCAGTTTCTGATTGCACTCTACAATGACATGCCAGTAATTTGCAAGAAAAAAACATATGAGGAAAACATCACAGATATGAGACAAAAACTGCACATTTTGCACAGATCAGGACAGTTGAGAGGTATGCACGCAAATGTATGTATTATTGAGTCACATCAGTCCAGAGATCATCCCAGTGATATTGCAGAAAACCACATATTTGATAAAGAAAACATCTGGACATCCTGGAAATATCGGGACAGTTGAGAGATATGAATGTGAATTGTATGGTCTGAACACAGTACAGGACAGTATTCCTACAGTGCAAAATATTGTGCTATCCCTTTCTTGGTATACTGTACTGAAGCTGTGTTATTGATCTGTAATAGAACATGGGACTGCCATGTAAAATGATCACTCAGGGGAAGTGTGTGTATTGAATAGGGACACACAGATGAATTGTAGGAATGAACACAGGGAAAGAGTACAGCTGAAACTCCCACATGTACAGCAGAGGAGGGCATGTCAATGGAAGATGGTTGTAGCAGCAACACCAAGCACATATCTATATGGTATAGAATGGACTGTACAGTGAAAATGTGTTGCCTGTGACTGTCACATGGTGATATAACAATGGGGAAGATGTGTGTGTGAGATAAGCATCCTTACATGAATAATGCAGAGAACGTCTATCAGGGATCTGACATACAATTGAGGTAGGGTACATATTGGGAAGCTGTGCAAACTGGCATACCTGAATATGAGTGTACTCTCAGCAGAGGTTTCCAGCAAGGTGGCTAGAGATAAAGGATCATGGTAAACATTACAAGAACCAACCACAGTCATGGACAGTATCAGAATAATACCACCACTAATACCATGCTTGTGACATAACATATGTGATGTGGAGTGATAACAGATGAGCCTGCACACACACACACACACACGCACACACACGCACACACACACACACACACACGCACACACACACACACACACACACACACACACACACACATACACACACACACTTGACCACTGTTATGACTCTATGAGGTTAACCACGCACACTGTCCTGTCCTGGTACTGTAATATCTGCAGAAAATGTTAGGAGGGACACTGCTATATCTGTATCTGACAGTATGGGCAATACAGGCTAGTTGACTTGTGTGCATGGCATATATCTATGGCACAATCCACACTGCCATGAACAATATACGTCATTAATGTTGTCAAACACCTTTGTGTGCAGTGTATGCATAAACTGAACAGGTAGCACACATACTTCTGGTGCAACAACTCTCTAAGGTCAAGAACACTGCATCAATGGGCACATACAATATCTCAGGATGCCTTCTAAATACCACGAAACATGACCTATCAGACCCTCTGGAATTGCTATTTAACTGTAGCCTCCATACATGCTTCATGACTCATGAATGGAGAACAGCAAGAGTCATCCCTCTGTACAAAGGTAGGCCATCTACAGACCCTGGAAACTACAGGACTATAAGTCTCACTAGTCTTATATGTAAAGCCATGGAAAGAATTATCATTGAAATGATCAGTAGTGATATAGTAAACCTCCAGACACTGGACCCAACCCAGTTTCGTTTCGTCAAGTGCAAGTCATGCCTACCTCAACGTGGTGGACTTCTTTGAGAAGGTCACCAAAGTGAAGGATGAGGGCAAAATGTTTCACACTGCCTACGTTGGCATGGCCGAGGCATTTGATGCAATACCCCACTCAGGCATTGTTCTCAAACTCAAGAGGTTGGGGGAAAAAAGTATATCACCCGGTGGGTCGCCAACTGGTTCACAGGCAGGGCATAGGAAGTTAGAATTGGGGATTCCACCTCTATAAAGGGGCCAGTCAGAAGTGGAGTTCCCATGGGATCAGTCCTTGGACTGCCCCATTTTGGCATTTACTTCTCTGAAGTCAAGGCCAGTGTCAGTGGTCTCTGGCTGACTAAATTTGTAATGACTGCAAATTATTAGCTGTCATTGAATCCTACACTGACACAAATATTCTCCAGGAAGGGCTGACACAGACAAGCAAATGGTTTCAGTGCCATGGACTAAAATCAAATGCCAAAAAATGCATAATATTATCCACCCCTGTTAATTATCATATTGACAACACACCCTTTAGAACTGACCAGTAGTCAGGGACTTAGGAACACACATAGACAGTAATCTAGCCTTCCTTCCTCCATATGTCTTGTCAATGCAGGTGTTGTCATGGTTGTGACAGCAGTCTCTGGTATGTGTTGATACTGTCTGTAGTATTATACTACTATCACAGTTGGAGTCAATGATTGCCCACAAGCTGTAGTCCTTCAGGCAGCTATTTGAACACAGCATGTGTATATCATCTGTGATGTACATCACTTAACAAATGGGCAGGAAAGGGCATAGCAGACTCCCCTGGTGTACTGACCTGCTCACTGGACCTGATATATATGTCACATCACACATTTCAACATAGTGAGATGCCACTTGCATCATACATTTGGTGATATGGCTGTTCATGGCCACATATGACAGTGTTGATTGAATACCTGAGCGTGGATATTTGTAAAATGCCTTGACCTGTTCAAGTTCCACAATATAATACTGTTGACATCATGTGTGCCCTTGATGACCACTTTCAGGACATCTATCAGATGTAACAGACATGATGTAGCAGTAACAACTCACACAGGTCTGTTCCACACACCTGTAATATTACTACTGTACATGTAGAAGAGGCCATTTATGACATGTTGGTCTACCTCACAGTCGAGAAGATTCAGGAAGTCATTATACATGCATGCATCAGGTGCTGTCCTCCCCAACTCAGGTGGATATATGTTGATGTACACATTAGTATGGGGATCAGACATTGTGGAGGGTGTGTTGAAATGTGTATTCAACCATATCAGGAAGGTGTGTGCGCTGGGTCACGCCATAGGTGATCAGTGATGTTGTCGCAGCACATGAATTCCATGTGATAGGCCTGGATGAAGGTAAGACAGTGCTTAATGCCTGTTGTGATCTGGCATGTGGAATTGACACAATCAACCATACAGGTATCATTGAGGGAACCCCCTCCCCCCAAGCTGGGGATTAAACCTTATGTAATTGATGGGTAAACAATTGGCTCGCTGACAGAACACATCATATGAAAGTTGGTGAATCAACCTGTACCATTAGAGCTGTCACCATTGACAAACTCCAGGGATCTGTGCTTAGCCCTTCACTGTTTGAACTGTATTTCTCAACAGTTCAGGCTAAAGTATATGACCTTTGGCTTACCAAGTTTGATGAATGTTGCATATTGTCCGCAATCATTCAGTCCTCCACTGGTGATCACACAGTACAAGAGGAGCTAACACACACAAGTGAATGGTGACAAAAGCACACAAAGTACAAATAAATGCAGAAATGTGTGTTTGTAATGTTGTCCTTCTGAAAAGTGGAGTTTCATATTGTCTGCAATGATCACATAGTACAAGAGGAGCTAACACACACAAGTGAATGGTGACAAAAGCACACAAAGTATAAATAAATGCAGAAATGTGTGTTTGTGATGTTGTCCTTCTGAAAAGTGGAGTGTCATGTTAATGACAGTATTGACAACAGTGCTATTATGCAGAAACCCAGTGATGCAAACCCTGAGAACACATTTAGCCAATCTGAAGTTTGACCACCAAGTGTCCACATTGCTATTAAAAGCTTGTGTTGTGCACATCATAAGTCACGCCATGACCTTGAGATCTTAGGATTGTATGACGCACTCTAGCAGAACCTCATTACAGCACTAATAGAGTATAATGCATGTTTTTACATGTACCTCACCAAACACATGTAGCAGCTGGAGAGACCACAGGGCTTTCCCAGCAAGATAACACAGGGCCTACACAACATGCCATGATGTAGGTGGATAGATTAAAAGCCATGTCACTGTAAAGTTTATTGTATAGGATGAGGTGACTTCTACCTGTCCCCAGGCCAGTCTCTGATCCTGCACTTGTGGGAATACTGCATATCCAAAAATGTGATATAGCTGATTACCTCAGCAGTGTGTGTTGAGGAGAAGATGAGTGCTTGGGTGTCACACATGCTGGTGTAAAATGCTCTCTGCAATGTCAAGCAACAGCTCTCACACACACACACACACACACACACACACACACACACACACACACACACACACACACACACACACACACAGTTGACAGCAGTGAGAACAGAACCCCTACCTAAGTACACAGATTACAGAACACGGTACTTTATGCAAGCATCACAGCTCAAGTCTGACTTGGAGTATGTCAGACAACACTTTATAACTGATAACATCAGCAGTGGAAGTTGAGGCGAGGATAACTGTCCCACAAGCTGGTGTAAAATGCTCTCTGTAATGTCAAGCAACAGCTCACACACATGCACACATACACACAACCCCAGTTGATTGCAGTGAGAACAGAACCCCTACCTATCTAAGTACATGGACTACAGAACACAGTACTTAATGCAAGCACCACGGCACAAGTCTGATTTACACAAGAGTGTAGGTGAAATTATAGTTGATGGCATCAGCAGGCCATGTGGGAGACAAGAGATTGGGAGGCCTCTATAAAATGGATGTGTAGGCATGAACAAGTATCAAATTACTGACAATCCATGTAATTGGAGAAATAACTGTAGGATACATCCATCTGCTCTGCTATCTACACACACACACACACACACACACACACACACACACACACACGCACACACACACACACACACACACACACACACACACACACACACACAAACACACACACACAGTTGACTGCAGAGAGAACATAACCTCTGCCTGTCTAAGTACACAGACTACAGAACATAGTATGTTACGCACCCTGTATATGAAGCAGTTTTCCTCAATGACCCTGTTCATGTGCAACCTTCACTGCTGGTTGGGTGATTGTAAAGTCACCTCTGGGGTGGCACCTGTGTCCCTCACAGACAGGACTAATTGTTGCTGCTCACAGGTACTTGTCTTTCTACACAGCTAGGGTTTCTTTTGCTTCATGTATAATGACAACCATGTAATCCTAAAACTTACAAATACAATATGTGAGCAATTCAACTATACAATGGATCTAGAATAAATGCTGTCTCTCTCAGGTAACAACAAACCAGATATCAAACAGGTTGTCAGCACATACACTTCACTTCCTCAACAAACCAAGTGCAAAACATATAACCCCACATACACAGAGGTACTCATTAGGAGCTTACAAAAGGAGCAGAGACCTCACAAATGCAAACCTTCTACACACATTACCGTCCCAACGGAACCCACTACACATTAAAACAAACATATCAGTATGTCACCCATTAAGCCCTTAAGGCAAAACATCTAAAACTAATGTCTTTGTCATAGGCAACCCCTTTGTGAGACACAAAGATGTCTCCCTCACCAGGTTGTATAAGTAAAAAGTCATGGTCAGTTGCCTGTCAGGTGCCAGGATCCACAAAGTTATACACGCACTCAAGTCTCTCAACAACAACCACAGTTACACCTCTGTTGTACTCCATGTTGGAGTAAATGACTTGAGATGTACCTCACTGGCATATATGAAGAGAGATGTGATTGAGCTCTCAGATTGTGTCCCAGTTGGGTAGATCTGTAGCCCTAATCGGCATTGTACCTTCATTCAGGATGATGTCTCAGTACAAACAAAGAACAAAAGAATTATCACCTTCAGCAAATGGCTTAGTTACTAGTGTCTGTCAAGGGGGATGCAGTATTTCTCAGCCTGGGATGATATGGTCAACAGACGATGCTGCTTTGCCAGGATGGTCTTCATCTGTCACCTCTTGCCATTCAGTTACTGGCCAAAGTACTGGCCTCCCCAATAGTGCCTTTTTTTAGGCAATGTCACAAGACCAAAATTTCTGATGTAAATATATCCTCAAACATACTCAAGGTTATGCTGCTTAATGCTAGGAGTATAAATCATAAACTGCACTCAATAGAGGCACTACTTACTTGGGAAGATGTTAATGTTTGTGCAGTCACAGAGACATGGTTTAGGGCCACAGAGAGTACTGTAGCCATGAAAGGCTATAATGCCTTCCACATATTCAGGCCAAAAATCAACATAAAAGAACCAAAGGGGAGGTGTATCCATCTTTATAAAAGACAAATACACCTCAAGACTGGGTAAGCAGTAAGACTCCCTAGAGTCACTCCAGGTTCAGCTAACTGTAGGAAAGACCTCTCTCCACATCATTGTTAGCTACAGGTCCACCAGTGTGAACCATGAAAACCACACAGTGCCTTCCTGGACCTACTTGAGTCACTCATAATACAGCCAAACACCCAAGGCATGGTGACTTTAACTATCCTTCCATTGACTGAGTTACATATATGAGCTCAAACACACTCTCCCTAATGTTCCAGCACTTTGTAAACACAAATGCTCTGGAACAGTTAGTCTGCAGCCATACAAGAGGCTGGAATGTCCTTGACCTAGTACTCACCAACATGGGAGATTGCTGCACCACCCCATGTGTGACACCCTCCCTGGTAAGGTCTCACCATAAATCAGTCATGTTCAATGTAACAATCAAACCCTTCAGAATCCAAAAATTTGAAAAGTTACTACAAAGCAAACTATAGCCTCCTAAGTGACGCCATAAATAGTTTCAAACCTCCTGCCACCAATGACAGTAAAGATTCATATAGGGAGGTTTACACAAATGCCCTGTATACACACTTTTACAAGTGAATAGACTTAGCCATACCAGAACGGATCAAAACTTGCTCACAAAAAAACAAGCCAACCTTGTGGACATCTAGCATAAATAGATTATAAAACAAGAGAAAAGAAACTGATGTCCAAGAATTAGAGGGAACAGTCTCATCAGAAGAGCACCCTCTTGCTTGAACAAGCAAATGAGACATCTTGTAAAGTCCTCTAAAACTAATTATGAAACCAAATTAGCATTCATATCTAAGGACAAGTACAAGGCATTCTTTAGCTATAATGTAAAAGGGAAGGCCCAGCACTAATTCATAGTGGGTGGTACCAGCCATACTGAACCTGAGGACATCACCAACCTGATAGCAGACAGGTTTGGCATAAATTTCACACCCCTGTCTTTAGCAGTCATACCCAAAAGCATACCCGTCACTAGTTCTCTACCTATTATCTCCAAAGAGCAGGTCATAACCACACTTGCCAAGGCCAAAAACACAGTCTGTGTGGGACCAGATAACATCCCAGGATGCTTACTAAACAGTGTAATGCAAGAGTTAGTGGAACCACTGGGTACTCTCTTCAACCACAGCTGAGTATTGGCTTTGTCCCAGCAGAGTGAAAACAGCAATCTCAATCCCCTTGCACAGAGAGGGTCCCTCAACCAACCTGGGGAACTCTAGACCCATAACCTTGACCAGCTTTGTCTGTAAGACCATGGAGGGAATCATCCTGAACATTATCAAGGACATTGGTGACCTTCAAACTTTTGACCCGACCCAGTTTGGTTTTGTTAAGGGCAGATCATGCCTGCTAAACCTAGTAAAATTCTTCAGGAGTGTCACCAAAGCCTCGGATGAAGTCAAATCAGTACATGCTGCCTATCTAGGCTTGGCCAAGGGCTTTGACATAATCCTCCACTCAGGCGTCATTGAGAAACACACCCACCTGGGGATTAACTCATACATCATTAGATGGGTAGCCAACTAGCTCACCAACAGAAGGCATACATTCATAGCTGGAGATTCCACTTCTACCAGCAGACCTGCTACCACTGGTGTTTCACAAGGGTCTGTGCTAGGCCTCCTAATGTTTGTAATTCATTTCTCAGAAATTCAGGCAATAACATATCATCTGTGACTCACCAGGTTCGTTGACGACTGCAAACTGTGTGCAATCATTGAATCCCCAAATGATGTCAACATACAACAATATGGGCTTACATGCATAAATGATTGTTGCCAAAGCCACAGACTAAAACTTAACCCCAAATAAATGCACCATTATCCCTTTCACAAAGGAGAATGCCATGCATATTCCACTATCAATAATACCCCTCTTAAGTTCCAAACCAATGGCGAGAGATTTGGGAATGCATGTTGATAGTAATATCAACTTTGATCATTGTGTGTCCACAGTGGTAAGGATGGACTTTTACATTGCTCACCTCATAAGTAAGAGCATAGCATTCCAAGACTAATGATATTATCAATCCACTGTACTCATCCCCTCGTCAGACCAATAACAGAGTGCAATGCTCCCTCTTGCATGTACCTCACCAGATACTTGCAGCAACTGGAGAGACCTACGAGGGTTCTCACCAAGAAAATCTGGAAACTTCAACATATGACATATATTGACAGACTGAAGGCCCTGTCATTGTACTCTGTATCATATAGACTGCTGAGTGGCGACTTCTGCTTGGCTTACATAGCACTCTCAAACCTGCCTTAATGGAAATGCTGCACCTCTGCAAAGAAAACGGGATAAGACTCACTCACTGTAGGGACCTTAATCTGTGACATAAGCAGGGCATGATGAACAAATAGTATGTCTTCCAGAGATTGCCACTGCTATGGACCAAACTCCCAATTCACGTGAAACTGAGCTCCTCAATGGCTCTATTTAAGTGTAATTTGGACAATTGGATAGAAAATCATAAATTTACCATGTGAGTTTCACAGTTGTCACTCTTAGACAGGGGGAACCAGTGCTGCTCAGGGGTTTGTGAATACGGGCTACATATCTTGGTCTATAAGGGAACAATCGTACAACTTCACTAGGATTGAAAAGGCCCTAGGGCCATTAGTCTAGTAATCGCCTATGAACCTAGGGACATTATTGTAGTAGCCTCGTATGAACCTTTGAACCTGTGAACCTGTGAACCTATGCAGGCCTGCCAACATTGTCTCACAAATGGCCTGCTGATGTTATGTACTATAAGTTCAGCTGCAGTTTTTCAAAATTCAGACTTGTGCCATAACACCTGCATTATGTACTGTGTACTTAAATAGGTAGGGTTTTTATTCTCACTGCCGTCAACTGTGTGTGTGTGTGTGTGTGTGTGTGTGTGTGTGTGTGTGTGTGTGTGCGCTGTTTGACATTACTGAGCGCTTTTTACTGCAGCATGTAAGACACTGTTATTACCATATTCTCAGCAGACACTGCTGATGTCACCAGTTATATCAGATGTTTGAATTCCAGGGCATGGTCAGACACTGGCCTGGAGGCCAGGCAGATGTCACCTCATCCTATACAAGACAGATTACAATGACATGGCTTTTAATCTAGCCTCATAAATCATGGGATGGTTTGTAGGCCCTGTGTTATCTTGCTAAGAAAGCCCTGTGGTCTCTCTAGCTGCTGCATGTATTTGTTGAGGTGCATGCAAAAGAGAGCATTATGCTGTATTACTGTTCTGATGAGGTTTGACTACAGTACTGTCATACACTCCTAAAATCTGAATATGCCAGAGATGGTCTGCACCTGTCGCCCCAGGGATTCAGGTTACTGGCTAAGGCTCTTGCCACCCCTATAGTGCCTTTTTTAGGCAAAGTTCAAAGGACAAAACCACCACCGTAACAGGTACAAGCATGCAAAATCTGAAGGTAATGCTACTCAATGCTAGAAGTCTAAACCTCAAAATGCACTCTCTCAAAGCACTCCTAAAAATGGAGAACATCGATATCTGTGCAGTAACTTAGACCTGGTTCAAGGCTCCAGAGAGCACCCCTGCAATACCACACTACAACTCTTACCACACTTTTTGGCCACCAAACCAGGACTGAAACACTAAAGGTGGAGGAGTGTCCATATTCACCAGGGATATTCACAACAGCAGGCTAGCTGCCCAACACAATGTGTCTGAAATTTTCCAGGTGCAACTAACACTAGGTAAGACTGCAATCCAAATTTTAGCTTGCTACAGATCCCCCACCATGCCCCAATATTCTCACTGCACCTTTCTAAACATACTGGAAAATATTAAGATACAACCAAGCACCCTAATACTGGGTGATTTCAACTACCTCTGTTCTGAGTCAGGCAGAATTGTTTCCCTCCCTCCCACCCATTTAAGTTGTCTTGTTAAATACCACTGTCTTTCTAGTTGCCCGCCTCTTATGTTAATCTGACCATATATCTCATTTCTCTCTACTTTCACTGGCTTATGTGAGTAATCACAAAACCATCACTTTTGAAATCCCACCCCTTCAATTATTTAAATTTATTCGCCATCCTACAGTATTTCATAGTACCAAAATACAAAAGTAACCACCCCTTTCAGTCCATCTTGCTGTTTTAAAAATAGTAACTCTCCACTAAACCTTAACTTTTTAAACAGGTAAAACTCAAGTTACCTACTTTCATATCTAACTTCTCTAGTGCACACTGCAGAGTGCATTCTTTTCAATCTTACCTTTAAGCATCCCTGTTACTAGCACTTTCTCTAATACCTAAAGATCATCTCTACTTGACTCCAAGTAGACTTTTCTCTATCTGTTAAACCTAGCACTTGCTCCTACAGTACTTATTACCTTGATACGGCACTCTTATAGATAGCACCCCAAAAGGCAAACCCCATTTCTCGGTCACCACGCCCCGGAATCTCTTTTAAAGTTTTTGTCTAGTCCTTCTAGCATGTCGAGGGATCAGTTGCTAGTGTCCTCTCCTGCTCAGCTGGTGAACCTGGGAATATTGAGGCAATGTTACAATTGCCTCATGTACACAGACAACCCTCTCCTCCTCCCACAAAACACAAATACATGCGAGAGATGCAACTATACGGCCAAACTGGAGGCTGAGCTCTTCAACATAGGACTGGCAAGACCAGTCAGGAGGAGAAGGTTACCACACACACTATAGACCCAGTCTCACATAGTACCATCACAACCTCAAATCATACACATAAACAGACAAAGACATACTCGGCGGCTCTGATCAAAAATCTACCAAAACAGCAGAGGCCACCAAAGCAGACACCCAAACAACCACCACCTCTGAACACAACACCTGCAACACATAGACCTCACAGTCAGAGTGTCAAACAGTCACAGCCCTTAAGGCCAAACACAATGCCAGACACATTAGTCATTGGTGACTCCATAGTCAGACACACTGACGTCCCGCTCACCAGACTGAGTAAGGAGAAGGTCACAGTAAGCTGCCTGTCGGGCGCTAGAATCCGCCACATAACGCAAGCACTCAGGTCTCTCAACAGCAGGTACAAATATGACTCAGTCATTGTCCACGCTGGTGTAAACGACCTGAGACGTACCTCCTTGGACTACATGAAAAGAGACATTGAGGAGCTCTCTGATTATGTAGCCCAGGCAGGTATGACCCTGACCTTGAGCAGTATCCTACCTTCACCAAGAATGATGCCACAATACAGAGATAAGATGATCAGCTTTAACAATTGGCTTAAACTCTGGTGTCATTCAAAGGGGATCCAATGTCTGTCTGCCTGGGATGACATGCTGGACAAGCCACGCTGCTTCGCAAGGGACGGCTTGCACCTGTCACCCTGGGATTCGGATATTGGCAAAGGCTCTTGCCACCCCATAGTGCCTTTTTAGGCAAGGCTCAAATTCTAAACCTACCACCCTAGAACACAAAAAGGAAAAACTAAGGGTAATGCTGCTCAATGCCAGAAGTCTAAATCTCAAAATGCACGCACTCGAGGCCCTTCTCAGTATGGAGAACATCGATGTCTGTGCAGTGACAGAAACCTGGTTCAAGGCTCCTGAGAGCACCCCAGCACTATCAGGTTTTACCTCTTATCATGCCCGCCCCAAAATCCGGACAATACCAAGAAAGGAGGGGGTATCCATATTCATCAAAGACACCCACACCTCAAGACTGGTGGCAACGACGATGCATCGGAGACCATCCAGGTGCAATTAACCATAGGCAAGACTGCTCTGCAAATTGTAGCATGTTACAGGCCACCTCACAAACTCAGGAACCTCACATGGCCTTCCTGAAAACACTAGAGGGGATAAATGTATCACCAAACACCATCATACTAGGTGACTTCAATTACCCTAATATAGACTGGGAACACTACTCAAGCCCAAACACCCTAGCCCAAAAGTTCCTGGAATTCATAAACTCAAATGCCATGGAACAACTAGTCACCATCCCCACAAGAGGAGAAAACATACTTGATCTCATCATCACGAACATGGGAGCACAATGTTCAACACCGAAGTATACCCCTCACTGGTGAGATCAGATCACAACTAATCTCGCTGGAGGTCCTCATCCCACCCCACCTGAAATAAAAAGACCACAGTAAAGAACTTCTCGAAAGCCGACTTCACACTTCTAAAGACTAGTGTGGTCTCCTTTAAGGCCCCGAGCCGACGGAAAACAGTACTCAAGCCGCTGAATCACTTACAAATGCCTTCTACCAGCACCTGCAGGACTGCATGGATAAGGCAATCCCAAGCAAAACAAAGACTCTTTGTACCAAAGGCAAGCGTCCACTCTGGTGGACCCCAGCCATAAACAAACTCTACAACAAAAGGAGGAAGCTACTACAAGATAGAGCAAAATCCTTAAAAGGTAAGACACCCTTGATCACTATAAGTAAAAACTAAGAGCTCTCATAAAATCATCCAAAGCAAATTTTGAGAGAAAAATAGCTAAAGACTCAAAAGACAATCATAAGGCCTTCTTTAGCTATGTTAGAAACCTGGGAGGAAACTCCCAGATATGCTCAGAACTAGTTCAAAATGATGTGAAGATTACTGATCCTACAGACATTGCCAACATACTGGCTGACAGGTTCAGTGCAAACTTCTCCCCTCCCCAAAAGGAGAGATATCTATACCAGCGATTGCAGCCCCCAAACATCTCCAACGCCCAAGTGAGAACTGCTCTCTCCAAAGCAAAAACACAGCATCCATGGGACCTGATGGTGTCCCCGGCTGTGTGCTCCACGAACTCAACGAGGAATTAAACCCACAGCTAGGACAGCTGTTTAATCATAGTCTTACCTCTGGATACGTACCCAGAGAGTGGCGCACTGCAACTGTGGTCCCACTTCACAAAGGCGGTGCCTCCACCGACCCTGGAAATTACCGACCCATTAGCTTGACAAGCCTTATCTGCAAAGCCATGGAGAGGATCATAATGGACCTCATAAATAAAGACATAGGGAATTTGCAGACTTTGGATCCATCCCAGTTTGGCTTTGTCAAAGGCAGATCATGCCTTCTAAACTTGGTTGACTTTTTCGAAACAGTCACCAAAGCCATTGATGAGGGAAAGGCAGTCCATACAGCCTACCTCGATCTGGCAAGGCCTTTGATACAATACCCCACTCGGGTATCATTGAAAAACTCATCAGCTTAAATGTTAACCCATACATCACAAGATGGGTTGCAAACTGGCTGAGTGACAGAACCCACAGGGTCAGAGTTGCTGGCGCCATGGCAGACTCAAAGCCTGTCACAAGTGGTGTACCACAGGGCTCAGTCCTGGGCCCACTCTTGTTTGGCATCTACTTTTCCAAGTACAAGCAAACACAGGAGGGTTATGGCTGACAAAGTTTGCAGATGACTGCAAACTGGGCCATAGTAGAAAACACATCTGACACAGATATCCTTCAGAAGGGTCTCACAGAAACGGATAACTGGTGCCAGAGCCATGGCCTAAAGTTAAATGCCAAAAATGCATAGTCATACCCTTCGGGAAAAACAAGGTTACCCCTAGCTACCAAATAGGTGGCAATCCACTGAGTACAGAAGAAGTTATCAGGGACCTGGGGACCCAGGTTGATAGTAGTCTGTCATTCGACACCCATGTAGCTAAAGTAGTTAGGAAGACCTTCTACATTGCCCACCTTATCATGAAGGGATTCTCATCTAGATCAAGGGAGGTCATAGTCTCCCTATACTCATCACTCATCAGACCAATGATTGAGTACAATGCCCCATTCGGAATGTATCTGACCCGACACTTGCAGCAGCTGGAGAGGCCACAAAAGTTCCTCACCAAAAGGATAAAGGGTCTCAAACATCTGTCCTATGCTGCCCGACTGAAAGAACTCCAGCTCTATTCAGTCGCCACATTGCTCAGAGGTGACCTTTGCCTAACATACAAGGCCATGTCAAACCCAGATTTGATGAATATGCTTCACCTCAAAAAATCTAGATCGATCAGAGCCACAAGGGCGGGAGACTTAAACCTCGACACGGCTATTAATAGGATGTGCTGGAGGGATAGATTCATCACCCAAAGACTCCCTATGCTGTGGAATAAAATCCCGGTATATGTGAGGCAGAGCACCTCGCTGGCCTTGTTCAAGAGAAATCTTGACCAATGGATGGGAGATCGCAGATATACCCCAGGGATTACCTCAGTGTCACTGCTCAACAGAGGCACAGCAAAATAATGGGTATAGTTCCCCATACTAAAGGGGTGGCGTAAGCCACAAAACTATGGGCTAGGCTTGTAAATGCCCTCGGGCAGATAGCCTAGTATGAACCTATGAACCTACCCTGCCATTAACTGGGAAAACGACTCGTGTACCAACACCTTTGCCCAACGGTTCTTGGAATTCATATATTCCAATGCCCTGGATCGACTAATCCTTAGTCTCACCAGGGGCTCCTGATTCCTAGACCTGGTCATTACCAACATGGGAAATCGATGCTCCACACCTATGGTCACCCCCTCCTTGGTCAGGTCTGACCTTAAGCTAATCACCTTTGACATCCACATCCCACCCCCACCGCCCCAGTAAGGAAACCTCCATAAAAAACTTCTCCAAAGCCAACTTCATGCTACTCAAGTCAGAAGTGACAAAATTCATGACACCCATGCAGATGGGAACTGAAAGTTCGACTGCTGAATCCTACACTAAGGCACTGTACGAGCACATCCACTCATGCATGAATCGTGCCATCCCCAATAGAACCAAGATGCTCTCCTCCAAAAAATGGAAGCCAATCTGGTGGTCCCTTGCTATAAACAAACTTTACAACAAAAGGAAGAAATGGTTGCAGAAAAGAGGAAAATCCCAGGATGCAAAAAACTCCCTTACCAGCCTCAGTAAGAAGATGAGATCCCTCAAAAAATCCTCCAAAGCTAGCTACAAAAATAAAATTGCTAAAGATTCCAAAGACAACCACAAGGCATTCTATAGCTATGTCAAGAATCTAAATGGCATTGCTCAGATCTGCTCTGAACTACAACAGAATGGCATTAACTATACTGATCCCAAGGATATTGCCAATATCCTAGCAGATCGATTCAGTGCAAACTTCACCCCCCTCTCACCCCCTAAAGGCCCCATTTCAATACTGAAAGATTGCCAAATTCTGGTAATAACGGCCATACAGGTAAAAAACTCACTCTCCAAATCTAAGAATACAGCATACATGGGACCAGATGACATCCCAGGCTGTATACTACATGAACTACAAAATGAACTGGCACCTCACCTAAGTTTCATGTTTAATCATAGCCTCACTTCAGGCTTCGTGCCCACTGAGTGGCGTGCAGCTACAGTTATCCCACTCCACAAGGGGGGATCCACTTTGGATACCGGGAACTACTGCCCCATCAGTCTGATGAGCCTGATATGCAAGGCCATGGAACGTATTGTAATCGAACTTATAAACAAAGACATTAGCAACCTTCAAACACTGGACCCATGCAGTTTGGGTCTGTGAAGGGCCCATCTTGTCTCCTGAACCTGATTGACTTCTTCGAATCAGTCTCCAGAGCCGTGGACAAGGGTAAGCTGGTCCACGCAGTCTATCTGGTCCTTGCCAAGGCATTCGACACCATCCCCCACTCTGGAATCATAGATAAACTTACTAAGCTGAGCATTAATCCCTACGTCACTCGATGGGTTGCCAACTGGCTTACTGACCGAACCCACACTGTAAAAGTAGCCGAATCCAAATCCAGCTCCAGACAAGGGACAAGTGGAGTACCTGCTCTTGTTTGTAATCTACTTCTCTGACATACAGACCAGCACTAAGGAACTCTGGCTAACAAATTCCGCAGATGACTGCAAACTGGGAGCCATTACTGTATCCCCAAATTATGTGGATATTCTACAAAAGGGCCTTACAGAAACAGATGCTTGGTGCCAGAGCCATGGGCTCAAGCTCAATGCCAAGAAATGTATAGTTATCCCCTTTGGGAAAAAAACATCTACCATGAATTACCACATAGGTGGCAGTACACTAAACACTGAAAGTATGATAAGTGACTTAGGGTCACAGGTGGACAGTGGTCTCACCTTCAGTAACCACATCGCCACAACAGTCAGGAAATCCTTCTATGTGGCACACCTCATCACTAAGGGCTTTTCATCCAGAATAAAGGAAGTCATTGTCCCACTGTACTCATACCTCATTAGACTCATTATAGAATACATTGCCCCATTTGGTATGTACCTCTCAAGACATCTGCAACAACTGGAAAGCCCGCAGAAATACCTCACTAAAAGAATCACAGGCCTAAAGCAGATGCCCTATGCTGACCATCTAAAAAAACTCCACCTATACTCTGTCGCAGATTGTCTACTCAGAGGCGATCTTTGCTTAACTTACAAGGCCATGTGAAACCGAGAGCTGTTGGACATGCTACACTTAAAGAAATCCCAATCCCTCAGAGAGACACGCTCCAGGGATCTAAACCTTGTCATCACAATGAACAAAACATGCTGTAGGGAAAGGTTCCTGACCCAGAGACTCCCCAGACTCTGGAATAGACTGCCCATACATGTCAAGCAGAGTGCCTCTTTGGCCCTCTTCAAAAGGAACCTTGATGATTGGATGGGAGATAGGAAATTCACCCCAGGGATCACGTCAGTCACCCTGCTAGACAGGGGTCCAGGAAAGTAACTGCTGTGGGATGAAATAGCCAGGGAATTGTTATGGCTAGGCTTGTATAAGGCCCTAGGACCAATAGCCAAGTACCAATCTATGAACCTATGATGGTATGACTTATGATATGCACCATACATTTGTCCTGGAAGATCATTAAAGAAAGAAGTTAGAAAGTAATGATACACTTTGCAGTTTCTGAGTTCAAAAACCTTACAAGAGCATTCACTATGCAGCTGTGAAATTTTGATGTTACCAACTGTCTAACTTTCCAAGGTCAATATAAATCAAAGGTACAATGAGCAGTTCAACAACACAAATGCAGATATACTAAGCAGTAAGTTAGCTACGCACCCTGAACATCAGACACTGCTTTTGTATCCATGAATCCAAAAGATAGAAAACAGGGCTGTTGCACACTTATAACTTGCATAGGGTGTTGGGAGACAGGAAGCCTAGGCTGACACAAAAGGTCAATAAGTGTCTGTGAGTAAGAAGGAGAAGAAGGCAGACATTGGGATAAAACAACAAATAGCCAATAAGACAAAATGAGTAACTGTTGTGTGTGTGTCTGTAGGGGTCCTGCAGGTGAAATTGGTGTGAGACTGTCTGCACGAACACAGCCAAGCTCTGTGCTAGCTCTTCATCTTGGTCTGTCGGTCAGGTGTGAGCCGTGCATGGTAAAGGTGGTAGTTCATCTTTGTCATCTCTGACCATGAGAACTGGCTCTACCAGAAGTTGCGCTGGCAAATCTATGCCTAAGGTCAGATGCAGTGCTGCTACCTGAAAGTGACTGATGTCTGCTGAACAAGCTCCCATCACAGGGATGCACAGGACCATGACCCCATGGCCAGCCACATCAGGATGTGGATAGCACACTCACTGATGGAGCAGTGGAAGTACTGCTACTATGGGAGCATGATCGGGCACAGCCAAGTTGGTTGACAACTGATGATGTGGTTGACCTACACCCACAAGGATGCCATTCCCCTCCTAGCAGATGTTCTATCACATTCACTGTTCGTTCCATGACAGACACCTCTTGGTTCATCACAGATGCGGTACATTCCAATGTGTCATTCATATGATACAATGAATCAGCAACACGGTGGGGGTAGTCCTGCATGTCAAACTGTGCCACATCCACAACATTGAGCATTTGTCTGGAGCACCTGTGGAAACTAGTCTGTGCCTCCATGATGTCCCTAAACATATGTTCTGTGGCACAGGAAGATTCACCTGATCCAGGTGGAGGAAGGACAGCAGGTCCCCTCAGAGCTCCCCTGTCAGTCCTTCTCTGTGGCACCTCACCCACATTTTGGCTATGGCCAGACTCAACAGGCACTGAAACTGCAGTAGCCATACTTCTCTGATCAATGTCCTTACTCTCCACCTGTCCAGAATCTGTGGGCTCAGTGGACTGGGTAGGCATAGGCCTACTGGCTATGTCCAATGGATATGCAGGTGATGGCTTTATATCAACCTATGTGTCAGATTCAACCTCTGTGCCCCCTGACTGTGACTCAGTTTGGCCACAGTCATCATCAAAGTCTGCTGATACACTGACATCATGTGGCACATGACCCACACTCCTACTGTCATGATCACCTGTGATAAAGAGCAAGAAACACAGGAATGCATTAATACCTGCACTGCTGTAGTACAATATATGCTAAGAAACTAGCAGTGCTGCCACTGTTACAGACAGTACAGTAATACACACAGCAGGCCTGACATCAAAATCACACACTAC
This sequence comes from Protopterus annectens, assembly GCF_019279795.1. NCBI lineage: Eukaryota > Metazoa > Chordata > Ceratodontiformes > Protopteridae > Protopterus > Protopterus annectens. The sequence continues at coordinate 920,495,787 of NC_056726.1, forward strand.
AGTATTTCTTTAAATTGCTGAGCGGTGGTACTGATATAAAATATTTGGCTTACCATCTACAGAAGGCATACTGTGCTGCAGTCCAGATGGTCCTGGAAGAAGTTAAGTAAGAGGTAAGGGCTACATCATCACAATTAACAGTAACACATGGGGTAATACAGTTACCTCTTTATATGTGCATTAAGTCTACGTTCAAGAAGAATGTGGCGGCTAACAAATCCAACCTAAACTTATAACTGTAGCAATCTTCAACCCCCCCCCCAAAAAAAAATAAGACATGTGAGACATGACTTATCTATCCATTTCAGTTGTTTTACTATACAAAAGTATTCAGATGTTCAGATAACAAAGCCTACCTGGAAGCTCCTCCTGGGTCATGCTTGCTGTCTCGGAAGGTGTTGTGCCCACATCTAGTACATGCTGTCCTGCACTCTCCTGGTAGCTCTGTGGATCTCTGATATTGGCCATGAACAGTTCATGAGGGTTAGAGCTGTTTCCCTAGCAAGCCCTCCCCTGGTAACCATTTGGTCACAGCCCACTGCAGCTGCTCACCTGCGTGCATTTGTAATCATGTTAGTGGCCCTGTGGTGCACCTATTCATATGTTCTGCTGTGGCCGAACACAGCATTCACATTTTGGACAATCTGCTACCATATTTGCATCCTCTGTGCCATATCTCCCCATACCCTTTCCAGGAAAAAAGCACTATGTTGCTGAAACCTGTCCACAATAATTTGATTTTCTGCAGTGCAGAAGGGGGGTCTACATGGATTGACACTCCTGAGTGGCATACTTGTCGGTGTCCGAAAAGATAGCAGAATTATACTACACATAAGCAATACACAACTACAAAATAACTGTTTCCAGATAAATCAGAAAAGGTAGCCAGTCACTATTACCCACTGGAGAAACATAAAACAGTCTGCAGATGTGAGATACTAACAACAGGCAGGATGCAAAACAAGGAGAGTAACAGCAGCAACATATCCTTGTTTGTGCTGTTACAGTAATTCATTTTTGCCCGCCACCACCCCACAAAAGAACAGACAAGTGACCCATTTTGCTAACAAAACATCTTTGAAATGATAAAAGTGCTGTCAAAGGACCTGTCCCTGAAGCATTTGTACATATTTATAACACAGCATTGCATTTTCATGTATTGGCAATCATGTGTAGCTCTGAAATGGCTTGACAAACATGCCCATGCCATTAGTACACTTCTAACTAATGCATACAGATAAAAGTGTAAAAGCCTTTGCTTTACATTATTCTTAAATACATCCCAACATATGCAGTATGTATGTGACAAAATAGGAGCATACTGAAGTTCAGTACTCCTCTGTACAGATATATTATGAAGAAAAAGGGGTTTTGCAGTCTTCCAAACATACACAACTCTCCTCAACATCAGTTTGTCTAGTTACAAGGTTGCCTTTCTATATGGTATAAATTATCAATGGATTGCATCTGTCCTTGTCTGTGTTTCATAGATGCTAATTACAACATAGGAACTTGAACTGTATGCTAATCAACCAATCCAATACAGTGGACCTATTCAACAAGCTATAAAGCATTCTTGTAGACTCCATGCTGGTTCTTCCCGCAGATTTCTAAACTTTGGAGTACAGAGACTAAAAGTCTACACAGAATGTCAGGGTCTGCTGCTGCTTTAGTACATTTGTATGTGTTAGAGGCTGAAGCCAATGCTGCTGCTGCTGTTGACAATTGGCCTAGGCCAAGAAGAGGTTTCAGGCCCCATTTAACTACATGATGTGGAAATTGTAGAGTGCATCAAGGTGGACAGGAACACACTACAGGAACTCTGAGACCTCTGTCGCCATCAACTCAGAGCAAGAGTTGACCAAGCAGTACCCATCCCAGTGGAAACTAAGGTATATGTAGCCCTTGGAATCTTAGTTACAGGTACATTTCAGAGACAAACGGGGGACATGCTCAGCATCCAGGATCTTCCACCAACGTCTGCCAGTGAGCACATATATTTTCCCATTAGTTCTGAGGAGAGAGCCAGAAATATGCAAAAGTTCTACCAGGTAGCACACTACCCTGAAGTACTGAGTGCCATAGATTGCACTCATGTAGAAATTATGGCACCACCTGGGGAACAGGGTAGACTGTACATTAACAGAAAGGGCTACCACTCTATCAACTGCCAAGTTGTGTGTAATGCAGTTACCTTGACTCACATATCTGGCACAATTCCAAACTGTACCAGATGTTTGCTGGGGAGGTGATATCCCACATGGTCATTTACTGGGGATACAGACTATGCACTGGAACCATGGCTGATGACATCCCTCAGAAATGCACTCACACCCAGGGAAGAATGTCATAATGAGGCACATGCTCAAACCAGAAATGTCATAGAGTGTGTGTTTGGGCTGTTGAAGTCACATTTCCAGTGCCTAGATACATCTGGGGGAGCTCTGCAGTACAATCCACTGACATGTACAGAAATCTTCACAGTATGTGCCATGTTACACAACATAATCCTGAGGAAACTGCTGCAGCAGGATCAGCAAGGGGAAGGGGCACTTATCCTAACATCAATGGAAAGGTCACCACAGCCAGAGGAAGATAAGGAGTCAGGGGGAACCACCAGTTGCTCTGGGTGTAGGCAGACATAGGTGTGCTCATAGGTTGTGCATTGGCTAAGAGACAATGCATAGCACACTCACTCACAACCTAGGGACTAAACCCTTCCACCTACTAACATACATATAGTAACATTGATGTCAGGTAACACACAACCTTTACCTCCCCATGTATTGGCTGTGTGGCTTTGCATCAGACAGAGTCAGCCCTGAACTAACACTGGCAACTGCTACATTTACAAGGTATGGCCTAAACCTGGAGTGTATTGTTTAATAATATTATGGCATATCCTTGTATTTCATCACTTGGTACAGCAAGCAAGTAAAAGTTGGGAGATTTGTACAGAAATTACCTTAACATGTGAAAGCAGAGACTTATTTGACTTATATGTGTTCATTAGTAAATAGTATGCCTCAGACATCAAAGATTCACACAGTCATACCTCTCAAAAGTACTGATGATCTCTGCATGCCCTCAATTTAACGCCATATCTTTGTACTAGAAAATCATTAAACATAGAAGTTAGAAGGTAATGATACACATTGAAGTTTCTGACTTCACAATCCTCACAAGATCAAAAAGGCAGGATGCAAAACAAGGAGAGTAACAAGAGCAATATATCCTTCTTTGTGCCAAAGCAGTAACTCACCTTTGCTCCGCCACAAAGAACAGTCCATTCTTGTTTGTGCCATAACAGTAACTCAGATAAAGAGCATTCTATTCTTGTTTGTGCAATTGAACCTCCTGTTCAGTTGTTGGCAACTGCATATCATATTATTCCCTGCTAATATCCTCACACATTTTAAGGCCAGTGATATAGAATGGCTTACACACTGCATGTGTCTGAGTACTGGTCAGATAACTGATGAAAGACCAAAAAACATAGACACGTAAAGCAGGGCTGTATATTTGCAAGCAATAATCATAACAGGTTGTGTGATCACTAAGTGCACTACGTCCAAATATAAATTCAATAAATGTACAAATAATTTATGGTTTGATGTCAGTGTACATTCTTTTGCAGTTGGTTGTGTGAAGAATGACTTCAGTTCTTTGCTGCAATGTGACTGTGATGCCCGTGCCCTGGCCCAGCAATCAAGGAGCCTCAATCCTCACCACTAACAACAGTGAGGGGTGTCACATATAGGAAGAAAGGATAACAAATACACACAGTAAAGTGCAGTTTCCCTTAAGAGCACACATAGATCACAGTCAGTCTGGAGCTGGTCGCTCCCTTGCTCTCCAGGTCCCCAATAAGACTCCCCACTGGCACAGCCATAGGTTCCAAATCTCAGCCTAGTGGGCAAGCTAAAACCTCCAGCACCCTCTCTGTCCAACCAGTGATTCATGTTCCTGGCCAAGTAGCTGACACACACACACACACACACACACACACACACACACACACACACACACACACACACACACACACACAAGAGTTTATATGACCACACAGGCACTCCTGGGGAAGGCTGGCACAGGTTCTCCAGCTGTAACCCTTTTACCTGGACTGTACGGTAGAAATCACTGCCACCACCCAGCTAATATTTATCAGCTACTCAAAGGACCTTAAAAGGGTGCCCAGTTATTACTGTGCAATATTATTATCTAAATGGTAAGTGCGACTGAACAGCAAGGCTTATTTGGAGTGACTTGGACAGTAACCACTGTATAAATACAATGTACTCTAGAGCTTAAATTAACTCTACATAAAACAGCCACAGTTGAAAGGTTTAAAAATATTTAATAATAAATACTAAAGGCACAAGACAATACTTCTTATTACACAGTGCTAGTCAAGAGTTCAGAGATCACAGAGAAATACTTAAAATAACTCAGTAGTTCAGTTCTGACATAACAGAAAAACACTTAGTCTAATCTTTCTAATTTCTAGCTATTTCTAAGAGAAAACACAAGTCTAAGATAAACTTACATATAGAGCAAAGGCAGAGTGCTGATGAGTTGGATGGTCAAGACAAAAATGCTTAATGCTCTCTGATTCTCTCTGTTTTTAAAATCACATTCCTGGTTCACATTACATCATTCTTCACACTCCCCTGGGTTCTCAGGATAACATAAACTACATTTACATTCTTAACATCTCCTTTTATTATCTTGCAGCTGGTCGGGAAGCAGAGCAATACAAATACATTTGCATGTTTAAATCTAGCAATTTAACTCTTGGTTAAAACAATAGAAAGAATGTCTCATTTAAACATTTCAGCACCGTGTTTAGATCAAAGGGTCACAACATGCTTTACTTGGTCATCTTTCTGCTAGCAGAGTTCACTGTTGTTACATTTATTTCCAGTTCCACATGTAACACAATTTTTACTATTTAAGACAACAAGCCTGTGGTTTACATTAGTATTTACAGATGACAGAATTATCTCCAAAATTCTATCTGGCTAGGCTGGCAGCCTTCATTTATCTTCACCCAATCTTCACATACCCCCCCCCCCCCCGCCCAGAGAACTCAAGTTAGTTTTTCAAGTGACCCTTGAGAAACGCTGCTTGAGGGAGATAGGTCTGAGTATACCTTACCCCATTCCCTGTCTTGAGAGCCAATCTGCATTGGCATTGCTAGTTAGGGGTTGTGAACTGTCATAACAGTGAATTTCCTTTGATACAGATAAGGCTGAAGTTTTTACAGTGACCACACTATGGCTAGACATTCCTTTTCTACAGCTGCATAGCATTCCTCCCTCGGTTGGAGCCTATGATCGAAATAAACCATTGGGTGATCTTCCCCCTCTGAAGAACTCTGGCTAAGTCCAGCCCCCACCCCATGGTTTGAAGCATCCACCTGCACAACAAATTCTTTTCTGTAATCTGGACTGGCTAACACAGAGGGGTACTCCCAAAGCTTCTTTAAGCTTCTGGAATGCCTGCTTACATGCTGGGGTCCACACTAACATATCTGACCTGTTCTTCCTTGTCAGATCTTTGAAGGGAGCAGTTATGGTACTATAACTGGGGACAAACATTCTGTAGTACCCTGCTGTTGCTAAAAATGCCCTCACCTGCTTTTTTGTAACAGATGCAGGCCATGCCTGAATGGCTTCCATTTTGGCAGGTTCTGGTGTTATCTTACCACTCCCCACTCTATGTCCCAAGTAGGAGACCTCTGACATACCCACCTGACATTTGCTCAGTTTAATGGTCAACCCTGCCCTCTGTAGTCTGCCCAACACCTCCCTGACATGCTGAAGGTGCTCTAGCCAGGAATGGCTCTAGATGGCAATACCATCTAGGTACGCAAGGGCAAACCCTCTTGCTCCTGCTAGGATATAATCTACCAGCCTCTGGAAAGTTGCTAGGGCATTCTTCATCCCAAAGGGCATCTTTGTGAACTCATACAAGCCAAATGGAGTCACAAAGGCTGACTTCTCTCTAGCACTGGGAGTCAAGGGCACCTGCCAGTAACCCTTGGTAAGCTCAATGGTTGAAAGATACTTAGCCCCACACAGCTGCTCTAGGGCCTCATCTGTCCTAGGCATGGGGTAAGCATCTGACTCTGTGTGACTATTTAATTTCCTATAGTAGACACATAACCTGGTGCTGCCATCCTTCTTTGGCACCAGCACCACTGGGGAGGCCCAGGGACTGTTGGACCCTTGAATCACCCCTAGTTCCAACATCTCCTGTACCTTCTCCCTCAGAGTCTGTTTGACTCTCTCAGGCACTCTGTAAGGGGCCTGCCTAATAGGCCTTTGGGGTTCTGTATCCAACTGGTGCTGCCCTAGGTGGGTGCACCCTGATTTCCCAGTGAACATGTCCCCATATTCCTGTAACACTGCTCAGATTTCTCAAACCTGGGTAGGAGATAGCTGCTGGGACATTGCTACCCCTTCCACTGAGGTGTCAGCCTGAGAATCACTGAGGCGATCAGTCCCCAGATCTCCCTCAGATTCCTCTTGTAATCCACTGCAACTGCTCAGCACAAGGGCCTCCCTGTCATGGTTAGGTTTCATCATGTTACCATGGTACAAATTGTGCCCCTGCCTTCTGCCTAGCATTTCCACCATGTAGTTAACATCACTTACCTTTCTTATCACCTTTTAGGGTTCCTCCCAAGCTGCTTGCAGCTTATTTTGTCTGACAGGAATGAGAACCATTACCTGCTGCCCCACAGCATACTCTCTAGCTCAAGCATTCCTGTCATACCACATCTGTTTCTGTTATTGAGCTTCTGCCAGGTTCTCCTAGGCCAAGCCCATGAGTTCCCTGAGCCTTGTCCTGAGGTTTAGGACGTATGCCACAACAGACTCCTTGTGAGACTCGCACTCACCTTCCCACTCATCTCGAATTAAATCTAGAGGTCCCCTCACCCTATGCACATACATGAATTCAAAGGGTGAAAACCTGTGGAATCCTGGGGAACCTCTCTGTAAGCAAACAACAGATGGGGCAAATATTTGTCCCACTCCCTCTTAAACTGATGGACGTGATTGTAGAGTTTAACCTTAAAACAAGACCATTAGTCTGGGGATGGTAGGGGGTGGTCTTCCTGTGCTTCACCCCACAGGACTTCCACAGACAAGTCAGCAGGTCTGGCATGAAATTGGCACTTTTGTCAGTCAGTATTTCTTTTGGGAAACCTACCCTGCTGAAAATCTCTAACAAAGCATTTACGACCTTCTCTGCCTCAATGGAGGACAGAGCCACTGCCTCAGGGTATCATGTAGCATAATCCACTGCCACTAGGATATACTTTTTCCCTATTGAACCTGGAGTACTCAGAGGACCCACAATATCCATAACTACCCTCTGAAATGGTTCCTCAATCACAGGCAAAGGCATCAAAGGAGCTCTCACCTTGTCTCCTGCCTTGCTTACCTTTTGGCACTGCTCACAGGTCCCACAGTACCCTGTTACATCTCTGGAAATTCCAGGCCAATAAAAGTTCTGCATAATACGCCTCTTTGTACGTTTTATGCCCATATGACCTGCAAAGGAAATATCATGGACTATGGCTAGAAGCGCCAGACGGTAGGCTCTAGGCACTACCAACTGCTGTACTCTCTCACCTTCTAGCCCTCCCTCAGGTGTCCATTCTCTGTATATTAACCCTTTGTCCCAGTATACAGATTCATCCTTTCCTTGAGAATCAGGTACCTCCCAAGCTACCTGCCTCAGGCCTTGCAATGTAGGGTCTGAGAGCTGAGCCTGTCACAACTCTCTCCTTGTAACCCTTCCCAGCTCCCCTTCCACAGAAAGTCTGGCATCCTCAGACAGTGGTGCCTCACTGTCAGCCTGGGTACTTCTACTCACCTCTACCTTTGCAGTCACTTTGTCCAAGGGAACATTAGTACCCACAAGCAGCTGTGGCTCACCTTCGGTCTCACTGCTACAGCATAGCTTTCTCCCTGAAGTAACCACCTCACCAGTCCTGGCTGCAAGTATGCAGTCTGTCTGGGCCTCCCCAGGCTACCAGACCCACATGCTTGTCTTCTAGCCTGACTGTGTATAACTGCATAAGCATATGGTACTGCCTCATCCAAATCCTTCCCTATCAGGACATCTGCAGGATGGTAGTTCAGTACCCCTGTTGTCTCAAGACAACCTACTATTGGCATTTTGTCTTTCCCACTTACTGGCTCCCTCACCTTTTGTTCCCCACCTTGCCTCCGTGGACACCTGTATGCCACATGGCCCCACTGGTTGCATTCAAAACATTTAACCCTAGCTCCTGGACATGTACCTGGACTTGTGGCTTCCCCTGCTACTGGCAGATTCTGTTGGGGCAGTCTGTGCTGCCCACCATGGGTTCCTTTAGACCCATGAGCAGTACTGGGGGTCTCTTTCCTGTGCAGGGCTGCCCTGCATGCCAGTATATGTCTCCCTTCGTCCCCAACTCATCTGAAGTAGCACAGTGTCTATTAGCTAACCAGATTCTCATGTCCTCAGGCAAAGTGCTAAGGGCTTGTTCCCTCACCAAAAAAGTGGTGACCTGACATCCACTCACCCACCTATGGAAATAAGTGCTCAGTTCAGGAGCATATTCACACACACTTTCATCTGCCTTGCGTCTATGCTCACAAAGGTTTTTCCTATATGTTTCAGGTGTTAGCTTAAACATTTCTAACAAGTGATTTTTAACAGCAGTATAATCAAAACATGCAGCAGCAGACATTTTGGACAAAACAGTTACAGCTTTACCATGGAGTAAGGGGGTCAGGAACCATACCCAGAGCCTTTGGTCAACACTATACTGTTGGCATACCCTCTCAAACATATGAATGAAACTATCAAAGTTATCCACCTCCTTAAACTGCGGAAGAACTTTACTGACCTTTTGTGATTCTGGGGTCCAGTTACTTCCTTCCCCATTACCTCCATGACTCTGGCAAAGAGTCAGTATTTCCTTCTCATGCCTCCTCTGCCGCTGCTTTTCCTCGGCTTCTATTTCCAAACGCCTGGCCTCCAACTCAAGTCTCTTTAGCTCCAGATGTATTTTTAAGTCCTCTTCTCCGAGGGTATTATATCTCCACTGCCAGTCTGATTGTCCTCCTGGTTGCTGTTTTCTGATGCAGCGGTAACCAAGGCTGCCATCAGGTCTGCCTTTGTCAGGTTTCCATGCACCAGTCCCCTAGCCTGGCACATCTCTGCCAGCTGGCTCCTTGTCAGCTTTCCATACTCCTCTGCTGACATGCTGTGTGCTCATCTTGACTAACTAAGCTAACAAAAGAAATAAAGCAATTGTGATCTGAACTCTGAGTATTCACTGCGTGGCTGATTTAGAGTACAAAAGACCTTCAAAGCTCACTGTACACAAGGTACAGGAATTCACTCTACCCACACCACTACAAGCCAATTAGTATGTGACAACCAATTAATATGTGGTGTGGATATCCCACCACTGCCAAACAATTAATATGTGATGCCCATGCCCTAGCCCAGCAATCAAGGAGCCTCAATCCTCACCACTAACACCAGTGAGGAGCGTCTCATATAGGAGGAAAGGATAACAAATACACACACTAAAGTGCAATTAAAGCACATAGAGATAGAGATCACAGTCAATCCGGGGCTGGTAGCTCCCTTGCTCTCCAGGTCCCCAGTAAGACTCCTCAGTGGCACAGCTATAGGGCCAGATCTCTGCATAGTGGGAAGCTAAAACCTCCAGCACCCTCTCTGTCCAACCAATGCTTCGTGTACCTGTCCAAGTAGCTGATACACGCACACACACACTTTGAGAAGAGTTTATATAACTACACAAACACTCCTGGGGAAGGCTGGCACAGGTTCTCCAGCTGTGCCCCTTTTATTTTTTTAATATTTAATAATAAATACTAAAAACACTAGACAATACTTCTTACTACACAATGCTAGTCAAAAGTTCAAAGATCACAGAGAAATACTTAAAATAACTCAGTAGTACAGTTTTGACATCACAGAAAAACACTTAGTCTAATCTTTCTAGTTTCTAGCTATTTCTAAGAGAAAACACAAGTCTAAGGGTTGGGAGGGTGGCCTAATGGTTAAGGTGTTTGCCTTACAAACAGAAGGAGCAGGGTTTGAGTCTCACAAGGGATAATTGGATAAGCTTAAAATGGCTCGCAAGGGCAGTTAGCGTAGTACTAATCTATGAACCTATGAATATAAAGTTTACTCCTGGGATCCCTTCTGTGTCCCTGCTTGACAGAGGTACAGTAAACTAACCTTAAGAGGGCTACCTTCTGTGACTTGCTATACAGAGGCACAGTCAACTAATCTAAAAGGGTGGCGAAAGCCAAACACACTCTGGCTAGACTTATAATGCCCTAGGGCAGATAGCCTAGTATCACCCTATGAACCTATGAATCTATGAAGATAAACTTACATATAGAGCAAAGGCAGAGTGCTGATAAGGTGGATGGTCAAGACAAAAATTCTTAATACTCTCTGATTCTCTCCGTTTTTAAAATCACATTCCTGCTTCACATTACATCATTCTTCACACTTCCCTGGGTTCTCACGCTAACAGAAACTACATTTACATTCTTAACATCTCTTTTTATTATCTTGCAGCTGGTCAGGAAGCAGAGCAATAAAAATACATTTGCATGTTTAAATCTAGCAATTTAACTCTTGGTTAAAACAATAGAAAGAATGTCTTAATTTAGACATTTCGGCACTGTGTTTAGATCAAAAGATCACAACAGGCTTTACTTGGTCAGCTTTCTATCGGCAGAATGCACTGTTGTTACATTTTTAATCCAGTTCCACATGTAACACTGTTTTTACCATTTAAGACAACAAGCCTGTGGTTTACATTAGTATTTACAGATGACAGAATTATCTCCAAAATTCTATCTGGCTAGGCTGGCAGCCTTCATCTATCTTCACCCAATCTTCACAGTGACAAAGAGGGATAAGGCATCCATCCTGTTTTCTGAAGGTTCACTTGAGTGAGAGTTGAAATCCAGACCTGTGTAGAAATAGCTCATGTGTATGATGTTGCCTCACAGCAAGAGGTTCCGTTCGATTCTTGGCTGGAGCGCCTTCTGTGTGGAGTCTGCATGTCCTCCCCACGGTCAAGTGGCATTTGAAAGACATGCGTGAGTGGGCGTGCCTTCTTTGAAGGCTGGGCATCAAGCTGTCACCTCAGCACCATAAAAATCTACTGTCAATCATTAGCGGACCGGAGTTCCGCTGTGGCGACCCCTAACTGGGAAAAGCCAAAAGAAGAAGAAGAAGAAGAACTAACATTTTCTGTTGTATATGTCATAGATTGCTTTTCCTCATTACAACTATTTTTCCCTTTCTTTCTTTTTTCTTTTTTTTCCACAGTTTGCATGATGCACCACTTAGTGCAAACAAGAGAACCAGAGAAAAAGGATATCAGGCATGGCTGTGCTTATCTTGATTGGCAATGCGCAAACTGATGAGGCAATGCACAAACTGGATACGTGGGCCACCCAGAAAGTAGACAGTAAAAATAGAAACCGGATACATTCAATTAATGCTATTGCCTGTGGCAGTAGGTATAGGTGTAGGGCTGGAGTACAGATGGTCTTGAGTTCAAATACAGCAAGTGCAACTTTTTTTCACCATTCTGACATTGCAGTTTATAACAATGAACTGAAACATGAACAGCTGGTATTTCAACTCTCTTATGGCAACCTATGTTAGTGTAGGCTGCCATATACATGATCCTAGGTTCAAAAACAGCATATTCCATACATTTTTTCTGTTGTTCCACTTCCCATGATCGTCACTCTCACATATAACTCTTGAAATAGTGTACATGATATTAATTATATGTATGAGGGCTGAGACTAATATTGCGGCAGTTATTTCTTTATCTATGTATTAACACATTTATTATGAAAGGGATGACCGTGGGTATACTGTGTACTAAATTCCTTTATGTATAGTTCAGCTGTCTGGAATGCCATGACCTTCACATTTGTCAAACACACATACACAACTGCGTGTACATCAAATAACCTTGAAATTGCATTGCTTGCCACTGTTGCGCACTGCATACCATCGTGCACTGTGTTTGCATGACAGTAAGTGGTGCCCAATATTTTCAAATAGCGTGCACACTCCCAGTAATGCAATAACTGAAATTGATGGAAAACCATCATTCTGCATTGCTCTTGATCCATAATAGACATGACAGGTGTTCATGGAGAGGCTATGAGATTTAGGGCTCAGAGAGGGGTTGTCCAGGAGTCCAAGATTTTTGTTGGACTCCTAGTGAAACACCACAGTGCCAGGTTGCTGCAGGGCAACTATTCTGGGTCCTGGTATAAGTCAGAGGCTTGGGATAGTTTGGCTTAGGCTGTAACCAATGCCTTTGGTATCCCCCCACTGGGGAACAATGTAGTCATCACTACAGTGACCTCCAGAGAAGGAAGAGGTGTACCCTCAATGCTTGGATCAAGGAATTTAGGACAGGGGACATCCCACAGATGTGTAAGTATCAACTACAGAGAGTACTTGTAAGGCTTAAAAGCTGAATATAGTCAAGACTGGTATTCATAATGGTATTCTGTTCTGTTTGTTTCCACATCTGCCATGGAAAGAGAGTGCAATGTTAGGACCCATGGTGCAGATTCGCTAGGATGAGGGAGACATGTGGTATGTATGCAGCAGAAGAGTAGTGTTATTGTAGCATTAAAAGTTAAAGATAGCTTGTGTGGTATTTTATACAGTTGTATCAAACTGAGCACGCATATCTCAACTGTAAAAGCAACTATGCATACATCAGTCTGTAGCACAAACCAACAGTACAATAATAGACATTAGTTAGAGATGGTGGGTTCAAATACTGCACTTCCCAAGTATACAATACTGTTAATTCTTCAGTTATGTATAACTTAAAGGTTTAAATTAAAAGCTCTACACCAGTGGGACACATGCCCTTCTGTAAACAGTAATCTGTATTACTGAAACACACATATATATAATATATGCACATGCAAAAGAGTACTTGCTGTAATCTGTAGTATAGTGTGCATCTGTTAGGAGCTGGTAGTCTTAAACGTAATAGTTATCTGTTAGGGTTGATAGTCTTAACTCATACTCATCAACCCTGAGTACCTTCTCAGGGTGCCTTATTGCTTACACCTGAGTGCTCTCTGAGGCGCTTGAAAATGTATGTTGTTTTACCCGGGTGCCTTCCACAAGTGCAGGTAAATTCTGGGTCTGTAGCTCCACTCATAGAAATTAAGTTGAAAAAGTACCTAAACTTTGTCAGGTACCTTGCCAACTTTGTTTTCACTGTGTGGTAACAGCATGTTCATATTTAACATTTTTGAGAAAATCGGCTTGCCATGCACTGTGTATCAGATTGTGATCATGGCAAACAGATTCTATATATTTTCCAGGGAGCAAGTGGTGGCAGCCAATCAGATTCTTGCAATCCAAGCTGCCACTTACCTAACAATTCCACCCTCAGACCTAACTTTCCTTGTTCTGTGACAATAAATAGAGGGTCCTCCAGTACCATTTCCCCTTCTTTTCCTTGGATCTGCTATATTGCTACTGGAGCTGTCTATCTATTGTAACAGAGCATTTTCTGTGCACCGTTTGTGATCAAAAATGTTCTGTAGTAAAAGGACAATTAGTAAGGGCGGCCCGAATGATCTCAGGTGAACAGGACTTTTTGGAGGAATGTAACAAACTAGTAGAAATGTTGAAAAAGAGGGGTTATCCAGATGTAGTATTGGATGAAATAAGTCAAGAAGTAATAAAAAAGAGAATTTTAGGTACTTATAGACCTATTTAGTCCCTAAACCCTCTAACATAGGTTTGGATAGTGTTATTACCCAAGAGGGCACTTTATTGGATGGGCTACCTAGTAAACCTGTGGACCCATGTAGTCTTATTCTCACATTTTATATGGATAGCTACGATTTTGTAAACATAATACGAAAAAATTGGGAATTTATAAAAACAGACCTACCTACTGTTAAAGAACTACATGATTTTCCTAAGGTAGTCTTTAAGAAAGGTAGGAATGTAAAGAATCTATTAGAAACTCATAAACCTATTAATTTTAGTACAAAACATGGGTTCATGTATAAATGTCGTATGTGCCCATACTGTAGATATATAGAGGTAGGGGCAAACTTCTCTATCAGAGGGGTTAGATATACTGCTAAACATAGGTTTGATTGTAATACAAAAGGAGTGGTCTATCTTGCTAAGTGTCACAGCTGCCCTGCCTTCTATATCGGAAAGACTGATAGAAGGTTGAGGGACAGAGTATATGAACATTTGTATAGCATTAGAAATAACAAACTAGACAATGCCCTAGCTAGACACACCCATTCTTTTCCTAATCATGGTTTTATGTTTAGAGCTATAGAATGTGTAACCTCAGATGCTAGAGGTGGCCCAGTACATTTGTTACTTGAAAAAATGGAATTGTTTTGGCAACTACGTACATTTGCATGTCTCTATCCAGGGCTTAATTAGATGCATTCTATCAAATGTATTTTAAAATTGAAAAGTCTTTTAAGATAATCACAGCTATATATTTTTAAAGCAGTTTTTTTAAAAAAAACATTTAGGGCAGAAATGTATATTATTCTACATAGCAAACATTTTATGAATTTTACTTGTTATGCATATTATATTATATTATTTTACTAAATAAAGTTGTCCCAGTAGGGGAGATGTATGAGCTATGCATCATTAGTTTAACTGTTTTAGTTTGTTTAAATTACATGTTTTTTGGAGTATGCACATAATTAAAGTCAGAAACTCATTTATAGGTATGGTTTCTGACTTCTGTACTTTTCATATAGTATATTAAGTATTTTATAAGTTTTTAGAATGTTTTTAGAATATTTATAGATATATAAATTATGATTTAAATTAATAAATATATTAGCAGGTTTTAATTAATTTATCTAGAAGTAGATATAATTCATGGTATGTGTGTTTAAGGCATTTTGGCTTAGGCTGTGAGGGTGTGTATATGCATTGGTTGGTGTTGATCAGCTGTTCTAATTAGTAGGGCGGATCAGCTGACTGATGTTCATGTTATATACTGTGTTTTGAATATTTAATTGCATCTGAAGAAGTCTTAGCTATCCAGCCAGACGAAAAGCGCTTTATGGAATAAAAAGGTAGCATTACTAGCGTGCAAGTTCGTGGATTTATTCTTTTTGTGGAACATTAATGTTCCATTTATCCCTGAACTCCCAAAAATGCCAGATCTGATAAAAAGTCTAGCATTACTAGTGCATTTTAGGTCGCCTGCTTTGTTAGCTATGAAAGGCTTTATTTTAATGTTTACATCCAGGGGGATAACTATAGGAAGTGCCAATTTCACTTTCATTTATTTCTTTGCAATAAAGTCCAATAAAGTATTTTCTTAATGTACACATAATCTAGAAAGCCTTTCAGGGGGAAGTTGGTGAGGCTCCTTATTCACCCGTCTATTGCACTTCAACAATATGGAGGAGCTGGTGGTAGAGGTGCGGGGCTCCAATGGAGCATTTTGCAAGGTACAGTAGCAAGACATCTGCCGCTGGTTTCATATTATTTTAGGGATCACGGGGCTTTTGTTTTTGGTTTGTTTTCCATTCAGAAATGCTGGAGGTGAATTATTTTTCGGGCATGTTTTTTATCATGAAAAAATTATATGTACATGAGAAAGGTGCAGAGCTTCAGTCTTACAGTAAGCTTGATAGGTGTGCAGGGCTTCCTGCGCTATTCAAATAACAAAGTGGGTGTGCGTTTGGGAAAGTTTGGGTTCTGTACTAAGGAATAGTGTTTATAATGCTAACATTAATAACAAATTAGTGTGATTTGTTAGCATGATGAGGATTAATTGTTTTGCATGTAAAGAATTCATAATAGGGTGAGCACTTCAGGATGATTGAGATGCAGTTTAGATTTCTTGCTGTTTCCAAAAAAGGTGTCTTTTCTGGAATGTCATGAGAGACAATGATGTGCATATTTTTCTGTAAAAAACATATATTGTAAAACAAAAAAATGTAAATGCATTGTGCTACTTGTCTGTATTAGTAGTTAAATATCTGTGTTATAACTGAAATGCAGTCTGTACTTGCTTTAATTAAAAGTGTGTGTTTATGATTGTTTTAGCTGAATGTGATTTGAGGGTCTGCTGAGCTGTTTGAAGTTTGATTTTTTTTTCTCCAATAATCGTGCTTCACTTTCTCGGGTGCAACATCCGCAAAAAGGGACATGCAATAATTATCTTAAAATATGAATAGTTTTGCATGAGCAAGCTTGCATTTTTGTTAGAAAATTCATTATCAAGTGTTTACAACTTTTTTTCTTGTACAAAGTGATTTTTATGATGGCAGTATCATAGATTAAGTGAGATATTAACGTTAAGATCAGTTCCATGTACCTTCACATTAGTGAATATTGATGATGCTTACTTCAGATGGGCAGGCATAAGTTGTTTTTCAGCATGTTCTGATTTCACCACTTATTTATTTATTTCACTGGAACCATTGGCCATTCGACATAGGAACAGTATACCCTAACCTAATAACACTCAACTAATGCTAAAACTGTAACTTAAATTTTAAAATCCTAGCATGAATTGTATGTCGGTGTCCAGACAATGTAACTCCCAGTTACAATAATTTCATAGAGCAGCTTCTCATCTGGTGGGAGCAACCGTGGCTGTGAATATTTGTTATATGCATTAGGGGAGTGTGCATTGTTAATAAGTGTGAGGCAGTAATTATGTAAAGTCATGATGTTGGCATGTGACCAATAAATTAAGTTATTTTCTGTGGTATTTTTGGCATTAAAATCTAATCAGGTGGCATTGTATAATGTAGTTCGGAAATCTAGATGAATTTGTTTATATTCTGTGTGGACTATTTGGAATATATTTTTTGTACAGAATAGAATAAGTAGTAGAGTGTCTGTAAAAGTAAAATGTAAAGCAGGGTCTCTTATGTTTGAATATGTTTCCATCTTGAGTTTGAGTAAACCATTTGTAGTGGACTCTTTCAGGTCAGACTTGGGCCAGGAGGCAAAGAAGGTTATAATGCATAATTATTTTTCAACACATGGAAATCTAGTAAAGTACTGATTAGTAGTAGAAGCAGTAAAATGTTCTATGAAGATATAACAATGGTTCAGACATCACAGAGAGTGCATGTAGCACGTGCATTATAGCTGTGCTAAAGCAGGATATTGGTAAGAGACAACAGGTGATTTTTTTATTTATTTATTTTTTATTACAGCTGTATCCTTATGCAAAAGGACACTTAAGCCACAGCAAGAACAACCTGCAAGAGTTATTTTATTATACTGAATTTATGTATAGTGGTATAATGGTAGCAGCCTGAGGGCCGTTATTAAACAATTGTAGATTTTTGTTCTCCTAGAATAACAGTGGTTAACATAAAGTGTTATATTTAATGATATAAAACCAGCAATACAGACAACTGAGAATTGTTATTACAAAGTACAGAACAAGTAATGGATAGCAGCTAGCACAGCATGGAGCTTTTTTGTGTGTGTGTTTGGAGAGACCAGGAAATATGTATCAAGAGATATATAGCTTCATATGTACAACATCATATGTCTGGTTTTATTAATGTTTAAGTGTAGTCTTGATTAAATACTTGAAGAAAAAAGTGTTTGGCATACACTTTTATTTGTTTAGGCTTTGCCAGCCAGGTTTGACCTGCTAAGCTGCATCTATTTTTATAGAGGATCAAAAAAAGATAAATACAATGAAATTTAACTGCAAGGATAACAAACAATGAAAAATACAATAATCAAAGAATAATTTAATAAACAATAAACAGTAGCAGCCAGTGTCTCAGTTGGTGAAAATAACTGTACTGTTTGTTTTTATTTACTTTGTCTATCAGTATTTTGAAAAGTTTGGTAAGTAAGAGGGAGAAGAAATGCATGGTTGTTATCTTTAATTGTGGATGGCTTTTCTCCTTATGTAAGAAAAATCTTTTAGAATTTGTGAGGAAGAGGAAAACCATACTCTGGAACAAACTACCTATCTATGTCAAACAGAGCTCCTCATTAGCGCTCTTCAAGAAAAATCTTGATGATTGGATGGGAAATAGGAAATTCACCCCTGGGATCACTTCTGTGGCTCTGGCTCGACTGGGGCACAGAACAATAATTTTCTTGGGTGGTGAAAGCCAAGGTACCCTTTTGGCTAGGCCAAAACATGACCCTAGGGCCAATAGCCTAGTATCTACCTATGAACAATAATCAATGCTGTTTCCTTCAAAATGCATGTCATTCAGTTTGTCTGGGGAGTGTATGAGCCCGCTGTCTATCTAAGCCACTCAGTAACGTAGTATCTTGGTAGTAGGTTTGACCTGGGCTAGTAGTCTGGCTGGAGTGCTTTCTGATTTTGGAGTGGAGGAAGTCAGTAAATATATTTGCTGTGTTTCCTAGCCTTGGCAAAACTAATGGGTTAATAGGAGAAGCTTTCATATTTCCAAGATTTGATTTTTTTTATGGTGGTCCCAAAGGTCACTGGCTTAATTTATTTACCTATTGTTGTTTTGTTTCTCTAAAATGCTGTTGGCACTAGTTTCATGTCATTTTGTTTAGAAGAGTGGTGCTACTGCTTTTTTTAAATCTTTTCCATGCCAAGGTTTAGATCTGCATTTCCCTACTGCTGCATTTATCCATATTATATTATTTCATATGGGAGCAAATTTACCCCCATAAATCTAACAGGAATATATTCACTGTTAAATGTATGTCTTGACAAAGCTAACCACACTCCCAGATGACACCTGTTGACAATTTCTTCTGTTTCTTGAACTGGCAGAGATTTGAGGTTTCTGATGTCTGCTGTCTTGGGTGAGGTTGCTGGTGGCTTATGTTTACTGGCAAGGTTTCCAGTGGTTTGGTAATATTCCAGCATTTGTAGTTGTTTGGTTTTGTATGTCATAGGTTCATTGGTAGGTACTAGGCTATCAGCCCAAAGGCCTACATAAGCCTAGCCAACAAGGTTCCCTGGCTTACGCCACCCAAGAAAGTTATTTTCCTGTGCCACTGTCGAGCAGAGACACAGAAGTGATCCCGGGGGTGTATTTCCTATTTCCCATCCACTCATCAAGATTTTTCTTGAAGAGTGCTAATGAAGAACTTTGACATAGATGGGTAGCCTGTTCCAGAGTATGGGAAGTCTCTGGGACAGGAATCTAACACTCCAGCATGTCCTGTTTATGTCATGTATGTCTTATTTGAAGATGACTCCTAGAGAGGGGTCTTGGGTGTTTAGTAGGAGTTCCACCACACATGAGTGTGAAACCATTGATGGCAGAGGAAAGCAAGCCATTGGCCACATCTTACAGTAAAACTGTCTGAGTAATGATCTGTGTAGTCCACATTGGTTTGGCATGTGCCTGACCACTTAACTTCTCAACCCTGCAAATGCAAACCTGAAGTCAGCTATTGTGTGTTTCTTCAAAACACATGTGAAAGCCACATTAGGCTGAGTGTCACTGTGCAGGCATTACACATTGTTATACAACTCATGAAGCCCATACATTCATAGTCTCAACAATGCAATTAGTAGCAGCTGCCTCTAACTGGATCAGTGACCTTCATATCCATTGATCTGTGCCAAGTCATCAACCATTCCCATGCTCCCAGTAGCCAGACTCCATAATTTTGCAATCACAACTATTTAATTTACATTTTGCTTACATGGGGTGATAGCTTTTTAACAATGTTAGTAGTAGAAAGCAGTAGAAAGACATCATTTTGGAATGATGGCTATCAAGAACAGTGTTGACAATTATATCCAAACATTCTGAACGTATATTCTGATTTAGTCTTTCTTTCTACCGAAAGATGTCTGGGTGGTATGAGTGGCTTAGTATTTTATTGCTGATTGTTGCCACTGCTCAACCAGACAATTTGGACATTATTTCTGCCTTTCTACTTGTGTGTCTTATTGTAACCACATGGATGGTTCAGTGAGATAACATGAATTACTACTTTTTAGACTAATTCTTACACGGATGAACCAGATAAGTTAGGCATTTCTGCTTGTAATGATACTACTCCTGGATTCTACTACTGGATGAGATATTACAGCAGTAGTGGTATTTGCCAGGATAGTACTTATAGCAGTGTATTTTGAAATTATTGTTATTCCCGGTTTCTAGCTGTATAATACATGTTTTTTTTTTCTCTTTCCCTAAAATAGTTCACAATGAAAAAGTCAGGGAATTGTAAAGACATACTTGGCTGCACAACAAATTATAATGCCATTTTACCTGCAAGGATTTGATTGGCTCAAATTTCTAAGTTACATGGTAGCACACTGTCTTTATTAGTATAAAGAATGTAGCCCTCATCCTGTATGCAGTAACAGAAATATTGATTTGACTGGCGAAAAAAAATATATTGTATTTTAATCCAGGTTTAATGATGACTACCTGCAGATATGTTCTGGGCATTAGTTTCACTTGACCTTGTGAAAGTGAAATGTAATATAGTGGCAGATTGTGTGGAAGGAAGGGATCAGTAATATCAAGTGTTATTCTATTTGACTGAATGACTCAGGTCTTCTCCTTACTGATGATACTGAGTCTGTGTTACATAACAGCTGCACAATGTAATATAATGAATGCTTACTCAACAGGATATGTGCAGCAATTATCACCTGTGTCTCAGCATGCATACCTTTGCAGTAATGAGAGGAAGGTCATTATCACATTAGCAATACATGCAAGTACAATATAGCAGTGAGTCATTATCACTTTCCTGGGAAAAGTCTCAGCTGCTGTCACTGTTATTCACATAAGTAGAAGTCATTATCGCTTTGATGAATGCACAAGCCAGGTTGTGGTTTTTCTGTGTTTGGAGTCATTGCAAGCAACTCCACTCATTCTTCATCAACTACCTAACCTCCTAAACCACTGATTTTCTTCTTCCCATATATATATATATATATATATATATATATATATATATATATATATATGCAAAACATGTGTGTATGTATGTGTGTGTGCATGCGTGTACATATATATATATATATATATATATATATATATATATATATATATATATATATATATATTTTTTATATATATATATATATATATATATATATATATATATATTTTATATATATATATATATATATATATTTTCTTATATATATATATATATATATATATAGATATATATATGTGCCCTTTTTGTACCCCCTTGTCAGTCATTATGTGTAATTTTGTGTTTTCACGGGCGGTAGGTATGTACTTCTGCAGCGTCATTACCACTTATGTACCTTATAAAAACAAAATAATGCCCCCGTGGATAGGAATGAAGATTTGGATGGTCTCACCAGGTAATGCATTATGATATACATATATATATATATATATATATATATATATATATATATATATATATGTAGTCTTCCAATAGATCTGTCAAAAATCAGTAGTAATGTGTTTGCATTTTCTTTCCAGTGCAGGGTCATCCACCTTCTGACACTGACATGGCTTCACGAGCAGGAGAATGACAAGTAAGAGTGTGGGTATGTAGCCATTCCTACATTCAGTGGGCTGTCAGCCATGCCTCCATAACTGAAAACCAGTACAACTTGAGCTACCCCACATCCAGTGTGAAGGTATACTGGATTGCAAGAAGAGATATGCATTGGAATGGAGTACTGCAGTTATTTGAAGAGAAGTGTTCCATTTACCCTGAGCGCGACATCCTTGTTCTGCACATTGGAGGGAATGATGTCATCAGTCAACCACTTGGAAGGCTACGGTTTCAAATCAGAGCAATTTTTGAACACCTGCAGTCGTGGTTGCCATGTTGTCATTTTGTGTGGTCTGACATAATTCCTCGACAGATATGGAAAACAGCATACAGTCAACGGGCAGTGCACATGGCCAGACATTTGCAGAATTGGTTCATGCATGGCTTGATGCACAGGGTAGGTGGATCTACAGTCTGTCATGACAGCATCACCACAGAAGATGTTCATCTGTTTAGAAAGGATGGCGTTCACCTGAGGAGGGCATTGCATTGTTCTTGACTGACCTCCACAATGGCATGAGGAGAGCTATGCAGGATTGATAATATGCAGCTTGTGAGAAGAATGGAAAACACCTATGACCAAGTAAGACCAGTATGGTAAGTAAAAGTCTATTGTGAAATGTGTTGTGTAAACTATATTTTTCTGAGTTTGGCAAATAAATAGGTTCATAGTTTCATACTAGGCTATCTGCCCTAGGGCATTTATAAGCCTAGCCAGAGTGTGTTTGGCTTTCGCCACCTATTTTAAATTTTAAATTAATTTTGCGTGGTAAATGTGGTAAGGATCTGGTGAAGATGCTGAGAAAGAACAACTGTTTCAGGAGAGTGCTAGCACATACAATCTAATATGTCAGTAACCATCTTGCAATACTTCTTTTTTTATTCTGCTTGTATCAGGCTTGTGTAGAGTTTAGATGACAGGAAGGGCTTAATAATACAGAACTTGATCCCTTAGGTCCATTCCTGAATGGACACATGTAAAGTGAAAAGGCATCGGTAAGGCAGACTGCTACCACTGAAGGAGGTTGTGAGACTGTAGTGGTATCAGCTGTCTGAGTGGATAGCCAGCACAGCTATCGGACATATCAGATGGCCTTGCCTGCCACTGAAGTCCCATGCCTGTCCTGGGTTCATTAGTGGAGTGGCAGTCCTTACCTTGCTTTTTCTTTATACATGTACCCATTCAGCAGTATGTTGGCTACACCAAGAATGTGTATATTTGCAATCATATGTGTCTACATGGTAAAACAACTGGGTCTGAAAGCTGTACACTGTACACCTGTACTGATATCATTTTTTTTAGGACTCAGGTTATGGAAATTATGATTTTTTTCATATTTTGGTAAATAACTTTGCAAGGGAGCATCTGAATGTGCTAAGTAATACCTCATTTTGAAGACAGTATTGATAGTTCCAACATGGTAAAAGAACTGTGCCTCTATGTTGTACACGTCTACAGATATCAAAATTTGTTTCAGACTTAGGTTATGGAAATTATGCATTTTTTCATATTTTGGTACATAACTTTGCAAGGGAGCATATGAATGTGCTAAGTAATACATCATTTTGAAGACAGTATTCATAGTTCCAACATGGTAAAAGAACTCTCCCTGTATGTTGTACACATGTGCAGATATCAAGTTTGTTTCTGACTTAGGTTATGGAAATTATGATTGTTTTCATATTTTGGTAAATAACTTTGCAAGGGAGAATCTGAATGTGCTAAGTAATACCTCATTTTGAAGACAGTTTTGCTGGTTCCAACATGGTAAAATAATTGTGCCTGTATGTTATACACATGTGCAGATATCAAAGTTTGTTTTGGAGTTAGGTTATGGAAATTATGATTTTTTTCATATTTTGGTAAATAACTTTGCAAGGGGGCATGTCAGTACACCAGGTAATACCTCATTTTTAAGACAGTGTTACTCCTTACAACATGGTAAAAGTACTGTGTCTGTGCACTGTACACATCTACATATATCTCAATTGTTTAGTCTTGTAGGATTATGAAAATTATGCATTTCCAATACTTCTCATTATTATGCCCACATCTTTGCAAGGGAGCATGGTGATCACACAAATGATGCATCAATTTGAACCTGACATCAAGATGCACAACTACTACACTACTATGGAGGCTCTGTCTGTTACAGGTGATGACATATTATGCTTTGTTTATTTATCAATTATGAGAAATATTATATTAATCATATTTATGTGAATATCTCCATAAAGGAGCATCACACAGTAATGGTTAATGTATCATTTTAAAGCTGACATTCATACTAACAAATTAAATACAATTTGTATGGGTCTACATGGTACACTGACCAAGATATTGTGATTTGCTTTTCCAAAATGGTAATAAATATGCACAATATCAATATTCCTTGCCAGATATTTAAAAATGACTTTTATATGCACTATCAACATTTGCACTGTTGGAAAGGTTAGTGTCTGCTGAACAACTTTTGCGTTTACATTTTTAGTCTACCTCTTATAATTAAAGAGTTATGAACATTTGTTTTCTGTATGGTATTACAAATGGATTTTCTGAAAATTAGATTAGTCTGCACTGTTGTTCCTATGGTAGAATTAAGCAGGCAGCTTTTTCTGAGCTGCTGTGGAGTGAATGAGTTAAGCAACTTCCTTAAAGGGGCTATAGACATGCCACCAGATTAATGTTTACTGTCCATAAGGTAGCCATTATCCTTTCTATGTTTGTTTGTGTATATTTAAATACTATCCAGTGTCTGTTTGAGGAACATCAGTGTAGATGTAAGAAGGAATCAGTCATTTCTACAGCCAGTCTACTTATTTTATTATTTTTATTCATATCATCATATAATGTCAATTTATTGAACACTTACTATCAAATCATTCTCTTACAAAGGATTCTAAAGCAATAATCAGTATATTAAATGTGCTTAGACTAATTAATCATCCATATTGAAATATCCTTGGCAAATCCCAGAATTGAGCAAGGCTTTTTAATTTTGGGAATCTTCTCCTGCTTCATTTATGATGTTAAACATGTTGGTTATGCATATTAAAAGAGGTAAGGGATCAATAAACACCACTGTCCCCCTCATTTTCTTTATCTCAGATTCATCTGTTAGATGCTTTTCTGAAGAGATTTTTACCCTGCCTGGGTCAGTCTTGATCTTTTCACATGCTGTCTTGCTGTAGCTCTCCACTCAGTCTCCCTCCCTTCAGGTGTAGTAAATGTATGTAGGCCAGGGCAACAGGGTTTTCATTAGCTCCCCCCTTTCAGTCCTTATGGCCATTGCTGAAAGGACACATGTAAATGGAAAAGGGAGAGGTAAGGCAGAGTGTTGGCATTGCATGCAATCAGGAGTCATTGCTGCCACCAGCAGTCTGAATGGGACGCCAGCACTGGTATGGGACACTTCAGATGCCCATGAGCTGAAGCCCCATGCCTGTCCTCGGCATATTAGTGGAGAGGCAGTCCTTACCCTGCTTTTTCCATTAATATGTGCCCTTTCTGTGCCCCCTTGTCATCCATTGTGTGTAATTTGGTATTTTCACAGGTGGTAGTTATGTACCTCTGCAGCATCATCATCACTTATGTACCTAATGAAAAGAATACTGCCCCTGTGGATAGGAGTGAAGATTTGGATGGGATAACCAGGTAATGCATATGATATGCATATATATGTAGTCTTCCAATACATCTGTCAAACATCAGTAGTAATCTGTTTGCATTTTCTTTCCTGTGCAGGTTGGTCAGCCTTCTGACACTGACATGGCTTCACGAGCAGGAGAATGACAAGTGAGAGTGTGGGTATGTGGCCATTCCTACATTCACTGGGCTGACAGCCATGCCTCCGTAACTGAAAACCAGTACAATTTGAGCTTCCCCACATCCAGTGAAGGTATACTGGATTGCAAGAAGAGGCATGCATTGGAGCAAACAGTCAACAGGCAGCGCACAAGGCCAGATGTCTACAGAATGGATTCATGCATGGCTTGATGCACAGGGTAGGTGGATCTGCAATCTGCCATGACAGCATCACCACAGAAGATGATCACCTGTTTAGAAGTGATGGCATTCACCTAACTGAGGAGGGCATTGCATTGTTCTTGACTGACATCCAGAATGGTGTGAGGAGAGCTATGCAGGATTGGTAGCATGCAGCTTATGAGATGAATGGAAAATACCCATGACCAGATAGGACCAGTATGGTAAAACTCTATTTTGAATTGTGTAAAATTTATTTTTCTGAGTTTGGAAAATAACTGTGGTAAGGAGCTGGTGAAGATGCTGAGAAAGAACAACTGTTTCAGGAGAGTGCTACCATGTACAATCTAATATGTCAGTAACCATCCTGCAATACTTATTTTTTTAATTCTGCTTTTATCAGGCATGTGTAGAGGTTAGATGACAGGAAGTGCTTAGTAATACAGAACTTGATCCCTTAGGTCCATTGGTGAATGGACACATGTAAATAGAAATGTCAAAGGTAAAGGAGACTGTTGACACTGAAGGAGGTTGTTTGACTGTAGTGGTATCAGCTGTCTGAGTGGGTAGCCAGCACAGCTATTGGACAGATCAGATGGCCTTGCCTGCCACTGAAGTTCCATGCTTGTCCTGGGTTCATTAGTGGAGTGGCGGTCCTTTTTCTCTTTACATGTACCCATTAAGCAGTATGTTGGCTACACCAAGAATGTCTATATTTGCAGTCATATGTGTCTAAGTGGAAAGACAACTGGGTCTGAATGCTGTACACATGTACAAATATCAGTTTGTTTAGGACTCAGGTTATGGAAATTATGATTTTTTTTTCATATTTTGGTAAATAGCTTTTCAAGGGAGCAGGTGAATGTGCTAAGTAATACCTCATTTTGAAGACATTATTGATAGTTCCAACATGGTAAAAAAAACTGTGCTTGTATGTTGTACACATGTACAGATATCAAACTTTGTTTCAGACTTAGGTTATGGAAATTATGATGTTTTCATATTTTGGTAAATAACTTTGCAAGGGAGCATCTGAATGTGCTAAGTAATACCTCATTTTGAAGACAGTATTGATAGTTCCAACATGGTAAAAGAACTGTGCCTGTATATTGTACACATGTGCAGATATCAAAGTTTGTTTTGGACTTAGGTTATGGAAATTATGATTTTGTTCATATTTTGGTAAATAACTTTGCAAGGGAGCATGTCAGTGTGCCAAGTAATACCTCATTTTAAAGGCAGTGTTACACTTTACAACATGGTAAAACAACCATGTCTGTGCACTGTACACATGTACAGATATCACAGTTTGTTTAGTCTTGTAAGATTATGAAAATTATACATTTCCAGTACTTCTCATTATTATGCCCATATCTTTCAAGGGAGCATGGTGGTGACACAAATGATGGATCATTTTGAAGCTGACATTGAGATGCAAAACTTCTACACAAGTGATGAGATATTATGCTTTGTTTATCAGTTATGATAAATGTTATTTTAATCATATTTCTGTGGATATCTCTGTAAAGAAGCATCACACAGTAATGGTTAAGGTATCATTCTAAAGCTGACATTCATACAAACAAATTAAATACAAATTGTATGGGTCTGCATTGTACATTGACCAAGATATTGTGCTTTATTTTTCCAAAAATGTAAAAAATATGCACAATATCAACATTCCATGCCAAATATTTAATAATGACATTGGTACCCACTATCAACATTTACACTGTTGGAATGGTTCGTGTCTGCTGAACAACTTTCACATTTACATTTTTAGTGTAGCTGATATAGTTAAAGAGTTATGAACATTTGTTTTCTGTGTGGTATTAGAAATTGATTTTCTGAAAATGAGCTCAGGCTGCACTGTTGTTCCTATGGTGGAATTAAACAGGCAGCTTTTTCTAATCTGCTCCAGAGTGAATGAGTTAAGAGAAAGGTTAAGATAATAGAATCAAATAATTGTATTAATCCATTTTACGTTACATATGAAGGTAGTAATCTTATTGAAAAAATATTATATGTCTCTTACTTGCTTCTTGCTTCTTGCCTGGATGGATTCTTGCTAAAATTCAAAGTCTGATTATATTTATAATAAATAAAACTGGACACACGTTGCAGCTAAAAGTACTGTTTATCCCTAAACAACTGGATTTATACAGCTCTTTATATACTCTTTTTCAATACTAAACTTCCTTGTTTAACAATGTCTTGTAAGAGACCAGCTTTTCTGACAGTGTGAATATCCTGTAACAGTGTCCTGATATCCATGTAGAAAAACATATTTTTGAGGAAACACATTGTCCTGTATTCTATTTGAATCTGTGTATAGAAACATGTGTTCTTATGTCAATGCTGATAAGCATATCCTGTTTTTTATGAAGAAAAACATATTTTTGAGAAAACACATTGTCAGAGATCAGCTTTTCTGACAGTGTGAACATCCTGTATTTTATTTGGATCTTTGTATAAAAACATCTGTTCTTATGTCATATCCTGATTTTCCATGCAGAAAAACATGTCATTGTTCTTTAAAAGCAGATTTTGCATTTTTGTTCTTGCATAACATCCTGCCTTGAGTCTCCAAGCCATGGTCATTTAGTATGACTGCTGATCACATTTTACTTAAACTTTGTTTCTGCATTTATATTTACAACATAATTAATTTCAGATTTATATTCATAAAATCTAACACTTATCTCATCTTTTCTCTCACTCAACCCTTATCTCTCTCTTTGTTTTTTGGGTGGGTTTTTTTTTTGTTTTATATTATGTGTCATTAAAATGTGTCCATGTCATCCATGTATACCATAGATTCATAGATTATTACTAGGCTAACTGCCCTTGCAAGCCATTTTAAGCCTAGCCAATTATCCCTTGTGAGACTCAAACCCTGCACCTTGTGTTTGTAAGGCAAACACCTTAACCATTAGGCCATCCTCCCAACACCACATCAAGAAATGCTACACAGCACAGTGGGGTAGGTCTTCCCCACACAGTCCACCTACCCCCTGTCCTCTGGCCCCAGCACTGTTGCTCAACATGTCTGGGAGCCAACCTGGCCTGGCAGCACCACCTTCGCTGCCCCTGCACTACCTGCTTCCTCGGGTAGTCCTGCCCCAGAAGATAGTCCAGTGGTTCCCTGCAAGAGCAGTGGCAGAGGTGGTAGGGTTATCACCCATGCTGAACTGCCAGAGATAGTGCTTAAGGTTGTGCACTGCCCTGTTGGTGCACACCTATGCCAGATGGAGGGCTGCTGTCCCTCATTTTACGTAGGGCCAGGAGGATAAGAAGGAAGTGTCAAGTGTTCCAGCCAGTGGTGAAGTGAGGTAACAGTGATGACAGTCCAGTGGATAAAGAATCAACACTCACTGTCACCCAGCTTGACTACCATGGGTCCTGGATGTCCCCACCCTCACTCTCCCTGTATCTTGTCTTGTTTGTCTTGTCTGACTGCAGTTGATTCCTCACCTACCCAACTTACCAAACCCAGACATACCTACGTCTCTTGCCCAACATTCTACTCTCTCTCTCTCAAAAAAAAAAAAAAAAAGAAAACGAGTATCTGCCTCGCTCTCCATTTTGCATACATGTCTTCTTGACATACTTGATTCAGTCCAATTGGCTATACAACATGATTGTCTTGTGGGCACCCCCCCCCCCAGAGGTGACGGTCCAAATTCAGCTAATATTCTGCATATATTATAGTTTTTACAGTTGAAGAAATGGATAGCTATGGTTCTTTCCTACCTCCCTCTTGCACATTCCAGTATTGCTTTCCATTTGTTCTTCCCCTGCTTGCTCCCCATTTCACCACTGTCCTGTCTTCCCCATTTCTTTTCTTTACTGCATTATTGCATGATGGTGTGCATCACATACCAATGCACAGCAATGGTAATACAAAAGAACTTAAAATTGTTATATTAAATTGTATTTGAAACCAGTACCATCTGCCCCACAAAAAGGAATGTATCACTGCATTAGCTTCATTAATACATGCCACCACAGAGTCAGTTAAATACTTAGGTGTATTCCAGAGATGCAGTACTAACTGTCAAACTTTAGCATCCCCTTTTTTTACCAGTGTCTTATCTTCACCATTTCTTTTTTTAATGCATTATTGCATGATGGTGTGCATCGTGCACCATTGCACAGTAATGGTAATACGAAAGAACTTAAAAGTATTAGATTTAGTTGTATTCAAACCCAGTACCATCAGCCCCTAAAAGGAATGTATTGTTGCATTAACTGCATTAACACCTGCTGCCACAGAGTCAGTTAAGTATTCCACAAACTCAGTACTAACTCTAATACTTTAGCAATGCTGCCACTGGAATAGTTACATGAAATGCCCTTATTTACTAATCATTCTTAAGGTTTCCCTTTTCCCTGTCGTGCAATGCCATGCAAACAAGATAAGCACAGCCAAACCTTCCATTCATTCCTCCGTTGCTCATGATTGCGTTAAGCACTTCATCACGTAAACAATGGGCAACAAATAATAAAATCATATTAGAAAATCTGACAGAGAAAACAATTTGCACACAAATGAAGATTAGGTTGGATGTTAATGAAACAGAACCTGTGAATTGTGCGCTGCTTACTTGCATTTCCAACCTTGAGAGATGAGCATGTAACACTTTGTATGTCTAACCTGACACACCCACCTGATGTAAGCATTTACAATTCCCATCCATTAAACACAAACACTGAGGGAATGCCTGCATTATGTTTACATTCCTACATGGATCCAGTTTTTGGGGATTCAGCAATTCTAATGAGTTCAGACCTCATTTTCATCTTCACCATGCTGACAACCCTGAATCTACACCAGACAGCAACCATGAAGCTATTGAAACTGAAGGGGAGCTGAATTGTTTGTGTTTTACACAGAAGAGAGGATATTACTTTGAGATATATCTGCACAGACGAGTACTGATTTTTAGATGATATGCCTGCATTTCATCAGCTACATATTGCATATGCTGACATGTAACTATGAATAGCCTGTTTAATAGTTTTTGTATTTAATTTGATTAGCACAAACTTTTATATGTTTAAATGTCTGCATTACTTATAAGTGTAGTCTTTATTTGGAGGTGGGGGAACAAAGCTGCATTTCTATTATGGCACACCGCTATTATTACAGGCTGGATGCAACAAAAGGAGAGTATCTAATGCTGTCACATGTTAAGGTCAGTTCTGTACAAATCTCACACCTTTTACTTTTTATTCTGTCCATGTAGACTCCTTTCCTTTTCTATATTCCAAAAGTTTTGGAATTCAAGAGGAACACCAGCATGGAGTCTACACAGTTGCTTTATAGCTTGTTAAATAGATCCACCATATTAGATTGGTTAATTAGCATGTAATTCAGCTGCTTATTCTGTAATTAGCATGCCACTGTGTTTACCTTGTTTGAGCAGGGGTGTGTGCCTCTACACAGCGCTTACAGAATCTTAAAGTTTACTTGCCCATATGCGCATCACACCGCAATGTGCACTCAGTGGAAAATTACCATGTAGGCTTTATTGAATCCCCCTGCAAGGTTTAAATGTTTGAAAGGTACACCTAGCTCTGAGGAGTCTCTCTTTCTCTCTATCTTTCTCTGATAGTCATATAACAAACACTTAAGAATACCATTTCAACCAACAAATCCTTATGCTCATAAATAAATCACCAGTGTCACGCATGTACAACTGCATAATAAATTCTTCATGTGAAACAAATAACGAAAAGCACTTTATTTGAAAAGTGAATATGTAAATAAGAATTAAAATCATAAAGTTCTGAACAGACAAATGGCATACAGCAAACTCTACCTAGTAGCTAATCTTGATCCTAACTAATCTTACCAAAAAGATATACTGTGTCGTATCTGTCAATAGCTTTCAAGATAAGAATAGAATATCTCAATATTTTAGAGGCAGCAATTCAATTTCTGCGTGCTCCAGCAGGAAAATCCAGTAACGTTCCAGCAAACAGTCTCTTTTTATTTCTCTCTCTTCCTCTCTCTGTCACACATTCTGTTTATTTGTACCAGTCCTAGGCAGGGTCTTCTGTGGCTACAACCCTGAATATTACAGGATGTTTTCCTCTCTCCGCAATCATGTATTCCTGGGGGTAGGGGTCCCAGACAAGTAAATATCACATGACCTAGAGCAGCACCTTTGCAGGTGTGTGCACATTAGAGCCAGCTTCAATTTTAAACTGCAGTATATTCCTAAAGTAACAAATGTACAGTTTATACAGTTTCAGTCACTTCTTTTATATGTCACACATTTGTTGAAAGGAAAATGTAGCATAACTTTTTATTTGTAACTTTTAAAGAATTGCTTACTCTATTATTAATTCAATACAGCATTACTATAGCATAGTTAAATTGTGTAACATAGCCCTTCTGAAAAAAAGTTACAGATGTTATGTTGTCCCATCTCACCTTCGTTCTTACTGGTTGGGTTGACTCAGCCAATTTACTAAAGCTCAAGAGTTTTTACTGGCTTGAGGCTACCCCCTTATCCCAACATGCCTAGCGGCAGCTACCCAGATCTCGCTTGCTGCTTGCAGTGTCGAGATTGCTACTACTGGCTCAGGCTAAGTACTTTGTGATTTTTTCTGTTTATCGCTACTTTTTCTAATATTTAGTGGTTATATTGACTCGTTAGAGTGTGTATCATCCCCATTAGTCTAATGAACCTTTCTCTACTTGTTGTGGTGCTTTTTGGCCATCAATTTTCTCTTCCGGCCTTGCTTTGCCCTTAGAGCTCATTTAAGTTAGAGGGTTCTTCCCTTTCCTCACCCTTTTTCTGGGATTACCATTTAAATTAGAGGCTCTCCCATTGGGGGAGTCGCCGTTAAAGTTAGAGGCTCTCCCCCTTCTTTCTTCTTCCCCTTAAAAAATATATATATATATATATATATATATATATATATATATATATATATATATATATATATTTATATAAAGTTCTTCCTTTTGTTGTCAGCCTGTTTCCTGTCACTTGTGTGCTGTTAGTGATAGCTTCTGTTTTTCTCTGTGATTTTTTTTCCTGTCTAGAGTTACTATGTTTAAAGAGTCGAAACCCTCTGGGTTTAAAAAATGTGACTCATGTTGCCAAAAAATGTCCCTTATATATGGGCACATGAGTTGCATTTATTGTTTAAGGGCTGTTCACCTGCAGGACTCTTGCTCCATCTGCCACTCTTTCAGTTCCAGAGTCTTGCAGGAGAGGAAAAATAAGCTTATTTTATATGGCCTCCTGAAGAATCCTCAAAATTCCTCGTCTCAGGGTCCTCAGCCAGCCCAAGTGTCCGAGAAATACTCCAAGCCATCAGTTCCGAGTTTGGAACGGACAAAAATCACAGAGAAGCCTTCAGCTGTATCGGCTCCCAGCATTGGCTCTGACAAAGCTAAGTCTCCGGCAGCTCCATCTGTGTCCTCGGAGCCAATCCAGACCCATAAGAGATCAAGGTCTCCTTCCTTGGTGCCAGTACGCTCCGCTCAACAATCTCCTCTGCTGCAACCTGGAGCAGGCAGTCACCACTCCTCTTCACACTCCTCTCGGTCCTCCAGGCTTTCGGATCACGACATGGAGAGAGTGGTCAACAGGCTCCTCAAGTCACACGCACTTGCTAAATTACTTTTGAGCCCAGCCCATAAGGAATTGGCTCCTTCTGCCCTCCCAGCTTCTCCATTGATTCCTCCTCCTCCGACTGTCTTGAGCTCGGAGCTGGAGTGCATTGAGGTCGGGGTGGTGGAACCATCAGCTCTGGTTTCTTCTCCCTTATCGGTTCCGACAACTGCTCTGATCTCCTCAATTTCTCAGTCCATCGAGGTATCTGGGTGCCGAAGCTCTCTCACTGGCTCTGAGGTGAGAAGTGACATTGGACCCTTGTCCGACCCCATTCTCCCTCTCAGAGCTTCGGCACAGATGAGCTCGGCTCATACATCGGCCTCGGATTCATCTTTCCCAGTTTGAAGGAGATTTCCGCGCCCTTTGGAGCCGGCAGCTCCTTTGACTCATGACCGTGCTGTCTTCGAGGTGATGAGGAGCGTGCTGTCTCCTGAGACTGCTCCACCCTCGGCTCCATTGACTCCTTCTCCCGCAGTGCCTGTGCCAGACTTTGTCTCTCCTCCTGCCAAGCGTAGGGAGCCAGTGCCCCAGGATGCACCACTGGGTGACCCCACTTTTTCCAAAACCTCCCCCAAACACTCAGAGGAAGTGCCTTGGAAAAAGAAGTGTAAGAGGAATCATCTAGACTCCCCTAAGTCTATCACTTTGGATACAGACTTGGATGTGTTGGAAGGGTCCCCACGGTCCCCCTCTGAGAATGTCTCATTTTCAGACATCTTGGAAATCCTTAGACAGAGGGGAGGCTGGAAGTCCCTAGCCCCCTCTGAGGATGAATCTGTCTACCTGGATGCATTTGTTTCCTGACCCTCCACCTCTTGGGTGTCTCTGCCTTTTGACCCACTTTTGTCCGTAGTGAGTCAAAAGGCGTGGAGCGCTCCAGAAACCATGGAACCAGTTCCGATGAAACCAAACAAATTTATTACAGCTCCAGAAGATAAGTCTTTCTTATCCAAAAAGGTGCCTGTTGATGCCATGGTAGTGGCAGCAGCCACCAGGAAGGAACTTGTGGAAGCTTCTTCATCTGTCTATCCAGTGAACAAAGAGTCTCGTACGATGGACAGGTATGGGTAGCATATGTTTTCTTCAGCGACCTTTACTCTCAGGTTGCTGAATTACTTGTCACACTTCACACAACTTCAGAGGGATCAGGGTATGAGAAGTTTATGAAGGACAAAAATAATATTAATTATAATATACAATACAATGATTGGAAAACTTTGATGGCACTAAGTAAAGAGAGCAAGATTATTTTTAAGCCTGCAGACAAAGGCAATAAATTAGTTGTCATGGACTGTTTAGATTATTTTGAAATGTGCATGGAACATCTTAGTGATAACCAGACCTATGAGCAGGTAGATATAGACAAATACCATTTAGCTATTGTAGCTTATAAAGAACTTATTCAGAAAGGATGTAGGCTAGGTTATTTCAATAATCAGGATGTTAAAAATAAATTTCAGGTAGATAAATGTTCTATGGCTTATTTTTACTGTCTACCTAAGATTCATAAAAAAGTTGAACAAACCGCCAGGTAGAGCCATTGTCTCTGGACGGTCTTATTTTTTACACAATTTGGGAATTTTTTTGCATAATTATTTGTTACCATATGTCAAAGCATTACCATCTTACATTACTGATGTATTTGAATTTTTAAAGAAAATACATGATCTGCACTGGAATGACAACATGTATTGGGTAACAGTTGATGTAAAAAGTTTGTACACCAATATAAGTCATTCTTTTGGACTGGAGTCAGTCAGATTCTTTCTAGGAGAATCTCCATCAACTGAATTTATTATTGATTTGATTTCTTTTTCTTTGAATAATAATTTTTTCGAATTTAATAATACGTTATACCGTCAAAAACAAGGTACAGCCATGGGGGCAGTTTTTGCCCCCATGTATGCAAATTTGGCTATGGGGCTGTTTGAAGCTGAAATTATCTATAGACATCCATTTTTTCAAAATCATGTCATTAGGTACTTTAGGTACGTTGATGATTTAATTTTTTTAGTAGAAGGTGGTAGAACTTGTGTTCAACAGTTTATTGATGATTTGAATTCTAACAGATTTTCTTTACAATTTGATGGCCTTAGAATAGGCACTTATATGCCTTTCTTGGATGTAGTTTTGGACATCAGTAAGGGCACTCAATAACTTCTGTTAATAGAAAATTTGAAGGGGGTACTCATTATGTCCATAGTAACAGTGGACATCCCCCCCATACTATTAGTTCCTTGCCATATGGAGAAATGGTTAGAATTTCTCGTTTATGCAACAACAGTGTATCTTTTTATAAAGAGCTACAGTTACTATTTGATGCTTTTTTTAAGAGAGGTTATAATACACATATGTTAACTGATAGTTATAACAAACTTATTGGTAAAAATAACAAAACAATGGCTTTATCTTACAAAAAGGTCTATAATTATCAACAAACTACGAAGATAAAACAACCAGAAAAAGAAAGCATGTATTTTGTTACCACCTATGGTTGCTTTACAACAGAATTTATAAAGCTTTTTTCACAATTTTGGGAATATTTTAGTTCCCTGAATAATGTTAATTCTTGGCTGAATGTAAATTTAAAATTTTCTTACTGAAGAGGGAAGAATATTAAAGACTTTTTGGTAAAAAGTAGATTTAATTTTCCAATAGCATCAATATCCCATGGTGTTAGGAAAATGGGAACTGAGCAGTGTGGCAAATGTAAAGCATGTCAGTTTGTCATCTCTAGTTTTCCTCATATTAACAATACTCCATTTGAAGTGAAGAATAATTTTAATTGTAACTCAGAGGGTGTTATTTATGCACTTAGTTGCCCTTGTAAAAAATTTTACATAGGGGAAACGAAAAGAACGTTTAAAGTAAGACTTTTAGAACATGTAAATGATATAAAAAATAAGAAACATTATAGTCCTGTTGCTATACATTTTTTAAAGTTTCATAATAGTGATAGCAAGGGATTGAAGGGATGTGTTCTAGAACAAATTAACCTTCACTATAATGTAAGTGAGAATATTAAACAATGTTTACAACATAAGGAAGCTGTGTATATTTTAAAATTCAAAACACTACATCCTTTTGGTTTGAATGAAGATTTTAACTGGAAGATGCTGCTAAATTGAATGTAATTATGTTAATTAATTAATTGTTTAATTGAAGCTGTTGACAAAGCTTTTTGGTATATATATGGAGAGCTTTTGTGTGTTATTTGTACTCCTTGAAGGCATTGGCCGAGATGTCAGAGTTTTTTATTAAAACTACATTTGGTGGATTCTTCTTCATTGTTGGTGGATCTCCTGAAGGAGCTAGAAGATACCCTGCAAGATCCTACAGCTGAGGGAGTTGCAAACAGGACAGCTTCCCAGCTTGCAACCTTGACCTCCGTGGTTAACTCCTCCATGAGGCTCATTTCTTATGCAGCAGATGGAGTGAGTAGGTTAGCAGCTACAAGAGTAGCTTTATGCAGACACTCCTGGATGCACCTTTGTCAATTTGCAGAACCCTTTAAGTCTTCATTTACCAACACCCCGTTCGATGGCTTGTCCTTGTTCGGGCCTCAGGTAAAAGAGACTCTCACCAGGTGTGAACAGGATGGCAAGACTCTGTCTGCCATGGGAGTTCATTTTTCTACTCCATCTAGACCCTATCCTAAAGGTCAAAAGAGTGGAAAGATGTGGTTCCAAAAATCCCAGGGGTCTTCACCTGACACACATGGAGATTTTTCCCCCAGGGGCAGAGGGGGATACAACAACAGAAGATGCTGCCCTCATGGCAGAGGTGGTCCACAACAGCAGGGCAACAGAAATACTTTCTCTGCTAGGCCCTTCCAGCACTCGTGAAGGGAGGCCCGGCTGTCCACCTCTGGAGGCAGTCGGGGGCAGACAGTAACTGTACCCAGCAGCCTGGCAATCTATCACAAGAGAAACATGGGTACTGTCGATAATATCCAGGGGTTACAAAATTCCCTTTTCTCAGTTCCCCTCAAAAGACAAACATTTTATCCCAGATGTTCCACCCAGTCTTCCCGATCATGCAATCCTAGAGGTTCAAAGATGGCTACAAAAAAGAGCCATCCAGGAAGTCCCCGCAGACCAAATTGGATCCGGAACTTACTCAAGGTTCTTTTTAGTTCCAAAGAAGACAGGGGACTGGAGACCAATTTTGGATCTCAGCAAACTAAACCAATTGGTAAAAAAGACAAAGTTCCAAATGGTAACACTACAGTCCATTCTTCCCTTCTTGGGTCAGGACAACTGGATGTGCTCCACAGATCTCCAGAACACGTGCTAGCATATAAAATGGACAGGCAATCCAGGAGATTCCAACACTTCCAGCTGGCAGCCAGTCATTATCAGTTCAGGGCCCTGCCCTTTGGTATCACCACAGCCCCCGGGGTGTTCATCAAGTGTATGGCAGTGGTCACGGCTCACCTGAGGCGTTTAGGATTCCAGGTGTTTTCATATCTAAATGATTGGTTCCTTATTGCTACCACCAAGCATCAACTGATCAGAGCATGGGACTATACAATCCAAACTTGTTTCCAGTTAGGCATCACCATAAACTACAAAAATTCTGCCTTGTTGCCTTGTCAGTCTATTACCTTTATAGGGGCAGACTTAGACACAAGATGCATGATAGCAAAACTGCCTCAAGACAGGGTTTCAACCATTCGTCAGCAAGTTTCTTTTCTCATAAAGAAGATGAGAGTTCAGGAAAGACAAGTTTTACAAGTACTGGGCTCAATGGTTGCAACTATTGCACTAGTTCCTTTAGCACGCTTCCACATGCAGATTCTACAGTAGCTTATTTTCGCTCAGTGGTCTTTCCAGGATTTGCCAATGTCACACATGATCTTGATCATGGAATCTTGCAAAAAGGACCTTCTATGGTGGCTTGTCTCCCCCCAGGTGACTCTGGGCGAACCCTTTCTAGACCCCCTTCCGGTAGCCACAGTGACCACGGACGCTTCCCAGATAGGTGAGGGGGTGGGGTATTATCTGGGATGGACTGTCCAAGGAACGTGGCATTCTCATGAGTACCATTTGCACATCAGTGTTCTAGAGATGAAAGAGGTGCTTCTGGCGCAAGCACTTCAACACTCTCTATCTACTAGGACCATTGCAATCCAGACAGACAGTATGTCAGTGGTATGATGCATCAACAAGCAGGGCGGAACCAGATCTTACCCCTTGTGTTGGGAGGCGCTTTGAGTATGGCAATGGGTGATGTTTTCCCAATGTTCTCTGATTGCAATGCACATTACCGGAAAATCCAACGTGATAGTGAACTGGCACAGCAGGGCTATCCTCATGCCTCATGAGTGGTCCCTAAAGCAAGAAGTTGCGGACTTGATTTTCCGCAAATGAGCAGCCATGCTGCAGTCTTTTTGCCACTCCCCTAAACAACAAATGCAGCAGCTACTTCTCCCTAGTTCCCCCTCTGGGACAGTCACCCAGGGATACACTTGTCCACGATTTACCTCCGGGTGTACTATATGCTTTTCCACCTTTCCTCTCATTCCAAAGGTACTTCGGAAAGCAAAATCATTGGGTTACAAACTCATTCTCATTGCTCCTTACTGGCCTCATCAAATATGGTTTCCATTTTTTTGCCATCATCTTCAACTGGAGCCTTGGATACTGGACCCAATTCCGGACCTTCTGATGTATCAGTCAGGCGGGCTTCATCCATTTCTTCAAACCCTCAAGCTGACTGCTTGGTTACTCCACTTCAATCTTAGCCAGGCTCCCAAACATTTCTCCTGCTGTACAACACATTCTAGTGTCCTCCCACAAGCCCACTACCAGGAGGATTTACACTAGCAAATGGAAAAGGTTCTCTTATTGGGCCAAGAGTAATAACATTGATCCTTTTACAGCTCCTGTTCACAAGATTCTTGACTTTCTGGCCAAAACCTTCGAAAAAGGGGCAGCTGCAGCTAGTATTAGGGTCCAACTGGCTGCCATCTCCAATTTTCATGTAGAAGACTTGGGTTCCAACATTATGTCCCATATGTTGTGCAGAGCATTCTTACGAGGTACAACACTTTTACAGCCGCCAGTAAGAGACCCCCAGGACCTAAACTTGGTTTCAGCTTCGATGGCTCTGCCTCCCTTTGAACCAGCAGCATCTTGCCCCCTGAAGTTTCTGTCTTGGAAAACCCTCTTCTTGGTTGCTATAATCTCAGCTAGATGGGTTTCTGAATTACATGCTTTGTCTATTCGCCCGCCGTATCTCATTTTTCACAAAGATAGAGTCTCTCTAAGGACCAATCTTTCTTTCTTGCCAAAGGTTTGTTCGGAGTATAACTTAAATCAGTCCATTGGGCTTCCTATGTTCTTCCACAATTACAACAAGGCAGAGTATAGATTACACAAATTGGACATTCATAGACAATTACATTTTTATTTACACAGGACCAAAGACGTCAGAAAATCAGACCAAGTGTTCATGTCCTTTGCTGACAATAAGCAATGTTA
This sequence comes from Protopterus annectens, assembly GCF_019279795.1. NCBI lineage: Eukaryota > Metazoa > Chordata > Ceratodontiformes > Protopteridae > Protopterus > Protopterus annectens. The sequence continues at coordinate 920,535,494 of NC_056726.1, forward strand.
TCCAGTTTCTAAACTGACTTTTTCAAAATGGCTGTCAGACACAATCACTTATTCATATGGTTTGTGTAAAAAGACACTTCTAGGAAGGCCCAGAGGGCATTCAACCAGAGTCTTAGCCTCCTCTCTTGCCTTTCAAGCCAAATTGCCTTTAGATTCAATCTGTGCTGCAGCAACATGGGCAAATCCTCATACCTTTATCTCTCATTACAAAGTGGATGTGGTCTCCCAGAACAGGGCATCCTTTGGTTCCACGGTCCTGAAGAGTTTGTTCCAATGAGCCACCCAACAGCCAGGTGCTGGGGACGCAGTCCCAACCAGCAAGAATGAAGGCGAGATGGGACAACATAACATAAAGAAGTTATGTACCTACCATAACGTTCCATGTTTGTTGTTCTTCATCTTGCCTTCCTTCTTGCGTCCCCACCTCCTTCCCCCTTCCTGGAGGTTCGAGAGGAGTTCTTTAGTGGTTACACTGGCTGAGTTCCTGCTAACATACCAAGTTAGTTAACCATACATTGTCTTTTCCTCTATCCTTCCTATCTTGATATATAAGAGCTTAGTAAAAAATAGTTTTTTTACTATATATGTCTAATGTGGGCTTTTACAAATGAGATCTGGGTAGCTGCCACTAGACATGTTGGGATAAGGGGTAGCCTTGTGCCAGTAAAAGCTCTCAAACTTTAGTAAATTGGCCGAGCCAGAGCTGAGGATCAGCTCTGAACCCAACCAGCAAGAAGGAAGACGAGAGGAAGGGCAGCAAACATGGAACATTATGGTAGGTACATAACTTCTTTTTTTTCCCAGCATATTGATACTTTCCCCATTTTTTCCACATTCCTTGACTCAAAATAATTTTGTTGAAAACCCCCATGAAGGGATGCTTGAGAATACAAATGCATTCTAAGGTATTCTGCCAGTCTCTTGTCTAGAAAGACCATTTACACTTTTATTAAAATGTTTGATCCTTTGGTCATATAAGTTATTGCCTGCACAGTTTATCCTGTGTTTTGTAGTTTGCATATTGGACTTGTCTTTGTAGGACATCTTTGATTTCTTCAAGTAGTGTAGAGGACAGACGCTGTAACAGTACTACTGTCTTCATTGAGGAATCAGTTCAAGCCTGACAGAGGAGATTGACACCTAGATGCTCTCAAATTGCTCTTGCAATCTACTGCATCCACTAAGTATTAGAGCCTCTCTGTCATGGGATGGATCTATCAAACTGACATGGTAGAATGTGTTTTTTCCTCTACCTGGCAACTCCACCATATAATTAACATCACTTACCTTTCTCAGAACCATAAAAAGGTCCCTGCATGCTACCTGCAGCTTAGTCTAACAAACATGACTAAGCCCCATAATTTGTTGTCCAGTTATATACTCATGAGCTCGTACCAGTCTTTTGTTGCTTTTGTGCTTATCCTATATGCTTCTGTGCCTGCCCCATGAGATCCCTAAGCATAGTCCTGACATTTAACACATAATCCACAACAGGTTCCTTAAGAGAATCACAAATTAAGTCTAGAGGCCTCCACACCCTATGAACATACAACAACTCAAATGATGAAAACATTTTTGGGATCTTAAGGCACTTCTCTATATGCAAATGTTTGATAGGGATAGATATTTATCATAATCTATTTTAAAGTGGTCTGCAGATTTTCACAACATTGTTTTTTAAGAAGAGATTTGAGTCTTTTAAAATATATTGTGTTCTCAAGGGTGGCCACGGTGGTGCAGTGGTTAGCATTGCCACCTCACAGCAAAAGGTTTTCCGGTTCGATTCTCGGCTGGGGTGATTCTGTGCAGAGTCTGTGTGTCCTCCCTGTGGTTGCGTGGGTTTCCTTTGAGTGCTCTAGTTTCCTCCCACATTGCAAAGACATGCAGTAGGTGAATTGAACACTCTGAATTGACTCTAGGTGTGAGTGTGTGCATGTATGTGTCTTCTGTGGAAGGTTGGGTACCAGGCTAGCAACTCGACACTGTGAAACTCCACTGCCAATCATGATCAGACAGATGATCTGCTGTGACGACCCCTAACCAGGAAAAGCCAGAAGAATATATATTGTGTTCTCTGATGTCTTCTACACTGCCTGGTCAATAATAAGTTTGTATCATCATCCTTTTTGAATGCTTCCTGCTAAAATAGACTGAAAAAAGAAATATCAACTATGACCCAAAGTACCTTACAGTAGACCTTTGCAACTGCAAGATGCTGTTTTACTTCTCCCCTCTAGTCCTCCTTCAGGGGTCCATTCTTTAAGAAAACAACCTTTTCTCAGTATATAGACCCCCCCCCCCCGTCCTTGTAATTTAAGCTTTTCTTGGCTGCCTCCAACAATTCATTTCAGGTGGGTTCCAAGAGCTGTGTCTGTCTGAATTCTTTGTTTTCCTTATCAGTTATCCTTCCAATGGACATCTGACATTTTTAACAACTGATCCTCAGATTTAGACTTAATGCTATAATTCATCACTTCCCCTGAAGTAACTCCTAGAGAAAAAAGTACCTTTTGATGCCTATGTCTCAGGTTCAGGCCTCCTGCTACTACCTAGTTCTTTCCCTGAAGTAGCTCAAACTTGTTTAAGATGTAGGTGTTGACTGGGTGTTCCTCTTGTTACCTTCCTTGTTAGCTTGTTTCTCTGCCTGGCTGAATGCAATTGTAAGTTCACAAGGTATTGCACAGTCAGCATCACTACCTACTAGAACATCTTCTGAGATGTCATCAAATACTGACACTGTTAGTCTTCGTGCCCCCTTCTCAGTCCAGATGTACCTTGGCTAATGACACTTGGAATGGTGTTCCTTCCATGGCCCTAACTGGAGTGAACTTCTCAAGTAGTTTTCCTTCCTAATAACTGTGACTTCTTTACCCATTTTACCAAGCAAGGGTACAGCCCCTTGTGATAATGTGGACCTGCTGCAGGTTTCAAAACAGCCCAGAACTACTGTATTTCTATCTATTTTTGTCTCATTCATGTGGCTTTTTCCCCACCATGTTGTTTCAGATGTTAAGGCTACGTATCCCAATTGTTTACACTATAAATATTTTTTCTCCAAGACATTGACATGTAATTGAGTTATTGTTTGTCTTCTTTGCCTGTGCAACCTGCTGTGAAGACTTAGACTGCCCCATGGGTTCTGTTATATCCTGGGCCCTGCTGGCAAGACAGACAGCACCTTTTATTTTTCCCTAATCCTTGACAGTGTTACTCTAAACTGTTTAGCAGAATCTCATATCCTTGGGCAAACTATTAAATACTTGATGTCTTATCTTAAGTAAGTTATCTGAACATTTCAGAAGTATTATCTCTACATCCTTCACTTAGCAATGGAAATGCTTACTTCTAGAATTACATTAATAACACTTTCCTGTGCCTTTCTTCTCTATTTTCTAAACTTTTTTTTCCCTATAAGCTTCAGGACTATGTTTAAAACATTCAAATAAAGAGTGGTTAAATGTATCATAGTTACATCGGCCCATAGTAGTCATATTAGTTAGCAGGTGAAATGCCTTACCCAAGAAGAGAATAGTTAAAACTGTCACCCCTTGTTCCTGGTTAGAGAGATACTGATTACACACCCTTTTGAATACTCAAGTATCAGTGTCAGCCCACTCTTTATACTGAGGTAATAGTTTGACACTGACTTTGGCATCCAGAGCTCATCAATTACCCCTGTTACTCTCATGCCTCTAATGAAGGGCCAGCATTTACCTCTCATGCTAACATTACTCATGACTTACTTCAAATGCTGTTTATTATCACTGCCTTTGCACCTCAAGATGTTTCATTCTCTTGGCTGCTTCAAAGTATTGCGTTTCCAGATTTAACTTCATTTATTCAGTTCAAGCTAGATTTTTGGAGACCATTCAGGGACGTCTTGTGTTGCTTTACTCCATGGTATGCACTCATAGCCACTATTTTTATTTTTATTTATTAATGTGGCTGGGTAAGTAAATTGATCCTGGCACCCTTTTTAGCCATGACCCAGATGTGATGCCACACGTTTTATACAAAATGACAATAAAGTGAATATACATGGATGAAAAGTACTACAACACAAGTTTTGCAGAATTCTAATATTTATATATATATATATATATATATATATATATATATATATATATATATATATATATATATATATATATATATATATATATATATATATATATATATATATATATATATATATATATATATATAAATATATATATATATATACATATATATATATATATATATATATACATATATAGATATAGATATATATATATATATATATATATATAAAGACATATTCATAGATGACAATAAGAAATACTTAGCAACTGACAGAAACAAAATAAATACTTATGACAATACCAGTAATGATGTTTCAAGGTCCATTGTTTACTATACTTAACACCAATGGACATAAAACAGAACATATTTAAGCTATATATACTGTATAGTTATACACTGAGATAACTAACACTTGCAAATACACATAAGCATGAGCATCCAAAACATGTAATTAAACACACATGCCATGCATTGATTGTTTCCTATACATAAGAGTAACACACATAAATGTGCATAACAGTTTGCATGATAATGTGTGGTGTGTGACATTTGTAAATAATAGTCCTGTTAGTCATGCTAATGTATGTGCCCTAATATAGCAATAACCCACGCCTGGGTGTGGGTAATGCTAAATTTACTCACGGTTGGTGTGGTTTGGTCCCGAGGGCGAAGCCCGAGGGACCAAACAAAGCCAACCGTGGGTAAATTTAGCATTACCCACACCCAGAAGTGGGTTATTGCTATTATACCATGACATTATTTAAGAAAAGAAACTATTACTTTTCTTAAATAATGGCATAGTATAATGCCTGTTTACTGCCCTTCCACAGATGTCTGGCATCCGCGGCAGTTCTGATGTACTGCGCGCCTGCGCAATACATCAGAGCTGTGGGCAAAAGCAACGGAGAAAGCAAGATCTCCGTTGCTTTTTTTTTGTGTCTCGCTATGTTAAATGAGTTTAACATAGCGAGACAGTTTTAAAATAAGCAACGGACATCTTCGTTGCTTATTTTAAAACTGTCTCGCTATGTTAAACTCATTTAACATAGCGAGACACTAAAAAAAGCAACGGAGATCTTGCTTTCTCCGTTGCTTTTTTTTTAAACACTGTCTCGCTATGTTAAATGGGTTTAACATAGCGAGACAGCTTTAAAATAAGCAACGGAGATCTCCGTTGCTTATTTTAAAGCTGTCTCGCCATTTAACATAGCGAGACAGTGTTTTAAAAAAACGAGTTATACTAATGGAAAAAAGTCCGGGCGACCGGACCTTTTTCCATTAGTATAACTCGATTTACAACGGGCACGCTGGCCAATCAGCATGCATGTTTTGGGGGGGTCATGGTATAATAGCTTATTTATCATAGAGTTTAGCTGTGAAGTAAAATTTAGGGTTACCTTGAAATTGTCATTGAGTTCCTTTAGTACTGTGTAGCTTTCCCAGACTGAATGGTCAATGAAAGGTTCAGAGTGTGGAAAAAGAAAAGGAACTATAACTTGAAACTCCTGTTTATTTATGTACAGAGTTAACCACATCCACATAACAGTTCTTAATATTTAACATGAGTACCTAAGAAGCTATATGTTATGGAAGGCTGTTGTCCTATGGTGATGAGGAGGAGTATTAAAGGCCTAACTGTTGTCTAGGCAACAGGACCATTTACAGTTACCCTTAAGGTGCTCAACCATCTTCTTTTTGGATGTTGTGTATTTAAGCAGTAATCCACAAGGGTGTGTAGGTATATCAGGATTTACCTATGGGTGGTGTGGTTTGATCTTCATGATCAAACAAAGCCAACTGTGGGTAAATCCTGATATACCCACACCCAGCCATGGATTATTATTATTATACAATGACATTATTTAAGAAAGACATGGCTTATCTTTCATAAATAATGTCTTTGCATAACAGTATTGTAATGATGTCCTTCTATTCCCATGTTGCAGTATTCTTACTGTGGGATTCTGTGCCTCAGGTGACCAGAATGTTGGCTGCTATACAAAAGCTTAAGCCTGGTTGCTGCTGGTGCATGGGACGTCACGTGCAGGGCCATAAACCAGGTGCCTTAAATGTGACTTCTGCATGCACAAACCCCAGAACTTTTCTGCCACAGTCGAATATCAGATCAATCGCATCACTCCTCTACTATCAAGACATCTAAAGCTAAGTACCCCATTGGGGAATTCTTAAAATTTATTATTGCTTGAGCTTGGTTTGGTTGTTTGTTCTTAGCTGATGTCCGCTAAGAAGGGTAAATGCTAATGCGGATGTCAAATTCTGCATAAGGGCGCCCATGCCCATTGCGTATTCTGTTTAGGGCAGGAACACAACCATACCACCTGTGCCATTTCCCAATCCTTCATCCCTAGAATGCTTAGAAGCCACCTAGCTGCCTTTAATCTATATTTGGAAAATCAGAGGCTTAAAAAGTTAGCACTTAGGATGGATCCTGAAGCAGCCACCCAGGTGGAACCACCACAAAAAAAGGCCAAGCTTTCACGGATTACTACCTATGCCCCTCCATCATCGGACATCCTGCCAACTGCCAATATAGGGGTTGAGGGACGTCTGCTAGAGCTGTCTAATTTGTCAACTTCCCTTGAGGAAGTCATTTCTGAAGTACTGACTGACATGTCCATGGAGGTTACCCAGATGTCAGTTTCTACCAAAGTCAAGGGGGAACCAGGCTCCACCGGACACCTGTCTGGGATACAGGAATCTTGAATCCTCTTCCTTAGCTCAGGCCACTGAAACTAGGCCTTCTCCCAAGACTACCCCTTTAAAAAGAAAGCAGAAAAGCAAACATCTTTCTCACCATTCTAAAGAACTACTTGACTGGCAATCTTTTGCACAGTCGTTGATGCAGGCCTTCATGGCCCTTAGGCCCTCGGCCTCCTCATCCTCCAGTGCTTAGCCCAAGACCTGCCTTAGCTACTTCTATTCCCCCTCCCACTTCACAGGAGGAAGAAGAAGAGGAAGCTTTTCCTCATCATCAGATGAGTCTATTTCTTACTCATCACAAATAACTTCTCCCCTAGAATACTATTCCTCAGATGAGGAATCCATAGAAGGGGACTCCCCTCTAGAAGATATCACTTTTGAAGAGACCATTACTAAAAATGAAAGAATATTTCAAATGGGATACTTCCCAAATGACTGAAACTCAAAAAAGATATTTGTAACTGCTACAAGTTGAATCTCCTTAACCATCTGCCATCCTCCAGTTATACCTGCTTACCTAGATGCATTTGCATCAGCATCTAAAAATCCTAACTCTCAGCCACCTGCTCCTAAGACACCTGATAATTTCTATAAGGTGCCTGATGACCACACATTTCTTGTGAAACCCCCTTGGTGGACCCTGCAGTGATAGCTGTGGCCCCTGACAAGCAGTCAAGACTGATCCCATCCTCATCCCTTCTACCTACTGACAAGGATAGCAAGAATATGGACAGGTTGGTCAAGGCTTATACCTCTTCCTCCCAAGCCTTCAGAGCCATTAATTAATAAACCCATATGATTAAGTATATCTTGGACTTGGTATCCCAGGCATTTGCACTTCTATCCTTCATGCCTGACTCTCCCAACAAGATAGAAGTAGCATCAAAACTGACCCTAGCATCCCAGGTAGCCAGGTACTCGATTAGATACAGTTATGATGCAGCAGAGGCCTCTGCTTGATCTGCTACATTTACATCTGTGCTTCACAGATATTCATGGCTTCGGCTACAACCATTGCCTGAAGATTTCAAATCTAAAATTCTAGATGCCTCACTAGACCATAACCTCCTGTTTGGAAAACAGCCTGCTGAGCTGTTTTAGAACCTTCAGGAGAAGAGCAAGGCGCTACAAGACATTAAGCACCTTCTGGTATCTCCTATATCAAAATACTACATAAACTGTCCAGCTAAGGCCTCCTATGTCCGAAGAAACCCCTCTGCTGCTACTCCTTCTTCTTCCAGGCATAGGAAAGGAACTAAGAGGCAAACTTCTTCCAGGCCTGCCTCTACTCAGCCTACCCACAGACAGCCCTTTCAAGACAGAAATGGTACCAACAATGCATGACTGCCTTGCCCATCTCCCCGTCAGCCCATCTCCCCCACTGCCTGCCCTTTTGGAGAACAATCACCTCAGATTGCTGGGTTCTGACAATAGTAGAAAAGGGATATTTCCTATCTTGGAAAGAGAGGCCCACACCATGGGTATTCCATTCTCCCCCAAAAAACAACTATACCTTATTCCTCACATTATATAGGATCTACTGGCCCATGGAACCTGTCCCCTCAGGACAAGAAGGAAAATGTTTCTACTGAAGGCTATTCCTAGTACCAAAAATGGATAGACCATGGAGGCCAATCTTGGATTTGTCTTTTCTAAACCTCTTCCTAAAAGTCCCTTCCTTCAGAATGCTATCCCTTCAGATCCTCCTTCCACTACTGCCACCGCAAGCATTAATGACCACTCTAGACCTGAAGGAGGCCTACCTCCACATCCCTCTACAGCCCAATCACAGAAAGTACTTACGTTTTGCTGGGCCCTGTTCTCACTTTCAGTTTACTGTCATGCCCTTTGGTTTATCCACTGCACCCAGGGTCTTCACCAAATGCCTAGCTCCTGCCATAACCTACTGCAGGACCAAGGGCATTCAAATCTACCCTTACCTAGATGATAGTCTTATTCTTGCAGAGAAAGAAAACACCCTAAAAAATCTGCAGTTTTCCATATCTCTACTACAAGAGTTGGTGTTCACCCTCAATCTCCCCAAATCATCCCTTGCAACAGAGCAGGACAAAATCTTCCTGGTAATGCAGGATCCACACAGACCTGATGAAGACATGCCTTCCTCAGGACAAGGTATTTCCCTATCAGACCACTTCCATGATCTTATCCAGGCCCACCAACTGTCAGCAAGACAATTCATGTGATTTTTGGGTCTTATGGCAGCCATTATTCCTATGCTACCATTAGCCAGGCTGCAGACGAGAAAGCTAGAATGGTATCTAAAGTATGTGTGGTCCCAACACAGCCACCCTGTAGAGTTCCAGATCCCATTTCTACTCTGCCTAAAGGTAGAGTTATATTGGTGGATTCAACAAGATCAAATGAACCCAGGCCCCCCCCCCACACCAGTCCAACATATACACACAGATGCCTCAGATCTGGGCTGGGGGGCTACCATGAAGGGCCTCAATGTGCAAGAATGTTGGCAGGCACCCCTCCTGAAAAAACACATCAGTATAGTGGAGATGACTGCAATTCATTTAACCCTGAAAGCTTTTCTTCCCCATACTACAGCCAGGCACCCTTCAAATCTTCACAGACAACACCACGGTTGTGTGGTACATCAACAACAGTGGATGGGGGGACCAAGTCTTACCTCCTCTGCAGGTTGGCAGTGCAGATTTGGGACCTAGGTTCACAAAACAACTTATCTCTGCAGGCAGTCTACATCCCATCCCAAGACAACCACCAAGTGGATGCTCTCAGTAGATCATTCTCTCTCTGCATCACGAGTGGGTGTTGCACAGAGAAGTTTTTCTAGACATTGTCCAACAGTGGAGCACACTTCAAATAGAGTTATTTGCCTCCCCTCAGAACAAAATTCTGTACTAGCCTGGAGAGTGGACGCCTACACCATCTCATGGAAGGGACAATTTCTGTATGCCTTTCCTCTCTTTCCTCTCATTCAAAAAGTCCTCTTGAAAATCAGGAGGGACAATTCAAAAACCTTGCTGGTGACTCCTTATTGGCCAAGGCAGCATTGGTTCCCCCTTCTGCTATTCCTCGCCAAGGGCAGTCAACGCAAGTTACCCCACAACTCTGAGGACATGCTTTCTGTCCTGAGGGAGGCCAGGAAACCTAACACAAGGAGATACTACACTTTAAAATGGGAAAGATTCTCCAAATTGTGTCTCCAAAGGCTTCAGGTTCCCTTTCTAGTGGATGTACCTCTAGTCTTAGCTTATGTGTGTGAGCTTATCAAGGCAGACCTTTCCTACTCTTCAGTGAAAGTACTCCTTTCTGCTGTTTTTGCCTGTTTACTCCTAAACCCTCCTTTACTGTCCAGGCTAGAGGTTAAATTGTTCCTGAAGGGGGTCTTGCACATCAGACCACCAAGGAAGCCTATCCCACTGCCTTGGGACATTAACTTTATCCTGGAAAAGCTCACACTAGCTCTATTTGAGCCAGCTATCTCTGCATCACTACAAATGTGCACATGGAAAACAATCCTGCTGGTAGCCCTCACCTCAGCTAGAAGGGTTTCAGAGGTACAGGCTGTCATGGCATGCTTCCTACACTATCTTCCACAAAGACAGGGTGACCCTGCGCACCAACCCTTCCTTCATGTCCAAAGTGGTCAACAAGCTGTCATTAAATCAGTCCATTCACCTAACCACATTCTTTCCCGCTCCTTCCAATGACAGCAAGAGAATACTCCATTTCCTGGATGTTCACAGGCAGCTAAAGTTTTACTTGGACGAAACTAAGACCATTAGAAAACCTAATCAACTCTTTTAATCTTTTCATCCCAGAACCTTGGGCAAGGCAGTCTCCAAACAAACTATCTCTTGTTGGATCAGGAGAACTATTTGCTTCTGCTACTCCTACCATGGCAAAGATTTAATTCAGGGAGTATGAGCACACTCTACTAGGGCTGTAGCATCCACCAAGGCCTTCTTCAAGGGCCTAGACACAGCCTCCATCCTGGAGGCAGCCACCTGGTCCACTATTCACACCTTTAACAGACACTACAAATTGGATCATATCTCTAGAGCCAGAGCAGGTTTCACTATGGCAATCCTGCAGGGATTTCTGGAATCATCTACCTCTACCTCCACCCTTCCTCCTTCTTCAGCTGTGGTACTCTCCCACAGTAAGAATATTGCAACATACAAATAGAAGGACATAGAATAGTTGTGTAAAATCTTACCATAACCATAGATGTCCTTCTCTTCCATGTTGCAGTATTCTTTCCCTTCCACCTATCCCCCTGCATTCCTTTCCACCTGTCTATGGGGCACCCTGGGGTACCACATAGACTTTGGTCTCACGGGGAGTCTATGGCATTTCACCAGTCAGCTCGTTCTGAGGTCTGTGCATGCAGATGTCACATTCAAGGCACCTGCTTTATGGCCCTGCGTGTGACATCCCATGCACCAACAGCAACCAAACATAAGCTTTTGTATAGAAGCTGACGTTCAGGTCGCCTGAGGTGGAGAGTCCCATAGTAAGAATACTGCAACATGGAAAAGGACATCTATGGTTAAGGTAAGATTTTACACAACTATTCTTTCCTCCATGTTCTTCCTTGTTTACTGATGTACTGTGCATGTGCATGGGATTTATCCTTCCATGCTTGCACAGTACATCAGTACAGTGCAGGGGAAGCAATGGAGGAAAGAGACTCTTCATTGCGGTTTTATTAGTTTGTTTTTTTACTGCTGAAATTTTGAGAGGAGCAGTGTAGAAATACAAGGTAAATTAGGAATGTTTCTGATTCTTAATTTTGCAGAACGTACCGGATTTTTCTCATATTTTGTTCTGTTCCTCAGCATATACCAGTAAAAAGTCTGGTTGTCCAGTGGTTCTTCAATGACCGGACTTTTTTCTATTGGTATATGCTCGGTTTACAAAGGGCACCCTGGTTGGGTTGTTCATGTAACTCATTCACTTTTGAATAGTAATTTGTCATTGTATAATCTGCAATATATTGTATATTCTCTAACTTCTTTCACATACCTTATCAGTTTGTTTGAAAATTCACAAGTTGTCAGGAAGCATGATGCAATTTCTGCACTGTATCAGGATGCCCATATTCACCAAGATGGTAAAGGAGGTAGTAGGAAAGTTCATATCCATGTTAACTGCTGCACCACCATGGCAGCCCATTTGGAAGTATCTGATTAATTGATTTTATTTTATTGTGTCAATTGTTTCATTGTTAAGTGTATTTAAAGGGTGTGTTTAAATTCTGTACATACTCCTGGAAGGCATTTGATGAGGCACTAGAGACAAATAAACTTCTCTTCTGTAGCTGTTTTTGTGGTTTTTGCTTTCTATATCTGCAGTCTGTGGTTTTGCAGTTAATCATAACTAACATGTTCCAGTCTCTATGTGACTGACAAGCAACACAGCTCTGGTCTGTTTCTTAGTTTAAATATGCAATACAAAGCAGAATACAAATAAAACACAGAATAAGGCAAATATACCAGCATATAAATAGGAGAAGGCAATGAAGGACAACAATTTAGATGAAAGCAATATAAAAAAAACTAAACTTTCCCTCACAGCAGTCTATTGCAATGTATAAGTGAGCTTACCAATAAAGCCTTAAAATGTTTTTACTTTATCTCTTAAATACAAGGCTTAGTTTCTAGCTGCTCCCTCAGTTTACAGACAATTATTAACCTGTTCTAATTTCTGTGAGACTCACAAGAGACACAGCTCTTTTCTTTCTCCTAATTAAAAAAAAAATCCCTCAAAGCAGTCTATCCTAGAGTCTGGCTGAGCTTTTCCAGTAAAGCACTGAAATGTATTATTTTACCCTTAAGCACAAGGTTTAGTTTCTAGCTTCTCCCTCAGTTCACAAGGGATAAACCTTAGTGGACCTGTTCTAATTTTGCAAACAGACAAAGGCACGATGTAAACACACTAAACTGAATAAACGAAAACCAGGACTAGTTGCTTCAGGCAGAACAAACAGACACTTTATTACGTGGCTTTCGGAAATTCAATGACTTCCCTTCCTCAGACAAAAGCATATGCTTGCAAGCTTCAATAAATAGCAAGCCTTAATGCATAAATTAAACAATCAAGTAATTAACAAAAATCAGACATTCTTTAAAGATAAATCAGTTAAAAAGCCAAATGTAAGCTTAAGAATTAAATACTACCCATAAAGCAGAACTTTAAAAAGGCACAAGCTATAATAAAATAAATTAAAAGTGCCAAGGACACCAACACTTACAAAATTGCTACATAGCAGAAAACAAATAAATCAACATAGAAAAGATAAAATTTAATTTAATCTAAACCTTTTTAGAAAAGGTGGGCAAAAGACTAAATAAAAACAAAAACAAACAAAATATAAACAGAGCCACCAAAGGCATGTTTTTAATCTACCTTTTCAAGGCTAATCTTTTGAGACAGCATTTAATGGACACGGTCTCATTGAGACCAGGCATTAAATAAGATGCAGTCAAAACCTGCCATCTTAATTCTTCGATTTCAAGATTAATCTGCCAGGGCCCACCTCTATCATCCTTATTAATTTGGGTGAGAACTGAAAACTTAAGTTTTCAGTTCTCACCCAAAGATGGCAGGTTTTGACTGCATCTTATTTAATGCCTGGTCTCAATGAGACCGTGTCCATTAAATGATGTCACATGCCTTTGGTGGCTCTGTTTATATTTTGTTTGTTTTTTGTTTTTTATTTAGTCTTTTTTTGCCCACCTTTTCTAAAAAGGTTTAGATTAAATTAAATTTTATCTTTTCTATGTTGATTTATTTGTTTTCTGCTATGTAGCAATTTTGTAAGTGTTGGTGTCCTTGGCACTTTTTAATTTATTTTTATTATAGATTGTGCCTTTTTAAAGTTCTGCTTTATGGGTAGTATTTAATTCTTAAGCTTACATTTGGCTTTTTAACTGATTTATCTTTAAAGAATGTCTGATTTTTGTTAATTACTTGATTGTTTAATTTATGCATTAAGGCTTGCTATTTATTGAAGCTTGCAAGCATATGCTTTTGTCTGAGGAAGGGAAGTCATTGAATTTCCCGAAAGCGCTCACGTAATAAAGTGTCTATTTGTTCTGCCTGAAGCAACTATTCCTGGTTTTCGTTTATTCAGTTTAGTCTGTTCTAATTTTGGTTCGATTCACAAGAGACAAGACTCTGGTCTCACTCCTATTTTAACTATGCAATTGAAAACAGAATACAAGTAAAACAAAGTGCAATTAAAATAACACCACTGTATACAAAGAGAAAAAAATTACACCATACAAATTAGTAGAAAGCAATTTAAGACAAACGTACCTTTCCCCCACAGCAGTGTATGGCAGAGTCTGAGTCAGGTTTTCCAGGAAAGTCTTGAAACATTTTATTTTACCCCTTAAATACAAAATGTAGTTCTAGCTCCTCCCTCATTTCACAGGTAAGTAACCTTAATTGACATGATCCAATTTCTGTGTGACTCACAAGAGACAAGGCTCTGGTTTCATTCCTGTTTTAAATATGCAATTGAAAGTAGAATACAAGTAAAACACAGTGCAATGAAAATACACTACTGTGTACAAAACTGATGAAGACAGTGAAGTAATTTGTACAAATTACAAGAAAGCAAAAAAAAAAAAAATATATATATATATATATATATATATATGTATATATATATATATATATATATATATATATATATATATATATATATTTATATACTTTCCCTCACAGCAGTCTGTGGCAGAGTCTGAGTGAGCTTTTCCAATAAAACCTTGAATTGTTTTAGTTTATCCATTAAATACAAAGTTTAGTTGTTACCTTCTCCCTCAGTTCACAGATAATTAACCTTAATTGACCTGTTCTAATTTCAGTGTAACTGACAAGCAACACAGCTCTGGTGTTGTCCCTAGTTTAAATATGCAATAAAAAACAGAATACACTTAAAAACATTCCAATGAAAATAAACAATTACAAGCAAAATAGTAGGCAGTGAAACAATAGATATTACAAGAAAGCAATATAAGAAAAAAAACTTTCCCTCAAAGCAATCTATGCTGGAGTCTAAAAGAGCATTTCCAGTAAAGTCTTGAAATGTTTTGTTTTTCCCTGTAAATACAAGGTTTACTTTCTAGTTTCTCTGTCAGTTCACAGGCAATTAACCGTAGTGGACCTGTTCTAATTTCAGTTTTACTGACATGAGACACAACTTTGGTCTTGTCTAGTTTAAAAATGCAGTTGAAAACAGAACACAATTAAAGCACTGTTTAATGAAATCATACCACTGTATACAAAGAGAAAAAGGCAATAAAGCCATACAATTACTAGAAAGCAATATAAGACAAACTTACCATTCCCTCATGGCAGTGAATGGAAGAGTTTGTGTGAGCTTTTCCAGTAAAGCCTTGAAATGTTCTATTCCACCCCTTAAATACAAAGCTGAGTTCTAGCTCTTCCCACAGTTCACAGGTAAGTAACCTTAACTGACCTGGTCTGATTTCTATGTGACTCACACAAGACAAGGCTCTGGTTTCATTCCTGTTTTAAATATGCAATTGAAAGTAGAATACAAGTAAAACACAGCGTTCTAATTTCTGTGTGACTCACAACAGATACAGCTCAAGTCTCCTTACTAGTCTAAATTAAAAGCAAAATATGATAAGAACACATTGTAATGAAAATTCATTACTATATGCAAAATAAAAAAATGCAATAAAGTGATAATGATAATTAACCATAATTGACCTGTTTTTATTTCTGTGTGACTCACAATCAACACACCTCTGGTCTCCTTCTTTGTTTAAATATGTAATTCAAAGCAGAATAAAATTAAAACACAAAATAATGAAACATTGCCACTGTATAAATAGAAGGCAGTGAATGATTACAAATTAGAAGAAAGCAATATAAGAAAAACAACCCCTTCCCTCACATCAGTCTATAGCAGAGTCTAAGTGAGATTTTTCCAATAAAGCCTTGAAATGTTTTTTTTTTAAATAGAAGGCTTAATTTCTAGTTCCTCCCTCATTTCACAACCAATTAACCTTCCCTGACCTATTCTGATTTCATTTTGACCCACAAGAGACACAGATTGGGTCTCATTCATAGTTTATTTATGCTTTTGAAAGCAGAAAATAACTTAAACACACTGTAATGAAAATTCACCACTATATACAAATAAAATAAGGCAGTAAAGCCAGCCAATTAGCTTTAAAGCAATATAAGAAAAAAAGTAACCTTATCCTTTTAGCAGTATATGGCAGTGGTTGTGTGAGCTTTCCCACTAAGGCCTTGAAATGTTTTATTTTTACCCCTTAAATATCAGGCCTAGTTCTTAGCTCATTCCTCTGTTCACAGATAATTAACCTTAACTGGCCTGTTCTAATTTTTATGTGACTGACAAGAGACACAGCTCTGGTCTCTTTCCTAGTTTAAATACACAATTGAAAGAAGAATACAATTAAAACACAGTAATGAAAATTTATCAGTATACAGAAATAGGAAAAAGACAATGAAGCAATACAAATTACACAAAAGTAATATAAGAAAATCAAACTAACCTTTAACTTGTAGCAGAGTGGCAGATTCTGACTGAGCTTTTTCAGTAAAGCCTTGATTTTTATTATTTTACCCCTTAAATAGAAGGTTTACTTCCTAGCTCTCCTCCTTCAGCTCACAGGTAATTAACCTTAATTTTCCTGTTCTAATTTGTGTGGGATACACAAGAACTGCAGCTCGTCTCCTCCTTACTTTAAATATGCAAATACAAGCAAAATAAACTCAGCGTAATGAAAATAGAGCATTATCTAAAAATAGAAGAAAGCAATAGAGAAACACAAATAACAAGAAAACAATATAAGAAAAACAAACTAACCTTTCCTTAAAGTAGTCTGTGGCAGAGTCTTACTGACTTTTTCCAGTAAAGCCTTGAAATGTTTTATTTTACCCATTAACTACAAGGCTTATTTCTTAATTTCTCCCTGAGCTCACAGGTAATTAACATTAATAGACCTGATAGACTTGTTCTAATTTCTGTATGACTCACAAGCAACACAGCTCTGGTGTCTTTCCTAGTTAAACTATGCAATACAAAGTGCTATGCAATTAAAATACAGTCCAATGAAGATACACATTTTATACAAAACAGAAGAAGGCAATGAAGCAAAAAAAGAAAAAAAAAAGAAAAAAAAAAACTTTCCTTCAAAGCAATCTCTTTTAGATAAATCCAAAACAGGTTCGAGAAATCAGCAACACAGTCCGAGAAAGGTCAAATAATGCTATTTATTCCACTGTTTTAAGCGCTTTTCGTCAGCCTGATAGAAAACTTCTTCAGAAACAGTTACAGCAATAAAAAACCGTCCTTTTAACTAAAACAGGTGATCAGCATTCATCAATTGCATCACTATGTTCTACTTAAGCCAACACACTTTAAAGTTGAAGTGACAACTGCTAATAACCAGTATTAAAACAACATTAAAGTATATAGACACATTAAAGAATATGAACATGTCTACAGCAGTAACCACAAGACAGAAAGATATAACCATTAAAAGTTATTTTGTATAACTCATCCATTGACTGGAATGATATATATTTTAACAAAATGTGACTCATCTCTGCAAGATCTTTAGTTTGAGAATGCTACTAATTGAGCATGAGTCATGCAACCCAGGGAAATTGTAGGCATTCAGCCTCACTTGCCAGGCTAATTCAAGTTCTTCAAGTTTGAGTGGTCTAGGGCCACCCCTACTGTCATACTTGGCTTGATCAATGATAATAAATTTAAAAGCATGTTCTTTATTAGAAATAGTGTGCTTAGCTAGTGCATTATCCAGTTTACATTTATTCATAGCATATTGATGTTCATAAATTCTGTTATGGAGCCTCCGCTCCGTCTTTCCTATATAGAAAGCAGGACAGAATATGCACCTAGCCAAGTAAACTACAAAAGACGAATTACAGTTGAATCTGCCTTTCAATTTATAAGTTGTACCCTTAACCTTAAACGTGTTAGTGACTTCTACAAGTTTACAATAGTTGCAATTTTGACATTTATTCATCCCAGTATTCGGTACTACTGGGGTGTATTGCTGTTCTAAGAGGGTTTTAAGATTCTTCCCCCTTCTAAATGTCACTCTAGGGGTCTCACCTACTTTAACATAAATATTAGGGTACATCTTGAACAGGTCCCAATTTTTCTGTAATATGTCCAAAAAATGAATAACTATGTGAACTGAATGTAGTGATAAAGGACAGTGTAGCATTCTTGTCCTCAATAACCAATGCTCTACTGATGGTATCTGGATGTTCATCCGCTACATTGTGCGTACTAAATGGTGTTGATAGAGGTTTGGCACTAAGTAAAGGAATATATACTCTATCCACTCTCTTAGTTGTAACCTCTTGGATAAGAGCATCCAAAAGGGGCTCTGGGTATCCACGGTGCAAAAACATGCTTTTTAAAACAGCACATTCATCATAAAAGTCTTCTTCCAAACTGGTAATTCTAGAGGCCCTCACTAACTGGCCCTTAATGACTGACCTCTTTTGGTGGAAGGGATGGCTACTGGCGAAATGGAGGAATGTGTTGGAATACGTGTTTTTTCTGAATATCCTTGCTACATAGCTATTAATAGTGTAATTTCTCACTAGGCAAATATCTAGATACACTATAGTATCAGTATTAAATGTAGAAGTGAATTGTAGGAACTGCGTGGTGCTGTTGAAATATTCCAACACGTATTCAGTATCTCGCTCATCTGCATTGATAAGAATGAAGATGTCGTCCAGGTATCTTGTATAGAAAACAAGGGAATCACAATGTGTATTGTTGTTAAGCACGTATTCCAATTCCCAGTAAGCCATGACCAGGTTTGCGGCACTAGATCCACACGGTGACCCCATTGATACCCCTACTTTTTGCAGAAAAAACTGGTCTTGGAACATAAAATAATTGTTGGAGAGTACCAGGTCAATAAGTTCCACGACCAAACTAATTTCTGCAGCTGTAGCATTGTGTTTCTTTAACATGAGTGCTACCCATGCTATAGCTACCTCATGGGGGATACAAGTGTAGAGGTCTCTCATGTCAATAGTGAGAAAGTTGAAGTTCACGTTGAAATCGAAGGCCTCGATCTTTTTCAAGAATGACCATGAATCTTTGCATATTTGGGTCTCGTGACATAAGAACTTTTGTAAAATGGCATTCACCACTTTAGCACACGAGTATGTTGTTGAACCTCTGCTATCCACTAGTGGTCTCAAAGGAGGATTCTCAATGCACTTATGGATCTTGGGGATACCAAAAATACATGGATATCGAGGGTACAAGGTTGTTAAGTAATTGTAGATCTTCTGGTCAGTTCTACCTTCAATAAATAAGTCTTCTCTACAGTTCTTAATTGAACTATAAGCTTTATTTACCTCTGAACTTGAACTAGTAGTGTATGCATCAGTATTCAGCAATGCATTCATACGTTGCTGATAGTCTAAATTATTAAATACTACCAACCCCCCATCTTTATCAGGTTTATAAAAACGCAGTCCTTGTGACTTGATGAAATGTAAATATTCGCGTTCATCCCTATTAGTGTTGTTAGCAGCTCTGTGTTTAAACCCGACCTTAATTGCATGCCTAATATCCAGTTCACAAAGCTTCTCAAACAAGTCCAGTACAGGGTGCAATGGAGGGTTATACTTACTAGGAATATAGAAATTGTCAGAGTTACCAGTATTCAGTACGTCACCCATAATTAAGTTAAAGTTCAACTTCCTAGTGTATGTTTTAATCTGCACAATAGTGTCTACTATGTTCAATTCTTGAGAAGGAACAAAGGTCAAACCTTTAGACAGAAAGTCAACAATGTCCGTGATAAACTCTATAGCAGTGAAATTATAGAGCTTGAAGTCCCCTGATTTATTCAAAATAATCTCCAGATGTTGTTGACCAATTTGGTTGACAGTAGTTGTATGGCAGTCATAATAAGTAGCCTGATTGTCATGCATTACAGTTTCCTGATGGCAACCAGGAACAACATCATTTGAAAGAGGTAGAAAAGATGGTAAATCAGACTGGTCATGGGCAATTAGGTCTTGTTTTTGTTGAATTTTTGCTTGCCCTTGTATTGTGTCTGTTGATAGTTCCTCTGTTTGGACCTGGCCCCTGTATAGGGGCCCTGCCAAAAATTCTCCTGCTGGTGAGAGTTATTTTGGCCAGGATGGCCACTCCGAAGTCTCTCAATCCAAGGAACCCCCCTTCAATTTAGCTGAGTCATTCAAGTTACTAGTGGAGCTATGATTAGCATGTAAATTAGGACTGGTCCTGTTATCGCTACAGTTATCAACATCATTCACGTTGTTATCATTCTCATTAGTAGTGGAGTTTCTAATTTTTAAGCTTATTAGACTTTAGTTTGAGCATGTACTGGTTGATACTGGTGAAAACCTGACCATACTCATACTTATATCTCACAAATTCCAAATCTGATTGTATACTTTTATCTAATTCAGTCACAAACAGGGATAGCTCCTCTACCCATAAACTGTAGTGTTTCACCATAATTTCAAGCAGCTCAAGACCCTGGTGGTCGAATAACCTGACCAATTCAGTGTGAAAAACAGAACCAGCCTCCAACCCCATGGGGTAGGAAGAACGCCTTAAACCTTTCGGGACTATTTTCCGAGTAAGGCATTCACGAAAGTATGAAATCTCCAGTTGTAACTTCCTCACCTTAACAAGACATACATCAAATGATTTTAATTTTTTCAATAATATTGTCAGAAAATAGAGTTTAGCACGGACATTGTTGACTTTCTGTCTAAAGGTTTGACCTTTGTTCCTTCTCAAGAATTGAACATAGTAGACACTATTGTGGAGATTAAAACATACACTAGGAAGTTGAATTTTAACTTAATTATGGGTGATGTACTGAATACTGGTAACCCTGACAATTTCTATATTCCAAGTAAGTATAACCCTCCATTGCACCCTGTACTGGACTTGTTTGAGAAGCTTTGTGAATTGGATATTAGGCATGCCATTAAGGTTGGGTTTAAATACAGAGCTGCTAACAACACTAATAGGAATGAATGTGAATATTTACATTTCATCAAGTCACAAGGACTGCATTTTTGTAAACCTGATAAAGGTGGAGGGTTGGTAGTATTTAATAATTTAGACTATCAACAACGTATGAATGCATTGCTGAATACCGATGCATACACTACTAGTTCATGTTCAGAGGTAAATAAAGCTTATAGTTCAATTAAGAACTGTATTGAAGACTTATTTATTGAAGGTAGAATTGACCAGAAGATCTACAATTACTTAACAACCTTGTACCCTCGATATCCGTGTGTTTTTGGTATCCCCAAGATCCATAAGTACATTGAGAATCCTCCTTTGAGACCACTAGTGGATAGCAGAGGTTCACCAACATACTTGTGTGCTAAAGTGGTGAATGCCATTTTACAAAAGTTCTTATGACACGAGACCCAAATATGTAAAGATTCATGGACATTCTTGAAAAAGATCGAGGCCTTAGATTTCAACGTGAACTTCAACTTTCTCACTATTGACGTGAGAGACCTCCACACTTGTATACCCTATGAGGTAGCTATGGAATGGGTAGCACTCATGTTAAAGAAACACAATGCTACAGCTGCAGAAATTAGTTTGGTCGTGGAACTTATTGACCTGGTACTCTCCAACAATTATTTTATGTTCCAAGACCATTTTTTTCTGCAAAAAGTAGGGGTAGCAATGGGGTCACCATGCGGAGCTAGTGTCGCAAACCTGGTCATGGCTTACTGGGAATCGGAATACGTGTTTAACAACAATACACATTTTGATTCCTTTGTTTTCTATATGAGATACCTGGATGACATCTTCATTCTTATCAATGGAGATGAGCGAGATACTGAATACGTGTTGGAATATTTCAACAGCACCACGCAGTTCCTACAATTCACTTCTACATTTAATTCTGATACTATAGTGTATCTAGATATTTGCCTAGTGAGAAATTACACTATTAATAGCTATGTAGCAAGGATATTCAGAAAAAACATGTATTCCAACACGTTCCTCCATTTCACCAGTAGCCATCCCTTCCACCAAAAGAGGTCAATCATTAAGGGCCAGTTAGTGAGGGCCTCTAGAATGGCCAGTTTGGACGAAGACTTTTATGATGAATGTGCTGTTTTAAAAAGCATGTTTTTGCACCATGGATACCCAGAGCCCCTCTTGGATGCTCTTATCCAAGAGGTTACAACTAAGAGAGTGGATAGAGTATATATTCCTTTACTTAGTGCTAAACCTCAATCGACACCATTTAGTACACACAATGTAGTGGATGAACATCCAAATACCACCAGTAGAGCATTGGTTATTGAGGACAAGAATGCTACACTGTCCTTTATCACTACATTCAGTTCACATAGTTACTCATGTTTGGACATATTACAGAAAATTGGAACCTGTTCAAGATGTACCCTAATATTTATGTTAAAGTAGGTGAGACCCCTAGAGTGACATTTAGAAGAGGGAAGAATCTTAAAACCCTCTTAGAACAGCAATACACCCCAGTAGTGCAGAATACTGGGATGAATAAATGTCAAAATTGCAACTTATTGTAAACTTGTAGAAGTCACTAACTCATTTAAGGTTAATGGTACAACTTATAAATTGAAAGGTAGATTCAACTGTAATTCGTCTTATGTAGTTTACATGGCTAGGTGCATATTCTGTCCTGCTTTCTATATAGGAAAGACGGAGCGGAGGCTCCGTGACAGAATTTATGAACATCAATATGCTATGAATAAATGTAAACTGGATAATGCACTAGCTAAGCACACTATTTCTAATAAAGAACATGCTTTTAAATTTATTATCATTGATCAAGCCAAGTATGACAGTAGGGGTGGCCCTAGACCACTCAAACTTGAAAAACTTGAATTAGCCTGGCAGGTGAGGCTGAATGCCTACAATTTCCCTGGGTTGAATGACTCATGCTCAATTAGTAACATTCTCAAACTAAAGAGCTTGCAGAGATGAGTCACATTTTGTTAAAAATATATATCATTCCAGTCAATGGTTGAGTTATACAAAATAACTTTTAATGGTTATATCTTTGTGTCTTGTGGTTACTGCTGTAGACATGTTCATATTCTTTAATGTGTTTATATACGTTAATGTTGTTTTACTACTGGTTATTAGCAGTTGTCACTTCAACTTTAAAGTGTGTTGGCTTAAGTAGAACATAGTGATGCAATTGGTGAACGCTGATCACCTGTTTTAGTTAAAAGGAAGGATGTTAAGTTGTCAATCTCGCCTTCATTCTTGCTTGATGGGTTCGGAGCTGATCCCTCGGCTCCGACTCGGCACTTGCTAATCTCGAGAGTCACTTTTACCAGCTCGAGGCAGCCCCATATCCCATGATGCAAGGCGGTAAGTACCCAGATCTCGTTTGCCGCTTCGCTTATGAGGTCCTCCTTTTACCAGCTCCTGGTAAGTGATTCACTATTTTAATATTTAAGCCCCTTTTTGCTAAAAAACCTTTAATTTTTAGTTTTAAGTTAATTATATAGATTTTCTGACAGAAAATCCCTGTCTCTTGTAATTTTTTTTAGTCAAACTTTACCCATCCCATCCCCTCCCTGTTAGGGTGTGTGTGTTTGTTTTATAGTAATACCTTTTGGTATTTTATTTAATTTAATTCTTGACTGGTGTGTGTGTGTGTGTTTGAAGCACCATGTCAAAGGAGAGGGTCTCAGGTTTTAAGAAGTGTGACTCGTGCTGTCAGAAGATGTCTCTGACAGACGGTCACACTTCTTGCCTGTATTGCCTGGGGCCTCTTCACCTGCAGGACTCCTGTGCTATTTGTCATTCCTTCAGCCAGAGAGTCCTGCAGGAAAGACAAGCTGATACTTAGGGGACCTCTTAAGCCGGAGGGCTCTCCGGCTAAGTCGGCTCCATCAAAATCAGCCAAATCTTCCAAGGCCCAGGCTTCTGTGTCTAAGCCTGCGGCCTCGGCTCCGACTCGTTCTGAGTCGAGATCGGCTCCGGCTGGAGCTGATTCTAGCTTAACAAAGCAAATGCATTGACCACTTCGGTGTCGGCTCCGATCGGTTCCGACCACCATGTGGCACAGGCATCGGTGTCGGCTCCGATCGGCTCCGACACCGTTACTTTTGTGGCTGTATCGGCTCCGGCTGGAGCCGATGCATCGAGCTTCCTGTCGGCTCCGATAAGTCTTCAGCTCCGACAGGATCTATAGTATCGGTTCCGATGGCTCATTCCAGGAAGAGGTCGAGGTCTCCTTCCTTGGAGCCGATACTTTCGGCTCCGGCTTCACCTCTCCTTCGGACGGAGCCATCGGAGCCGATCTTCAAGGTCATCCAGACTTTCAGACCATGACCTAGAGAGAGTGGTCAGCAGATTACTTAAGTCACAGGTACTGGCCCAAATGTTACATAGTCCGTCTCAACAGACGACTGTTGGTCCACACCCCGTTACAGTTCCTCCTTCAACTCTACCCCAGAGCTTGGAGTTGGAGTCTTCGAATGGTTACTGCTACGGCTGGAGGACAGATACCCCTTCTGTTCCTTCAGCCTCTACTCTCATCTCCTCTTGAGACCTTCCTTAGAGGGATTGGTGGTCGGGCTTCCATGGTCTCCTCCGAGGGGTGAGTGGCATCGGACCCTTGTCCGAACCCGCTCTTCCCTTGGAGCCTCGGCCTTGGTGAGCTCGGCTCCAACATCTGCCTCGGAGACTTCCCTTTCGGTGGTCCCTGGAGTTCCTAGTTCTTGAGCGGGTTCTCTCGGACCTGCCTGGGAGGGAGCATTCGAGGTGATGAAGAGTGTGCTGGCCACTGGTATCAGTCAGCAGTCTGTTCCCGTAGCTCCTCCCTCTATAGTACCTGTTGACATCTCTGCCACTTCTTTGCTACAGGACCCAGAGATCCTCCGCCTCAGGTTTCCCATTGGAATTTCCCCTCTTCCGAGGATTCTCCTGATGTTTGGGAGATCCTCCTAGGAAGAGGACTTGTAAGAGGAAACATGTAGACTCCCGAGTCTGTCACCGGATACTGACTTTGATGAGTCAGAGGGATCCCTAGATCCCCTCTGAGGATGTCTCCTTCTCAGACATCCTAGAACTCCTTAAACAGAGGGAAACTGGCCCACCAACAATCCCTCTGAGGATGAGTCAGTATACCTAGAGGCGTTTGGATCTCGGCCCTCCACCTCCTGGGTGTCTCCGCCTTCGACCCCTTATGCAGGTTATTGCCCGAAGGCGTGGACAGCTCCTGACTCTGTAGAGCCAGTCCCTAGGAGGCCTTCAAAATTTATCACTGCCCCGAGTGACAAGCAATTCCTCACTAAAGATTGTCCCGCTGATGCCATGGTGGTGGCTGCGGCCACCAAGAAGGAACTTGCAGATCCTTCCGTACCCGTCCATCCTCCTAATAAGGACTCTAGGACCATGGATAGGTACGGTGGCGGATGTTTTCCTCAGCGACCTTTGCTATGCGTTAAGCTGAATTACCTATGTCACTTCACCAGACTCCAGAGGGATATCCTTAAGGAGCTGGGTGAAGTAGTTCAGGATCCTACAGCTGCAGGAGCTCAAGAAAAGATTGCTTCACAGCTAGGAACCCTTAATTCCATTGCAAACTCCTCCATGCGGCTAATATCTTATGCTGCTGATGGAGCGAGTAGAGCCGCAGGTACAGGTGTGGCTCTTAGGCGCCAAGCCTGGATGCGGCTATGTGATTTTGCTGATCCTTTAAGGTCCTTCACAAATTCTCCCTTTGATGGGTCAGCTTTGTTTGGCCCTCAGGTGAAGAAAACTTTGACCAGGTGCGAACAGGACGGCAAGACTCTTTCTGCTGTAGGAGTCCGTTTTTCCACCCCTTCTAGACCTTATCCCAAAGGACAGAATGGTGGGAAAATGTGGTTCCGTAAATCCCAAGGAGTCACGTCGGATTCACGTGGTCAGTTTACCCTAGAGCAGAGGGGTAACAATAACAGAGCCCGCTCTAGAGGCAGAGGGGTCCAAAAACCAGGGAAACAGAGAGCCTCTCTCTGACAGGCCCTTTCAGCATCCCTGAGATGTTGCCCGGCTGTCCCTCCTTGGAGGCAGTCGGGGGAAGATTATCACTGTACCCAGAAGCCTGGCATTCCCTCACTCAAGACAGATGGGTACAGTCGATCATATCCAAGGGTTACATAATTCCTTTCGAGGAAAGTCCTTACCCCTCAAATTCCCTTCCAGATGTACCACCCGGTCTAAGGGAAATTGCAGAGTTAGAAGTCTCAAAACTACTGCAAAAAAGAGCCATTCAGCCAGTTACATTAGACCATTCAGAGCCCAGAATCTACTCAAGGTTCTTTTTGGTCCCCAAAAAGACGGGAGACTGGAGACCAATATTGGATCTCAGCATACTCAACAAGTCTGATAGGAAGACAAGAATCAGAATGGTCACTCTTCAGTCAATTCTGCCCTTCTTACAGAAGGACAACTGGATGTGCTCAATAGATCTTCAGGATGCGTACTATCACATCAAAATTCACAGACGCTCCAGGAGATTTCTCCGCTTCGGCTGGGGTCCAGTCATTTCCAGTTCAGAGCCCTGCCCTTTGGTCTCACTACAGCCCCCAGAGTGTTCACCAAATGCATGGCAGTGGTCACGGCTCACCTGAGACGTCAAGGATTCCAGGTGTTTCCGTATCTCGACGACTGGCTCCTGTCAGCCACCACCAGGCATCAGCTTATACAAGCCAGGGATTACACAATAAACCTTTGTTCTCATTTGGGCATCTCGATCAACTTCGAAAAGTCATCCTTATCGCCCTGCCAGTCTATTACCTTCATAGGCAAACTTAAACACTGTTCGGATGTCAGCTACCCTTACAGATCAAAGGAGAATTCTCATGCACTTTGGAACAAAAATACAGGAGCAAGGTTTAAGTATTGGGTCTCTGGTCGTGCCATACTTCTTCTTGAACTAAAGCTTTAGTGATAGTGTTCACAGTATTCACAATCATTCACGTTCTGGTGATAGTAAAAAAAAGGCAGTCCTTGTGACTTGATGAAATGTAAATATTGCGTTCATCCCTATTAGTGTTAGCAGCTCTGTGTTTAAACCCGACCTTAATTGCATGCCTAATATCCAGTTCACAAAGCTTCTCAAACAAGTCCAGTACAGGGTGCAATGGAGGGTTATACTTACTAGGAATATAGAAATTGTCAGAGTTACCAGTATTCAGTACGTCACCCATAATTAAGTTAAAGTTCAACTTCCTAGTGTATGTTTTAATCTGCACAATAGTGTCTACTATGTTCAATTCTTGAGAAGGAACAAAGGTCAAACCTTTAGACAGAAAGTCAACAATGTCCGTGCTAAACTCTATAGCAGTGAAATTATAGAGCTTGAAGTCCCCTGATTTATTCAAAATAATCTCCAGATGTTGTTGACCAATTTGGTTGACAGTAGTTGTATGGCAGTCATAATAAGTAGCCTGATTGTCATGCATTACAGTTTCCTGATGGCAACCAGGAACAACATCATTTGAAAGAGGTAGAAAAGATGGTAAATCAGACTGGTCATGGGCAATTAGGTCTTGTTTTTGTTGAATTTTTGCTTGCCCTTGTATTGGGTCTGTTGATAGTTCCTCTGTTTGGACCTGGCCCTGTATAGGGGCCCAAAATTCTCCTGCTGGTGAGAGTTATTTTGGCCAGGATGGCCACTCGTCTCTCTCCAAGGAACCCCTTCAATTTAGCTGAGTCATTCAAGTTACTAGTGGAGCTATGATTAGCATAAAAGGACTGGTCCTGTTATCGCTACAGTTATCAACATCATTCACGTTGTTATCATTCTCATTAGTAGTGGAGTTTCTAATTTTTAAGCTTATTAGACTTTAGTTTGAGCATGTACTGGTTGATACTGGTGAAAACCTGACCATACTCATACTTATATCTCACAAATTCCAAATCTGATTGTATACTTTTATCTAATTCAGTCACAAACAGGGATAGCTCCTCTACCCATAAACTGTGTGTTTCACCATAATTTCAAGCAGCTCAAGACCCTGGTGTGAATAACCTGACCAATTCAGTGTGAAAAACAGAACCAGCCTCCAACCCCATGGGGTAGGAAGACATA
Organism: Protopterus annectens; assembly: GCF_019279795.1. Classification (NCBI taxonomy): domain Eukaryota; kingdom Metazoa; phylum Chordata; order Ceratodontiformes; family Protopteridae; genus Protopterus; species Protopterus annectens. Next base: position 920,563,438 of record NC_056726.1, read on the forward strand.
AACCTCGGGACTATTTTCCGAGTAAGGCATTAAAAGTATGAAATCTCCAGTTGTAACTTCCTCACCTTAACAAGACATACATCAAATGATTTTAATTTTTCAATAATATTGTCAGAAAATAGAGTTTAGCACGGACATTGTTGACTTTCTGTCTAAAGGTTTGACCTTTGTTCCTTCTCAAGAATTGAACATAGTAGACACTATTGTGGAGATTAAAACATACACTAGGAAGTTGAATTTTAACTTAATTATGGGTGTACTGAATACTGGTAACCCTGACAATTTCTATATTCCAAGTAAGTATAACCCTCCATTGCACCCTGTACTGGACTTGTTTGGTTGTGAATTGGTATTAGCATGCCAAGGTTGGGTTTAATACAGAGCTGCTAACAACACTAATAGGAATGAATGTGAATATTTACATTTCATCAAGTCACAAGGACTGCATTTTGTAAACCTGATAAAGGTGGAGGGTTGGTAGTATTTAATAATTTAGACTATCAACAACGTATGAATGCATTGCTGAATACCATGCATACACTACTAGTTCATGTTCAGAGGTAAAAAAGCTAAGTTCAATTAAGAACTTATTGAAGACTTATTTATTGAAGGTAGAATTACCAAGATCTCATATACAACTTGACCTGGCATTCCCTCACTCAAGACAGATGGGTACAGTCGATCATATCCAAGGGTTACATAATTCCTTTCGAGGAAAGTCCTTCTCAAATTCCCTTCCAGATGTACCACCCGGTCTAAGGAAATTGCAGAGTTAGAAGTCTCAAACTACTGCAAAAGAGCCATTCAGCCAGTTACAAAGACCATTCAGAGCCCGGAATCTACTCAAGGTTCTTTTGGTCCCCAAAAGCGGAGACTGGAGACCAATATTGGATCTCAGCAGACTCAACAAGTCTGTCAGGAAGACAAGATTCGAATGGTCACTCTTCAGTCAATTCTGCCCTTCTTACCGAAGGACAACTGGATGTGCTCAATAGATCTTCAGGATGCGTATAATCACATCAAGATTGACAGACGCTCCAGGAGATTTCTCCGCTTCGGCTGGGGTCCAGTCATTTCCAGTTCAGAGCCCTGCCCTTTGGTCTCACTACAGCCCCCAGAGTGTTCACCAAATGCATGGCAGTGGTCACGGCTCACCTGAGCCGTCAAGGATTCCAGGTGTTTCCCTATCTCGACGACTGGCTCCTGTCAGCCACCACCAGGCATCAGCTTATACAAGCCAGGGATTACACAATAAACCTTTGTTCTCATTTGGGCATCTCGATCAACTTGAAAAGTCATCCTTATCGCCCTGCCAGTCTATTACCTTCATAGGCAAACTTAAACACTGTTCGGATGTCAGCTACCCTTACAGATCAAAGAGTTTCAGACATTCAGAGTCATGTCAGGATCATTCTGGCCAACAAGAAAGTACAGGCCAGAATGGTTCTAAAGGTATTAGGTCTCATGGCTGCGGCCATTACTCTTCTTCCCTGGCTCGATTCTACATGCCTTCTTCAGTGGATGCTGTTCACACAGTGGTCATACCAACAACTTCCAATGCGTCACCAGATTCTGGTGACACAGACATCAAAGAGCATCTTGCTTGGTGGATCACATCTCCTCAGGTTCACCAAGGCAGGTACTTTGTACCCCATCCCGATAGCCACTGTCACCACGGATGCCTCCCTGATCGGGTGGGGGTCATTATCAGGGCAGGATGGTTCATGGGGCGTGGAAAGCCGTTCGAGTACCATCTGCACATAAATGTCCTGGAGATGAGAGCAGTGCTTTTAACGTTGCAAGCCCTCAACGACTTTCTTCCCATAGGGACAATTGCAGTCCACACAGACAACATGTCTGTAGTTTGGTATATCAACAAACAGGGCGGAACCAAGTCCTACCCCTTGTGTCGAAGCGCTCAGACTATGGCAATGGGCGATCTCCTCTCATCGGTTTCTGGTAGCAACGCATATCCCTGGGAAAACCAACATTGTAGCGGACAGATTGAGCAGAGCTATTCTCATGCCTCACGAGTGGTCTCTCAAGCAATCTATAGCGGAAGAGATTTTTCTGGAATGGGGTCGTCCATGTTGCGATCTTTTTGCTACTCCCCAAAACAGCAAATGTCCAGACTTCTTCTCCCTCTTCCTCTATCAGGCCATCCCCAGAGGCGCTCTGACCCAGGATTGGCCCCAGGGACTTCTTTATGCCTTACCTGCATTTCCTCTGATCCCTCAGGTTATCCAGAAAGCTACCGTTTTGAGAGCCAAATTGATTCTCATTGCCCCTTACTGGCCTCGACAAGTTTGGTTCCGTTCCTCCATCATCACCTTTTTTTTTTTTTTTTTTTTTTTTTTTTTTTTTTTTTTTTTTTTTTTTTTTTTTTTTTTTTTTTTTTTTTTTTTTTTTTTTTTTTTTTTTTTTTTTTTTTTTTTTTTTTTTTTTTTTTTTTTTTTTTTTGAGCCAGCTGTTTCTTGTTCCCTGAAATATCTTTCTTGGAAAACTTTATCATGGCATCATCGGCAGGAGGTGTCTGTATTTGCTCTTTCGGTTCGACCCCCTATTTGGTTTTACAAAGCAGAGTGGCTTTGAGAACTAGGCCAACCTTTTGCCTAAGGTGCTAAGACTTTATGCCATTGATCCTGTTTTCCCTCAACTGCCAAAAGGAACCCCTTCAATTTAGCTGAGTCATTCAAGTTACTAGTGGAGCTATGATTAGCATGTAAATTAGGACTGGTCCTGTTATCGCTACAGTTATCAACATCATTCACGTTGTTATCATTCTCATTAGTAGTGGAGTTTCTAATTTTTAAGCTTATTAGACTTTAGTTTGAGCATGTACTGGTTGATACTGGTGAAAACCTGACCATACTCATACTTATATCTCACAAATTCCAAATCTGATTGTATACTTTTATCTAATTCAGTCACAAACAGGGATAGCTCCTCTACCCATAAACTGTAGTGTTTCACCATAATTTCAAGCAGCTCAAGACCCTGGCGGTCGAATAACCTGACCAATTCAGTGTGAAAAACAGAACCAGCCTCCAACCCCATGGGGTAGGAAGAGCATGTAAACCTTTCGGGACTATTTTCCGAGTAAGGCATTCACGAAAGTATGAAATCTCCAGTTGTAACTTCCTCACCTTAACAAGACATACATCAAATGATTTTAATTTTTCAATAATATTGTCAGAAAATAGAGTTTAGCACGGACATTGTTGACTTTCTGTCTAAAGGTTTGACCTTTGTTCCTTCTCAAGAATTGAACATAGTAGACACTATTGTGGAGATTAAAACATACACTAGGAAGTTGAATTTTAACTTAATTATGGGTGACGTACTGAATACTGGTAACCCTGACAATTTCTATATTCCAAGTAAGTATAACCCTCCATTGCACCCTGTACTGGACTTGTTTGAGAAGCTTTGTGAATTGGATATTAGGCATGCCATTAAGGTTGGGTTTAAATACAGAGCTGCTAACAACACTAATAGGAATGAATGTGAATATTTACATTTCATCAAGTCACAAGGACTGCATTTTGTAAACCTGATAAAGGTGGAGGGTTGGTAGTATTTAATAATTTAGACTATCAACAACGTATGAATGCATTGCTGAATACCGATGCATACACTACTAGTTCATGTTCAGAGGTAAATAAAGCTTATAGTTCAATTAAGAACTGTATTGAAGACTTATTTATTGAAGGTAGAATTGACCAGAAGATCTACAATTACTTAACAACCTTGTACCGATATCCGTGTGTTTTTGGTATCCCCAAGATCCATAAGTGCATTGAGAATCCTCCTTTGAGACCACTAGTGGATAGCAGAGGTTCACCAACATACTCGTGTGCTAAAGTGGTGAATGCCATTTTACAAAAGTTCTTATGACATGAGACCCAAATATGTAAAGATTCATGGACATTCTTGAAAAAGATCGAGGCCTTAGATTTCAACGTGAACTTCAACTTTCTCACTATTGACGTGAGAGACCTCTACACTTGTGTACCCTACGAGGTAGCTATGGAATGGGTAGCACTCATGTTAAAGAAACACAATGCTACAGCTGCAGAAATTAGTTTGGTCGTGGAACTTATTGACCTGGTACTCTCCAACAATTATTTTATGTTCCAAGACCATTTTTCTGCAAAAGTAGGGTAGCAATGGGGTCACCATGCGACTAGTGTCGCAAACCTGGTCATGGCTTACTGAATCGAATCGTGTTTAACAACAATACACATTTTGATTCCTTTGTTTTCTATATGAGATACCTGGATGACATCTTCATTCTTATCAATGGAGATGAGCGAGATACTGAATCGTGTGTTGGAATATTTCAACAGCACCACGCAGTTCCTACAATTCACTTCTACATTTAATTCTGATACTATAGTGTATCTAGATATTTGCCTAGTGAGAAATTACACTATTAATAGCTATGTAGCAAGGATATTCAGAAAAAACATGTATTCCAACACGTTCCTCCATTTCACCAGTAGCCATCCCTTCCACCAAAAGAGGTCAGTCATTAAGGGCCAGTTAGTGAGGGCCTCTAGAATGGCCAGTTTGGACGAAGACTTTTATGATGAATGTGCTGTTTTAAAAAGCATGATTTTGCACCATGGATACCAGAGCCCTCTTGGATGCTCTTATCCAAGAGGTTACAACTAAGAGAGTGGATAGAGTATATATTCCTTTACTTAGTGCTAAACCTCAATCGACACCATTTAGTACGCACAATGTAGTGGATGAACATCCAAATACCACCAGTAGAGCATTGGTTATTGAGGACAAGAATGCTACACTGTCCTTTATCACTACATTCAGTTCACATAGTTACTCATGTTTGGACATATTACAGAAAATTGGAACCTGTTCAAGATGTACCTAATATTTATGTTAAAGTAGGTGAGACCCTAGAGTGACATTTAGAAGAGGAAGAATCTTAAAACCCTCTTAGAACAGCAATACACCCCAGTAGTGCAGAATACTGGGATGAATAAATGTCAAAATTGCAACTTATTGTAAACTTGTAGAAGTCACTAACTCATTTAAGGTTAATGGTACAACTTATAAATTGAAAGGTAGATTCAACTGTAATCGTCTTATGTAGTTTACATGGCTAGGTGCATATTCTGTCCTGCTTTCTATAGGAAAGACGGAGCGGAGGCCCGTGACAGAATTTATGAACATCAATATGCTATGAATAAATGTAAACTGGATAATGCACTAGCTAAGCACACTATTTCTAATAAAGAACATGCTTTTAAATTTATTATCATTGATCAAGCCAAGTATGACAGTAGGGTGGCCCTAGACCACTCAAACTTGAAAAACTTGAATTAGCCTGGCAGGTGAGGCTGAATGCCTACAATTTCCCTGGGTTGAATGACTCATGCTCAATTAGTAACATTCTCAAACTAAAGAGCTTGCAGAGATGAGTCACATTTTGTTAAAAATATATATCATTCCAGTCAATGGTTGAGTTATACAAAATAACTTTTAATGGTTATATCTTTGTGTCTTGTGGTTACTGCTGTAGACATGTTCATATTCTTTAATGTGTTTATATACTTTAATGTTGTTTTACTACTGGTTATTAGCAGTTGTCACTTCAACTTTAAAGTGTGTTGGCTTAAGTAGAACATAGTGATGCAATTGGTGAACACTGATCACCTGTTTTAGTTAAAAGGAAGGTTTTTTATTGCTGTAACTCTTTCTGAAGAAGTTTGCTATCAGGCTGACGAAAAGCGCTTAAAACAGTGGAATAAATAGTGTTATTTGACCTTTCTCAGACTGTGTTGCTGATTTCTCGAACCTGTTTTGGATTTATTTAGTTTTTCTGCCTTGTTTTTGTTCCCAATCTCTTTTAGAGTCTGACTGAACTTTTCCACTAAAGTCTTGAAATGTTTTATTTTCCCTCTTAAATACAAGGTTTAGTTTTAAGCTTCTTCCTCAGTTCACAGGCAATTAATCATAGTGGGCCTGTTCTAATTTTGGTTTGACTTACAAGAGACACAGCTGTGGTCTCATTCCTAGTTTAAATATGCAATTGAAAGCAGAACACAATCAAAACATAGTGTAATGAAACTACAGTACTGTATAGAAAGAGAAAAAGGCAATATAAGCAAACAAATTACTTAAAAGCAATATAAGACAAACTTAGCTTTTCTTCACAGTAGTCTATGGCAGTGTCTGAGTGAGCTTTTCCAGTAAAGCCTTGAAATGTTTTAGTTTACCCCTTAAATGCAAAACTTAATTCTAATTCTTCCCCTCAGTTCACAGTTAAGTAACCTTAATTTAGCTGTTCTAACTTCTGTGTGACTAGCAAGACACAGCTCTGGTCTCATTCCTTAATTAAATATGCAATTGAAAGCAGAACACAAATACAACACACTGTAATAGCTGGTAGTCTACTTAATGCCGAAAATGTGATAAGAGACCGTGGGACACAGGTGGACAGTAGTCTCTCCTTTGATAATCACATCACCACAGTGGTCAGGAAATCCTTCTACGTGGCTCATCTCATCACAAAAGGATTCTCATCCAGAAAAAAAGACATCATTGTTCCCCTCTACTCATCACTCATTAGACCCATTATAGAGTACAACACCCCTTTTAGTATGTACCTCACAAGACATCTACAACAACTGGAAAGATCACAGAAATACCTCACAAAGAGGATTACTGGCCTCAAACAGATACCCTATGCAGACCGTCTCAAAAAACTACAGCTTTACTCCATCGCATATCGCCTACTCAGGGGCGATCTCTGCCTAACATACAAAGCAATGTCAAACCCAGAGCTGTTGGACATGCTCCACTTAAAGAAATCCCTCCGAGCTACATGCTCTAGGGACCTAAACCTTGTCACCACAATAAACAGAACATGCTGGAGGGATAGATTCCTGTCCCAGAGACTTCCCATACTCTGGAACAGACTACCTATCTATGTTAAACAGAGCTCCTCATTAGCACTCTTCAAGAAAAATCTTGATGGTTGGATGGGAAATGGGAAATTCACCCTGGGGATCACCTCTGCGGCTCTGCTCGACAGGGGCACAGGAAAATAATTTTCTTGCGTGGCGAAAGCCAGGGTACATTTTTTGGCTAGGCTTGTATGGGGCCTAGGGCTGTTAGCCTAGTACCTACCTATGAACCTATGTAATGAAAATAAGCCACGGTTTTCAAAACTGAATAAGGCAATGAAGCAACACAGATGACAAGAAAGCAATCAAAGGAAAACAAACTAAACTTTCCTCCGTAGCAGTCTATGGGAGAGTCTTTCCAGTAAAGTCTTGAGATGCTTTTTTACCCTTTAACTACAAGGTTTGGATCCTGGTCCCTCACTCATTTTACAGGTAATTAACCTTCATTGGCCTGTTTAATTTTTTGTGACTGACAAGACACAGCTCTGCTCTCATTCTTTGCTTCAACTTGCAGTTGAAAGCAGAAGGCAATTAAACACATTATAATGAAAATACACCACTGTATACAAAACAGAAGATGGCAGTGAAGCAATTGAAATTAAAAAGAATCAATATAAATGAAAATTAGCCAATACTTGCATGGAATGAGATTGAATTGTAGTGGTTAGTGCCCATGGTGAAGATTTCTCTGAGTATTAAATACTGCTCAGCCTCTCTCTTTGGAGGGTTAGCCAGACAGAATCTTGTTCCAAAAGGTTGAACGGCCAGAATCTCGATGAAGATATAAAAGAAATGAACACTCAGTCCTCAAACTTGGTTTAAATCCTTTATTGGCAAATAAGCACTGATTAGTACATTGAGGAACACTACTTCTAGTGATATATTTATTGCTAAAAAAGTAGGAGTGTACCAGGCAGGTACCATTCATTGACAATGGAGTGTCTGAGAAGGGTAAAACTTTATTATTATAATTATGCCCATGATGTCATGGTGGGCCTGCCTTCATGTGCTTGTGGGCTGAGTTCACAAACAGGTCGCAGTCCAAACATTCCCAGACATGCCCAGACATGTCCCAGAGAGACATGCCCAGACATGTCCCAGTGATGTCCAATATCTCAGCTCCATAGCTCAATGAAATTTAAACAAAACCTCAGATTATCATCCTCAATATCTACCAAACCCCATAGAAAGACCACTTAGAAATTGATACACTTTAAAAAACAAAGTTGTGCTTCACTTTTAGTCTTCCTTCATTAGATTTGCCAATAAGACCATAGATCATCCGATTAAGAAACTAATGTGAAAAAGTTAAAAAACAAACCATTCCAAACCAAAAAGTATTGTACAAAGCAAATAATTCCAAACCACCAAACCACCCATATCAATGACAGAACCTTGAATAAAGTAAAATTAACATAAACAATCAATATAAGAAAAACAGTAATCTTTCTCTCACAGCAATCTCTGGCAGAATGTGACTGAGATTTTCTGGTAAAGACTTGAATTTTTTTTTTTTATTTTACTCCTTAAGTATAAGGTTTAATTCTTACCTCCTCCCTCGGTTCACAGGTAAGTAACCTCAATTTACTTGTTCTGATTTCTGTGTGAGTTACAAGAGACATAGCTCTTGTCCCCTTCCTAGTTTAAATATGATACTAAAAGAAGAATTCAGTTATAACACAGTCTAATGAAAGCACAGCTCTGTATACAAAATAGAAGAAAGCAATGAAACTATACAAATTACAAGAAAGCACAATAAGAAAAAACAACTAACCGTTTCCTCAAAGTGATCTGTGGTGGAGTCTGACTGTGGTTTTCCAGTAAAGCCTTAACTTTTTTATTTTACTCCTTAAATATAAGGTTTACTTCCTAGCTTCTCCATCAGTTCACATGTAATTAACCTTAATTTACCTGCTCTGATTTCTGTGTGACTTACAAGAGACACAGCTCCTGTCTCCTTCCTAGTTTAAATATGCAATTGAAATAAGAATTCAATTATAATAACAGTGTAATGCAAGTACAGCTCTAGATACAAAATAGAAGAACACAATGAAACTATTCAAATTACAAGATCTCACAATAAGAAAAGCAAATTAACTGTTTCTTCAAACTGATCTGTGGCAGAGTCTGACTGAGGTTTTCTTGTAAAGCCTTATTATTTTTTTTTTTTAATTTTACGCCTTAAATATAATGTTTACTTCCTAGCTTCTCCCTCAGTTCACAGGTAGTTAACCTTAATTTACCTGTCCTAATTTGTGTGTGACTCACAAGAGACAAAGCTCTGGTCTTTTTCCTTGTTGAAATATGCATTTGAAAGCAGAAAACAAATATACTGTAGTGAAAATTCACAGCTATATACAAAACAGAAGAAGGCAAGGAAGCAATACAAATTAAAATAAAGCAGTATAAGAAAAGCAAACTAAACTCTCCCTTACAACAATTTGTGGCAGAGCCTGACTGATGATTTCTGGTAAAGCCCTTTAATTTTTTTTACTTTAGACCTTAAATATAAGGTTTAGTTCCTAGCTCCTCCCTGAATTCACAAGTAATTAATCTTAAATTTCCTTCAAAGATTCAAAGAAAACTTTATTGTCATTTAAGAAACACAAGTGCAACCTCAACAAAATTTTGGATATCAGCTCGTCGTTAGAGTTCAGAAGCAATTTAAGTATAAAAAGAATGACATATACACAACTATTCTAATGATTAATACACATAAAAATACTCCTTATAACCTATTTCTAGTCTAGTAAAACTGTCCTATACATATAAACATAAACATAAGAACAAATAATACTGTACACAGAAAAAATAGAAGAAAAGGCATTTTGTTAATATTGCACAAGTTATTATTGCAATTGTACCTTTAAGATAAATATACCACACTTCTGTAAGAATGTATCACTTTCAAGAAAAAAATGTTCTAAAAACCTGTTCTAATTTCTGTGTGACTCACAAGAGACACAGCTCCTGTCTACGTCCTAGTTTAAATATGCAATTTTAAGAAAAATATAGTTCAAACACAGTGTAATGAAAGTACATCACCGAATACTAAATAGAGGAATGCAATGCAAATTAAAAGAAACCAATATAAGAAAAACTATTATTTCCCTTGCAGCAATTTGTGGCATAGTCTGTGCAGCTTTTCGAGTTGTTGTTGTTGAGACTTTCGGCTTTTCCCAGTTAGGGGTCACCACAGCGGAACTCTGGTCCGCTAATTATTGGCAGTTGATTTTTACGTACAGAGTTGCCAGCCCTGACGCACAACTTTCAACGAAGGCACGCCCATTCACGCATGTTTCCACGCAGAAGATGCTCTAACTGAGAGTTGAACCAGACAGCTTCTTACTGTGAGGTAACAACGCTACCGCAGTACCACCACCACGGATACCTGCGGAGCTTTTCGAGTAAAGTCTTGAAATGTTTTATTTTACCCCTTAAATATGAGGCTTTGTTCTTAGTTCGTGTATTAGTTCACAGATAATTAACCATAACTAACATGGTCTAATTTCTCAGTGACTCACAAGAAACACAGCTTTAGTTTCTTTCCCAGTTTAAATATGCAATTCAAACACACATTAAAATATGGACTAAGGTAAGGAAAATTCACTACTATACAAATAGAAGGCAGTGAAGGAATACAAATTAAAATAAGACAGTATAAGAAAAACAAAGTGACCTCTCCCTGATAGCAGCCTGTTGAAGTGTCTAAGTGAGCCTTTCTAATAAAGCCTTGAAATGTTTAATTTTACTCCTTAAATACAAGAATTACACAAAATAAAATAACAGCGAAAACCAGAGGTAAAGCACAGAACCAACTCCACTGAAATAGCGTAACAAAAGTATTTTAATATCCGCTTTCATCCTTGGACTTCTTCAGAATAAATAAAACCATTTAAAAACTGCCATTAAATACAATGTGAATTAATCCCAAGATGTTGATTGGTCAAGCAATAAAACAATTATTACGAACATCAAACATTTAATTATTGGCTTGAAAAATAGCCTAATTCATGTAAACAAAGAGGAAACAGAAACATGGTGCTTATCTATACTCAACACATTGTTTTTTAGAAAACATTTGATATTCACTGCTTCATTTAAACCTGGAGCTTTATCAGCTGAAAGTTTAATCTGCCACCACGTCTCTCTTTGTTCGACCAAATTTTTAAAATCCCCACCCCTAAGGTCTGAGTGGACCACCTCTAGTACAGAAAATAAAAATTTTTTGAAGTTCATACAATTAAGAGAATGTTTGAATAAGGCACTAGTGTCGTTGCGAGTCTTAATGTTGTAAATATGTTCCTTAATACGAGTGTTCAGACACCTTGTAGTCATCCCCACATAAAATGCAGGGCATGAACTGCAAAGACCTATATATACTACCCCTTTAGTGTTACAGGTAACATATCCAGGTACAGGGAAAGTAAAATCTATACCCTCGATAAAAATAACAGGTCCCTTGGCTATAAATCTACAAGTACTACAACTATTACATGGAAACATGCCCTTGACTGTAAAGTGTCCGTGGTTTAGCTTGAAAGAATTGTGTTCTAGAGCCTTTTTGACATTATATGTGTTCCTAAAAACAAAAGTAGGTTTATTACCTAGAATCCCAAATAAGTCTGAATTTCCATGGATAATCTTCCAATTCCTCATCAAAATGTCACGAATATGGTTGCTGTCAATGCTCATATCTAACGAGCAAACCAACTTGCAGTTACTTTCCACTTTGTTGGAAGCCAAATTAAGTAAACTAATGTTGTCATCATCAAGTATAGCTTTGTAGTGTGATTTCCTTTGCTTGTATATGTCGTTAATAATAGAATTTAATAAGGGTAAAGAATACCCTCTATATAGAAACATGTTTTTAATAAATTCAAATTCTACTAATAAATCACAATCCCTGGTGGTCATCCTACATGCACGGATAAACTGCCCTTTTTTTTTTATTTATTCTGAAGAAGTCCAAGGACGAAAGCGGATATTAAAATACTTTTGTTACGCTATTTCAGTGGAGTTGGTTCTGTGCTTTACCTCTGGTTTTCGCTGTTATTTATTTTGTGTGCGGTCTTGTGGTTTTTCTTTGTGGTTTACTCTTAACCATGGCGGAGGAAACCGACGAGGTGTTGCTGAACCTAAGTACATATCCTATTCCCGAAGGGGAAACTAATAAGGACACTAACTCTTTACTTGTTTCTACCCTTGTTGACATTCAAAAGTCTTTGAAATATTTACTCATCAAAGCTGGTGCACCTAACGGAGAGGCGACTGATATTTCAAGTCCGCATGGTTCCTTTAAGGAACTGGATACCGTCGTTGAGGTGGAGCCAACTTGTGAGCGTGTGAGGCGGAAGGTAACTGATGATTTCTTGCCTTTCGATCCACGGCCACAACATCAGGGTGGTATAAATTATACAAGATACAATGTTAAAAAACTTTTAGAACCTTTTAACAACCCATTTGCGAAGTTTGTGAATCAAGACTTTTATTGTGAAGGGGAAGCTATGAAGAAACGTGAGGCATTGACCAGGCTGGTGAAGAGGTTCCGTTCTCTGTCGATTGAGAACTATTATTTTGAGAGATGTGTTGAATTGAAAGTAATGCCCAAGGGATTAAGGTTTTTCAAATGTCCTAATGGCGTCAAAGCGGATATTAAAATACTTTTGTTACGCTATTTCAGTGGAGTTGGTTCTGTGCTTTACCTCTGGTTTTCGCTGTTATTTTATTTTGTGTGCGGTCTTGTGGTTTTTCTTTGTGAAATACAAGAATTAGTTTGTAGCTGCTCCCTTGGTTCACAGACAGTTAACCTTTCTTGCCCTATTCTAATTTCATTTTGACTCAAAAGAGATACAGCTCTGATCTCATTCATACTTAAAGTAAGCAATTGAAATCAGAAAATAATGAAAACACACCTTAAGTAGAATGCACCACTATATACAAAGAAACAAAGTCAATGAAGTCAGACAAATTACTAGAAAGCAATATAATTAAAAAAAAAAAAAAACTAAACGTTCCCTTTCAGCAGTCTATGGCAGAGGTTAAGTGAGCTTTTCCACTAAGGCCTTGACATGTTTTATTTTACCACTTAAAAAAAAAAAAGAATTAATTCCTAGCTCCACCCTCATTTTCACATGTAATCGACCTTAATTGGCCTCTTCTAAGTTCTGTGTACTTAAGAGAGACACAGCTCTGGTCTTTCATAGCTTAAAATATGCAATTGAAAGAGTAGAATTAAAACACAACACAATGAAAATATGACACAGTATGCAAGATAGTAGAAGGCAATGAAGCAAAACGAATTACAAGAAATGAGTATAAGAAAAAACAAAACTAATCTTTCCCTCACAGTAGTGAATGGTAGACGAATGAGCTTTTCCAGTAAAGCTTTAAATGTTTTATTTTGATGCTTAAATACAAGGCTTAGTTTCTAGCTTCTCCCTCAGTTCACAGGTAAATAACGTTAACTGACGTATTCTAATTTCTGTGAGACTCACAAGAGACACAGCTCTAGTCTCATTCCTAGTTTAAATATATTGAAAGCAGAACACAAATAAAACAGTGTAATGAAAATATGCCACTATATACATAACTGAAGACTGCAATAAAGGAATACAAATTATAAAAAATCAGTATTAGAAAAACAAAGTAACACCTCACAGCAGTCTATGGCAAGAGAGCTTTTTCCAGTAAAGTCTTGAGATGTTTCATTTTACCCCTTTAATACAAAGTGTTGTTCCTAGCTCCTTCCTCAGATTACAGGCAATTAACTTTAATTGACCTGTTCTAATTTGTGTGTGACTTACAACAGACACAGCTCTGATCTCTTTTCTATTTTAAATGTGCAATTGAAAGCAGAATGCATTTGAGACACAGTCTAATATAAATAACACCACTATATACAAAATAGAAGAAGGCAATGAAGCAATAGAAATTACAACAAACCTGTTTAAGAAAAACAAACTAATCATTCCTTCACAGTAATCTGTGGCACAATCTGTGTGTGCTTTTCCAGAAAAACATTGATTTTTTTTTATTTTACCCCTTAAGTATGCATTTTAGATTTTAGCTCCTCTCTAAATTTCCAGGTATTTAACCTTAATTAACCTGTTCTAATTTCTGTGTGACTCACAATAGATAGAGCTCCTTTCTCCTTCCAGTTTAAATGTGCGATTGAAAGTAGAATACAATAAAAAGAGTGCAATGAAAATACAGCACTATATACAAAATAGAAGAATGCAATAAAGCTATACAAATTATATAAAAGTAATATAAGACAAACACATTAAACTTTCCTTGCATGCAATTTACTGCAGATTCTGACTGAGCTTGTCATGTAAAGTCTTGAAATGCTTTATTTTACCACTTGAATATAAGGTTTAGAGCTCCTCTCTCATTTCATAGGTAATTAACTTACCTGTTCTAATTTCTGTATGACTCATAAGAGACACAGCTCCAGTTCACTTCCTAGTTTAAATATGCATCTGAAAATAGAATACAGTTAAAACACAGTGTAATAGAAATACAGCGCTATATACAAAAAAATAGAAGAATGCAATAAAGCTATTCCAATTACAAACATGCAATATAAGAAAAACAAACTAACCTTTCCCTTGTATCAGTTTATAGAAGAGTCTGTGTGAGCTTTTCCAGTAAGGCTTTGAAATGTTATTTTACCCCTAAAATACAAGGCTAGTTCTTATTTCCTTCTTCAGTTTGCAGGTATTTAACCTTAATTGGCCTGCTCTAGTTTTTGTGTGACTCACGAGAGACACACCTCTGGTCTTTTTCATAGGGCCGGATGCACAAAGGCTTGCACGGAGTCTAAGAGTAGAGTAAGACTCCATGCAGCCAACATGTCTGCCGAGCGATCCAGGAACAGCCGGCAGGGGAGTGCAAGAGAGCTCCTAAAACGACTCTTGCACAGACAGTGTTAGTTTATGCAAATTACCTCATTTACTGCTGAAAGCTATGCAAATGAGGTAAATTTGTGATCCATGAAACACTAACCTGTCCAAGTAAGAGTAGTGTTATTTGCAAAAATGTACTCGGTTGGCAACTGAGTACCGTTCTGCAAATAGCAAAACGGAGCCATGACAGCTCCAAATAAAGGATACATCCAGTTGATGAAGCATGCCAATGGACAAATATATGGCCATTGGCATTTTTATGTGTTGCAAAATAATAAATTTTTTTTTCTCGATCTCCGATGTTTAAGCGTAGCGCAGCGCCGCGCAAATGTGTGGCGCACTAAAAAACAGAAAATCAAAATTTAAAAGCCACAAATATGGATTTAATTCAAAATATTAATCTACCATGCAATTGAATGGCAGGTTGAAGACAACATGGCTACTGAGTAGTGGTTGCTAAGGGGGGAAGCTCAGTCTGAGAGATGTAACCAAGCATTAGTAGGCAATCCTGTCCAAATGAGGATAAGGATAGTGAATCCCAGTTTTTCCTACTATGTGAACCATGTCCCTAGAGTTTAAGAGTAGGATAAGGGGAGCAACAGAGTAGAAGATGGGTGACATCATAAGGGGGTATGTATCAAAAAGACTGTAAGCTTATTGGAGCAGAGTGGCATGTGTTTGCTGTGAGTTACTCAGGACTAAAAGAGGTGTGTCTACAGTTGTCTAAACTGAAACCCGGAAACTGAAGGTGTACACCGTGACTACCACTAAAGTTTCTTGCAAAGCTGCTTACACTTGTGTGCAGTCGTGTGCGTGCATGTAAACCCGTTTAAGCCTGTGTGCACGTGTGTGCACCTGTGTACGTCTGTCTAAGCCTGTATACACAAATGTGCACCCGCCTAAGCCTGTGTAAGCTTATGTAAGACTGTGTGCGCGCATGTGCACCCGTCTAAGCCTGTGTAAGCCTGTGTGCACACGTGTATGCCTGTGTGCACGTGTTTGTGCTTGTTTGCGTGGCGCTGCCCCCTGTGGAAACAGAAAGGGAAAAGAAAGGTAAAGAAGTAGTAGGAAGTTAACCAAGGAGAACTAGCAGAGCTGTCAGGTGAAATCAATCAGAATCAGCCAATTACACAGGCAGTACACTAGCCCAGCCCAGCACTTAAAACTCTGCAAACAATATTCCCCCATGTTTTACCTCAGAAACACTGCAACACTGCAGTCAACAAAGAGAAGTGAAAACTTAAAAAACTTAAACTGAGACAAAAAAAATGTTAGGGGCTGCCATTGCTGTTATAAGGCAACATGTGCAAGATGCTGAGGGTGGTGCCATTGCGAATGCTGCTGAGCAACCCACAGTGAGGAGACAGAGAAGAGTGTACAAACTGAGGTTAACCTACCAGGTGCTACATGAGCTGGAGATAGTGGAGCACTATAGAGTGGACAGAGAGCTCCTGCAGCAAATTGTTGAGCTGTGCAGGCCATGCCTCACACACAGAACCAACAGAGGGGAACCCATCCCAGTGGAAACCAAGGTATGTGTTGGCCTAAGAATACTAGCAACAGGTACCTTCCAGAGACCAACTGGTGATATGATGGGGATTTCACAGGCATCAGCATCAAGGGTACTGCACCACTTCCTGAATGCCATGTCAGCACATGTCGGTGATCATGTATATTTCCCCAATTCCCGTGAGGTATTGGCCAGCAATATGCGTCTCTTCCAGCAAATAGTGGAATAGCCTGAGGTAGTGGGTGCAATTGACTGTTCTCGCATACACATCAAAGCACCAGCTGGTGAGTGGGGTAAGGCCTACATCAACCGCAAGGGCTTCCACTCCATCAACTGCCAGGTTGTGTGTGATGCCCAGGGCATAATACTGAATGTGTGTGCTGGCTGCCCTGGAAGCTACCACGATTCCCATATCTGGCATCTGTCACAGCTGTACCAGACATTTGCCAATGGGGACATCCCTGACGGTCACCTAGTGGGGGATGCTGGATACGCACTGGAGCCGTGGCTGATGACACCCATCAGAAATGCACACACACCTGAACAAGAACTCCATAATGAGACACACGCACAAACACGAAATGTAATCGAGCGTGTGTTTGGGATGCTCAAGTCCCTTTTCCGGTGCCTGGACACATCTGGTGGAGCCTTGCAGTACTCACCAACTACATGTACTCAAATTTTCATGGTATGTGCCATGCTACACAATATGATCCTGTGAAAACAGCTGCAGCAGGAACAGCATGGGGCAGGGCCAAACAGGCCCCCCACCATTGCCAAGGCCTGCACAGGCACAGCGTGACTCGGAGGAGAAACAACCTGAGTCTGCCCCAATAGGCAGAAGGAGGCATGCCCAGTATGCCTTGGCCTTGGCAAAGAGGCAACGCATAGCACATACACTGGCTCAGTAGGAACCCTGGAAATGATGCCTCTCTCTGACTTGCACATAAAATAAAAGGGATGCCTAACTTGACACTACCTGTTTCCAAACATGTATAGGCAGTGTAGTATGTGCATCCGGCATAGGCAGCCCTGTAGCACCACCTGAGGCATGATTGCCATGTTTTAAGCCATATAAAGTAGTGCTAAGCAGATTTCACCAATATCTAGTATATGTAAACAAAATTGCTCGTGCAATGCTGGGCAAGGTCAGGGCAAGTTGAGCAAAGTCGGTTAAACATGCTCATATCTGCTTTACTGCTCCTTAAGCAGTCTGGTCTGGCCAGCATGAAAATAAAAAGCAGTGACAGGCCTTAAACCCAGAATACTGAGCACTATAGTCACAGTACTGAACCATTAAGCCATGATAGCATTTCAGTGGCACAGACACAGCAGGACAATTGTACACTAATGCAAACACAAAGCAGTGCTGTACCATGTCCCTAAAGAGGCAAATGGGTAACCTTCCCCACACACCTATGCAGACAGAGAATATCAGGCCAGGCGTTATGATGTGGGTTGTGTAGGCGATGAATTTGCAAGCTAATATACGTGACATTGGATGCTAAGATCCGTAGTACAGTAGTATGCCTCAAGCCAATACGATAGGCAACAGTACTGACTGTAATGGTGTCCTGTACATAGCAGTGCAAGCACAGCAAATGTGTATAAGTGTCAGGTGAAACCCACATCCTATGTACACCCACAGTAACAATCTGGTGTGCCCACGGGTAGAAATGTACAAAGAATAGCTGTCCCCCCTGTATATAGAAATATTGATAAGTCTATGCAAAGTGTCTCATGGAAGCCCTGCAGGCACAGCATGATCCCTGTTGATCTATGACACAAAGGTGAGCCCTGCTGTAAAAATACAACTTGATTTACCATACACATATAGTATAAATGTGTATACTGTGCGTGCTCACACACTCCTAACAAATGTAGTGGATTTCATTCAGCATCACACTGAAAGGTCATACTGGGCATGCTCACACACAGGCTAAATACGGATGTGATAATAAGGGATCTATGGACAAATGTGTATAGTCATCTCTACTTCCAGAAACACATTCACAAAGTGGTCTGAAAATCCTGCTATGTGTTCACACAAACTGCCAAGGTCTGTGCATGTAGGTCAAAGGAAGTTACCACTAGTCAGCAGTCATCAGACCTGTCAGAGAGTACCACAACACACTTGTGATGAATAAGACTAGGCATGTTCAGCAGCTAGAAAGACCAGTGAAGTACCTTAACAAGAGGATTACTGGCCTCAAATAGTTGCCCCATGCAACAAGACTGAATGTAACCCAATCTGTACTCTGTTGCATACTGTCTGCTCAGGAGATCTCTGCCCAACAGACAGGTCCATGTCATGGTTACACTCAGATCTGTTTTGAGTTAGAGCTCAATGTCACTAAATGTACCGAGCCAACTGATATTGCCAACATCCTAGCAGATAGGATCATTGTTAAACCCCCCTCACCCATGAAAGAGCACATGTCTATAATGGAAGACTGCAAAGTTGCTGTCATCAAGGCTGCACAGGTAAACAACACTCTCCAAAGCCAGTATCACAGAAGCCATGGGACCAGATAACTTCCCAGGCTGTGTAGTATCTACTTCCCTGAAGTAAACATTAACATGGAAGGCCTGTGGCTACTGAAGTTTGCAGAGGACTGCAAACTAGGAGCCATCATTGTAAACACTAAAGATGTGGACATCCTACAAAAGGGCCTCACTGAGACAGATGGCTGTTGTCCAGGCCATGGGCTGTAGCTCAATACCAAAATGTGCATTATCATCATCTTTGTTAAAAGCACTGTAGCCAAGAACTACAACATAGGTGGTAGCGTACTTCACACTGTAAGTGTGACAAGAGACCCTGGGTCACAGGTGGACAGTGGATACAACTGTGATAAGCACATTGCCACAGTAGTCAGGAAACCCTCTTATGTAGCACACCTCATAACAAAATGTGTCTCATGCAGAATAGAAGAGGACATTGTTCTCGTCTACTCACCACTCACTAGAACTATGAAAGAGTGCAATGCCACTGTTGCTATGTACCTCATAAGACAACTACAACAACTGGAAAGCCAGCAGCAATACCTCACAAAGAGCATTAGTGGCCTGAAATAGATGCATACACAGACAATCGCAAAATGCTCCATCCGTACTCCCTTGCATAACGCCTACTCAGAGGTGTTCACTGCCTAACATACAAAGCTATGTCAAACATAGAGCTGTTGGATATGATCCACGTAAAACACTCACAATCACTCTGACCTTTGGACCCAAGACCACGACTGAAATACAAAAGGAAGGGGTGTAGCCATTTACCTTATGGATATCAACACCTCCAGGTTACTGCCACAGCATGAGGCCTTGGAGACCATGCAAGTGCAACTAACATTGGGCAAAGCTGCCCATCAGAATGTAGCCTGCTACAGATCATGTACCTTGTCTCAGGAACCTCACTCAGTATTCTGGAGAACAATGGCAAATATAAATGTCCTATCAAACACCATTATATGAGGAGATTACAACTACCCAAACATTGAGTATGTGAATTACTCATATACAACGTCCTTTGCCCAATGTGTCCTAGAGTTAAGAAACACTAACACCCTGGAACAGCTGGTCAGCATGCCCACTAGTGGTGACAACATACTGGACATGATCATCACCAACATGGGGTACCAGTGTTCCACAACAGAGATAAACCCCTCGCTGGTAATATCAGATCATTAAGTAATCACACTGGACATCCACATCCTGCCCCCACACCCAGTCAATGAAACCACTGTGAAGACATTTGCAAAAGCAAACTGCACACTTCCCAAGACCAAAGTGGAACGTTCCGAAGACCTCTTGCTATAGGATAATGGTATGCAATCTGCAGAATCATTTAAAAGTACATCCTATGAGCATCTACAGGGATGCATGGAATGAGACATCACAAATAAAACCAAGATGCACTCCTCCAAAAATAGGACAACAAGCAGGTGTTTGTTATCCATAAATAAGCTAGACAAAAGAAGGAGGAAAGGAACACATGGTGGATCCAACTTCACTAAAGGAAAGTTATCACTGATCCTTATCAGGAAGAAACAATGATCGCTCATAAAATAATCCAAGGATGGTTTCTAAAGACAAATAACCAAGGAATGTAAGAATAACAACCACAAAGCCTCCGGTAGCTATACCAGACATGTAGGTGTCAACTTCCAAATATGCTGTCAACTACTGAAAAAAGGAATGACATACACCAAACCAACTTTCATTGCCCACATCCAGGGGGACAAGTTCAGTGTAAACTCCCCCCCATCACCCCCAAAAGGGCCTGTGTCCATCACAGAAGGATGCAGAGACCCAGACATCATGGACATGCAGGTAAAGACAGCCCTCACCAAACCTAAGAACATAGCATCAGTGTGATTGTATGTGTTCCCAGGCTGCGTCTTACACTAAGCCCATAAGGAACTACACCCTCACCTACATTCACTGTCCAGACTCAAGCGTACAACAGACTGTGTACCCAAAGAATGGCATACACTAACAGTCATCCAGCTCCACAAAGGGTGTGCCAAAACAGAACCTGGAAACCATTGCCCAATATGTCTACTCAGCCAGGTCTACAGAGCTATTGAGCAAATTGTCATGGAACCCATACACTGAGACATTGGAGATCTCCAGACACTGGACTCTACACAACTTTGCCTTGTTTAAGGCAGAGCCTGGCTCCCAAACATAGTTGACTTATTTAAAACAGTTACCATGAACATAGATGGAGGTGAAAGTAGTCCACACAGCCCACCTGGACCTCACTAAGGGCTTACCACACCATTCCCCACTCTGTCATCATGGACAAGTGTACCAGCTTGAACATTAACAGCTATGTCACAGGATGGGTGGCCAAGTGGCTCACAGATCAAACACACATGTTCATAGTTGCGGGTGCCATGTCCATCTCTAAGCCAGTCACAAATGGCATCACACAAGTCTTGGTCCTGGGACCCCACCTGTTCAGTAGATACTGCTCAGAGGTACAGGCAAGCATGGCAGGTGTATGGCTGAACAGGTTTGCAGATGAATGGTAACTGTTGTCCATAATTGACTGTACAGCTGACACAGACATCCTCCAGAAGTGTCTTACAAAGACAGATACCTGGTGTCAAAACAATGCCCTCAAGCTGAATGGCAAATAATGCATAGTCATCCCCTTTGGGTAAAACAAAGTGCACACAAATTACCACATAGGTGGTAATCCAGCATGTACGGAGAAAATCATTATGGCCCTGGAGACACAGGTAGATATTAAACTCACCTTTGATGATCACATGGCCAAAGTGTTTGGACATTCCTTCAATGTAGGCCATCTAATGTCACCTAATGTAACCCACTTCGTATAGTCTGATGATGTCACCATCCTACAAATATACCTGTGGAAAGATTAACTCCCGGTAACATGTATGGTGTGTCGTGTTAATGCATACTCCTGTAGTATCATGAAGTAGTTAGATAGGGGTTTGAATCCTGCATTGGACAGCTGTTTGTGTGTGGTCTCCTTAGGAAGGAGCAACCTTTTAGGAGAGTAGTAAATCACCTCAAAAGCGGTAAACTAACCTTTGTCAAGTCTGATGATGTCACCATCATACAAATATACCTGTGGAAAAGAAAACTTTCAGTAATATGTATAGCACGTCATGTTAAGGTGTACTACTGTAGTATCATGAAGTAGTTAGATAGGTGTTTGAATCCTGCACTGGACAACTGTGTTTTTATGTGGTCTTCTTGGGAAGGAGCAACCTTTTAGGAGAGTAGTAAATCACCTCAAAAGGGGTACACTAACCTTTGTCAAGTCTGATGATGTCATCATCCTACAAAAATACCTGTGGAAAAAGGAATACCCAGTAATATATATAGAGTGTCGTGTTAATGCGTACTCCTCTTGTATCATAAAGTAGTTAGGTAGGGGTTTGAATCCTGCACTGGACAACTGTGTGTTTGTGTGTGCTCTCCTTGGGAAGGAGTAGTAAGAGACCTCAAAAGTGGTAAACCAACCTTTGTCAAGTCTGATGATGTCACCATCCTACAAATATATCTGTGGAAAAGAGAGCTCCCAGTAATCTGTATAGCATGCTGTGTTAATGCATACTCCTCTAGTATCATGAAGTGGTTAGGTAGGGGTTTGAATCCTGCACTGAACAACTGTGTGTTTGTGTGGGATCTCCTTGGGAAAGAGCAACCTTTTAGGAGAGTAGTAAGGGACCTTAAAAGTGGTAAACTACCCTTTGTCAAGTCAGATGATGTCACCATCCTACAAATATACCTGTGGAAAAAAGAACTCCCAGTAATGTGTATAGTGCTTCATGTTAATGCATACTCCTGTAGTATCATGAAGTAATTAGGTAGGGGTTTGAATTCTGCACTAGACAACTCTGTGTGTGTGGTCTCCTTGGAAAGGAGCAACCTTTTAGGAGAGTAGTAAGAGACCTCAAAAGTGGTAAACTAAACTTTGCCAAGTCTGATGATGTCACCATCCTACAAATATACCTGTGGAAAAGCAAACTCTTACTAATGTGTATAGCATGCAGTGTTAATGCATACTCCTCTACTATCATGAAGGCGTTAGATATGGGGCTTGAATCCTGCACTGGACAACTGTGTGTGTGTGTGGTCTCCTTGGAAAAGGAGCAACCTTTTTAGGAGAGTAGTAAGAGACCACAAAAGTGGTAAACTCACCTTTGTCAAGTCTGCTGATGTCACCATCCTACAAATATACCTGTGGAAAAGACAACTCCCAGTAATGCGTATAGCATGATGTGTTAATGCATATTCCTCTAGTATCATGAAGTAATTAAGTAGGGTTTGAATCCTGCACTAGATAACTGTGTTTGGTCTCCTTGGGAA
Source organism: Protopterus annectens (assembly GCF_019279795.1). Lineage (NCBI taxonomy): Eukaryota > Metazoa > Chordata > Ceratodontiformes > Protopteridae > Protopterus > Protopterus annectens. The sequence goes on from NC_056726.1 coordinate 920,586,645, forward strand.
GGAGCAACCTTTTATGAGAGTAGTAAGAGACCTTAAAGGCAGTAAACTACTCTTTGTCAAGTCAGATGATGTCACCATCCTACAAATATACCTGTGGAAAAGAAAACTCCCTGTAATGTGCATAGCAAGTTGTGTTAATGCATACTCTTGTAGTATCGTTACGTAGGAATTTGAATCCAGCACTTGGTGAGTGTGTGTGTTACACTGTTAGTCAATGTGTTGTGGGTTTTGCCTTTACCACTGTATGACATGTCAGTATGCATTGCACATGTGAGCTAGCTGTGTGGCAAATACATATACGTACATGTTACCTCAATGATTGCATGTGTGGGAACCCTGCTTTCTCCAAGAAGACAGCTGTCATCCTTGCCAGACTGTGCTGCTGCTACCCAGACCTTAGGTCACATCTGTATGCTTGTGACAAGCCCAGCCCCTGCAGTGACCCCTGGCCTAGGTCATCTGTGTCACACAAAGTCATTACGGTTCCTATTGGAATGTGTGAGTGAGGATCTATGGCCGAGGTATATGTCAGACCTGTTCAAATGCAGCAAAGTCTGTCAATGATGACTATTCATAACAGGTGTAGAACAACCTGTGTGGATATGCATGCAGACCCCTTATTGCTTATGTGATCCACCAAGGGATTCCAAAATACCTTTGGAAATGTGATTAACAAAAGAGAGATGACATAACACTTGGTTGCATGTACACATCGGTACATGTTCATCATGTTGGTGGCTACTACCTATGTGGTACTGTGGGGATAATATGTTCCGTAAAGGTGGATGACTATGCTTAGTTTGGCTTATAGCTTTACAGCATGTGTTTGACAACAGGCATCTGTCTGTATGATACACTTGTGGTTGATGTGTGTGTCATCTGGAGAATGCGTTATAGGCCACAGTATGCATTACCAGACATGGACGGACATATCCCTACTGTGATTGCTTGTACCTAAGAGAGCTATATGCCAAACAGGAGTGGTGTCAGTAATGGGTGCAGATGAATACCAGTGGTTACTGCCATTGTATAATACCCGAAGGATCCAAATGTTGCTGTGTGTCCTACATCTGTGTGTCGGTTGTCAAGACATCATCTAACGATTGGTTATGGTCAGGCTGTTGAAGTGATGTATACTACCAGAATACAAAACAATGACAGATAGTAACAGTATCACCCACAGCACAGTGTCAAACCATGTCATGCACACATGTGTAGTCAGGTTCCGAAATGTGTGTAATACAATGCGTACTGGCCACCAATAGAAACTATGGAGTGTTACTTTGTAATACAGAGCATGTCACCCTGGTCATGTGTCCACTATGCATGTACATGCAGACAGTGCACCTCCACCATGTTCAAAACTGTACACCTGCAAATCTGTGCTACACACATCCCACACATACTGTCCACTCTCTAACACATGCTGCCAGTACTGCACACATCAGCCAAGTGGCACATGGCTGCACAATACACAATTGGATCCAACACTGGTGTAAACAACACTAAAATGACAATCATGGCTTTAATGCATCATGCCTGCTCAGCTACACCTTCAAGCATATCATTACACTCTACTGCTGACAACATGCTAACATTGCTATACTGCTATATAGACACCCTGTGCATCAGCACCATGGTAGCCTGTTCCTGCATTGATGTTACAGATGACAGGAGGTGGCACAGGTTTCATCATATGCACAGGGTGTGTTGTTGGTTTGCCAGAGGCCTACAGTGAGCCATCTAATCAACATGTATGTGTGTGTGTGTGTGTGTGTGTGTGTGTGTGTGTGTGTGTGTGTGTGTGTGTGTCAGGGTAAAGAATACTGGAATGGGCCAATGTTGTTGTAATGTGTGTGGGTATGTGTTAGCCCTAGGTGTCCGGAGTATGTGTGTGTGTCTGCATGCACACAGTCCCACCATATGGCTGCCATATACAGGTATTTGTGGGACAGCCACAGACTGTACCTGCGAGGCTTTACAGATCACTGTCTCTGGCCATGGATATGGTACCTGTGCCTGGCAGGGGTGCTACTGACACTATCAGGTACTAAGCCAGACTGGGTACTATCCCCAGAGGTGGATGGTTGTACACTGGACACAGGTCCCTGCTGGAACTGTCCAGAGCCACATGCATGTGGTCTTCTAGGACGTTCTATGGACAGCCCATCCCCAACATTGCTGGGGCTGGTACTGGTACTATGGGAGCAGCTGTGGTTTGTGGGACGTCCACAGCGACTGGCAGCTGCTGATGTTGCTGGCATACTTCCATGTCGACGTCTCAACCATCCTGCACTGTCCTGACACATGGACATGACATTGCGGAGGATATCTAATGTCTCTCCCCAACTTCTATCAGTGACCTCAGTGTAATTGCGGATGGCACCTGCTAGGTCATGGATACTCTCAAGTACAGCGGTGTTATGTTGCCTCTGTGCCCTTAGTCCCTGTCTGATGTACTATTCCATACATGCCTGTGCCTCCATGACAGCCTGGAACATGCGTGACGTAGTAAGTCCTGTGGCACGTCTGCCAGGGGCATGATGAACAGCAGTGCTCTTACGAGAACCCCTGGACATCTGCCTATGTGGTACACTTCCAGACATCTGGGTATGGCTGCTGTAAGGGGATGCATGTGCCATAGATACCACAATGTCCTGGCCAGTGCCGACTGTACGCTGTCCCTCACCTAAGGCCATTGGTGATTGATGTATTGGCAGTATGACTGTGTGCATGGATGGGGTGGACAGTTGTGTACTATCGATTGTTGGCCCAACGACAGACCCTGGCAAACATGCCTGTGCCTCAACACACCTATCTTCATTTTCACTATGTGGCTCAGTGACATCAGTTTCCCTGCTGCAGTGAACCAGCCCTAACACAGTACCTGTGGGAGGAAGACAGGAAACACACTTTACGACCTGTACATGATGTCGGAACACATGCACACATGAACACATGCACACACGCAAACATGAACACATGAACACATGCACACATGCATACATGCACACATGAACACATCCACACATGCACACAAATACACTCCTCACTACTGCAGATACCCACACACACCACCAGCAATCCAAAACATACTCAATAGTGGTTGAAGGTGGGTTACACTATCACAAGGCAAACAGTCATATCACATGTGTCACCATGCAGAAAATCTGTTGCTCAAGACCATGCAGTGCGAGTGTAGACAGCCCTTGTTCATAACAGTATACATGGCTTTGATGCATGTGTGTTGTTTAGTGATTGGCCTCACCCTGGAACGCAATGTTTACATGGATGCAACATTGCTGTGCAAGTATTAAAAGCTCTGCAATGTCTTGTGCACCATCACTCACAGGCATACATACCATGACTAGATGTGTATCTGTGTGTCACATAGATATTCATTTCTGATTACAGTGTCTGTGTCTAATTGTGGACACATGTTTAGCACATGCATGCTATGTATACACACAGGATGAGTGGTGCATGTATACGTGATGGAATACCATTGCTCAACATGGCCATTGTACAGTGGTTATGGTGAGTGTAGGACATATTGTGGACATGCCAGTGCCAGCCATGACATGGCATGCTACAACATGACTGCAACATTAAACATCACACATACCCAATGTGTGTCATGTGACCTATACACTCAATAGCATTACAAGACATATATGTGTCACTTTGTACAAATGGTGATTGCTATTTATATTGTGTATAGGTGCATATGTTTGCACACACACAACATTGAGGTGCATAGCAATGACTGCTATGTGTAGTACTGTGGTCACTGTAACTGCATGGGGTGTAGTACCATGAGCCATCATCATCATGCATCATGTGGTCACTGAAGGCTACTAATGTGTACCAGAACGCCAACTAGCATGCTGTACCTGAACTGCAGTACCATGGCTACATTCACAATTACACAGCCACTTGTTACATGGGTTTGTAAGGTGACCAATAGGGAGCATTGCCTAACATGAATGTGTTATTTGTTGAAGAGTGTCGCACAGCCCCATGATAGGCCTCTAACCCTCAGGTATTTTATGTGTGCTGTGTGGATGACATGTGGGATACTGAAGTGTGACCTCATAGTGGGTGTCTGTATATGCCATGTGTAGCATGTTAAGGTGTACTGCGTATGACAAAGTTGTGTATGTTGTGTACATGTGTATCAACTATGCATATCCAATGTCCAGTACGGTGTTGCCACAATTGTGTGTGATGCTCTGTGTATTGCATGTGATTGAGGCAGCTACTGACATTACTGAGATGTGCATAGTCTCACAGCAAACATGCACAGCATGCATTATGCATAGGTGTGTTACATGTACATGGCCTACACCTCACCTATGACATGCACATTTCATTAGCAATATTAAATTTATAACACACTCACCAGCATGAATCGGCTGCCTTGCTCTCACACCAGAGGGACCTACAAGAATATGAGACAGTTTGTCAGAGGCCACAACTGTGGCATTGCTACTGTGAGTTTGCTAAACTACAGTAGTACAACAGTCGACTTTCACAGGCATACAGATTATATTCCAAATATCAATATTGCACAACACTAGGCAGCATAACTGCTAAACACGCAGTACACATCTCACATATGCATAATCTACGAATACGGGTAACAGTAGTCTACAGATATGGCATGTTACCTGCACACTCCATGTCAACATGCCTATGGCTCCGGCCTCCATGATGACACATGTATGTTGCTGTTCTTGTTGTTGGCCAGGAGCCACCACGCTTAGGAGCAGTGCCTCCACTCTAGTGAGGGGGGGATGAATGGCTACCCCACCACTTGTGGCAAGCTGTTGTCTATGGATATCAGACGCACGCTACCGGACATGACTAATTAAATCACTGCAGTGATAGCGTACCTGCTCATATGTCCGGTTATGCATGCCTATGTCATTTACCCGATGAACAAGATCTTGCCACAGTGCAGTCCGCTCATGCTGGTTCTGGCTGGTTCTAGAGAACAGCAGGGTGTAGTGCTGCACCAGGCTGCTGTGTATTTCCTGTTCCTCTGCAGCTGTTTTCGACTGTGGGCCATGACCCTGGAAGACAATTAAACAATATGTGTGAGCACGTCATGTGGCACACTTAACATTCTAAAGTACAGATATCAATTAACTGCCATATATAGCATCCGATTGGCTGTCAGAGGATACACACATTCAATAACACATATCAGTGCTCAGGCCACAACTGGCTGGCAGTGCCTGGCACGCTCTATATATCAAACCATGTTTTGCAGAGCAACAAAGAGAAGCCAGTATGTAAGACTATACACCAGTACATGGCACACTGTATGTGACACAATGCACCACCTAGCCACAGGAGGTATATATCAAGCTAATGCATAAATAAAGATGTCATCCATTGCAATGAATGTAAAGTACAGTTACAGTATTCCCAGTATACCAACCTAGTCATTGATGCCAAACCCCTGCCTAACATATGTGCACAGTTGTTAATATAGGTGGCATACTACTGTACTTGACTATACATGTTGCTAGATACACACGTATACCCTGTAACACACATATGATTGAGGGCATGGTACAGGCATAATTACACACACTTCAGACATACATACAACACACAAATGTATGCCAACCCAGATGAGCTTTACCTGTGTACCATACAGTACTGTGTGTCACTACTTACAAAACCTTATGCCTGAGGTATGTAATCTGTGACGACTAAAGGGAACACACAAAACAGTGTTTCCAAGCAATGTGAACATATAACATACTGTGATGTTTAGGCCTACAGCTTCAGGTAGTACTGCAGTTCATACGGGAGTTGGATTCACCAGCAGTACTACTCACTAAGCATACAAGTATTGCTTTAGCCTATTAGTGTGGCATTGTGATTATCAAAGGGAAGGCTACTATCTACCTGTGTCCCATGTTCCCTTATCACACTTTCGGCGTTAGGTGGACTACCACCTATGTGGTAGTTAATGGGTACAGTGTTTTGGCAAGAAGGGATGGCACTGCAGTGTCAACACTGAGCTTCAGTTTCATGGTGGGAATATCAATTATGCCACAGTTGTGAGATATACAGTTATGTAATAATATTGCACAGTGTTGTGCAGAATGCATTTAAGGTGTCCTCAGCCCATGTAGCTTTAGCAGGCCTCACTGGCTGCAACACTGCAAAACTGACAAATCATACCCACAGTGTTTAACCACCACATGTCATAAACCAGCATTGCATGCTGTTTTCTTTGCCACACACTACAACCTACATAGAAATATGCACATAACAACCTTCAACAACATATATATATATATATCCACCCTTCACAAACAGTTGCAGTATGTCCCTTGCTCTATGCACATGTACAGATACATATATATACGTACTGCTGCCACATACCAATGATTCACAATATGTAGAGTACTCTTCAAAAACATCTACTACATGACAGCAAATACATATGTGTTACATACCTTTCCTTTGTATTTCTCTGTTCCATCTGGTTTTAAAGTATTTTTTGGGGGGGTTTTCTCTCTTGATGTTGCTCTTTCTTTTTCTGTGTCTGTCTGTTTCTGTCTCTTTGTCTTTGTCTGTGTCTCTGTCTCTCTCTCTCTCGCTCTCGCTCTCTCTGTTGCTGCAATGATATTATTGCATGTGTGGACAGAAAGTACAGCCTGCTTTTCTAGGTATCTGCACATGTGCATGTGATGGCCTCTGCACCAGTTGGTGCCCACCATTTAGTAACTGCATGCAGCCTGCTGTGTGGTAATTGCAGTACTCACTGTCATAGCGGCCCACTGCTATAAAATGGTAAGTTAGGTAGGCGTAGCCCTTTCAGCTTTCCAAAGTGGGGCCCATGCTTGATTGCTGTGGACACTGTTGTGTCAGTCAGAAGGTTGGTATACTTCTTATATCTGAAGGTAGGGTTGTAGCCAGTGATTTGCATGTTGTACTCAAACCTGAATGTTGCTGCTTCCAGTAGACACTTGTCAGTGTAGAATTTGCTCACCCCTCCAAATGCTAACACAAGATACATGGGAGTAGGTACTTTCTTTTCTAATTAGACAATTAACTGCCATACAAAAGTAGTTATTGCAATGTATTCTTCTGGCACATGAACTGTTTGTGAACTACTATACTGTAAATATTAATATACTCACTTCTGAACAGTTTGTGTTTTTTTTGTGTTGACATTAGCACGGGCTGCTCAAGACAACTGGACAGATTTCAGTGCTGAGTATGCCTGCCTACATCCTTGGTAGAGCCTGAATACACAGGTATATTGTACTCTTGGGTAGGGGTGCAGAAGTACAGAGAGCATTATTTATTATTGTGTGATGTTTATCTTGCTGAACATACAGGGTACCTGTTAGTCTATCAAGGCAAGTAGTCTGTCTGCGTAGCTCCCACCTGTGGACATATCCAGATGGTAGTCAGAGGTTAGCCTATTATTCTTTGTCTGTGCACGACACCAGTCTTTTCAGCACTGGAACAATGGCATTGTCACAGTTGGTTGCTACCAGTACATGGCTACATCCTTTGATATTTCTGTGTTGTACTCCTACATAAGGGTATGCTTGTGGAACTCCTTCCGAAGCTATATGCAGAGTGTGTAACAGCAGAAAAGCTGATATGCCTGTTTGTTTCTGCCTCTGCCAGGTCTCTGATAATACACTCAGGTATATATTTGAACTGCCTCAGGGAAAGGTACATATAAGTGAGGTACACCTGTAATATATTACAGACATTAAGTTGAGACTGTGAGAGAATCAGAGCATATGTATTAATACACCTTTTCTGACGTGCAAGCAGTGTCTACTCTTACGTATTGACATTATTCATTAAGTGTAATTCCCCACTTTTTTGCCTAATGTCTGTACTTTTCAGAGGGATTCAGAGGGACATGGCTAACATTTGTTTATGAATCAGGGAAATCATTGAAAAGCAGTCACAGTTGGGAAGTATGGCCTATGCCCTATTCAAATATGCCAGTGTTTATCCTGCTCTGATACTGTGTGGGGTTTGTAAAGTGCTACTGTAACATTATTTCCTGCTAGAATGGCTGGTTCTCTTTTCACAGTCATGTCATGCAATTCCACAACAACTGCTGGTAAAGATCCACAGAACAAGATATGTGTTTTGGCATTCCTCTTTTCCCTTTACATTCACTCATTGTAATGCATGATATATTTATTACAGCACCAACTTGCTGTATGTATATTGTGGCTTAGTGGTACTTTGTGTAGTGTGTCCAAGGTCCGGGGTTCGAGACTGACAGAGGTGTTTTATTTTGCTGCTCAGCAGAACAAGGGCCCTGTCATGCAGAGTGACTAAGGCACATTTAAGCAGTTGTAAGCGGGTTTGCGCGAGTTTGCGTGATGCTTAGCGATGCTTAGCTAAGCGCACACAAGCGCACACTCGCGCACCCCTGCCTACTACTGCTTAAAAGTGTTTACTCCCACTAACCCCCGCGCTAATTTGTTTGAAAGAAAAGAAAATGGGGAGATAGGAAAGTGGTGTAAAAGGGGGCACAAAGAGGGAAAGACAGTAGGTAAACCAGCTTGGGATGTGCAGGACGGGAGTAGGGAAGGTCCATAGCTGCCCATTTCTTTACCATGAGAAAGGGGTGAGGACAACAAAGTATGTTGTACTGCCAATTATAATTATCAGTTTACATGTCCACCAGACATGTGTGCGAAATGGGCAGCTATGTATGAAGCGTGATTTTTTTGCGGGAGCAGATTGCCCATTTATTTATTTTTTTTTCAGGTGAGAGTGGAATGTGAGGTAAGGGAAGTAGGTATGTTGTGGGAGGTAGGTTGGTGAGGTAAACAGACAAGACAAACAAGACGCATACAGGGGCGGAATATGACACATGGGGTGGGTGAACACAATTGACGGGGAAGGATGTTTGGAAATCGCAAGCCCATCAGTCCACAGATGGTAACAGTGGAACTGAGATCCCCACCCATGGGCAGTCACCACTGCACCTTCACAGCCCGGATGGTGGCTGTGCTGGTGGCTACGTAGGAGGGGCAGGCTCACCTGTGAGTCATGCCACTCTTACCTCGAGCTGGCGTAGGGGATCAGCGACTGAACGCTGGATCTCCCTACGCACCACAGCCCGGACCCTTCGGAGGGTGACAGGTGGCCCTTCTCTGCCCACACTTGCATGGGGGGACGAGACCCATCCCCTGCAGCGCTTCCACCCAAAGGTGGCACAGGACCAACGGAGGAGGGGACACGGGCTGGGCACTGGACATGCTGGTGCCAGGTGCAATCGCCAGCTGAGGAGGGACAGGTTGGTCCACTGGGACCGGCCTTCCCATACGTTCTGTGTTTAGGTGTATTTAATGACAACATAGACAACAGCATTCCAAATTAGTTGTAACAGCATGCAGTAATATTCCCATTAACCCAACACACCAGGGTTCCAACAGTTGAACAGCAAGCATAACACATGCATATATTGAATGACAGTGGACATTCCAACAGCATGCAGGAATGATTGGTGGCAACAGGCCACCAAGATTGTGGTGTTTGAACAGGGCACATGCATCAAAGTAAATGCAAATATTTATAGAACAATAGGACATATGTCCCAACAAATGTTTTGAGATTACACATACCCATTGAGGTGTGGAATTGCATTGTTTATGCACATACAGTATGGTGTAAAAAGATACCTCCATTAACATCTTATGTGTACTTATAGTTTACACTACATTCCTACTGACTGCAGGTGTAGATCCCCTACATGTATTATTACACTAGGCAACGTGCATTAGGTTGTGTAATCGGTTTGGCTAGTTCATTATATACCCGACCTATATCTGACATACTAACTGTACAGGATGCAGATGTTACTGCTATGTATTTATTTATTTATTTTATTTATATTTATATATCTACATATCTGGGTGTGTTCACGTGACATTTTCAGTTATATTTCTACAGCCCCTTACATTTCTAGCAGCACACCCACATTTCTGGGGAACACATTAGCAAGCTACTCATGTGCCAGATTTACCTATGCATGCCAGCCATTAACCAACTGTTGAGGACTGTATATATGCTTCACAGCTACTGGCACTCCCTTCATCCACTTTATGTGGGACTGCCCAACTGTGGGTTGACAACACTTACTACAACAGTACTTTTTATATAATGCAAGAGTACAACAACATTTCAAAGTAAGTGACACGGATACACTCCAGGTATTATACCTTTATTAATTACATTACACACTTTTCTAGAGGCTCTCTCATTTATTTGATATTACAGTGCATGCAGAAGACTTATTCAAGACGTATTGTACTTTATTAATAGGTTACAACACTCTTTTTCAGGCTCGCTCACTTATTTTATATAACAGTACATATAGAGATATTATTCAGGACATATTTTACCTTTATTAATGGGTTACAACACTCTTTTTCTGGCTTTCTCACTTATTTTATATAACAGTACATGCAGAGGAATTATCCAGGGCATTTTATGGCTTTATTATTGTGCTACAACACTTTTTTTCAGGTTCTCTCACTTATTTTATATAACAATACATGCAGAATAATTACTAACCTGCCTGGTGGCGCAGCATTAGCAGCCTATCTGCATAGGCTTGCTGATTCACAGCATGGACACCTGCAGCTGTGAAGTAAATGAAGGGATATTGAGACATACCTATCCATTATATAGACTACAATACCATTTCTTACATACTTCATTCCATGGCTACCTACTCAGTAGTGGGGCATCTTGCATGTCACTGGCCTCCTGTATCCATTGTTTCAGTAGGTCCTGCTTCCATCTCTTCAGGTTTGCATGGTGGTGACGGACCTGCTCACCAGTCCGAGGGACGCCTGTGGCACTGGTGAGATCATTAGCTAACCGGTTCCAAGCCTCCGCTTTGTACTCCGTCCCTTGAAACTGGCCCTGCAGGAGTCTTGATTCATGATGGTGGACTAGGAGCCAAACCGTGTATTTTGACTCCTGATGCCCCACCGTTGCGCTCGAAAGCGAGTACCCTCTCCAGCACCTGCCATTCTGACTGCAAATGGGAGCTACAATCAGTTATGGCGAGTATTCCTGCCTATGGAGCTTAAATATGCTTCATTTCCCACACTTATTTGTGATTGGCCATTTTTGAAAATTCTCAGCTAACAGCAAACCTGCTTAGCAATGGTTAAACTTCCATTTATAAGTATATGTATGTTAACAGTGGATGTTTATGCTCAGCTGTCATGGCTTAGTGGTTCAGTACTTTGATTATGGTGCACAGTATCCTGGGTCCAAAGCCTGTCATTGCTTTTTATTTTACTACTGGCCTGATCAGCTAAGAGTTGTGGCTATGTTTAGCCAACTTTGCTCTACTTTGCCCAACATTGCTCTATGTTGCCCGACATTGCCCTAGTTTGCACAGTGCGCAGCTCCGTGCAGCCATGTTTTGTTTGCGCGAGTTGGCGTGATGTGCAGCTACGTGCAAAGCCATTGCACTAGTTAAAGCAGTGGTAAGCTATGGGCAATTATTCTTAAATGTGCTTAATACTGGTAAACGTTGCTTAGCAGTGCTTCACATTGCTTAAGATAGGTTACTTATGCATTCATTAGTATGCATGACTGTTTCACCTTCTTATATATATTTAAAATATCATTCACTACTACATAGGGCATTTCAGTGCATTTTAATAAAATTTAAAAGGTAAATGTCAGGAACTATTTATATGCACAGATTTCCTACTGAAAATGGAAAGGGGAGTGGTGGGACTCGAACCGGGAATGCCTCCTCTTTGTGCGAAAGCTCTACCACTACGCTATTGCTGTTTGGCTTAGTTTGCATATTAGTAGTTTATTATCTTCTTCAATGTCTAAACTGCTTACTGTAGCTAAGCAATGGGCACACCTGCGCACACATGCGTAAATACGGGCAGCTATTTCGGGAATAATAAAAAAAATAAAATTGTTTTACATTTTATATTTTATTTGTACAGGGGTTTTGAATGTGGGGGAGTGTAGTGTTGGGGGTATACACATTTGAGTGGACTCGCTCATATCTGCTGACATTTGCAGATTTAGGCACTTGAAGGGGCGTGGATATTTGGACTGCTCGGCAGTCTGACATGCCCCCTGCGTCCGTGTTAGCCTTAGAGTTGAGTCAGTGCACCCTCATGAATATGCATGGCACGCTGACATCATACTCTTAGGCAGCCGTTTCCGAGTAAGACTTAGTTAGTCTTACACGGAGGATTACTGAATTCCCCCCCCCCATAGTTTAAGTATGCAGTTCAAAGCTGAATACAATTAAAACACAGAATAACGAAAATGTACCACTATATACAAACAGAAGCCAATGAAGCTATACAAAATTATACAAATGCAATATAAGAAAAACAAACCAACCTTTCCCTCACAACAATCTATGACAGAGACTGACTGATATTTTCCAGTAAAGCCTTGATTTTTTTATTTTACCCTTTAAATACATGATTTATTTCCTATCTCCTTCCTTATTTCAAAAATACTTAACCTGTTGCAATTTCTGTGTGACTTGCAAAAGCCACCGTTCTGGTCTCCATCCTCATTTAAATATGCACTTGAAATCAGAGTAAAATTAAAACATGGTGTAATGAAAATACACCACAAAATACAAAATAAAAGAAGGCAATGAAGAAATACCCATTGCAAGAAATCAATATAAGATACACAGACTAACCATTCCCTCACAGCAATCTATGATCCCTTAAATAAAAGGTTTTGTTCCTAACTCCTCCCTTAGTTCACAAGTAATTAATCTTAATTTACTGTTATAATTTTTGTGTGACCCACAAGAGACACATCTCCAGTCTCCTGCCTAGTTTAAAAAATGCAGTCGAAAGCAGAATACAATTAAAACACAGTATAATGAAAGTACTGCTCTATATACAAAATAGAAGAAGGCAATGAAGGTATACAAATTACAAGAAAGCAAAATAAGAAAAACAAACTACCCCGTTCCATCAAAACAGTCTATGGCAGATTCTGAGTGAGCTTTTCCAGCAAAACCTTGAAATGTTTTGCTTTTCCCCTTAAATACAAGGCTCCTGCCTCAGGTCACATGTAATTAACCAAAAATAGGAGATGATAGGGTGAACTTCCTGAACACAAAACCAAACAAGGTTCACTCTGGGGACCAAATCAGAGTATGAGACCCTGGAACGTACACAATGTCAAAAATAATCCAAAGAAACTACTGAGCTTAGAAGGTTGATTTAATATCTTCATCAGATAACAAACACAAAATCAATTACATGCTTCACAAGAACCACCCATCTTTTATACCCTACATGAATGATTGAATCCTGTTAATTACCAATCAAATAATTTAAACAATCTGTAAACTTGCCCTGAATGAAAAAATATATATCCATGGTTCTTCAAAATGTTCTGTACAATATAATATGTTGGTAGTTGAATGTTAAACTAATTATTTCATGTTAAAAACAATTTAATTTTAAAAAATAGGTAATTTAAAAAATAGTGTTATAAAATGTGTATATGCAAAAAGATACAATAAATTCTGTGAACTTGTAATCAAAAATACTGCCATCAAGTGGACAAAATAAAGATTAAAATTTACAATTTGGCAGCCCTTAATTTAAGAACAGGAGTTATTGAAAGCATTTCATTTAAGCCTGGCTCCTTAGTAGCTTCCAGGATAATTTGCCAATATAACTCTCTGTATTCGAGTTTTGTTTCCCACATGCCACCCCTGATTTCTTTTGGAACAATTTCTAATACAGGGTCTCATACTCTGATTTGGTCCCCAGAGTGAACCTTGTTTGGTCACATGTAATTAACCTTAATTGACATGTTCCAGTTTCTGTGTGACTCAGCTCTGGTCTCTTTCCTAGTTTAAATATGTAATAAGAATACAATTAAAACACAGTGTCATGAAAATACACCACAATATGCAAAATAGAAGAAGGCACTGAGGCAATGAAAATTACAAGAAAGCAATATAAGAAAAACAAACTTATATGTCCCTCATCGCAGTCTGTGGTAGTGTCTGAGTGAGTTTTTTCAGTAAAACCATAGGTTATGAGGTTGCAGACCATTAGTCTTGCCAACATCCTGAAGTCAGAATCAAACCCTGTACTTTGTGGGAGGTAAAGAACTTAATCATTATGCCAACTCCTCACTGCCATAATGAAAACCCCACCCTCACAACTCTTTGATATGTGGATACCAAATGGTTAATAATACCATTCTGTCCACAGATGTTTATGTTCAAATAAATAACCATTCACATCCTTCTAAACTTTAACAATAAAGTTATTGGTAGTGCAGTAGTAGCGCTGTCACCTCACAGCAAGAGGTTCTCCTGTTCGATTCTCGGCTGCAGCGTCTTCTGTGTGGAGTCTGCATGTCCTCCCCATGGTCGAGTGGCGTTCAAAAGATATGCGTAAATGGGCATGCCTTCAAGGTTGGGCATTGGGCTGGCACCTCAGCACTGTAAAAAAAAATCGACTGCCAATCATTAGCAGACCGGAGTTCCGCTGTAGCGACCCCTTAACCGGGAAAAGCCAAACAAAGAACTTGAAATAAATACACAAGTAATCACTTGAGAAGTATATATGCTCAATATATTTAAACTAGAAGTTCTAACAGACAAATGACAAGGAGCAAGCATTTTCCAACTGGTCTTTATCCTAAATGTATACTATGCATGTTAGTAGCTTTTAGGCTGAGTGTATAACTTGCAATGACTTACAATGTCCTTAAATGCAGCAGCTCTGCCTCTTAGTATGTGTTTCTACAAGGAAATCGAGCAGTTTCTCTCTCTCTCTATCTCCCCCCCCCCCCTTTTCATTCTGTATTCATATGATCTCCATAGTTCTCAATCTCTTAGAGCACAAAATTTGTAAAAAGCCATAAATAATGGGGGGACAAAGGCTTAAAAGAGGGACAATTTTTAAACATTGCTCTTACAAACTTAGAAATATGATAGAATAACAGGTTTTGCATTGGTATTAATTTTCTGAAGGGTATAAATTCTGAATCTCAAACACTTGTCATTATTTTCTGAATTTACTCCTCAATAATATGCCAAAGATTTGCTAGACAACCACAATTTAATGAGAAACAGACCCAAAATATGAGGCAAAAATCTGGGTATTCTATAAAAATCTGTACAGTTGCGAGGTATGAGATCTTCCATGGCTTCATACCTGAGTTTTGTGATATGCTTTCTTTTTTCACAGCCACAAACTTCCAGTGGAGAATGCATCTTGACCTAAGGAATACCTTCAAGGAGCACTAGGATTCAGGTACTGCACACGTGCTTCACAATTAAACTACAGTGCATTCCCACACATTTTCATTATATACCATCTCTTACACACACACACATTCCTGCATTGCATTCCATAGACATGTTTACAGATACAGTAGTACATGGTCAATGGCATTTGCATTAATGGTACCAGTGTTGACAAGGTTCCACATCCTTACAGGCCTAAGGTGCAGAAGCTGTGCAGACAATGGCTGACTTACCATATCAGAATGGAGGCAGAGATTGTGGCTCACCACAATATAAAAAAAATATTTTCAAGTGCTTAACCAAGATATTTCATTCACATGCTGAATCTATGGGAATATGTGATCTTTTAATACTTACAGATGCCAAGGTATGTAGCGCTCTAAATCCTAGCTGTATGGACTTGGCAGTGAATTACTGGAACACTGGGTATTTTTCAAGCATCTGCCTTATGAATAATAAGTAAGTTCCTTGAGCACATATGGTTTACCAAGATTGTAGAGGAGAGAGGCAGCACTATGTGTGTCTTCTGCAATTTAACAGTGCTCCCCTGAGTACTGGGTGCCATAGACTGCACTGACGTAGTAATAAAGCTTTCACTTGCCCTCCCCCAGCACAGAGGTACATCAATAGGCAACTCTACCACTATCTTAACTGCCAGGTAGTCTGTGATAGACATGCAGTTATATGCAGTGTGCGCCTGTGGTATCTATGTATTTCTCAAGATTACCACATAGAGTATATGTCTGGTCTGTATGCTCATGTTCAGAGTGGTGATTTCCCACAGCCTGTAGATTTTGACACATCCTGTAGAAACAATCTAGCACATATACGCCCTGTGCATGTAGTTAGCACCACAAATATTGGTGCATTTGTTTTACAGGCAATGCTAACTTTCCCATTGATGCCTGTCTCTTGACTCTAATGCATTACCCTGATAACTTGGGAGAAACGCATTAGAAGAGATCCGTCAGTGAATTTGGCTTTCAATTAACTGGGTTAGACAAATAGTGGTTCACTAAATTGGGTCTCCGATAAAGTGATATAGACCCTAATACAAGACTGTCAACATGAACATGGTAGGAGAAATGCATCAGAGGGGCCATAGGTGAGGGCTGTGTTAGCTGGACTGATAATAGGAGTCAAGAATAATTTCCTTCTGTGACAGAGATGAGGTGCCATTGCATGACCTTAACTTGATCTTGTCCCAGTGAAAATAAGAGGACAGGAGCAGAGAGTTCTCACAGTAGAGATGGTGAGCTCCTTTGGGACCTGAACCTTGCAGTGATAGATTATACTCTTAGGAACTCTAAACTGCCCGTGAAAATGGGTGATATCCTTTTGATGGCTCTAGACACAGCCATTGAGCATGTACTCCTGAAAGACCATATACCCAACCACTGTGTGCCTATACCCTACTACAGCTGTGGACAACACTTCCAGTCTGGGCAGACATGAACATACTGGCAATCATATGTATAAAAATGCTGACTGAGACATTGTATACCACAGTAACCCTCATCAGGCAGGTTATAGTTAATGGCTGTGTGGTCAAGGAGTTCATCATGGTGCAGGGTGTTGTCCTTCCAAATGGCATCTAGCACACTTACCAGCTCAATTGAGGACTGTGTGGCAGCCAACTTTGCAAGGATGACACTGCTGCACATCTGCTGATTTATGTCTAATGCACACATGTCATGGGACAACTATGCATAGTTATGGCATTGAATAACCCCGTGCTGCTGACCTGTGTTAGGTATGCCACAGAATAAGCAGTGCCTACTTCAAAAGCTGCAGTTTTAGGCACAAGGGAGCACCTGCAAGGCTCACAGCCACAGTAGATCCTTCTCTCACAGGGGTGATGTGCACTCCAACAGTACAACCACATGATGTTGAAGATGCCTGGCTGTACATACATCCTGTGTGGAGGGCAACTTGCCAACCAGGACTGAGGCAGATATGAGTGATACTCTGTCCTCTGACTGTACCACCTGACATTTGATTTTTGATATCATTGCCATATGATATACAGTTGCAGAAATCAGCCTCTTGTCCCAACCCTAGTAATGTCTACTTGTTACTCTATATCAGAGGTCTCTTTACATCAAGCTGAAGGAGCTGAAACCAGTTTACGTGGCCTTGATAGCATTTCCATAGAGGTTTCAGTTAGCACTTCTCCAAGTCAATGCTGCAGTAGTGTGGTAAATAAAATTGCTTTTTGTCTCATTCATCACAACACAATTTTAAAGGTGCATGCCTTTTCCTATTTTCCTAAAAATAGACTTTAACACATGGTTTCCTTCTATTTCCACTCTTTCAGAAGTTACTGCTCAAAAAAAAACAATCAGTCTAATTCTAGTAGCTGCATCTTGTCCATTACAGGCATGATCATTTTCTGCTAATGAATGATGTTAAGTTGTCCATCTCGCCTTCGTTCTTGCTGTTTGGGTTCGGAGCCAATCCTCGACTCTGACTCGGCCATCTTCTATAGCTCGAGACCTGTTTACTGGCTCGAGGCTACCCCTTATCCCAGCATGCCCAGTGTCAGCTACCTAGATCTCATTTGCCGCTTCAGCTGCGAGGTTGCTTCCTTACCGGCTCAGGCTTAGTATAGTTTTTTCTATTGATATTTTGTTGTTTATTCTTGAAAGTTTGTCAAGTTTTTGTCTATTTTATTGTCTAGATAATATTCCTTAATCCCTTATCACGTTCTTGTGTATTTTAGCTTTGTTGGCCATCGCTCCATAACTTGCAGGCTTTCTGTTCCCTTGAACTCGTTTAAATTAGAGAGTTCCCCCCTCCCTAGGATAGCCATTTAAATTAGAGGCTTTCCTTCTGTTCCTTAACTGTAAAGAAAAAAGTCTATTTGTTTCTTGTTTTATGTAGTATAGCTTTTTATTATTGTTGCTGTGTTTTTTTGTTACTATTATGTCTAAAGATACCAAGGTATCTGGCTTCAAAAAGTGTGACTCATGCTGTCAGAAAATGTCTCTGACAGATGGGCACACTAGTTGTGTATATTGTTTGGGCACTGTTCACCTGCTGGACTCCAGTTCAATATGTCATGCTTTTAGTCCAAGGGTCCTGCAGGAGCCCAAAAACAAATGAATCCTTCAGGGATTATTGAAGCCTCAGGATTCTCTGGCTAAATGTACTCAGCCAGCAAAATCCCCTAAGTCTGTCAAGCCGTCGGTTCCACCTTCAGAGCCGACTCCTTTACTTGACCAACCAAGTATGTCGGTGCCGGCTGGCACCGAAAACACAACTCCTCCGTTGGCTCCATCTGCTATTTCGGAGCTGTCTCGGAGCCATAAGAGACTGAGATCTCCATCCTTGGAGTCCATCCACTTGGCACCTCAGTCACCTTTGTTACAGAGTGAATGTAGCCATCATTCTTGCCACTCCTCTCGATCCTCTAGATTATCGAATCATGATGTGGCGAGAGTAGTAAGTAGGTTGCTTAAGTCATAGGCACTGGAAAAAATTCTGTCCAGCCCACCTCAACAGATATTGGCTCCAACCGCCTCTATTTCTATTCCTCCTCCAACTACATTTAGCTCGGAGCCGGAGACCATGGATCCGCAGGTAGTAGAACTGTCGCCGCTGATCATCATCTCTCCTTTGGCTCCGATTACCTCGATTATACCTTCTATCGAGGGATCTGGGAGCTGAGACTCTTTCGTCAGCTCTGAGGGGGGGAGGGGGGAGTGCCATCAGACCCTTGTCCGACCCTTGTTCTCCCCCTCGGAGCTTCGGTGCAGGTGAGCTCAGGTGAGCTCAGCTCCAACATCAGCTTCAGAGCCATCACCCTCGATGTGGAGAAAGACTCCTATTTCTTCGGAGCCGGAGCTTTCTCTGCCTAGAGGTCGGGACGCTTTTGAGGTCATGCGGAGTGTGCTGTCCCCTGAAACAGCTCTACTGCCAGCTCCATTGGCTCCTCCCCCCATGGTGTCTGTTCCAACCTCTACTCCTCTCCCAGACCCCAAGCGTAGGGAACGTATGCCCCAGGACACCCCATTGGGTGATCCCTCTTCTTCCAAAGCCTCCCCTTGATCACTCAGAGGAGCCTCCCTAGACGAAGAAGAAGTGCAAGAGGAAGCACATAGACTCCCCTGAGTCTGTCACTTCAGATACAGACACGGATGAATCGGAAGGGTCCCCAAGGTCTCCCTCTGAAGATGTTTCCTTTTCGGACATCCTTGAAATGCTTAGATGGAGGAGGGACTGGACTTCCCTAGCCCCTACTGAGGACAAGTCTGTATACCTGGACACATTCAGTTCCTGACCTTCCACCTCCTGGGTATCTCCTCCTTTCGATCCACTCATATCTGTAGTGGCTCGAAAGGCTTGGTCAACTCCACATTCTGTGGTACCTACTCCGACGAGACCAAACACATTTATTACAGCCCCCCAGGACAAGCAATTCCTCTCCAAAGGTGTGCCCGTTGATGCCATTGTGGTAGCAGCAGCCACCAAGAAAGAGTTAGCAGAAACCTCTTCATCTGTTCATCCTCCAAACAAAGAGTCTCGGACAATAGACCGATATGGAAAGCAAATGTTTGCTTCAGCAACCTTTTCAATGAGGTTCCTGAATTATCTATGCCATTTTACACGTCTTCAAAGGGATCTCCTGAAAGAGCTTGGGGATACCCTTCAAGATCCTACAGCTGAGGGGGCATCAGTTAAAGTAGCTTCTCAGCTTGCAACTCTTAATTCCATAGTCAACTCCTCCATGATGCTGATTTTCTATGCAGCCGATGGAGTGAGCAGAGCCGCAGGGACAGGTGTGGCTCTCAGGAGACATGCTTGGATGCAGCTGTGTCAGTTTGCAGAACCCTTTCGAGTGTCCTTCACCAATACTCCCTTTGATGGCTCCTTTCTCTTTGGGCCTCACGTGAAAGACATGTTGACCAGGTGTGAGCAGGAAGGCAAGACAATCTCTGCCATGGGAGTCCATTTTTCCACTCCTTCCAGACCTTATCCCAAGGGTCAGAAGAGTGGAAGGATGTGATTCTGAAAATCCCAGGGACCCTTGCCTGACACACATGGTGATTTTCCCCCCAGGGGCAGAGGGGGAAACAACAATAACAGACGCCACCCTCATGGCAGACGGGGGACTGCAGAACCAGGGTGACAGAGAAACCTTCTCTGCTAAACCCTTCCAGCATCCCTGAAGGGTTGCCTGACGGCTCATCTCTGGAGGCAGTCAGGGGAAGACTTTCGCTGTACCCAAAAGCCTGGCAAAATATAACAAGACACAGACGGGTACTATCCATCATATCTAGAGGTTACAAAATTCCCTTCCATCAACCCCCCCCCATAGAATCAAAAAGCCCATCCCAGATGTCCCACCCAATCTAAGGGATCATGCAGTCACAGAAGTTTTTAACAAGTGTTAATTCTAATGCAGAGCAAAAGGGTTCAAGTCAGACATCCTCCAAGCTCTAGGCTCCATGGTATCTGCCATTCTTCTTGTCCCATTAGCGCATTTCCACATGAGAATCTTTCAGTGGCTTCTTTTCACGCAGTGGTCTTTCCAGGAACTACCCATGTCTCACATGATCCTGATCACAGAAACATGCAAAAGGCACCTTTCTTGGTGGATGGTCTCCCCACTAGTAATTCAAGGAAGACCTTTCATACAACCCCCTCTGGTAGCCACAATGACCACGGATGCCTCCCTGATAGGGTGGGGGGGGCATTATCTAGGCAGGACAGTCCAAGGCAATTGGCAACCTCACGAGTACCATCTGCATATCAAAGTCCTAAAAATGAGAACGGTTCTCCTAGCATTGCAAGCCCTTCAAGACTCTCTTCCTTCTGGGACCACTGCAATCCAAAAGGACAGCATGTCAGTGGTGTGGTACATCAACAAACAGGGCGGGACCAGGTCTTGCCCCTTGTGTCGAGAAGCATTCAGACTGTGGCAATGGGCAATTTCCTCCCAACGTTTTCTGATAACAATGCATATCCCTGGGAAATCCAACTTTATAGCGGACAGGCTCAGAAGAGCTATCCTCATGCCTCACGAGTGGTCTCTGAATCAGGAAGTTGCGGATCTTATCTTCTGCAAATGGGGACAGTCTTGCTGCGATCTATTTGCCACTCCTCTCAACAACAAATGCAGCAGCTACTTCTCCCTACTTCCTCTTCCAGGTCATATACCCAGAGATGCTCTAGTCCACAACTGGCCTCAGGGACTCCTTTATGCTTTTCCCTCTTTTCCCCCAAATTCCAAGACTCATACAGAAAGCAAAATCATTGGGTTGCAAAATGATCCTTATTGCCCCATATTGGCCTCAACAAATATGGTTCCTGTTCCTACACCTCTACTTTCTGGATCAACCATGGATTCTGGACCCGGTTCC
Source organism: Protopterus annectens (assembly GCF_019279795.1). Taxonomy (NCBI): domain Eukaryota; kingdom Metazoa; phylum Chordata; order Ceratodontiformes; family Protopteridae; genus Protopterus; species Protopterus annectens. The sequence continues at coordinate 920,608,314 of NC_056726.1, forward strand.
AGATTTTCTGATTCACAAATCAGGAGGGTTGCACCAATCCCTTCAAACTCTCCAGCTCACAGCTTGGTTACTCCACTTCCAGCCTTAGCCAGGCTTTCCAATATTTCCCCAGCAGTCCGTGATATTATTGTTTCCTCACATAAGTGTACTATGAGGAAAATGTATGCTAGTAAATGGAAACAGTTTTCTTACTGGGCAGAATCTAGAAATTTGGATCCTTTCTCAGCCCCAGTCCATGAAATTCTTGAATTTCTAGCACAGCTTTTTCAGTCTGGTGCAGCTTCTGCTACCATTAGAGTACAACTAGCTGCCATTTCTAATTTTCATAGCGGTATGTTTAATTCTAGCATAATGTCTCATAAGCTCTGCAAAGCCTTTATGAAAGGAACATCTCTCCCTAGACCCCCAGTTAGAGATCCTCCCCCTCCTTGAGATCTCAATTTAGTTTTAGCCTCCTTAATTTTGCCTCCCTTTGAACCGGCAGCATCATGCTCTTTAAAATTTCTTTCTTGGAAGACACTTCAGCTAGACGTGTCTCAGAACTTCAAGCACTATGTGTTTATCCTCCTTACCTGGTGTTTCACAATGACAGAGTTTCTCTGAGGACCAATCCATCCTTTATTCCTAAAGTCTGCTCAGAGAACGATTTAAATCAATCCATAGTTCTCCCAGTTTTCTTTCCTAATCACAGCAACAAGGCAGAATACAAGCTCCACCAATTGGATGTACACAGACAATTGCATTTTTACCTCCATAGAACTAATTAACTAAGAAAGACCAGTTATTTCTTTCTTATGCTTTAAACAAACAAGGCCTTCCAGTTTCTAAAGTGACCTTATCCAGATGGTTATCTGATACTATTCCCTTTATTTATCAGTTACGAAATAAAGAGCTACCAGCTAAACCAAAAGGTCATTCCACTAGAGCATTAGCCACCTCTGTAGCTTTTCAGTCTAGGTTGCCCATAGACTCAATCTGTGCAGCTGCCACTTGGGCAAAACCCCACACTTTTATCTCTCATTACAAGGTAGATTTGGTCTCCCGGAGTAGAGCTTCCTTTGGTTCTACTGTTCTGAAGAGTTTGTTCCAATGAGCCACCTAGGATTTTAGGTGCTAGGGACGCTGTCCCAAACAGCAAGAATGAAGGTGAGATGGACAACTTAACATAAAGAAGTTATTACCTACCATAACATTCCATGTTAGTTGTCTTCATCTCGCCTTCCTTCTTGCGTCCCTCCCTCCTTCCCCCTTCCTAGAGGATTGTGAGGAGTTCCCTTTTGTTTTCACTGGCTGAGCATCTTTTATTACTTCACGTGCCAGGTAATTTATAATTCTTTTCTTGTTTTGGTGTATTGGACAACCAGTTTTTAGTAACTGGTTACTCTACTTATGTCTAGTGTGCGCTATCACAAATGAGATCTGGGTAGCTGATGCTGAGCATGCTGGGATAAGGGGTAGCCTCGAGCCAGTAAACAGCTCTCGAGCTATAGAAGATGGCCGAGTTAGAGCCGCGGATCAGTTCTGAACACAAACAGCAAGAAGGAAGGCAAGATGAAGACAACTAACATGAAACGTTATGGTAGGTACATAACTTCTTTTTATCATACATGCACCATGGTCATTACCTCTGCACAAATCCGTATTGACATAGTAGTCGGCTAGTATTCCATATCCCAGTCTCACAACTCTGAGTCTGTCTGCATGGAGGATTGCTTTTGGGTTTCTAATAGCAGTTCTTGTTTCCACTCACATGTTAAATATCTTAAAGGATGCCAACAGCCCTAATACTAGAATTTGTTTTAATTCAAAAGTACAGATTTGTTTCTTAGACTATGTTGCAAGATCTTCATCATTTACATTCTACCAGGCTGAGATTGTTAGGCTGTTTAAATAATTTAGTTGATCTGAAATGTGCTTATTTATCAGACAGACTTCAAGTTACTGCAATATTTACTTTCCAACCAACTTTTCCTGAGATTATAGCTCAACCATCTGCAAAGGGTTACCTTAATAGAGTTTATCATTTAAGGCCACTAAGAAGGTATATTCCTTAGGAGAAGGTAGGGTCCTGAATTAGATTTATAGGTTTCTCAGCAGTGAGAGGAGCTTTAATATATTAATATATTAAATATGAAGTCAACCAGGGTGACAAAACTGGATAAGGTATGGATACTATGATTGAATGACTTAATCAAATTAATGTTCATGGTTTGCACCAAAAAAGAGGGACTTTTGCCTCGGAAATCTTGTCTAGTAAAGTAATAAAACAAAGTTTCCTTTCACAAAGGTGTGTAGGTAGCCAAACAGGGCCTGTTCAAACTCCCCTTTAGTAATGATCTTAACGATCGCTAGATGTATTTTCCATGACTGGATTGTAATCTATTCTATTGGATTGTGATCCAACTTCCTATAACCAAAGCCAGTATACAAAATAGATGGATAAATGGGTTTCTGGACAGATGGGTGGAGTATGTGCATTAAAATGTGGAACATTCATACAATTGTAATAAAAATGAGACTGAACTATAAAAAGTTCAGGTCAGTAAATAAATCGTAGTGAAATTTGACTTTGTCTTGTGCTACCTGGAAGTTTATGTTTCATTACATTTTAGCACTATCTCAGTATGATCATTATATTTGAAATTATCATTGCAGCATTTTAAATAAAATTTAAAAAGCTTCTGTGTTTAAACTGCTCTCATTTATAATGTTTTTTTTTCTCCATAGGGTGTTACAAATATAAGGACAAGAGACACACCCTTTAAAAAGAACAGTTCTTTTAGCACTCCTATTTATGAATCTATGGGTGATCCTGAGCCACACACATTGGAAAATTACCCTAATCTGTAGGAAATCCAGGATGGCTGTACCATGTATTGATGAAGACCCTCCTTTCTACAGCATCATTGTATGCTGCAAACTCTAACTCTGTATTCTTTCTGCTTAGGCCTGTCTTCTTCCATCACGTTTTCTTAGCCAAATAAAAATGAAGGTTTGTTAAGTACTTTGTAACCCAGCTGTGGAATAATTTATTAGCAAAGATAGGTTGCTACTAATTATAGTGTTTTAGTGAGATTTAGGACCAGTGCCTGAATAAATATGACAAAAAGGCAAGGGGGGGGGGTGAAATTGCTCCGTTTTATATTTGAGATTCAGCAGTACTCTGTATTTTGTGTTTGTTGTGTTTAACTCGGCAGATAAATTGAGAAAGCAACTAATGTTTAATAATGCCCAATGTCAACATTATAAATGTTTTATGTAAAAATAAAAAGATCCAGAAAATGTAAATTCGTCAATACAGAATTTCAAAAACTGTATTATTAATCATGACTTGGTAATTGGTCTTAATTTATTTAATTGAATTGATTTATAAAGCAAATTGAATTAACGAAGAAACAGTGTTTGAAATAGATGCATATTCAGTCTTGTGTTAACTGGCAATAAATGAGTTTCAAATAAACCTTCTCCTTGTCCTTTTGTCTTTAACATTGTTCATCTTGATAAGTCTACTCTTTCTTGCATTGCACTGCTTGTTAAGTATAATAACCTTTCCCCCAGGGGTCAAATGTATGAGTTTGTTTACCAGTTTTCACAATGGTTCTTATTCCCTGGTGAAATTCATGAATATGTGAGGAAAGATTAAGAAAGATCTTCTAATACTGGCACAGAATCACAACCATTAGAGCGTGCAAATGAACTGTCTCTTAAGATCCATTATTGCAAATGTCATTAACTAGCTTTCTGCATTCTTGGAGCTGATAAGTATCTAAGAATATTGTGCATTAGTCAACACTGAGACCCCCGCCCCCGAATTCATGATACATGTTGGGGAAAAAAACTCAAAGCCCACAGTATCACACAATTAAGCAACAAATCCACTACCCACTTAAAACATAAAATGACAATGCTGAAACCAGAAGCAGTGAAAATACAATTAAAACTCATGCCCACACATTTAAAAGCTAAGAAAATGTAGAAGTGTTTTTGTAAGGGAACATGTCTCCATAAATCTTCATTTGCAGGCTTTTTGCCAGAACTCACCTTGTAGGCTGCACAGATATGGGGCAAGGGCAAACACTATGCATACTGTGTAATCCACCTATAAACCCTTTCACTTTGCAGAACACAATAACAAAGCTCATTTTTGCTGCAATATTTCTGAAGGTGATGCTGCATCTACACTATCTCCCCAAAAAAGGCAGTAAGTTCTAAGCTGATTACTTCCCTGAGCATAACTGAGTCTTCTGTGTGAATTTGTAATGGTCCACCACAATGAAAATTAATTTCAGAAAAAAACATAATTCAGTGACTACATTTCACTGACCTGTGATTGAAAAGGTTCAGAGTTGGGAGAACTTTTCTTATCCTCACCCCATGTTGGGGGGGGGGGGGGCACTACTACCAGGTAAATATAACCAAACCAAAGAAATCACTTAATGTTAAGGGTATTCTGGGGTTCTGGGCAATCTGACACTTTTACTGAAAAATGTTTTGTGAATTATGTTTTGCTGAGTCATTCAATGGTCATTTTGTTGAACTCCTTGTCAGGAAGTGGTGGCAGACATGACCACAAGGTCTGATATGATATTCCTTATGGGTCATAGTACAGACTATTTTTGGCAGCTCATCTTTATAGAGATTATTCTCTAGTGCTATACATATATCTAAAGCAAGTGGACACCTTAACTAAGAAGCACGAGTCTGGCAGTATGGATTTTTGAGTGATAAAATATTACAGACATGCAACTTATGTCTCAAGATTGCTGCTTACATTGACAGTTTAGTTATATAACATAAGTGTACCTAGAAATTCATTGTGGATGCTTTTGCAGCCATCACATAGACCTGAAGAAAAATATATATGGATTACATTTTCAGTTGCTTCTTATGAAACCATATGAGTCATATTGTTTTAATAAAAAAAATAGCGATAACACAAAGCAAATGCAATATGGCTTTAAAAAGCCCATTCTTTTCTTTGGGGAACAAAATGCCTATATCGCTCTCTTATGCAGGAGGCAAGCCCTTCATCACTGAACTTAACTCAGTATCACTGTGGTCAGTGCAGTGTCACTAGCTCAGCAGGTAGCACATTCATCAACTTAAGTCAGCATCACTGCAGTTGGTACAGTCTCACTAACTCAGTAAGTAGCACATTCATCACCTTAACTCAGTATCACTGCAGTCAGTACAGTGTCACAAAGTAAGTGGGTGGGAGGATGGCATAATGGTAAAGGTGTTTACCTTGCAGACACAAGGTGCAGGGTTTGATTCTCACATGGGGTAATTGGCTATGCTTAAAATGGCCCACAAGGGTAGTTAGCCTAGTACTAACCTATGAACCTATCTGGGCCAATTACTAAATCAACATTTTACCCTGGGATCACTTCATTGGCTCTGCTTGACAGAGGCTCAGGTAATTAATCAATGGAGCGGTGAAAGCCGACACTCTGGCTAGGCTTATAAATGCCCTCGGTCAGATAGCCTAGTACCTACCTATGAACCTATAAGTAGCACGTTCATAACCTTAACTCAGTATCACTGCAGTCAGTACAGTGTCACTAACTCAGTAAGTAGCACATTCATCACTTTAACTCAGTATCACTGCAGTCAGTACAGTGTCACTAACTCAGTAAGTAGCACATTCATCACCTTAACTCAGTATCATTGCAGTCATTACAGTGTCACTAACTCAGTAAGTAGCACATTCATCACCTTAACTCAGTATCATTGCAGTCAGTACAGTGTCACTAACAGTAACTAGCATATTCATTAACTTAACTTGGTATCTGCGCAGTGTGTACAGTGTAATTAGTTTAGGAGATAGCACATTCACCAATAATGTCAGCAAAATAAACATTGCAGAGTCCACCAACACATGATGTGCTTAGAATTACAATCCATATCTTCACAGTAGAGAAGCATAAGGAAGCTTTTGCAGTCCTGATTTGTCATTCTGGATGATTTATTATTCCAAGGTCCCATATAGGTTCATAGGTTCATAGGTTGGTACTAGGCTATCAGTCCTAGGGCCTATACAAGCCTAGCCATATCAATTCCCTGGCTATTTCTTCCCACATTATTTACTTTCCTGGACCCCTGTCTAGCAGGGCGACTGACTTGATCCCTAGGGTGAATTTCCTTTCTCCCATCCAATCGTCAAGGTTCCTCTTGAAGAGGTCCAAAGAGGCACTCTGCTTGACATGTATGGGCAATCTATTCCAGAGTCTGGGGAGTCTCTGGGTCAGGAACCTATCCCTCCAGCATGTTTTGTTTATTGTGATGACAAGGTTTAGATCCCTGGAGCGTGTAGCTCTGAGGGATTGGGATTTCTTTAAGTGTAGCATGTCCAACAGCTCTGGGTTTGACATGGCCTTGTATGTTAAGCAGAGATCGCCTCTGAGTAGACGATATGTGACAGAGTATAGCTGGAGTTTTTTAAGGCGGTCAGCGTAGGGCATCTGTTTAGACCTGTGATTCTTTTAGTGAGGTATTTCTGAGGCCTTTCCAGTTGTTGCAGATGTCTTGAGAGGTACATACCAAATGGGGCACTGTATTCTATAATGGGTCTAATGAGGGATGAGTGCAGTGGAACAATGACCTCCTGTTTTCTGGATGAAAAGCCCTTCGTGATGAGGTGTGCCACATAAAAGGATTTCCTGACTGTTGTGGCGATGTGGTTATTGAAGGTGAGACCACTGTCCACCTGTGTCCCTAAGTCAATTATCACACTTTCTGTGTTTAGTGTACTGCCACCTATATGGTAATTCATGGATACATGTTTTTTCCCAAAGGGGATAACAATACATTTCTTGGCATTGAGCTTGAGCCCATGGCTCTGGCACCAAGCATCTGTTTCTGTAAGGCCCTTTTGTAGAGTATCCACATCATTTGGGGATTCAATAATGGCTCCCAGTTTGCAGTCATCTGCAAACTTTGTTAGCCAGAGTCCCTTAGTGTTGACCTGTACTTTAGAGACGTAGATGCCAAACAAGAGCGGCCCCAGGACTGAACCCTGAGGTACTCCACTTGTCACTTGTCTGGAGCTGGATTTGGAGTCGGCTACTTTTACAGTGTGGGTTCTATCAGTAAGCCATTTAGCAACCCATTGGGTGACATAGGGATTAATGCCAAACTTAGTAAGTTTATCTATGATTCCAGAGTGGGGGATGGTGTCAAAGGCCTTGGCAAGGTCTAGATAGGCTGTGTGGACCACCTTACCCTTATCCATGGCTCTGGAGACTGATTCAAAGAAGTCAATCAGGTTCAGGAGACAAGATCGGCCCTTCACAAACCCAAACTGGGTGGGGTCCAGTGTTTGAAGGTTGCCAATGTCTTTGTTTATAAGTTCCATGATAATACGCTCCATGGCCTTGCAGATAAGGCTTGTCAGACTGATGGGACGGTAGTTTCCGGGATCCAAGGTGGATCCCCCTTGTGGATTGGGATAACTGTAGCTCTGCGCCACTCAGTGGGCACGAAACCTGAGGTGAGGCTATGATTAAACATGACACTTAGGTGAGGTGCCAGGTACTTTATTGGCTATATATTTTCCCAACATACATCATATACTTGAGTTTGTGGTAGTTAAGGTGAACATTACACATAAACTATATCCCTAAATGTGAACAAGTACATTTTCATTCCTTATACCTCCTTATGCTCCCTTTTTCACTTACGTCCTTACTGCTAATTCTCTTCCCTGACTTTATAAATATACCGTAAGCATATTGAAGTTCCTGTTTGTATTAAACTAACTTACCTTTAATTTTTCTACAAACTATCTAAAATTTCTCTAAATATTAAAAGATTGTTATATACCTTGCATCAATTCTTAACCAATATTTTTATATTATGTCTAATTTGCTATAATTACTTAAACTGAAGATGATTATTGTTTTATTTTTGAAGATTGTGTAATTATTGTTCTTAAAATGTTTTGTAATAATTTGGAGCTTTTCTACCTGGTCCTCCACTGAAAATGGACTTCTACCCAGTCAGACTTTCCCTGTAATCAAATGTCAATAAATAAATGTCAGTATTCCACTGTTACATTCTTCTTCTCAGTTTACATAATAGCTCATTCATCTTTAAGATAAGACATTAAGCTGAGGTCGCAGCTGCTTGAGTTGATGGCAGCTGAGGTAGATATAAAATATCCCACATAACCTATCGAAAAGTATGGGGGTACTTTATTGGCTATATATTTTCCCAACATACATCATGCATTCTTAGTAAAACACAGAAATACAACAGTGATATGCAGAACAGAGAAAACAAATTAACGTATAAATATTAATTGAAAAAAGAAAAGAGAAAATGCAGTCAAATAACAATCTCACATTCCTTCTTCCACAAATATTTCTCCAGCTTCCCCATTATCAAAGAGCAATCCTGCAATTTGTTGCATCATAATTCATCACAAGTTAACCATAATATCCAGGCTGCACTAGTTATTTTGTCATAAGCACCCATCATATGAGCATTCAGATTGTCATAAAAATGTACATTAGATTATGCATCCTAACAAAAGATATTCCTACAAACTTTAATCATGTCCTACTCGAGTCCAGAAAATCTGAACTCTCAGACAATTTAGTAAAGCAGATTTTGCACAGGAACACAAATTGCAAAGCTCATACTCCTAAATCTTATATGTCATCAAGCCTTTAAAAGGCAGTCTGCTATTCCATATAAAAAAAAATCAGTTCCAATAGTATTTTTTCTCTATCTTTGGGGAAAGGATAAACACTTCCTATGTAAGCTATCTTGGCCAGTGTAACAGAGTTCAGCAATAAACCTTCTTTTGGAAAGAAAAAGAAAATCATTTCCACATCTTCACCAATGTCTTATCCTTATTTAAAAGTTCATCTCATTATGCATAATAAACAATAGAAGTGCCAAATGCAACATCTAGTATTTGTATAGTCTTATTTTGAAAAATAATACTTTGAAAAGAGGAAGCAGTCACAAATCTCTTACATTTTTTTACCATTAACAGTACATTTTAAGCCTACAGTATGTAGCTTCTGTTGTAAATCCCCCCCAAAAAAGACTGTTCTATATCTCTATATTTAAGAGAATTAGCAAGAATAAGTGACTTATATTTCTAAAGTAATACACATTCGCACAAGCAGGATTTATAGCTAACAACAAACCACTCTGGCAATCCTGTTTTATACCTCTTTGAATATGAATTGCTTTCCCTAAATCCCCATTAATTAAAGGCCTAATTCATGATTTGCTGTAAATATCCTACATTATAACTTTTCAGGATATTCCATAAGCTTCCATAATTATTTATTTTATTTGACATTTGTTTACTGGGGTGGTCTGACTGGGTCTACAGAACCCATTTTCAGCAAAGGCCCAGGGAGAAAAGCTCCACATACAGTACAATACAAATACAGTATAATACAATACAATAAAAATTGCATTAGAAATACTATACAAAAAAATGAGTTGAAAGAACAAACTTCTACAAGATATTGCAATATATTACTACACATCTAGACAATTCTATACAGTTAAAACATTACAGACAATAATAGTCACTCTCACCATACGTGATGTAGTCAGTGTCCAAAATAATAGTACGTAGGTATGTGTGACACTGACTGTTATCGTACATGAAAAATAGAATGTTAGTTTCTGTTAAAATAGCAGCCAGAAAATTACTGATGCAGATAGATAGTGAGAGAGAGTTAAGAAGAATAGAAGCAATAAAGCCTGAGCAGTAGCTTAAGGATATTGTATAGAAGCAGAGAAGGAGTTAGAAGAGTCTTAGGATCTTGCAGTCTGTGAGGGATTGAAATGGGACAGAAGAGGAAGACCTGAGTATTAGGCAGGCTTTATTCAGGAGCAGAGCCATGTATTTTTGAGATGATTTTTTAAAGAGGCTTTGAAATGGGTTAGGCCAGGCATAGACCTGGTAGCTAGAGGTGGTGAATTCCAAAGTATAAAGACAGAGTATGAATATAGAGAATGACCAGATTTTCTTGTGGGTTTTGAGATAGCTAAGAGATTTTTGTCTTCTGATCGTAGGGATTAACTTGGTCTGTACGGTGTGACTACAATGGCTAGTGCAGGACAGGCAGTAGGCTTGAAAATAAGGTTGTGCAAGGTGGATAGCTGAACAAAGGCAAGTTGCTTGGGGAGTTCAAGCCAGTTTAATTCTAGGAGTGGTTTACAGTGGTGTCTGTGATATTTAGAGTTTGTGGCAAACTTTGCAATTTTGTTGTGGCACTGTTCCAACTTGCTTAGGGTAGAATTTTGTAAGTTAGTTAAGATAGGGGCACCATAAAGAAGAGAGGGAAGTAAAAATGTTTTTGCAAGGGTAGCTTTGGTTGCTGCAGTAAAGAAATGTTTGTTTCTATATAAGAGTCCCAGTTTTTGATGAGGTTTCTTTATATTTTGCTGAATATGGGGTCAAATGAAAGTTTACTGTCAATGATAACACCTAGGAATTTGGTTTCCTGCACTATTTCTATGACAGTGTTGTCAGATGCAAGGATGTTGAAATGATCAGTGACAGGGGAGGTGTTTTTGGGATGAAAAAGTGCTAGTTTTGTCTTCTTTGGATTAAGAAAGAGTTGGGCATTTCTTAGCCAGGATTCGACTGCAGTAAAGGACTGCTGAGATTTTGAAAGTAGTTCTGGTAGTGACTGAGCAGTGCAGATTATGGTGGAATCATCAGCGTATTGAATGAGGGTCCCAGGGTGAGAGACAGTGTGAAGATTGTTTGTGAAAATGTTGAAGACTCGGTTTCCTAGATTGGAGCCTTGGGGGACTCCAGTATGGTTGTGGAGGAAGGGTGAGAGTTCAGTGGACCATTTCAGTGCTTATTTACGATCTTTGAGGTAGCTCTGAAACCATTTTACTGTATTATGTGAGAAGCCTAAGTTAGACAATATGTTCAAAAGTAAGGGGTGAGACACTGTGTCAAAGGCCTTGGAGAGATCAGGGAATACTGAGGCTGTATAGCATCCTGCATCTCTGGCCTTGTTCATGGTGTCTGTAAAAGATAATAGGGTTGTAGTTGTGCTGCAGCTAGGTCAGAAACCATGTTGGGTTTTGGTTAAAAGAATGTTTTGCAATAGATATTGCATTGCCTGCTGATGAATACCTCTCTCGAGAATTTTGGATATGGGTGACAAGATGGATATAGGATGGAAATGGGATGGATCAAAAGAGTTGCCTCCTTTGTGGATGGGGGTGATGTGAGATTGTTTCCATATGGTAGGTACTGCTGATTCAGATAAAGACCTATTTATAAGGATACTGATTGGGTAGGTGACAGAGTTATCAGCCAGTTGGAGGTAGTATGGGGGGAGATTGTCAGCTGAAGTAGAGCTGGGTTTTAGTTTTTGTAGCAGTTTTTAATGGTGTCAGTGGGTATAGGCTGAAATGAGAATAGGGTTTGTATGACATTTTGTTTGAGTAGGCGGGTTAGTAATGACAGGGTTAGAAGTAGTTGATGGCCTGGGGTTGATGTCTGAATAGGTTGAAAGGTGGGGGGTCCAGCATTAGGGGTGTTAGTTGGCCCGAAACTGATTTTATGAAGTGCTTGTTAAAGTTTTCAGCTATTTGTGATGGAGGGGTATCTGGTGATAGGGCGTGCTCTCCATTTTTTTCAGTGTTAAGTAGCGAAGATATGGCGTGCCAAATTTTACTGGGGTTGATTTTATGCTGGAGTTGAAGCTGGGAATAATATGACTTCTTATCTCTGTTGATTAGTTTTGTCACTTTGCTATGCAGTGTTTTGAAATTAACAGGATTTTGTTCATTTTTGTTTTGTTTCCAGGTTGACCAGGCTGGATCCCTTTGCTTCATCAGGTGTTTACATTCCTTAGAGAGCTATGGTGCTGAGTTCTTTTTGATTCTTTTCATATGAATGGGAGCTAATGTGTTAAGTATGTGAAGGAAGTTGTTATTAAAGTATAGTACAGCATCATTAAGGGGTAGTTGTTTAAGGGGTGTCCAGTCTATTTCCTGTAGGAGATTGTTGAATTTATGCTGACAAAAATTAGTTGAGTTCCTAACTGATTTTATAGTGTGTACTCTTAGTTGTTGGGAGTTTGTTCTAAGGAAATAAGCTGGTAGATGATCACTCAGGGGGCTGGACAGCATACCAGAAGAGGGGTAATTGGCAGGGTGGGATACTAGAATCCAGTCTAAGGTGGATTGGCAGGTAAGATCTTTGCTGTATCTTGTCGGACCTTGCTAAAACCGTCATTGATTTGAAACTTTTTGTCCGTAAATTAAACCTTAACATTTTAATGGGTGAAAGTTCTACACTTGTCAATTCTGTTAGAGTTTCTAGTTTATTTAATCCACCCTTGCATCCAAGCCTTAGTCTTTTTGAAAGAATGTGTGGCATGGATTTTAGAGCTATGGTTAAAAACAACACCAACCACCCGAACAACACCAAGAACAACATCAGTATGTTGGAATATGAGTTTCTTAAGCTACTGAATGATTGCAACATTAGGGTTATGAAGCCCGACAAGGGTGGGGGGTTGGTGTTTATGGACTATAGCGCATATGTTGAAAGTATGAGCAAACACCTCAATACTGATGTCTATACGCAGGTTACTATTAATGAAGTTAATCTGGCATACAAAAAGATTAGGCAAATATTTAACGATCTGTTTTTAGAAGGTTTTACGGACATAGATTTACATCACTATTTATCTATGATTGCGCCTAGGACACCAGCCTTATTTGGCATTCCTAAAATCCATAAAGCTATCGTTGAGCCCCCTTTCAGACCCATTGTAGACGGTCTTGGGTCTATTACATACGGATGTGCGAAATATATTGACAGTGTGTTAAAACCCCTAATTGAGGGTGAGCCTCAAATTTGCAAAGACTCATAGGGCTTCCTTAATAATATTAATAAGTTGAAGTATGAGCCCGTTATGTGTTTTTTAACAATCGACATTAAAGATCTTTACACTGTCATACCTCAAAAATTAGGCCTAGAATGGATAAGGGATTTATTGGCATCTAAATATATTGAAGATAACACCATTTATTTGATCGAAACTTTGTTAGAGATAGTCTTGGCTAACAATGTCATGTCTTTTGAGGGGCAGTTTTATTTACAGAATATAGGCATGGCAATGGGGTCACCGTGTGGTGGCAGCTTTGCCAACGCCATTATGGCCCATTGGGAAAACAAGTTACTATTTTTGAACTTATTGTTTCAAGAGAATGTCTCCTGGTATACAAGATACTAGGATGACATGTTTTGTATCTGGAAGGGGGATAAAACCCTAGTACCAACTTTTATTAATAACATTACCAAGATGACAAATTTTCTTGAATTTACGTACAATTTGGGAGATAATAGTATCAACTTCCTTGATATTTATTTGGTTAATGATAGAATAAACCGTAGATACAAAAGTGTTATATATATGAAACCAACTTATTCTAATGCATTTTTGCATTTTACCAGCAGTCACCCTTACCATCAAAAAAGAGCCGTTGTAAAGGGCCAGATGGTAAGGGCTGCTAGGATGATTTCAGATGATTCTGATTTTGAAAAAGAATGCGATCAATTGTATTGTAAATTTATTAATAGAGGTTATCCTACGAACTTGGTTGTTAACATTAAAAATGAAGTTTTACATAAAAGAAGCATTGGCCATTTTAAACCATTGCTAAGGGGACTTATTGGATTAAATGAATGACAGGAATTAGATTCAAATGAAGCCCTTACATGTGACAATAAGAGTGCTTACAAGACTAGTTTTTTATGTACATACTCATTAGATTATCAAATTATTAGAGACATTCTGAATAAAAATTGGAACATCATTTTTGAGGACCAAATGTTGTCTAAAAGGTTAGGGATTAAGCCTAAAATTACCTATAGGAGAGGCCCTAATCTAAAGTGTATGTTAGAAAAAAAGAAAAAGCCACATTCCAATAGGCCCAATGGAATATTTAAATGTGGGGCTTGCACCCAATGTAAATATATTTCAGTAGGTGACAATGTGCTCATTAAGAATATATCATATAAGGTTAATTTTAGGTACAATTGTGAGATCAGAGGTGTCATTTACATTGCCCTATGCGATTATTGTAATGCATTCTACATTGGCAAAACAGAAAGAAAAATTAAACAGCAAATTTATGAACACTGTTATGCCATAAGTAAGAATGACACAAATAACGCATTGGCTAAACACATTTTGGATTGTCCTGAACATAGTTTTAAATTTGCCATTCTTCAGCATAGATATATTGATATAAGAGGAGGACCCTGGCAAATATTATTAGAAATAGATGAATTGATGTGGCAAATTAGAACAGGTGCACACATCTTTCCAGGTCTTAATGAAAATGTATCAATTAAGAGCATCTTGAGACTTTTAGCTTTAAGGAGATAATTTAATATTTTTTATGTGTTTAATATAGCAATTTTAAGACCCACTTTCTAAGGTCTAACTTTTTCCATGTATTGACGCATTAACTATGAGTGCACATTAGTACAACATATATTCTATTCACCTTTTATTGTTTGTACTTTTGCACTTTAGACAAGTTTTAATATGGAATTTTAATTTTGTTTATAGACACATGTATATATAAATGCATTCTTAAATGCTAGGCTGACTGTTTATGCTTCTTGTATATTTAGCAGTTAGCAATATTTATTGATTTAATTTAGTGTTCTTTATTGTGATTTTAAAAGAACCCAGAGGTGTATTTAAAAGAATACACATATGTATTTAAGTATAAGCATATTATTCTAGAGCAGGTTTTAGTTTTATTATTACGCATACTTATGAGGTTGTTTGATATTTTATTGGTATTTCACTTTAACTGCTAATTGAACATTATTTATTAATTTATTGGTTTTTAATTCATTATAAAAGGATTGCTAATTGGATTTTCTTTGTCTGAAGAAGGTGAGGCACAGTCCACACCGAAAGCGCTTATTAAACAGGTTTTTTGAACTAAATTGAATTGTTTTTCCGGCTCTCATTGTGTTTCTCTACACCTTTTTGTTTTATTAGTTGGCTCGTCTTTCGTGGTTTTGTGTTTTGTATCTTGTCGGAGCACTGATAAGCTGAGAAAAAACATACAGATTTATATTATTTGTGGGGGAGTCGGAAGCTATGGTTTGCCAATCTATATTTACGTTTCCTAAGATTATTGTTTCATGGTTTATTGTTTGGGATGTCCAGGATAAAATATTTTCCAACACTGGTATATTGTTACCTGGTGAGATATATATTACTATTATGAAAATTCGTTTTGATATATTGAGGTTCAAAAAGGAGATTAGTACCTCAGCATTAGAAAAGATGGGTATATTACTGGTGTAGGGTATGATGTTGAGTGTAGTGGGATATAGAAGTGCTATCCCCCCCTTTTTTTAGATCTATCTCTTCTGGTTATTGCAAAGTTTGGAGGTATTATTTCTGAGTCTTTTACATTGGGGTGTAGCCATGTTTCAGTAAGGTCTAGTATGTCATTTTGATCAATCTAGGCATGCATTGGGGATATTTTATTACATATACTTCTAAGGTTAAGAGTAAGTATGTTTAAATATTTGGGGTTACTCTTGTGGCTAGGATTAGAGGGTGGGCTAGGGTTAGGATGTAGGTTTCCACATTTGAGTAGATAGGTAATGAGGAATGCGTACCATGGGAAGTGTTTTTTATTCCTAGATGAGGGTACTGATGTCGTGTGGTTTCATAGGATGTGAGGAGCCAGTTTGTGGCTTGAATAAAATGTGGGAATATAGGGGAAAAGCTGGGAGGAGATATGTGAGAAGCTGTGTTGTTTATTGGGGAGAGGGTTAGAAGAGGTTGTTGTTGTGTATTGGTGTGTGGGGGTATGCAAAGATATAGCTGTAGTGAGATTGAGAATTAAGAGTGAAGATACTAGGCAAGTTAGGAGGAGCATGTCAACTGTGATAGTGGGTTTAAACATAGTAAAAGTGGAATTTGAGTGCTTGAATGTAGTATCAGGTGTAAATAGAGATTGCTATCATGTGATATGTGTGCAGCTGAAGGTAAGGTTAGAAATGTTTTGACTTCAGAGTGGGCTTAGACAATGTGGTTAGGTGTTTTACCTTGCAGTTTGTGATAAGGATGGGTGGGGGAGATGTGATTGGTTAGCAGTAAAATTATGGTGCAATACTAGTTTGTGTGTATAGTAGAATAGAAGGTGGTAAGCCTGGAGTTAATGTAAAATAGTTTCAGGTGGTGATTGTATTGTAGAATAAGTAGAATAAGATGCAAAAAATTATAGTAGAGGGCATATGAATTCAAGGTAATGGATGTAAAGGAGAGCAGATAAGTTTGGCTAAATAAAAGAAAGAAAGGTGTGTATGAAATGTGGGTGTGTACAAGGTAGAGTTGTATTTAACTGGAACATAGGAATGAGGGGGTGTGGTTTGGTTAGGATAATAGTAGAGGTGGTGGGGGAGAGTGGGATATGGGGGAAGGGTAGGGGAGTGGAGTGAGCAAACAGAGCGGGAAGAACCCCTCAGATGGTTTACCACCATAAACAATCAGTGAGATAGGATGTTCAAGGATACAAAGACAAGGTGTCTAACTCTAAGTACTTGTCTTGAGTCACAGCATCTAATTTTTATAGTTATGGGCTTTTAAATATCTTTCCAGGGATATATTACACTGATAAGAGTGAAATATGCTGAAGTGTTAATGTAGCTTCACCTCTAGCAGATTCAACACTACAAAACAATACACACTAGACTTAACAAATTAAGTAGTTATTAGTTTAAGTTTTGGAGATAGCTTTACATAGATTTTAGTTTAAGTTTTGGAGATAGCCTTACATAGATTTTACTTGGTTACATGTTCCTTGTAAAGTTTTGCCAACTGCAAGTGAAATTCAGCAGTGCAAGTTCTTTAGGTAGTGGGATATGATAAGTTTGACTACTGCTGCTGCAGAAGGTACATGTGCTTGTTTCGATAGATTTTACTTGGTTATTTGTTCCTTGTAAACTTTTGCTAACCTTCCAACACTGAGGGTATTTCCTTTTAGTACAGCTTTGAATTAAATGATCAGAAGAGCCACAAAAAACAAACAAAATATTAGGTTGCCCTGCCTAATGCACCAAAGCTGTTAACCAATATATAACAACACAAGGAGTATGAAGCAAAGTTTTCCTGTGGCATTTTTAGTGTAACCCGTAACTCCCATACACCATTTCAAATGTTTCTACAATCATGTATGTTTTAACCTCTAAAACAGAATGGCAATGAGAAGAAATGAGTGTTTCAACTTGTGCAGCTTAAATATCAGGTATACAAAACCATACTACAGCAATTAGCTCATGTGAGAGTTTTTTAAGTCATACTTCAGAAGAAAAGTCTCTGGGAGTGCAAAAGTTACATCGCAGAAAGGCTGTTATGTGTTTGTACATGGATAAAGGCTCTAATGTGTTTATGAGAGAAGCCTAAAGGAGATACAGCAGTGTCCCAAACAATATACCGATCGATTTGCTGACCTGAAATTGATGAACTTCTTACAACAGGCAGCTTTCTAACCTGATAAAGAAAGTCTGTAGTAGCTGAAGCTGTTTTCTGAACTATATTTGCATAGATTATAGTGTTTTTCTTTTCATCTTCCAAAACAGTTATTAGAATACCATCTGTCCCAGCAACACTCAATCCAACTTAATTTCTTTCTAGTGTGCACTGCAACTACCCTACAGGCTATTGAGGTAACAGGAAAAAGGAGGGATCATATGTTCATAGGTGTTTACTAAGCTAATGACCACAAGGTCTTTTTAAACCTAACCATGCATCCTAAATCTCTGACAAGGTACATCAGAAGAGTTTATTTAAAAAAAAAAGGCAATAGACAATATGTATGTGTGTGTGTGTTTGTTTGTGTGTGTGTGTGTGTGTGTGTGTGTGTGTATATATATATATATATATATATATATATATATATATATATATATATACATATATATATATGTATATAGTTATACAAGTTCTATACAGTATGTTTACATTCTTTACAATAACATAAACATATTTCTCAAGTTTTTCATACTTTCCATTCCCCCTCTCTTTTTTCCACAATCAGAAGCTTATCGTTTTCAAAATTTCTGACAGTATCCATTTTCCATTGTACTTTTGTCTCATTAATTCTTTCATTCCACATGGTCCATATTATACAAAATAACTTTCTTGCAAGTCTATCTATATAATTTTTTTACATTTTCATAATGTCCAAATTCAATCATGTCCATATTTATGTTTGACATTTTTCAATTCTTTTAAGTATTCTTTATCATACTTTTCTTTTCACAATAGATATACCCACTTACTTCTTATAAAAACATGTTTAATTGTCTCTATTTCCCCACAATATTTCTCGATTCTATCTTTTCTTGTTTTGTAAGGCATATTTGCTTTAACTGGAAGTCTATTTATCGATAATCTCCATAAAAATCTGCTTATTACACATATTTTTTTATATTTTTTCCATTGTTTTAACTGTTTAACCTTTTTATCATTTAACTGTTTCCAGGGGTAAACATAATAACATTTCTCCATTTCATTCTCATACCACATCTTCCTATTCTTTTCCATGTTACCTAAATCAATTTCCCATAGCAGTATTTTCTCTTGATATGACTTTATCTCCATACAGAATATCTTTTTATTTCTTTTATTTAACATTTAAGGTTTTCCTAAATTGATTAATATTTCTCTTCTATAATGCTTATTAACAATTTTCCTTTCTCTTGCATATCTAGGCATTCAACACCATCCCCCATTCTGGTATTATAGACAAGCTCACCAGCCTGAACATAAACCCCTACGTCACAAGATGGGTTGCCAACTGGCTCACGGACAGAACCCACATGGTGACAGTTGCAGGAGCTAGGTCCGTCTCTAAACTGGTTACAAGTGGTGTTCCCCAGGGTTCAGTCCCAGAACCCCTCCTGTTCAGCATATACTTCTCAGAGGTACAGGCAAGCACAGGAGGACTATGGCTGACCAAGTTCGCAGAAGACTGCAAACTACGGGCTATAATTGACTTTCCAGCTGACACAGACATCCTCCAAAAGGGTCTCACTGAGACGGATACCTGGTGTCAAAATCATGGCCTCAAGCTAAATGCCAGAAAGTGCATAGTCATCCCCTTTGGAAAAAACAAAGTACCCACAAACTACCACATAGGTGGCAGTCCCCTAAATACAGAAGATGTAATAACGGATCTGGGGACCTAAGTAGTTATTAATCTCACCTTTGATAATCACATTGCCAAAGTGGTTAGAAAATCCTTCTACGTGGCCCACCTAATCACGAAAGGGTTTGCATCCAGATCAAAAGAGGTCATTGTGTCCCTCTACTCATCACTCATCAGACCCATCTTAGAGTACAACGCCCCATTTGGGATGTACCTTACAAGACACCTGCAACAGCTGGAAAGACCACAGAAGTACCTCACCAAGAGGATCAGTGGCGTCAAACAGATGCCCTATGCAGCTCAACTGAAGAAACTCCAGTTGTACTCGGTTGCATACTGCCTACTCAGAGGTGATCACTGCCTGACATACAAGGCCATGTCTAACCCAGAATTGATGGACATGCTCCACCTAAAGAAAACCTTATCCCCTCGAGCCACACGCTCTAGGGATCTAAACCTCACTACAACAATAAATAGGATGTGCTGGAGGGATAGATTCCTGTCCCAGAGACTTCCCATGCTTTGGAACAAGATCCCAATCTACATTAGGCAGAGTTCCTCACTAACACTCTTCAAAAGAAACCTTGACGAGTGGATGGGAAACAGAAAGTTTACCTCGGGGATCACTTCAGTGGTTCTGCTGGACAGAGGCACAGGGAACTAATCTAAGGGGATGGCGAAAGCCAACACATTCTGGCTAGGCTTATAAATGCCTTCGGGCAGATAGCCTAGTACCCACCTATGAAGCTATGAACCTATAAATTTAATGAACACACACATACACACACACACACACACACACACACACACACACACACACACACACACACACACACACACATGTATATATGGATTCACTTCAGAATCTCAAAATTCCGAAACATCGAATTTCATGTGATCGAGACCATATGAACGATGTTTTCGAATATCGGAATTCTGAAACAAATCCAAAAAAAAAAATCAACAATTTAAATGTTTCTGTAGGGAGACAAGCACCCCTGCACCCCCTCACACCCCCACTTAAATATTCCAAATCCGAGATCACACTACAGTGAGGAAAAGGGAAATCTCCCATTTCACACTGTATGCAGATCTCCATTCACAATGTTGGGATTCAGAAAGTTGAATCATATGGTCTCGGGCATATGAAATGCGGTCTTTCAGGATTTTGGCATTGTGTAGTGTTCCCATATATATATATATATAGAAATAAGATAAAAAGATAGATATACACACACACACACACACACACACACACACACACACACACACACACACACACACACACACACACACACACACACACAAACACAACTGGCTGCATTAAACTCAGCCATCCTTCTTTATTATTTATTTATTTATTTTTATTTTTCGTTTGTTTACCAGGTTAGTCTGACCGGACACATGGTGACTGTTTTCAGCAGAGGCTGAGGGAGAAAAGCTCCAGATACATAGTTAAAAGTTATAAAAATAATAAAAATAAAAAATTATATAAAAATAGCTATTTTGTACAAAGAGCATAGAGCATATAAAATGAGTAAAATCAGAGTTTTACAAAGGATGCAGCATACAGTGGTTAGAATATTGAGAAACAATTAAATAAGATATTATACAAAAATATACAGTTGCTTGAACATAAATTCAATAAGAAGTTTCCATAGACAAACAGGATCATAAACTAAAAATCATAAATATAAAGGTGGCCTAAACACCTGGTTTACACTACTATGCACTAAGTGAAACTACGCAGTACACCTGTGATCTAAGGATGTTGAAAGTCAGGAACAGGTGAAATTAGTCTGTTTTTTTACAGGAGCATATCCAAGTTTTGAATAGGAGATCTTTTAGTAGGAATTTGAAAGTATGTTTACTATTTAGACATCTAATGTCAGAGGGTAGAGAGTCACAGGCCTTAGCAACTGCATAGGAATAAAGAGATTGGCCTGAGCTATGGGAGCAATTGGTAAAAGTAGGGCGGTACTGGAAGATCTTGTTTGACACGCAGTATTATGGAAGGTGAGCATATCTATTAACACTTTAAATAAAGAATACCTCTTTTGACAGGATTAAGTCTCAATCTCCATATAAATGTAAAAAATCACATTAATTAAACCTTTTTCACATGCTAATGGAATTGTAAATACATTTGCCAAATGTTATTTTATCAGGTATGACAGAATTGACTAAATATGCTTTCTTTTTATATGATATCCTAAATGTTCTCAAAAAATACAGATACTGTGTATCTTAACTATCAATCTGATGTTGTCAATCTTCATCGATTCTTGACTTGTGGATGTACGGTTCCGATCTTCAGAAGATACGGCCAATATATAGCTCGCGTCAGCCAAAAATCTCTCAAGCTGCTAGTCTACCCACAATGCCATTTGCTGCTCTTACAACAAGACACATCAGCCTGCTCTTCTCAAATAGTTAAGTAAAGCTTTTTATTTACTCTCTTTCCTTAATAGTTTTCTGAAAACTCTTTATTCTGTAATTTTAAAGATCTTGGTCTACCTGTAATGAGTGTGTGGTTTTCTTTTACCACTAGTATTTTTTCCCTCTATCATCATTGGTAATTTTTCCCTCTGTCTTTACCACTGGTAATCTTTCTACCATTACTGGTAAATTTCTTCTTGTGGTGTGACTGAATTTTTTCTGTTCTTTGATTTTTATGTTCGTTGATGCATAGACACGATAGAATGCAACCATATTTTGGTGATGCCTCAAATAACATGCAGACGCCTAGGGAAATAGGGGGTGACACAATAAGGCTATCATTGAGCTACTCCAATAATGTATATAATGTTTGTAACACTGTTAAGCACTGGAATATACTTATGACAGATCCCAAGCTTAAAGAAGTGGTAGGCTGTGAACCTAAATTTACCTTTAAAAACTACAAATTGATGAAGAGAATGTTATGTTATAAATTCATTGGGATGAGAACAGAGTCAAATTTGACAGTGAAAGGGGTATTCAGATGTGGTGGTTGCAGTGTTTGTTCATATATCACTGAATGTGACTGCCTCTTACACTGAGTTACTGGCAACATATTTTACTGCAACCTTTATGCTGACTGCAATATGCAGAATGTTGTTTATTTTGCTGAGTGTGTTGTATGTAACTGTTACTATGTTGGAAAAACAAATCATAATTTTCAGAGATAGGATTAGAGAGCATGTTTATAGTATGAATAGATGTGATGATAGAAATGCACTTGGTAAACATGTGAAAAATGAAGGCTCAAATCATGTTTTTAACTGTTTGGTTGGTGATGTGAGAACAAGTACTGAGAACTTGGAATCCAAATGGATTATTTTACTGCATGCAACTGCTAGTAAAGGGTTAAATGAAAATGTTCTTCTGAAACCTGCCCCATGGTCACGTGATCTCCGGCGCTAATTTGTGTTAATTAAATAGAGCTGTTGTGTTGCAGACTTTAGATCTGATGAAGCATCCTTTGGTGATGCGAAAGCGCTCATCTCTCCTGTTTTATTTTTGATTTTTATATGTTTATATGTGTTTTTTCAACATTTAACATTAAAGTGTTTGAAGCCATCTGCCTGAGCAGACTTATTTTTATTTTCAAGATTTCACATGAGACTTCTCCAATGGCTACTTGCAAACCAATGGTCTATTTTAACCCACTCCATGAATCATTTGGTCTTCATATACAGCTGAACCAGAAACAACTTAGCCTGGTGGATACAATCTGATGAGATTCTTCTAGGCTGCCCCTTTGTCCCCCCACAGCCCAAGGCCATAGTGACCACGGATGCTTCACAGATGGGGTGGGGGGCATTATCTTGGGAAACAGCCCAAGGCACTTGGTCCCCCTCTGAGGCAATCTGCATATCAATGTTCTAGAGCTAAGGGCAGTGCTTCTGGCATTGCAAGTGTTTTATCCTGCCTTACCTCATGGTATGATAGCTATTGAATCAGATAACATGTCTGTAGTCTGGTACATCAACAAACAAGGGGGAACCATGTTCTATCCACTGTGTTGAGAAGCTCTTCAAGTGTGGCATTGTGCCATAACTTCCAACCGCTTTCTGATAGCAATGCACATCCCAGGGAGTTCAAACATGATTGCGAACAAACTGAGGAAATGTGCATCCTAATGTGTCATGAGTGGTCTCTGAACTCCAGAGTAGTGAAGAAGATCTTTCTTCGCTGAGGCCAGCCTTGCTGTGACCTGTTTGCTTCACCCCTGAGCAACAAGTGCAGAAGCTACTTTGCCATAATTCCCTTCAGGAGAAGTCTCACAGAGATGCCCTTCTCCACGATTGGCCCCTGGGTCTCCTTTATGCCTTTCCCCCTTCCCTCTGATCACTTTTTTTCTCAAGAAAGCAGGTCGGTTGAGAAGCAAAGTGATCTTCATTCCACCTTACTGGCCTCAACAGGTATGGTTTCCATTTCTCTGGCCTCATCTACTTCACCCCCCATGGATTCTGGACTGAGTTCTGGACTTCTGTCCCATCCTCATGGACTAGTGCACCCCTTCAGACCCTAAAGCTAACTGCTTGGTTTCTCCACTTCCATTAGTCATCAGGCATAATGAAATTCCTTCTTCTGTATGACACATTTTGTTGTCATCCCATAAACCATCCACCAGGAATCTGTACCTTAGTAAATGGAGGAGTTTTTCTATTTTGATTCCTGATAATGGTCTGGATCCCTTTTCAGCATCACTAGAAAATGTTCTAGAGTTTCTAGCTACCACTTTTAATAAAAGAGCTTCTGCTTCTACAATCAAGGTTATCTTAGCAGCTATTTCAAATTTCCATAATGGTATCATTGACCAGCCTTTAATCTCCCATAGGCTTTGTAACATTTTTCTTAATGGTACCATCCATTTAAAGCCCCCATTTAAGGATCCACTGCCACCATGGGACTTGACTATTGTACTGCAATCTCTTACTTTACCCCTGTTTGAACCGGCAGCTACCTGTGGCTTAAAATTTCTTTCCTGGAAAACATTGCTTCTCATAGCTGTCACTTTGGTTAGATGAGTCTCCGAATTATAGGCTCTATGTTCTACAGCTCCTTATTTAGTTTTCCATAAAGACAGAGTATCACTCAGAACAAACCTGACCTTCCTTTCTAAAGTGATTTCAGAGACCGATATCAATCAATCCATAGATTTGTCTGTATTTTTCCCAAATTTTTCTAATAAAGGCAAATACTGCCTGCACCTTCTGGATGTGCACATGCAATTACATTTTTATCTGGATAGAACTAAGCAACTTAGACAATCAGAACAGTTATTTGTGTCCTTTGCAAGTGCAACCTTGGGCAAACCTGTGTCTAAGCTTACTTTGTCTAGATGGTTAAAGGATTGCATTTCTTTCATTTGCACAAAAGAAAACTTAAGACTCCCTGTGCCAGTGAAGGCACATTCTACCAGATCTATGGCAACTTCAGCTGTTTTTCTTTCTAAAGCTGCTATGTCAGGAATTTGCACAGCTGCAACTTAGGCTAAACTACATACTTTTATTACTCATTACAAATTGGATATGGTCTCCAGGGGGAAAGCCTCCTTTGGTTCTATGGTTCTCAGGAATATTCTTTCATAAGGCCATCCAAGATCTAAGGTAGCTGGGGACTCTGTCCCACAAGTCAAGAATAGATGAAGATTGACAACACCAGATGCAGAAGTTTTGTCTTACCATAATGTTCCATCTGTGTTGTCAATCTTCATCTATTTTTGCATCCCTCCCGCCTGCCCCTGCTTTTGGATTTCTGGTGGAGCGACATCCTGTCCTGGGTTTTTTATTGTTAGGGATACCTTAGACAAAGTTTTCAACTGAAGTGAGAGTGCCATCTTCAATATGATTGCAAACTCAATCTGAGGTAATGTAGAGAGGGGCATTGTAGGTAGACTAGCAGCTGGAGAGATTTCTGGCTGATGCGTGTTATATATCGGCCAGATCAATTACGAGGATCAGAACCATATACCCACAAGTCAAGAATAGATGAAGATCGACAACACAGATGGAACGTTATGGTAAGACATAACTTCTTTTTTCTTTCCATTGTGTCTGCCTCAATTATTCAATCCCAAACTTAATTCAAAAAATTATATTTCTTCTTTGTTAAATTTTATCCCAGAAAACTTCAGTCCTTTACTTTTTTCTTTATTAGTACTCAATTCCAATTTTTTTTAATCCTTTGTTAAGTATGTCTATAACTGTACTCATCCATTCTATATTTTTAACTGCTAATACTAGATAATCTGAATATGTAAACATTACTGGAATCTGAATTCCCTCTGGTGTATGATATTTAGCTTTTCCAAAGCCAAGTTACCTTAGTAACCATTGCATTCATAACAAGTGCAAATAGAATGTTACTTGCCGGGCGTCCTTGCTTGATACCACTCTTTATTTCTATTATTTCACTTAACCATCCAATAATTACTAATCTGACTTTATTCTGTCTGTATACTGCTTTTAAAATGTGCATTATTTTCTTACTCATATTATACTCTGTCAAAATCTGCCTTAGAGCTTCATGTTGAATTTTATTGAATGCTTTACTTATATCACCTACTAATATTTTTAATTCTGTTTTCCTGTTATTTACATCATCTACTAACTCTCTTATTAACATCAGAAGTTCTTGACTTACTTTTTCTGTATTTCCATATGAATTTCATAACACCTATGCATATTTTTTCATCATTTATCCCTTTTTCAAGCCATTCATTCAACACCT
This sequence comes from Protopterus annectens, assembly GCF_019279795.1. Taxonomy (NCBI): domain Eukaryota; kingdom Metazoa; phylum Chordata; order Ceratodontiformes; family Protopteridae; genus Protopterus; species Protopterus annectens. The sequence continues at coordinate 920,634,231 of NC_056726.1, forward strand.
TTAAAAAAAATATTTTTGCCATTCTTGCATTTGTATACATTAAATATTCAATTCCATCTAATGCTATAGCTGATTCTATATTTACTGTTTTAACACATTTTAAGTTCCATCATTGTGCTGTTTTCTTTCAGTCTCTTATTATCTTCTTCAGTTAATTCATTTAGCTCCCATTTATTTTTCCTTATAGTGCCACTTATAGTAAAGGCATCTAGAATGTGTTTCTTAACTGTTTGCATAATTTCTTTTTGTGTATTCACTATACACTCTTTTTCATTTCTTAACCCTCTTATTATTCTTATTTTTTTGACCATTTTGTTTTGTTTTGTCTTTTACTACCTGTAAAAATATATTTGTTTGAATAACATTTTTATCTTGATTCATTTCCTACAACATTTTCTCTTTTTCTATAAAATCCTCTCCATTACCTATATTTCCAAATACCTGATTACTAATTTCCTCATACTGGTCATTGTTTAGCAGTCTTTAAGTCTGTTGCCATACTAACATTTTTTCTATATTTTTCTTTTTAACTAATCCACCAACCTGTCCAATCTTTATGAAATTCTCTCATATCTGTATGGTGTAACCATAGTTGTTACAATACAATCTTTAAACCAAGGCAAAATCAGGTACCACAGAAAAGGAACTCAGTACAGTGTTGCAGTACAAAAAACAAGCTGATTTAATGATAGTTTAAAAAGGCATAAGTGCATTTAAAATCACAGCATTTTCATCTTATTCAGTCAGACTTCATCAGATACATAAAGCTTCAGTTAAAACCAACACACACACACACACACACACACACACACACACACACACACACACACACACACACACACACACACACACACACCTCAAGACATTCCACCAATTAAATCCACTACCAGTAAAAATTCTCAATTTGCTCTGATTAAATATAGCTAAAGTGTAACTTGCAAAGTGCCTTGTGCATTAAAACATTAAAAGTACATAAAATGAATATTCATGTTGTAAAAGCATCAAGAACATCTAAAAGGTGATAATATAAAAAGGTGATAGCATAAAAAAGGAACATAATATTTCACAGCTTAACATATTTAGTTAGATAAAATATTTACTTCTAATAAAATTCATACATCCTGCACAGGCATTAAATTCTAAAACTAGTGCCTTACCAAACTTTCCTTCCTCTATATCTATATGCCCTTGCAGAATCTCCTCTCTTGTACCTAGTATAGGTTTGAACTTTAACTTTCTACCTACTGCAACTTCTCTTTTGACTTCTGCAATAAGGCTATCAGGATACCCTCTAGCTCTAAAGAGAAGTTCAAGTAGGTTGCTTTCTTCTTCATAATCTGCATCTTCTGATACCATTCTGCTTGCTTGGACATACTGTCCTTTAATAATATTTTTCTTGTAATGGGCAGGATGCGCACTATTGAAATGGAAAAAGGAATTACAAAATGTTTTTTTCCTATAAATCTTTGAACAAAACCTGCTCTCTTTCTTAAAAATTTCAATATCTAAAAACTGCAACTTTAAATTGCTAATATTATATGTAAACTTTAAAAAAGATGTATTATTTAAATAACATAAAAACTCGTCTAAAATTTCTACATTCCCCTTCCATAAAATACCTATGTCATCAATGAATCTTGTGTAGAGGTTCCATTGACCTGCATATTTGAACCCTAGAACAAATTTCTCCTCCCATCTAGCTAAAATCAAGTTTGCATAAGTTGGAGTACAGGTCACCCCATTGCCACTCCTTGTATTTGCTGGTAGAATGCACCATTAAAATATATAAAATTATATCTTAAAAACAAGTCAATTAAATTCAAGCACACTATCTGCTCATTTCTAGTAAGTTCTCCAGCTTCAAAAATTAGTTCTTCCAGCATTTTCATCTCTTCATTGTGTGGGATGCTGGAAACCAAGATGTTGACATCTATTGTTATAAATTTTGTTTCATCGCTCCATAATTCATCCTTTACTTACCTTAGGAAATCTCATGAGTCCCTCAGTATCACCCTTCTCTTCAACCACAGTTTTTTAAGCGTAGCATAAACAAATTTTGCCAAAAGCAAAAACTTAGAACCATCTGCTGACACTATGGGACTGAGCAGGGGTCCAACTCATTCTTTTGGATTTTGGGGATTCTGAATATTGATGTATTTTAGGTTTTGTTACTTTCAAATAATTGTAGGTTTTATGGTCAATCAGACCTTCTCACATCATATTGTCTAAAGCCACATCTATTTTCCTGTAGACAATATTAATCTCGTTTAACGACACACTAGAGTATTTACTGGTATCATTTAAAATTACATTCATCTTTCCTTCTTAAGTAATTGAATCCATTATTACTAATCCCCCACCTTTATCGGGTTTCATAACCCTTACTTCCTTATTCCACCTCAGTTCATCTAACACCTTTCTTTCTTCCCCAGTCAGATTGGCCTTATATTTAACCTTCTTATATTCCTCTCAAAATCTATTTTCTACCACCTTTTCAAAGTTTTTTAACTGGGGGTGGATGGGGGGATTGTATTTACTCTTCTTAGTACATGTAGTGGTCGTATTGTTCTGTTGTGGCAACATTATACCCAAGTTTACTTTTCTAATAAACATTTTAAGGTCCATTAGGACTTTCGCCAAGTCCTCTTTCTTCTGGGGAATGAATTTTAGACCTTTTGATAAAAGACTAAAATGTTCATTTGTTAAAACAATGTTGCTAAAATTATAAATAGTAAAACCATCCCTAGTGAAAAATTTGCTTTCATTGCCAGCTTCTCCTACAATGTCACGTGTTAAGTCATAGGCCTGGGTGAGGTCAGTGGTAGCATCACTCATTAATTCCCCTCCTCCCCCCTCCAGTGAAAATGTTGATGGTGATAATTTGCGTTACCTTTATTTTTTAACCTTTCTGATCTTCTCAATGTGGGATATTCTGAAAAATCATCCAGATCACCCACATTGTTACTAATATGTGCCCAAGGGCGCCCGCAGGCAGGTGCAAGGGGGTGCACTTGTACTCTCCTGGATTCGGCTGGCCCGGAGACTTCATTTTCTTTTAATTTTAAAAAAAATGTTTTTTGTTTTCTTTGCGTCAAGTCACACAGACGGAACAGGTGTTTGCAACATGATTTCGTCTTCTCTGTCTGTGCGACTGTTGGCTTACATCTTTAGCTTCCGCCTCCACCCCGTGCTCGGAATTTCAAATCCAAAAGATGTTGGGACGAGCATACAAGTGAGAGGTAAGTGTGTGCGTGTGTGTGTTTTTAAGTGTTTGAGAGGTGTGTTCAAGTAAGAAATAGATAGTTAGGGCCGGGGATGTGTGGACAGGGTTACCAGCTTTTCAAATGTCCAAAGTGGGAGATTTTTGGTACAGATGTCAGATTTTGCAGGCCGAAACATACCCATGACCAGTATGAAGGATAAAACTTCACTTTTTTTCTAAATAAAAGCTTATTTTTGTAGCATTTTATGTTGCTTATTCTGTTTCTTATAATATCTAGGTGTTTCAGATCATACAGAATAACTGTTTTATACAACTTTTACATAAAATATAGGAAATAATTTTGCTCTAACATCTCAGGACATTTGCCATTTTTACAAATTCTTTGCAGGACACAACTGTCCAAAGAGGGACTGTCCCTCGCAAAGTGGGACAGGTGGTAACCCTAACATACCAGGATATCAATGGCTGTAATAAATGTTTCATGAACCTTACTTTTTTTCTTCTTGTGACAAATTAATTTGTTTATGAATTTCATGAGTATTTCATCAGCACACTGTGTTTTCTGAATGTTAATGAAGCTCTCATAACAATATTAATATCATGTAATCTGTGAAAAGTATCAGCACTTTTAAAAGATTTTTTTAAAACTATTTTGTTAGGAGAAACATGCTTCCTGCAATTTGTGACCACTCAAATGTTCATTCTGACATTTAAAAACTTGTAAGCGGTCTTTGTGACCATTTTAAATACTTTAGTCTCTAGCCCCTTAAATACCACTGGACTTACATTTTTTTCCATTAACCTTAGTCATTGTGTTGCCTGTGTCCATCTCTAAATAATTTTATAACTGCATAGTATAAATGTTTTTCATTTACCAAGTGTATCACAAGCATTTCAAGCTGGACTATCTAGTTGCTTTAGATGCCCTTCCAAGGACAGTGTCTACAACATCAACTTGTATTTTCCAAACTTGTATCCATAGTCAGCAACATTTGATGTAAGGCTTCAGTTTACACCCACAATAGGCCATCTTTGCGAAATGGTTATGGCATCCACAAAGGATACAGATAAAGTTACTGGATCTGCAACATTGCTTTCTCATGCCTGTTGCCACACTGATTATAGTGAGTAGGGTCTATGGCTGTCCATTTATTATGAGGTGTTGTCTTGGATAACCATATGGTAAGTGTATGATAATTTTTCTCTTTGATTAATTCTGAACTTTATTTTACCCTTGTTTTCATGCTCAACTTTTATTTCAAACTGACTCAGTTTCCCAGTCATGTTTTTAAGCTGAATACATGAAAGCTCACTTGCGCTACACATGACTAGGGCTTTATCCAGATTCTGGTCTACCTCTCTCAGTCGTCTGCCCCTGACTTGATCATTACTGCTATCCCATACATCTGTCTGTCCCATGTGGATGTAAAAATTAGATAGGGTTTTTTGTATGCATTAGGAGTTTGGAAGTGTTCTTCCAAATAAACACATGTGGGTTTGTGATTTCTATGTAACAGGCAGTGGAATGCTACAAGAAGAGACAGAGGACACAGGCTCGCTACACTGATAGAAATTACATGGTGCAGCTCTGCATGGACATATGGGGCAACTGTATGAATACAATATTAGTGAGGTTAAGGAATTACCAGGATTTCATGTCCGAGTGTGGCTTACAGAACTTGTATAATAGGGAGAAGACATTTATGTTACATTTGCAGCATATATAACATATGTGAGTATTTATGAACAAAATAAGACACACCTGAAATTTCCTAGTGATAATCTATTGATAGAAGTGGGAGCTGAAATGCAACTATTGCAGGGAAACAAAGACAACCAGACAGTATTACTAAGCACATATTCACCAGTAGGTAATATATACACATACTGGTTTAACTAGGCTGATTTGGAGGTAGCAATTGTCCTATGCAGGTGTCGAAGGACATAGTATTAATGGAGGGCACCAATAGGAGTTTCAAGACTGACATGTATGAAACAGAAGAAATGTTGTACCAGTTACATCCTCCCTGTGTGGTTAGTTCCTCATTGGTTGTAATGCAGATCCTGAAGTGGGAAAACAAACAAAGCACAAATGTGGGTATGCAACACATCCTTTAGAAAAATGCATACTAACACAAATCCTGTTAGTCTAGCAATTTTCTAAGTTCATGAGAGAAATATTTGTAATCTGTCCATATTTATGTTAAGCTTTGGCCATATTTCTTGCACTAAGAGGTTGTGGTGAGTGTGTGAGTGTGTAATGTCCTAGTTAGAATTATCAGGTGGAATTTATTTTCAAGTGCATTTTTAAGGAATTGTGAGCTTCAAAGGAAGAGAAATTTACTGCTGCTCATGCTAAGTCTGCTTAAAATGTGCAACTGTTTAGTTCAGCAAATGTTATCACTATTGTCATATAGAATTTAAAGCAGTGTTAGTAGCATAGCAGGTAGCATACTTGCATCTTGATGTAGAAATCTATAGGTTCTACTTCCACAGCATGTTAATTTGTATTTTAAGGAGATGGGGTGCTGCAGTCCTGAGTATGTCCTCCTTTGGAGGAAATACCTAGCAACTATGAACCTGTTTTTCAGCTTGCCAGCCATTCCCTATTGCAATATACTAGATGTTATGTGATCCTATCTATTCTGCTGATATCCCAGGATGCACCACTACCAGGTCTCTGAGCTAAGTAGTGTCTTTTCACTTTTTCTGTCAGAAATTTGCTAATTCTTTAACAAAGCTGTTTTAACAGCTACTCTGTGCTGTTGTGTGTGTTTGAAAACTTTGTGGAAAATTTGTGTGTGATTGGTGTTTGTTCTGGTTACAGGCTCCGAACCTTAGGCTTGAATTCCTTTATACATTTGTTCACTGTTGTTCAATTGGCCTTTATTAATCTTTGCAGGGTCAGTCCTTTCCAACAAAGTTTTGTCTGTGAGAGTTATTCAATTTTACTTATAATGTCTCAGGCACCTAGGCCTCTTCAAGAAGTGCACTAAATGTAGTTTTAAAATGTCTATCATGGATGCTCTCTCTGTGTATATTTTGGGCGCCAAACATTTGCAGAGTCCTGCGTCACGCTTTTTCAGAGGAAAAATAAGCTCCTTATAAAACGAAGAAGCTTTAGCATCCTCTCCTTCTCCTGCTAACTCGATGCCTCCAGTCTCGACTCCTCTGGCTGGCTCCACTGGTCAGACACTTCCTCTCGAACCTGTTCAGTCTCCTGTCAAGTCCCATTTGTTTAGGTCAGCTATGCGGGACTTCCATCTGCTATCATGAAGTCTTGGCAGTTCAGAGCCCACTGGGGTCCTGAGGGTTCTTGGAGGGGTCCCCAAAGTCGGATGATGTCTCATTCGCAGACATTTTAGAGATCAGGCGGCTGGATATCAAACCCCCTCTGCTGATGAGTCAGTGCTTCTCAAGGCCTTTGGGGCTCAGCCCTGGGTCTCGAGCTCCTGGATTTGGTTTGTCGAAGGGAGTGGCATCCAGATACTGTGGAACCAGTGCCTTCTGCCTAACAAATTTTTGTCTGCCCGACAAAAGGCGGCTGTAGATGCCATGGTGGTGGCATCTGCTACACAATCCATCCTCCTAATAAGGAGTCTAGGAGCACTAAGGTCCCTGAATTATTTGCACATTTTACCAGGCTACAGAGGGATCTGCTGTCAGACTCCCTCTCAGGTAACCTACCTGAGCAGCTAGCCCAGTCGGTTAGCTCTCAGTTGGCTATCCTTACCTCGATTTCTAACTCGTCCATGAGGCTCATTTCATACAGGCACAGGGCTCACGGAGACAAGCCTGGCTCCGTTGTGTCATGGAGGCCTTCAAGTCTTCCGATGGGTCCTCTTTGTTTGGACCTGGGTTAAAGACACTCTTACCGCTGTGAGGAGGAAACTTTATCTGCCGTGGTGCGTTATTTCGGCCTTATCCCAAGGCTAAAGGAGGGAAGATGTGGTTCCGCAAATCCAACAGCAGGAAGATTCCCTTCAGAGGCAGAGGAGAGGGCCCCGCAATTCTGGAGACCTCTTCAGCCTCCCACACTTCACCTAAAAGCCTGGGAGTCACTCAGGACAGATGCACCCCACCGTCCAAAAAATCCGGACCCACCACCCAGTCAAAGGAAATTGTCAAAGCTGCTAGAAAAGTCATCAACGGTCCCCACAGACCAGATCGGATGGAATTCTTTTGCCAAAAGACAGGGGACCTGAGACCAATATTGGATCTCAAACTAAACCAGTCCGTCATGAAGTCCAAATTCAATGGTCACTTTACAATCCATTCTCCCATTGTTGGAGAAAGATGTTTGTCCATAGATCTCACATCAGGCGTCCAGGAGGTAAGCCTGGGAGACAGCAATTTTGTGCACTGCCCTTTGGTCTCACCACAGCCCCAGGTGGGTGTCAAGTGTTTGGCAGTAGTGACTGCTCACCTGAGGAGTCTTGGATTCCAAGTGTTTCCTGACTGAAAGCCACCATCTCCCTGGTGCTACCCTGGGAATTACATTCAATTGGTCAAAGTCTGTCTTGCTGCCCTCTCAGCATTCATAGGAGCAGAGATAGACTCACTTCCCGAAGGATTCAAACTTTACAAGGTCAAGTTCAAGCCCTTCCAAGATCCAAAGCCCCAGCCAGGATGGTCCTGCAACTTTTAGGTTCGATGTCTGCCACGGTTCCGTTCGGTTGTTCTGGCATTGCACATGAGAGGATTCTTTCAGTGGCTGTTATTGACACAATGGTTCTTTCAGAATCCCCTCAATCACCCCATTCTGATTACAGAAGCGTGCAAGCGGGACCTCCGCTGGTGGCTTCAGCCATCCAATCTGAATCAGGGAAAACTTTTGTTATCCCCGGATGCCTCCCAGACAGGGTGGGGGGCATGTGGGCAGGTTAGTTCAGGTTGGCTTCCTTCAGGATTCTTCTTCCATATCTAATGTACAAATCAATGAGGAGTGCTTTCTGTGTCCTACAGTCCTCCACAGCTATCCGGTGGTCTGGTATCTAAACAAACAAGGAGGGACCAGATCGAGGCCATGAGGGGTGGGAATGGGCTGTAGCTACCAACCACCCACATTCCAGAAATCAATATATTGGCAGACAGATTAAGCAGGATTCTCTCTGTGGTCCACAGTAGCAGCTCAGATTTAGATGGGGACCTGTTTACAACACCACAAAACACAAAGTGCAAAGGTTCTTCTCTCCCCAAAGTCATCCAGAAAGCTTCTCAATTGGGGTCCACAATGATACCTAAAGAAACATGATCCTTGGTTTTGGATCTAACTCCTGATCTGCTGATTCATCAATCGGGACGACAACACCAGTCCCTTCACACTTTGAAATTGACAGCTTGGCTCCTCCACTTCCGACTTTAGTCAGAAATCACACCTTAGACCGGAAGTTATTTACATTTTATCTTACAAACCCACCACTAAAAATTGTACCTCAGTAAGTTTGCTAGGTTTGCTATCTCCAACTCAGGGAGGGCTTAGATCCTATCACTGATATACCAGAGGTTTTGAAATTTTTAATCCTTATTTAATCAAGGATCTTCAGTCTCTACTATTAAAGTCCAACTAGTGGATCCACCGGATGAGCAGCAGATTATGCAAACTTTCATTAAAGGTGCTGGGCTGTTAAGACCCCCAGTTTATCTTGATTTGGAACATCTTCCCCTTCGAACGGCTGCTACATGTGAGTTAAAATATCTGTCTTGGAAACTGCCTTCTTAGTTGCAATTACCTCTGCAAGAAGAGTTCAGAGCTTCAAGCCCTATCTATCAAACCACCGTGCTTTTTTTCAGGATAGAGAGTATCACTTAGGCCTATCTTTTTGTTCCAAAGGTTTGTTCTAATCTCTGTCTCCAACAATCTCTAGGGCTACCAGTTTTCTTTCCAAAATTCTCCAACGAAGCAGAATACACCCTCCATAAATTGGATGTTCACAGGCAATTGCACTTCTATCTAGACAGGACTCAACAAATTCGAAAATCAGACCAGTTGTTTGTAATAAATTGGGTAAAACCATCACTAAAGCTACTATCTCCAAATGGATTAGAGATTGCATAACTCAGGCTTATTCCTCTTCAAATAAGCAACTTACAACATCTATCAAAGCTCACTCTACCAGAGCTATGGCTACTTCTATTGCTTTTCATTCCAAGTCTTCTGAGATTTGTGCTGCGGCTACTTGGTCCAACCACTTTCATTTTCCACTATAAATTAGATGTGGCATCTAAAGGCGAGCATCATTTGGTTCCACGGTACTCAGGAGTGTTTTCCAGTGAGCCACCCAGGATTCAGGTGCTAGGGCGCTGTCCCATCAGTCAGAATGTAGGCGAGATAGGATCACATAACATCTTTTAGTTATGTACTCACCATAACTTCAGATGTTTGGGATCCATCTCGCCTACATTCCCACCCTCCTTCCCCTGCCTTGGAGATCAGAAGAGATTGAGCGGTTTTGAGTTCTACTGTTTTTATCTTGTTTCATCTGGCGATGTTATATAAGCAGCATGTGTGTCTGTGTATGTGACAAACTAGATCTGGGGACTGGTAGTGGTGCATCCTGGGATATAGTAAGCTCAGCCAATAAGAGACTTCGCTCTTTGGCATAAGCGTGCCGAGTCAGAGCCGAGGGATCGGCTCCGAACCCATCAGTCAGAATGTAGGCGAGATGGATCCCAAACATCTGAAGTTATGGTGAGTACATAACTAAACGTTTACCACTTTTGTTTAATGTAGCATGGGCAATTTATTCTTTAGGGGGCAGTAGGCACTGAATTGTAGATATATGACTGCATAAGATATTTACATAATCATAATGGTTTAGACATACAATTAAAAGTATAGTATGTAGTAACATATGATTGTTCATACAGTATGTTTAGTAGAGATAATGTTGAAGATGTACTAAAAATAAGACAAGAAAGGAAAAACTAAAAAAGCACTAGCCAGATTGTCAAAGCAGGAGAATATAGACAAGTTCATGTGAGATTCATTGACATTTTAAGGGAAACTGTGAAGACTGTGCATAAAACACATATTTCTATCCAGAATTCATACCTCAGTCTCAACCTCTTAGAGCAAAAAATCTGGACAAAGATTAAAATGATGGGGGAACAAGTAGGGAAAGATTTTAAATATTGCTCTTACAAACTTAGAAAGTTGATAGAATAATAGGTTTTGCATTAGCATGAAATTGTTGAAGGATGTGGAGTCTTCAACTCAAATGTTTATCATTATTTAATGACTTCAATCCTCAGCTATTTGCCATAAAAGTACAGATTTTAGAAAGAACACACAAAAAATATGAGGGAAAAATCTGGATATTCTGCGAAAATCTGTTCAGTTGAGAGGTACAATGGTGCTTACTGCAGCATTAAGTTTTCTTTGCATAAACATGTACAAAAGCAAAAATCAACTAGTTTTATGTATTTATTTTTTGTTGTTGTCCAGGTTAGCATGATGCACATGTTAATCATTGGTGTAGCTGAAACACATCAGAAAATGTTTTTTTTTTTTTTATATCCCATACCTGACACTTTTTTTTGTTTGTTTTTGTTCAGTAACATCATTGATAGAAGATCTGCAAGATATTGACTACAAAGGTAGTAGTAGCCCATTGGATTCTTTAGGCTGTCTTATAACTTCAAAGCCAATGCATCAGACAAGAAGCGATCATTCAGATATAGTAGCAATATGATATAGTTCATTACTGACGGCAATTCATTTTCAGAATTCTTCACGTTGTAGGTTTTGCATCATTTTAAGATGCAGATAAAATAAGTTCAACTGAGCAGTGTTAATGGTGGAAAAGCAAGATGTCAGTGAAGAAACTAATGAGTAAAGATAGGGAATATAAATACTTGTTCTGTAATAGCTCTCAAAATCCACGCCTACTGTGTTTGCTTGGTGTATCGACTGCAAATCCTTGACAACACTAACTCAATACTAAATTTATCTGCTAGTGATCTTGCCTTACTGAGAATGTCATTCCTAAAGTGTTCTTCAGCATGGTTGCGGTGCTCCTTGAATATTTCAATGAGTCTGTTGATGTGTTGTTGAGCCTCTACTATATCAAGTTGAACAGACTGAAACATCTGGGCAAAAAGCTCAAGAACTGATGAGTAATTTGCAATAATGAAGAGAAAAATAAGAAACGTGCACGAAGAGCAAGCGCTGAGTAACATATGTGCATTTTGTCTGGTTTCACCAGCAGTGCTCTTCTGAAGATCAGCCAGGCAGTCAAATATTTTCTCAAAGTTCTGACTAAACACACGCATGGATTTATATTTCTCGGTCCATCGTGTCTCACACAGAAGAGGTATATTTTATGCCAAAGCTCGTCGTTTTGGACTGTCATGGAAAAAATAATCTTGATAACATCAGCAGCACTATGCATTTCAGGAACATCATTCAGATCACTGACTACAAGGTTTAGTCTGTGAGATGCGCAGTGGATAAAGGCTGTTTTTGGATACTTTTCACGAATCTTTGCCTGACCACCATTGTGGATGCTTGCCATTATGGAGCAGCCGTCATAGCCTGTCTGAGTAATTTTTCCAGGTCTAGATCACACTTTATGCATTCACTGACAATGACATTTGATACAGACTGTGCATCTCTCACAAAAATGGGAACAAAATCTGCAAACTCTTCTCGAATACAATCATCATCAACAAACCAAATGCTCAATGACAACTGCTCAATGTCTGAGATATCTGCAGTTTCATCTGCCAATACACTAAATCCAACTGCCCTGTTTGCTGCACAAACAATCTCCTTTTGAAGTATGTGTTCGTATTCTGCCAACAGCTCATTTTGCACCCTATGGGATGTGTACCAAGCATTTCCTGCAGCTGTTTCACTGTGCTGTTTCAGTATTGTGTCACCAGCTTCAATATGAAAATCTAACAAGTAACACAAATTTCCACCAGAGCCTTCTTTTCCACAGAGAGGAATGTCATGGGTTGCACAGTAAATAATGGTAGATACAATTGGTTCCAATTTATTTTGGTTCTCTGCAATTTGTTTTGCTACTGCTGCATCTGGCTGTGGAATAACAGCTGTTTCTGGCTTCTGTCGTGTTCGTGTATGAGAAAAATTTAAAGCATCTTCAGTAGAACCTTTGTGCCATGATGATTGCATGTGATTTCTTGCAAGACTCATTGAAGGCATTATATTGTGTGCACACAATAGTGATGAAGCTGCCTTGCAACCCACGGTGAAGTAACTGAGGAAATAATACACAAGTTAAGCAGAGTGGGCGTTTCAAAAGAGGAGAAAATGCAAGCCACAGTGAGTACTGAGGCAACCAACTATATCTGAATATAGTTGGTTAATAAATAATGACATGCATTTCATTTTCAGACTTCATATCATTCAGAAAATTTAATTCTAACATAAATCCTTTTATTCTAGCAACTTTCTAATGTGTCCCTAGTTTTGGGCCTTTATCCCCAATGTTATAACAGGCTTTGTCCAGATTTCTTGTGTTAACAGATTGAGAGGTATGGTGTGTATGTGTGTCTGTATGTATGTATGTATAAGAAGGAGGAAGCATACCCCTCAGCTGTCCAGGTTTTTGGAGAATGTCCAGATTTTGCCCCATATTCCTCCTAAAAAGTATTGAAGTTGCTAAGTAATGACAGACATTTGAGTTTTAGATGTAATATAATTTAGAAAAATGCATACTAACATAAATCATGTTATTCTAGCAATGTTCTAAGTTCATGAGAGCAATATTTATAATCTGTTCCTATTTACTTTAGACTTTGTCCAGGTTTCTTGCACTTAGAGGTTGAGGTGTGTGTTAGAGAGAGTGAAATGCCCTAGAGTTACCAGGTGGAATTTATTTTCAAGTGCATTTTCAAGGAATTGTGAGTTTCAAGGGAAGAGAGCTTTACTGCTGCTCATGCTAAGCCTGCTTAAAATGTGCAATTGTTTTGTTTAGCAAATAGTATCACTATTGTGGTATAGAATTTTTAAAGCAGCACAGCAGGTAGCATACTTGCATCTTGATACAGAGGGCTGTAGGTTCTACTCCCACAACATGTAGATTTGTATTTTAAGGGGGTGTATGTCCTCTTTTGGATGAGATGCCTAATAACTATGTACTTGTTTTTCAGCTTGCCACCCATTCCCTATTGCAATATACCAGCTTACCATTTTTTTTAATATAACGTAAGCAATTTATTTTTCAAGGGCAGCAGGCAGTGAATTTGTAGATGAAACACTGAAATATAAAGTTGCTTTCTAGCAACAACCTCTTCACTGGTTTCAGATCTCTTTAATGTGGAATTATACAGATGACTTTTACTTCTGCAAAGATTCTGCATATTGATTGATATTGGTGGATTGTATGACAGAAGTTTGAGTAGAGTGGCCCTTTATGGCTGAAATGTTCTGAATTGGGCAGGTTGTCATTATTGGTTCATATGATTTGTTTCATTGCTTAAAGGAAAAATGTTCAGAACTATAAATTTAAAACACACTCTAACAAGTGGTGCTGTATTATACAAGGAATATAATTCAATTATTATATAGTATAATTAATACAGTCAGGAAGGTGAATCAAATAACTTTTGCATGGTTCTAAAAATGTGTGCAAGGAGCCTATGATTTGAAAACAGCCCAAAGGTAAACTTACCCTGCCACTGGCTAGATGCATTTTCTTTGAATGCGGGTTTCAATGTTGTTTCAGTGAATGTGGGTTTCAAAGGTAGAGAAGTTTTAATGCTAAGTCTCTTTTCATTGTAAGACTATTGCTTTGTTTAGGTTTAGTAAATGTCTATCAGTGTTTGTGCTATAAAATTTGAAATAAAAGTTGTAAATGAAATCCAAATATCTGTAATCATTGTAGAAGTAAAGCATAAAACAGTATGCACACTGAGAGATTTGAACAGTGTCTATGACAAATGGGGAAAAATAGCCAAGTATTGGGACACTGGAATGGCTGCGTGGGCAGGGGTGGGGGTGGGGCTGAGTGGGCGGGGACAGCAGAGGGGTGGGGCTGCATGGGCGGGGCTTGGGTTTGCACCCCCCTGCAAAATATCCTGTGGGCTCCCTTGTATTTGCCCCATCCTGACTATCACCCCTCTGTTGCTCATTTTCATAACTAAAACTGTCACCCTCCTTTCTTTTCTTCATCCTAGGTAGTGGGTAGTTTGTATGGATTTTATATTCATTAATATCCCTTCATGTTTCTTAAACTTTCTCTGAATAAGTTCATTACATTTTTCATCAGTGCCTACCCTAACACTGTAATATTTGTCATTTTCAGAAGCTATGGTAAATATTAAATCATTTTGTATATATTCATCAATTTCCTCTATCTCCTTTTGCAATTTCTCTCTGTTGCTTTCATTGTCCCTAATCATAGCTTTAAGCTCATCAAAACCACATTTATCAAAAATTTCAATAAGTTTTTTATGTAGTAAACCACCATTTTCAACATTATTAGGAAACATCCATATTCATAAGCCCTTAGGCACAACACCTTCAGTAATGTATTGCCTTAAGTATGCATTTTCAATATCTAGCATTCTGTATTTCAACATTAAACTAGACATTCTATTAAATTGAAAATTGTATGAGTCAGTCATTTGTGATACTGTCCTTGTTTTATCAGAAAATTAGAAAAACAATGAAACTTAGAACCAGTCTTTTAAGTCTGTTTTACTTGCCATATTTTGTGCAGTCTCTGAGGCATCTCTTTAGCCTTGCCCTGGTGGAATGGTAATTGTTTTGCTTCATTTCTCAAAGGTAGATAGTCTGTCACTTTTAAAATACTTGGTGTATGAAAAAAGTCCTCATCTCAATTTGTTTCAGTATTTCCATTCAAAAATCCACCTTGTTTCAGCTGTACATCGCACCCACCATGATTTTCTCTCATTTCACTTGCTCCAGCATTCATAACCTCTTGTATCCACCCATTTCAGGCCTTGGTGGGCATTTCTCCCTCATCTCGATTTGTTTCAGTATTTCCATTCAAAAATCCACCTTGTTTCAGCTGTATATCACACCCACCATGATTTTCTCTCATTTCACTTGCTCCAGCATTCATAACCTCTTGTATCCACCCATTTTAGGCCTTGGTGGGCATTTTAATCATGGATTGGCTCAAAGGAGTTAAGAGATCAACCAGTTCAGTGAGCTGGCCAATCAGCTTCCTCGTTTGACCCACTTCATCTGGCCCTCTTCTGCAGTCACTTGTACTTGGAAGTTCCTTATCCATCTTTGAGAAAAATACCAAATAACTCCAAGAAAACTCAAACTGGCACCCAGCAAATAAACTTTAAACCAAGGCAAGGTCAGGTACCATGGAAAAGGAACGCAGTACAGTCTTGCAGTTCAAAAAACAAGCTGGTTTAATGACAGTTTAAAAAGGCATAAACGCATTTATAATCACAGCAATTTCATCTTGTTCAGTCAGACTTCATCAGATACATAACGCTTCAGTTAAAACCATCACATATATATATATATATATATATATATATATATATATATATATACCTCAAGACATTCCACCAATTAAAACCACCACCAATAGACATTCTCAATTTGCCCTGATTAATTATAACTAAAGTGTAACTTGCAAAGTGCCTTGTGCATTAAAACATTAAAAGTGCATAAAAAGAATGTACATGTTGTAAAAGCATAAAGAACATCTAAAAGGTGACAATATAAAAAGGTGACAGCATAAAAAGGTAACATAATATTTCACACCTTAACATATTTAGTTAGATAAAATATTTACTTCTAATAAAATTCACTAGTTAATGGAGTGTATGTTAAAACATTAAAATGTATTTACTCCCTTTAGTGGTTCTTTTGTAAAATGACATTTAATGTGAATATTAAAACACAATTTCTTCTTCTTTTAAATCTTAGCAGCTCTCAATTTTAGTAAGGGGGCTATGGAGGTATAATCATTGAGTCCTGGTGGGCTGGTGTCTTCCAAAATCAATTGCCACCATAGCTCCATATACTCAATCTTTTCCTCCCATAGCCCCCCTACTAACTTCCTTCTTTACCTGCTCAAGAACAAAGAAAGGATAATGCGCTCTCTGACATATTAATGTGTGTTTGTAAAGAGCATTAGACTCTTTTTTTACTTTGAATATCATAATGATGTTCATTAATCATTCTCCTCAATTTTCTCTCCATCTTTCCGACATGGAAGGATTCACATTCCCCACACAGAGCTAGGTAAATCAGTCCGTTAGATTCACAATTATAAAATTGTGCACTTTCTATCCATTTATTCCTACTTGATAAAAAATATTCTCTCTTTATTTGATATGTAAGTACACTGAGTACATATTCCACATTTATATGTTCCTTTCCTTTTCTTATCACCACTTCCATTTTTGTAAGCATTTTCTAATAAACACTTTATATTTTGGGAGTTCATGTAAACCACTTTAAGGAGTTGGTTATTACATTCCCCTAAATCAGTAAAACTAAGCAACTTTTCCCATTCACTTTGAATTACCTTTCTCATATGTCCTGCACAGGCATTAAATTCTACTACTAGTGCCTTACCAATATTTCCTTCCTCTATATCTATATGCCCTGGCAGAATCTCGTCTGTTATACCTAGTATAGGTTTAAACTTTAACTTTCTACCTACTGCAACTTCTCTTTTGACTTCTGCAATAAGGCTATCAGGGTACTCTCTAGCTCTAAAGAGAAGTTCAAGTAGGTTGCTTTCTTCTTCATAATCTGCATCTTCTGATACCATTCTGCTTGCTCGGACATACTGTCCTTTAATAATATTTTTCTTGTAATGGGCAACATTCGCACTATTGAAATGGAGAAAGGAATTAGAAAATGTTTTCTTCCTATAAATCTTTGAACAAAACTTGCTCTCTTTCTTAAAAATTTCTATATCTAAAAACTGCAACTTTTCATTGCTAACATTATATGCAAACATTAAAAAAGATGTATTATTTAAATAACATACAAATTCATCTGAAATTTCTGCATTCTCCTTCCATAAAATATCTATGTCATCAAGGAATCCCCTGTAGAGGTTCCACTGACTTGCATATTTGGACCCTAAAACAAATTTCTCCTCCCATCTAGCTAAAATCAAGTTTGCATAGGTCGGAGCACAGGTCGCCCCCATTGGCACTCCTTGTATTTGCTGGTAGAACTCACTTTTAAAATATATGAAATTATATCTTAAAAACCAAGTCAATTAAATTCAAGCACACTATCTGCTCTATTTCTAGTAAGTTCTCCATCTTCAAAAATTATTTCTTCCAACATTTTTATCTCTTCATTGTGTGGATTGCTGGAAAACAACTCAACGACATCTATTGTTACAAATTTTGTTTCATCGCTCCATAATTCATCCTTTACTTCCCTTAGGAAATCCCATGAGTCCCTCAATATCACCCTTTTCTTCAACCACAGTTTTTTAAGCTTAGCATCAACAAATTTTGCATAAGACAAAGTCTTAGAACCATTTGTTGATACTATGGGTCTGAGCATGGGGTCCAACTCATTCTTATGGACTTTGGGAATTCTGAATATTGATGGTAATTTAGGTTTTTTTACTTTCAAATAATTGTAGGTATTTTGGTCAGTCAGACCTTCGACCATCATGTTGTCTAAAGCCACATCTATTTTCCTGTAGGCAATATTAGTCTCATTTAACGACACACTTGAGTATTTACTGGTATCATTTAAAATTGCATTCATCTTTCCTTCATAAGTAGTCAAATCCATTATTACTATTCCTCCACTTTTATCAGGTTTCATAACCCTTACTTCCTTAAAAAATTAGTGAGAGACACTACTGGCTTTACTAGGGGTAATGTGTTTACCTGGCCGAGGAATTTAAGTGCGGCTAGCACTGTGGTCGATAATAGCAATGTTGCCCAGAAAGAGAAAGGTACTGTTGTATCCAAGACTCTTTCTATTAATAATAACAATGTGAACAATAGTCCTGAAGGCAACAATAGTATGGACTTGACTAATGTTGCCAGCGCATCCATTAGTTCCCCTTTAAACCTAGCTTCTTCTTTCAAGCCAATAAATGTACGGCCAAAGTCTGTAAATATGATTGGTTTAATGGAGGCATTCCTTTTACCTCTTCCCATTCGACAGAGGGAGAAATCACATTATTCATGTCCCCAGAGCTGAGGGAGGAAGCGGCAGCATTTGATGGAAGACGCCAGAGCACAGACTCTGAAAACCATGTGGAGGGAACATGTGGTTCAGTAATTTATAATATTTCCAAGAAAGAGTTAACTTTAGCGCAGTTGTCTTTACCAGAGCATGGTTTATCATTTATTCCAGCTCAGGGCTCTTGCCCGAGTGATACCATAATAGACATTAAAAAATTTGTAAGAAATGTTATGTTTAAGACTTTGTATGTAGGTACTAATGACACAACTGAGGGTGCTTCATTCAGGAGACCCAGTGTTTTTCAACCTTTATTAAATCCTGTATTTGAAACGTTTTCTAAAAAATGTGAAATTGACCTAATGGCTCCGTACAATGATGGAAAGTTGAGAAAGACATTTTGTAATTTAAACAGTAGTCAATGACAGGCAATGTTAGAGCTGCAAAGGGATGCAGAGTTAACTACAAAGCCTGCAGATAAAGGAGGGTCGTTGTGATGGATACTGAATTTTATGATGACAGTATTATAGAAATGTTAGGTGATGTTGAAGTATATAGTGAAGTCAATTTTGATGATGTCACTTTATTACATGATAAAGTTAATTCAAGCCTGAGTGACTGTTTATATAGTGGGTTAATATCTAAGGAGTTGTTTGACTATTTAATGGTGGAACACCCTGTAGTCCTAGTGTTTCAAGGACTGCCAAAGTTGTATAAGTGTGTGGAGAAGCCTCCTTTCAGACCCATAGTGTCTGGTAGAGGCTAGATTACGGAGCCAGCTTCTATTTTCATAGAGAAAAAGTTAAGACCTGTTCTCAGTTCACAGATACAAGTGTTGAGGGACACTCAGCAATTCTTGGGTGACCTCTATGAGGCTACGAATGGCATGAATTTTGATGGGAGGTATTCTTTAGTCAGTTTGGATGTTGTATCTCTTTTTACATGCATTCTGCATGATGATGGTATCAGCATGTTGAAGGAATTTTTGACATCCAAAAGTGATTATGATATGATAACTAATGACCTGCTATGTCTTTTTGTAGAGATTGTTTTAGAAAATAATATTTTTATGTTTAATGAACGTCTGCTTTTACAAAAGGTTGGTGTAGCTATGGGCACTAGTTGTGCCAATAGCTATGCCAACATTGTTATGGCTGCATGGGAGGAGAAGTATGTTTTTGATTCTGTGTTTTCACCCTATATAATATTTTACAGAAGGTTCATAGATGACCTTTTTTCATAGATTCATACTAGGCTAACTGCCCTTGTAGGACATTTTAACCCTAGCCAATTACCCAATGTGAGAATCAAACCCTGCACTTTCTGCTTGTAATGCAAGCACCTTAACCATTATGCCAACCTCCCACACCTTTGGTTTGGAGGGGAACAAATGCACAGTTGCTTGAGTTTTTATTCCATCTGAACAATACTGTCATTCTTGACATTTACTCATAGAATTTCAGTGAAAGAAATGGATTTTCTGGATGTAAAGGTTTTTGTTAATTCTTTGGGTCATTTAACCACCACTTTGTATAGGAAAAGTTGCAGAAAGAGCACACTGTTACAATGCAATAGTATGCATGCCGGTCATGTTTTTAAAAATGTTGCTAAAGAACAATGTATGCATTTGTCCAGGTTGAACAACGAAGATACGTCGTATGAAAAAGACATTAACTGGTTTCAGCAGGAATTATTTGATAGAGGTTATAAAAAGAAAGAGGTAGATGATGTGGTTCGCTTTACACAGGAAAATAGGAGAGGAAGGGGTACCCCTATTTTACACATAGAGCCACTTCAGTTAATGAAAGCAAAATTGGGTCCACTGTAATGGAGACACTTCATGTGTTTCTCTATTATACTAGTGATGTAAGTGATATCATAGGAATTATTAAGAATAATTGGTCTATTTTACATCTAGACTATGATATTCATTCTATTGTGGGCGAGCATCCTAGGTTCAGTTTTAAAAATAAGGAGTCTCTGAAGAGACACTTATGTTATAAAAATTCCATACATGATAAGGGAGATGTAGTGAGTAGACCCTTGATGCGCTGCTGCTCTATATGTAATTTTTGCACATTCATAGATCCTTGTATAGATTTTGTTCACCCTGTTACAAACAGGAGGTTTTACTTTAAGGTTACTGATGTCTGTCGGAGCAGAAATTTAGTTTATTTAGCCAAATGTAGAGCATGTGATTGTTTTTATATAGGCAAGACCAAAAGGTCTTTGCTGAAAAGAATTAGAGAGCATATTTATAGTATAATTAAATGTGATGCCTCGCTTAACATCATGTCGAATGTGGAAAGGAGCATATGTTTGGATTTAGGGTGATTGAGATGGTGACTTCTAACACTTGGGGTGGTGATTTTAAGAATTTTACTGAGGAAAGGGAACTATCATGGATCATTATTATGGAGGCAGATAGGTTTCCTGGCATTAATGAGGGGGCCTCTATTAAACCGGCTTTGAAAGCCAGAGGCGTCTTTAAATAAATGGGCATGTTTTATTGATTTATTAAGAATGCTTTTTTATTGGTTGTCTTGTTCCATTACATATGTTGAATGTATTATATAATGCAGCTGATTTTATTACTTGCTATCTGAAGAAGCACATTTATTGTGTGAAAGAGCTTACCTACCTTGTTGCATTGCATTAAATCTGAGTTTTTCTGCTTATAGTCATGTCTTGGTGCTGGTTTCTATATATATTTTTTGTGTTTTTAAATTTTATGTCTAATATTACTATTCTCCCAATCATAGCTATCTTATAATCCATGATTTCTATACATGGTCTACGTAATATACTATGCCTGAACATTTTTCTTTACCTTCTTACAAGTCATTTGTTTGTACTCTTTCTTCTTCTTCTTTTGTTGTTATTCTTATATCCAGTAGTGCTATAACATCTATATCTCATTCTTTACACCACTCCAATACACCTAGCCTACATTGAAAGTTCTTTATACTATTAACGTTGATGGCTAGGACTCTCACTGTAGGAAGAAGCTTTTGTTATCTATTTTTAACCTTTTCTTTTTTTATTTTCTCTTATAGCTACATGTTTGTGTTTTCTATCTTTCACTTGTTTTTCTGTAGGGATTCTCTTGCTTCTTACTCTTACCCATTTTTCTTCTCCTTCATCACTTGAGTTTCTAACTTCTTGTATCTCACTTTTTTGTTTCCTTTTTCCTTGCTTGTACCATTTCTCACATCCAGTCGTACATCTTCACATCCATATTTTCTTTTTGTAACTCTTTTACGTTATGTAATATAGCAGTCTCCTTATCTTGCTCTAATTCTGTTTCTTGTGTACAGTTTTCAATAACTTTATAGTCCATCCATGAATGTCCTTTTCCTCCACATTTATGCACGTTGATCACATTTCTTTGCTTCGTGACCAACTTTGCCACATGTAAAACATTTCCTTTTACGACAGTTAATTAATTAATTAAATGATCATCTTTACCACATGAAAAACATGTCTTTGGCTGCCCCCAGTATGTAGTCATTCCCTTATTTCCTTCTATATTAATTGCACTCAGTAAATGTACAATTTTATAATTTTGTATTCTCAGTATTACACCACATTCCCATCCCCAGTCCATAACCCTCTGTTGTCATATATTTTGGTAACATCTATAACATCTCTAGACATAGTTTTTAAATAGTCCTTTGCATCATTTTTTCAACATCAATTTAAAATTGTATGAATATTCTGTTCTTTGACTCCCTGTAAAATGCCTGAACAATGTACACATTCCAAGGGTTCATATCTTTTTTCTTTTCATACTGCTTCAGAAATGTTTCTATGTATTGTGTTTCTTCAAAATAAATGTCACAAAAAGTCTCTTTCTTAATACAAATAAAGGCTCTTACTTCTCTGGGTTCAGTACCGAGTGGTGAGATGATGCTGTCCCACATTTCATACCTGTCGAGTTCCTTTTCAGTTTTGCTGCTTATCCTCACCAGATACTTTCTTTTAACTTCTGTCTTCTTCATTTCTTTCCTTTGACCTTCCTTTAACATTTGCACATATGATTTCTTTTCTTCTTTCTTTGTCTCCTGGTTTTCATTTTCTTGGATTCTGTCCATTATTTCTTCCCACAGCACTGTTTTCTTGCTCTCTGGAACTTTGATCTATTAATTCCTCCAGATACACATCCCCGCAACCCTCCCGATTGGAGGGTTGGTACAACACACTCGGTTACTGTAATATCAGTCATAAAAAGACGACACTGAAATATGTTATAAAAAGATCACTCTGAAATATATCTTCAGAATCTGCCATTTCTGCTTCATCTCCCACTTTATGCTTTTTATTTGACTCTATTTCATTTCTGATCATTTTGTCATCATTCTCCTCCTTTGGTATCATTTACAACTCACTCTCCATCATGTTAACTTCCTTAGCTGTTCAAATAACAGCTCTAGTTTCATTATCAACACCATTAACCTCAGCAATAGCTTCTGTCTCCTCCATGCTTCCCATTTCTTCAGGCTGCCTACACATCTGGAATGGAAACAAGAAGCCAAACGTGTTACACTCTAATTTGTCCCCCTATGCCGAACATTAGTGGAAGTTCCTCAGTGCCTGGCCAAATTTCCCCTAGTATTATTAATACCACCTCAGCTCTCCCCTGAAAAGAGGCTGTTAGCCAAGGAGAATTAACCTGCTCAAAATAAATAAATAAAAAATAAATAATAGATGTTGTACCATGTCACCTTAAGGTATACACCTTCCTTCTCCTGCTTCTGTTATAATGATATATGCTAGATGTTGAAACCATAATTTACATAATGGTCCTTTGTTGGTGTCAATCTGCCTTCCTCTCCACAAGTCACAATGATATAAGTTAGATACCTAAATCCCCAAAATCCCTTGTAATACATGAACTACACCTTTGAAAAACAACCAACTGTGTTAAGTATCACTTTGCATAGCACTACTTACTTATGATTAAATACCACAATGATCATAATCCGGTTTATAACATCCTGCTACTGAAAATAAGTATTGTATATGAAATATTCAGATAGAAAATTCCAGCACAACTACAGCATAATGCAAAGTAGAATATTAATTGTTCTCTTGTGAAAGCTATCCCATCAATCACCCTGAATTCCATATAACAAGGCAGTATAATATGGAATATAGAATATGCACTCATATTGGTCATCATACTGCAGTATAAAGTTAGTAGCATCCCTATATATCCACTGCACTGTAATAAAAAATCCATCTTTTTCTTTTGTCCTTAGCAATGGGTATGTGTCATAATCTTTTCTGACAACATTTACTCTTTCCGTAGCACTTATCAAGTGACAGCAGCAAAAAACAAACAAAAAAAAAACCTCTGAACATATTCTTGAATGAGAGTGGTAGTCTATTCTTAACTGAACAGACCTGGCAAAGTTCTGCACCACCCCAAAGAATCCCTAGACTATGCAACCAAAGCTTTCCTATACAACTCACACTAGGACCCATGCAGCACTCCCTCACATCTGTGACATCATGCCCAGGACACACAGACCTGTTCAGTCAAGAGATGATGAGAACCTTCCCAAACCTTTCTGTTATTCTCCTCCCACAAGCACCATTCCTACCAGGAGAAAAAAATGCACCATCTCATGTGTATAGTTTGAAGCTCCCATTTGTACTGCCATAATTAGCAGTGTTCTTCATATTGATCACTGCTGCAGTATTATAGGTTCATAGGTGTGTACTAGGCTAATGGCCCTGGAGCCTTTACAAGCCTAGTCCATAAGATTACCCTGACATCATGCCACCCAACCTTAGTTTCCAGTGCATCTGTCGAGTAGAGCCACTGGAATGATCCCCGGGGTAAATTTTTTATTTCCCATCCACTCATCAAGATTTCTCTTGAAGAGGGCCAGTGAGGTGCTCTGTTTGACATGTATGGAAAGTCTATTCCATAGCATGGGCAGTCTCTGGGTTATGAACTTGTCCCTCCAGTATGTTCTTATGATTGTGGTAATGAGGTTGAGGTCTCTGGAGCGTGTGGTGTGGAGGGATTTTGATTTCTTTAGATGTAGCATTTCTAACAGAGCTGGGTCAGACATGGCTTTATAAGTCAAGCAGAGATCGCCTCTAAGTAGGCGATATGAGACAGAGAATAGTTGGAGTTTTTTGAGTCTGTCCATATAAGACAAGTGTTTAAGGCCTAGGATCCTCTTTGTGAGGTACTTTTGCGGCCTCTCCAGTTGTTGCAGGTGTCTGTTAAGGTACATGCCAAATGGGGCATTGTACTCGATGATTGGCCTAATGAGAGAAGAGTAGAGGGAGACAATGACCTCTTTCTTCCTGGATGCAAAACCCTTAGTAATGAG